>NC_084751.1:28196911-28912261 GCF_033978785.1 Entelurus aequoreus | reverse complement strand
TTTTAACTTTGCAGTACAGATAAGAACGAAATTTCGTTGCATTAGCTCATGGTAGTGCAGGATAAAAGAGCAATAAGGTGCAGATATAAATAAATAGATTACTGTACAGATAAATATATTGCACTTTTGCATATGCATCCACATTTATGGATGTATGTTATATTGTCTTTATATTCCAGCGAGTTAATCCATTTTTGGGGGGAATTGAGGGGATTATTTTAATGCGTTCAAGAGTCTTACGGCCTGAGGGAAGAAGCTGTTACAGAACCTGGAGGTTCTGCTACGGAGGCTGCGGAAAATCTTTCTAGAGTCCAGCAGTGAAAACAGTCCTTGGTGGTGGTGGGAGGAGTCTCTGCAGATTTTCTGAGCCCTGGTCAGGCAGCGGCTTTTAGCGATCTCCTGGATAGGAGGAAGAGGAGTCCTGATGATCTTTTCCGCCGTCCTCACCACTCTCTGCAGAGACTTCCAGTCTGAGGCATTGCAGGCTCCAGTCCAGACAGAGATGCTGTTGGTCAGTAGACTCTCTATTGTGCCTCTGTAGAATGTGGTGAGAACGAGGGGAGGGAGCTGTGCTCTTTTCATCCGATGCAAAAAGTGCATGCGCTGCTGAGCTCTTTTTACAAGAGCTCTGGTGTGTAGGGACCAGGTCATATTGTCATCATTTCAAGATGCTGGTTAAGCAGCATGACTACTGCACAATTGTGTCTTCAGGTCAGTTACTTTAAAAAAGATCCTTGAAGAATGTGCAGTTATATTGTATGGGGTTGGGGGACACTGAATGCAATATGTTGATGACGTCAAAGCAGTTTAATGCGTTATTGCCATAGCAACCAGTGACACACTATGGTTCTCACATGAAGCTCACACCTGGTAGAGCTGATACTGGATGAGGTATAGTAGAATGGCACCTTGATGTTCACATAAATCAAAGTGATCTACAATGCCGCCTCACTGCTCACTCACCCGTTCACATTCACATTTTATACCACGCTGGTGCTAACTAGGTCATTGGGAGCCATTTGCGGCCCATTGCCTCCGTCAAAGAGCTTTGACATCCTCTTAAATACTACGCTTCAACGTATTTGCGTTAGATTTTATTCAGGAAATCGTCAACAGAACGTTAAGCACCAATGGCATGCCACAAAGAAAAGCCAACCATAACACACCGATATCAGGACCATCGTGTTTTGTTGTCCAGTTTCTTGTGTTTGTCACTTCAAAAGAATGAACGACATTACTTAAAAATTAATGGTGACCGTTTAACACTGTAATAGACATCTGACACCATAATCATGCTTTACTACACACTATGTTCCAATTCAGAATATAGTTAATATTGTTGAAACTTTTGAGACCAAACAACACCCTTTTCAGACAACCCACATTCTGAATCGAGGGCATTTATTGTAGTTATTAAAAAGCAGATTGGTACCTCAAGCATAATGTCATGTTTTACATTTCCCCTGTTTTTATTGTTATGTCTGCCTTTTCCTCTTGGCGGTTTCTCACTCTCTCTTCTGTTGATTACAGACTTGGTTGCAGCTGGAGGCGAGACAATTAGGCACAACTGATTCTTGTTGTCTTGTTGTTGCTATATCTCTACGCTGCTGACCCGTCTCCGCTCGGGATGGTTCCTGCTGGCCCCACTATGGACTGGACTTTCGCTGATGTGTTGGACTTTCACAATATTATGTCAGACCCACTCGACATCCATTGCTTTCGGTCTCCCCTAGAGGGGGGGGGGGGGGGGGGGGGGGGTTACCCACATATGCGGTCCTCTCCAAGGTTTCTCATAGTCATTCACATTGACGTCCCACTGGGGTGAGTTTTCCTTGCCCGTATGTGGGCTCTGTACCGAGGATGTCGTTGTGGCTTGTACAGCCCTTTGAGACACTTGTGATTTAGGGCTATATAAATAAACATTGATTGATTGATTGATTGATTTAAGCTGAGGGGAACGGGCAACATGTTGCCTTCCTGTGAAACCTGCCAGCACTCCACTGTTTCTAATGTTCACCTTTGTAACTTTTGATAACTTTATATTTGCCTAGTTGTCTCCAGCCGTCCAGCTGACTATTTTTGTTGTAGATTTAGTCAAATATATTTTTGTTTCACCTGCTGTTCTGCATCTGCGGTTCAGACCTAACTGAGGCATTACACATAAGCCTCTATCAAGTGGGAATATTATACAACATAAAACATAAATGGTGGAATATGAGATGGTTATTGTACATGCTCACAACTCAGTAGGGTTGGGTACCTTCCAAATTTGAACCAATACAGTACCAATGCACGGTACATGACAATCAATACTAGTACTGTCACACAGCGGTGAGGGAAGTCCTGTTTTGGGGTTGTCTGGCGAACTTCCTGTTTTATGTTGAAAGTCTAATCCTCCTCTCGTTTCAGGCCACTTGCTCTTCCTCCTGTCTGATGTCTTTCCTGATTGCCTGATTGTGCCCACCTGTGTCACCCTCCCTCATGTGTATATAACCCTCGTCTTCCCCTGTCTTATTGCCAGAGTATATCGTCTGATTGTGTACCGCCAGCCGTCTTCCAAAGTCTTGTCCGAGTCGCTAAGTATTGCCTTGCTTTATTTTTTGCTTTCTTTGATTTTAATTTGCTAAAGTGTTTTTGATCAGTTTTTTTAGCTTGTTTCATAGTGCTCTGCCTTCTTTTTTCCCTTTTCTTGAAGCGCTTTAATTTGTAGTTTTTTCTTAGCCCTTTATAGTGTAGTTCTGTTTATAGCTGTTTGTCTCCTCTTCGTGAACGATTTTCTTTTGGTGTAGATTGTTGTTTTTTGATTATTAGATCCTTATAGATTTTGCTATCGCCTTTTTTCCTCCCTCGGGAGTGATTTTCCGTTTATTATTTTTCGCCCTGTACTACGTTTCCTTTTGACTCTAGTGGGTCAAGTCTAGAGTTTATAGCCATTTGTCTATTCACTCTCTCTGAAGAGAGTTCTCAGAAACTGTTGAATAAAAAAGCCTGCGTCAATCATTTCCCATCTGCAACTGAGTCCTCATTCTTGCCAAGGCCTAACAAGTACTCAACGGTACCAATTTTTAGTACATTTGAGGGTTAATAATTGTTTGTTCCAAAATCAAATTTTTGATGTAACACTTAAAAATTAGCTGATTATTATAACTGTACAGTCCAGTGGTTATATCCAGATTTTTGATTAAATTTCTGAATATTGTTTGTAAGTAGTACAAATTCCCTTGTGGATCATTAAAGTTTGTCTAAGTCTAAGTTGCGATTCCAAGATGTTAGCAGGCAGTAGTGTATATGCGTTGATGTATTGCCGAGTTCGGAAGTAGCCTTTGCCCTGAATCTGACTACCGAGACTTATGTTGCGCCCTACAAACTGTTTATATAAGTATTGTATTACACACCAGCTGTTTAATTATAATGTGCATCTTAGTTGTAGTTTTCATTACCAAATTTGGAGGTGTTGAAATCGTCATGTAAAATAGCTAAACAGTAGGATATCAAAGGCAAAGCAAGGCATCAAGCTAGCAAATTTGGAAAAAGTGGAGTTTTACAACACGTTCGAGCGTTTTCTATCAGGCATACTTGCTTTGGTGGCATGGAAAATTGCAACATTACCCAGAGGCAGTTTGGCTGAGTCTGCTCTGAATGCTACTTAAATGAATATTTCCTTGCCAAGTGTTTGAGCCAGTGTTGAGTCTGCAACCGGAAGTGACATCGTGAGCAACAAAGGCATTGAAATATGGCACCGATTGATTTTACCTGAATTGATACCCGATCATACCGACATAATTCGGTCTGTGCCTATAAAAGTACTGCATTTGGTAACCATCCCTACTGCTCAGTTGGCAAAGGATTGTGGGATTTGTTTGGGACAGGCATGGTATGGAACCGAGGAGGCATATGTTTACATTTGTGGTTGAGGAGGAAACACATGTACAACAGTAAAACCTGTGGAAAACAGCAAAAGTGGCCACTATACGCATGTTACCAAGGACTGTTTTCACTGCTGGACTCTAGAAAGAGGTTCCGCAGCCTCCGAAGCAGAACCCCTAGGTTCTGTAACAGATTCTTCCCTCAAGCCGTAAGACTCTTGAACGCATCATAATTAGATTATCCCCTCAACGCCCCCCAAAATGGATTAACTCGCTGGAATAAAAAAGACAATATAACATACATCCATAAACGTGGACGCATGTGGAAAAGTGCAATATATTTATCTGTACAGTAATCTATTTATTTATTTATATATAATAATAATAATAATAATACCTGGGATTTATATAGCGCTTTTCTAAGTACCCAAAGTCGCTTTACATGTTTAAAAACCCGTCATTCATTCACACCTGGTGGTGGTAAGCTACTTTCGTAGCCACAGCTGCCCTGGGGTAGACTGACGGAAGCGTGGCTGCCAATTTGCGCCTACGGCCCCTCCGACCACCACCTATCATTCATTCAACATTCATTCACCGGTGTGAGCGGCACCGGGGGCAAGGCTGAAGTGTCCTGCCCAAGGACACAACGGCAGCGATTTTTTTTTTTGGTAAGAGGCGGGGAGCGAACCTGCAACCCTCAGGTTTCTGACACGGGCGCTCTACCCACTACGCCATGCCGCCCCATTTATATACATTTATTTAGTTTATATATATATTTATTAGGGGTGGGCAAGTTAATGCGTTAATTTTGAGTTAACCCATCAATCTATTACGGACGGCGTGGCGAAGTTGGTAGAGTGGCTGTGCCAGCAATCGGAGTGTTGCTGGTTACTGGGGTTCAATTCCCACCTTCTACCTTCCTAGTCACGTCCGTTGTGTCCTTGGGCAAGACACTTCACCCTTTGCCTCTGATGGCTGCTGGTTAGCGCCTTGCATGGCAGCTCCCGCCATCAGTGTGTGAATGTGTGTGTGAACGGGTAAATGTGGAAATACTGTCAAAGCGCTTTGAGTACCTTGAAGGTAGAAAAGCGCTATACAAGTACAACCCATTTATCATTATCATTTATTAACGCAGAGAAATATTTTATCGCGCGTTATTGCATATGTTTTTTACATGCTTTTATTTTGTTAACTCCTATTGCTGGCTCCTGCGGAAAAGGAAGGAGAACGTGGAAGAAAGCAAAACAAGTATGGAGAAGAAGGGTAACTCAACAGAACTTTTACAGGGTAATTTTCATTATAAAGTACTTCCAGGCAGCGGATTTGACAGAAGCAAAGTTGTTTGTAGCCACTGCCAAGCTGAATTTGCTTATCACAGGAGTACTTCCAGTCTAAAATATCACCTTAACGCGAAGCACACTGTTGATGCGAGCAAACCATTCAACAAAGCAGGAAGTGGAGCCAGGCTTTGGCAGACTATGTGAAATGCAGCGTGCGGGAGAAGTATAGATAAACCAGAGCAAGAGAAGCTAACAAATGCCATAGCGAAGTGGATAGTTACAGACTGTAGGCCCATTAGTGTTGTGGAAGACGCCGGCCTGAGAAACATTGTGCGAATCGCAACAAGTGACAGCACGTATGAGCCGCCATCAAGACGCACCATCGCACCAAGAATACACCTGTTGTATGAAAAGGAGAGGACTGTAAAAGTGACAACTTTACAACGTGCAGCTGCAGTTGCTCTCAGTGGGGACTACAGGACATCAATCGGTAACCAATGTTATATTTAATGTAACTGTTGTTACCTCAGAAATTGCCTGTAGAATTGTTGTGATTGTGGCTCAGGACTTTGTTTTATTTTTCATAAGGAACAGTATAACATTAAAGCCCAGGTAGTGGCAATAAGCTTTAATTTTGCATTTGCTTTGATGACATTGTTGAAGCTGAGGCTGAAGATTTACAAATATTTTGTTCAACTGCTAACTGTTTGAAAATGCTGTTAAAAGTGTGTTTGCACAGTAAATGTTATGGCACTTTAATTCATAGGGCAGTACATTTAAAATTAATGGCCGGCAAGTTCTAAGAATGAACAAACTGCACCGAGTTGAGTGAGATTCTCTGAAGGATCTCCATTATTAACATGGACTTTACATTGTAGTCCCCTGTAAAGGAAATCCCAGCAGTAAAGTGTTTTGTGCTTCACCCTTTCTTTTCTTTCTCCCTGATAAAAGAAAATGTTTCTGTAGTTACCTCAGAAATTGCCTGTTCGGATGTTATGATTGTGGCTCAGGGATTTGTATGTAGATTATATTTATTTTCCATAACAAACAGGATAACTTAAATACCCTGGCAGTGGCAATAAGCGTGAATGTTTGTATTTATATTGTTTGAGTTGATTTTCATAAAATATGCTATTTAACTGCTACTGTTAAACAAGTACTGATTTAAATTGTGTTTGCACAACAAATGTTTTGGCGCTTTTCTTCATATGGGAGAATATTCCAATAAAGGTGCACTACACACTACTTTTGAATTCATTATTTGGTTTTGCGTATACAATGCAGTTAATCGTGATTAATCGGAGAAATAGTGCGATTAACTATGATTACAATTTGTAATCGTTGCCCACCCCTAATATTTATATATTATTTATATATATTTATTTATTTATTTATATATGCACCTTATTGCTTTTTTATCCTGCACTACCATGAGTTTATGTAACAAAACCGTGTTCTTATCTGTGCTGTAAAGTTCAAATTTGAATGACAATAAAAAGGAAGTCTAAGTCTAAGTCTAAGTCTAAGTTACCATGACAAACTCAAATGTTGAGACTATCATAGCAAATTCATCCTAAAAAGAGTAAAGAGCAACAACAGACCCCTAAATTTTACCAAGTGCGCATTCATTTATGCTGAGGAGCCAATACAGTAGGTTTCCACTCAGTCATTAGTCTACTTCCTACAGCTTTGCTGTTGTCTACTGCATCACATCGCCATTGTTTCTGAGCTCTCTAAAGCAAATATGTAAGGCTTTGATTCGTAATGAATTTAGTACAGATGTGGTAAAGCGGGAGAGGAAGTATGAGGCATAAGCAAAATAAATCTGATTTTAAAAATACAGTTCTCTCTCCATAGTAATAGCTTACTTACAATGACAGAGCTTTCTCTCTGGCACTCATCGAGGGTGGACGCTCCCCTTTCCTCTCCCTTATCTCTCCTGCTTGCTTCTTTGTCTTGTCTTAACTTTCTTGTTGCCTCTTTTTGCACTGCTCTCCAAATCTAAACATTGGAACTATTTAACTAGCCTCAACGGAATTGACAAGATCTTGGGTTTGGGGGAACCTGCTGTCGTGACGAAGCGGTTATCGCTGGACACACGACGGCTCTTGGGAGAAGGAGTGCCGCGTGCCTGGCGACCCTTTTCTGTCGAGGACGTGAAGATGTCCACCTATTCGGAATTATGACAACAGCACATCTGCTGATTGGAGTAAGCGTTTCTCTGGTTTGTCGACAAATTGGAAGTTGCTGGCAGTCTTCAAAGTACCCCAAAGCTGCCACAAATGATTGGAGGATGCGGGAAGAACTGTGGACACTTGTGATTTTGAATCACATCGGACTGTCTGCCCCGCAGTTTTTGAGGACCAGTCAATTTAGAGTGAGAAGCAAATTTTATTTTCACTCGCATACAAAAAAAAAAAACTTGGATTGTTTCCCTGGCGTCGAGACTCTCCCGAAGGACAGTGCGGCGAAGACACAATAAACTCCCTTCTTGTCTCTCATGGACACACATCTGTTGTTGTTGACTTTGGACTAGCGACTGCACAAACATCAAGGCCGCGGAACAGACAGACACTACGGGCTTACACACACACGTGCAACCACAAAAATATACGCCAAACATACACACCCCACGCCCCCAACCCAACGCCTTCGACGCAAATCCCATAGGGGTGATGAATGGATGGGTCAGCGCCTGAGAGCTGCAGCCTACCATCATGACCTCACACTCCCTTCCCTCTGTTGCTAGATATCTCGAGATGTACGTTGTAATATGTATATGTGCTTTGCTATGGAGTTTTTTTCCCACTCCAGACTCAGCCCCCTTAGGAGCCCAGTCTAGATTGTATTGTTTTACTCATCCTTCCCCAGCGTTTTACCTTTTTCCCATCTTTTACGGGGCACCTTGTGGCGACCCATCAGCATTCCTGTTCTGTAACCCTGTATACTGTTTGTTTTGTCTAATCTTGAACGGGTTTGTGCTGAAAACTAAGTTTTGTTGTACTTGTGCAATGACAGTAAATACCTATCTATCTATCTATCTATCTATCTATCTATCTATCTATCTATCTATCTATCTATCTATCTATCTATCTATCTATCTATCTATCTAATTGTTAAACGCTGAAGAAAAAAAGCCCAAGCAAGTCCACCCTCTTCTTCTTCTCCAGGTAGATCTTCTGCATGTGTGTTGTTGAATGTAGCCCACATACTCTGTTGGTATGTGTAGAGCAGGTCTTCAACGATGTTCACTGGCCAACATGCGGTGGCTATCCATTTTGCAAAGGCATTATTTAACTTATCTGGGGTACTCTTTTTGCCAAAATTGATGCGTGTAAACTCAGCTAGCATTGTTTGCCGTCCTTTGTTTGTAGCATTTGTGCTGGCATTCTTGCTTGCGGCATCCTCAAGTACATGTTTTACTTTGAGATAATATTTTAAACTTGATGTGCTACGATGATAAGAAAGTTTGTCACCGCAATATGTGCAAACAAACTTAGTTCCGTCGGAGAGCGTTGTAAAGCAAAATTGGCCGCCGAACACACTGCTGGGACTCTCCTCACTCATCTTTGCACTGGCGTGCGCTCTGATCACTGCCTGTGTAACACTGCGCACCGTCTTTTGGATCAAGGTGCGGTCAAAACAAATGTTATTCATTTATGAGTAATTGTCACGGGGCGTGCACAGTCAGCTGCTCCTTCATCTGCACGCGCTGCAGGACACGCCCTGTGCCGCCCTTGATATGTAGAAATATCTTGGCTTTACCCTAACACCTTTTCTTGATCAAACACTGAAAAAACGTCTTCTTGTCCACAGGTTTATTGATCGTAAAAAGGGTAAAACTGAAAACATACAAGCAGAAGGATGCTTACATTACAGACATGCATACACAGCCAATTACACACACACAAGCCCGCTACAATAAAACATGCATTATGCTGTGTATTGAACTTAAATGGATAAATAAACGCCACAAAATATGTAATTTAAGTGCTCTACAGCAAACTAGCTTACTATGCTAACATTCACTTCACTGTATGAATTCCGAAAATTAGCATGACTGACTTTTGGCCATAAAACGTCCCAGATTACATCACAACCAACAAATAATACAACTCAATCAAATATTAGCATACTACTCAACAATACATACCGATGATACTTTGTTTGGCATGAGATTCGAGCAGATGAAAACGTTTGCGATCGTCACCGAACTAGCTTAAAGTATACTTGAAAGGAACTCCTTGTTGTGCCCTGCTATCATGGACATTACTGTAAACTAGGCAATGCTGCCTCCTGCTGTCTAAAGGAGGAAGTGCACCTCACTGTTGAATTCCAAAGTGAACTTAAACACTGGTTTTACATATATTATTAATAAATTCAACAAACAAGACAGAACACGCCCATACACGCTCTGATTCTGCTGCCACGCGCCAGCACAGCTGTGCGCAATCATCAATCGACACACCTGCTGCTGATGACATCACTCCCCATAAAAGCCAGCGTGTCCAGAGAACCAACGCTGGAACGTAGTCTCTGCTTGCAGTAAGCTTTCGTCTCTGGCTCCTCACCATTGTTTGCTCGCTCCTTGTGACCTTCGACCCTTGTGCTCATTTGTCTCTTGTTTTCCCCAGTATTCCCTCCGTCGCCTTGGAAGAGAGCAGTGCGCCTCACTTCTCTGGACCCCTCTGGATTCTGATTGCCTCCCTCGATCCTCGACCCCCACTTTGGACTTGGACCTCTGGACGCCCCTCTCAGCCCCACGGACCTCCGCTTGTTTCACGGACTCTCCTACCTGCCTCGCCCTACTGAACTGGTCACCTTCTCACTCAACACGCACTTACAACAACCACTGGTAAATATTAATTGTAACGCTTCACATAGTCCTGCAAACATACACAGTAGCATACACACTCCACCACATCATCAAGCTCAAAATAAACTATTGAGCTTATTCTCGTTTAGGCCAGGCTCCAGGAACACAAAGGCCGACGCCCTCTCCCGGCAGTTATCGGAGGAGCCAACTTGTTCGCCTACGGCAGAACCCATCCTTCCTCCTGCCCGGATAGTGGGCATGGTCACTTGGGAGTTGGAAGAACAGATAAAGACCGCCCTGCGGTCTAATCCGGCACCAGGTGGCGGCCCGCCCAACAAGCTATTTGTTCCCCGTGAGTTCCGATCTAAGGTTCTGGATTGGGGGCATTCCAGCATCTTCTCCTGCCATCCGGGGTTTCAACGCTCGCTATCCTTCATCCGACGACGGTTCTGGTGGCCGTCTATGGCATCGGACACCCATGAGTTTATCGCCGCTTGTACAACATGCTCCCGCAATAAAACTTCCCACAGACCTTCAGCGGGCCTCCTGTGCCCACTACCTGTCCCCGGCCGTCCCTGGTCCCACATCGCGTTGGACTTCGTGACGGGATTCCCAGTGTCCCGAGGTAACACTACTATCCTTACCATTGTCGATCGATTCTCGAAGGCTGCACATTTTGTTCCCCTCCCCAAGCTTCCCTCCTCCTCTGAGACTGCTGACCTCCTTGCTCTGCACATTGTAAAACAACACGGTATCCCGGTGGATATTGTTTCAGATCGTGGTCCCCAGTTCACTTCCCGGGTGTGGCAGTCGTTTTGCAAGGGGAGTGGAGCTACGGTCAGTCTCACCTCTGGGTATCATCCCCAGAGCAACGGTCAAGCGGAGAGGGCCAACCAATGCGTGGAGACAATGTTGCATTGTGTTGCCGCTCGCCAGCCTGCCTCCTGGAGAAAGTACTTGCCATGGGTCGAGTACGCTTATAACTCCATGAAGAGCTCGGCCACCGGCATATCTCCCTTTGAATGTTCCCTGGGATATCAGCCTCCTATGTTTTCCCAACAGGAGGTCGAAGCAGCAGTTCCGTCCACTCGAGCACACATCAAACGCTGCCATAAAATTTGGAGGACCGCCCGGGATGCACTCTTGAAAGCCTCCGAAAGGATGCGCCATAGTGCCAACAGGCGCCGCATCCCGGCACCATCATACCAACCTGGACAACAGGTGATGTTACGCGCCAAGGACCTCCATCTCCAGGTACCCTCCCGGAAATTGGCACCTCGATATGTCGGGCCTTTTTCTGTGGAGGCCATTATCAATCCTGCCTCCATTAGACTGTCTCTCCCGCCTTCTCTTAAGAGGCATCCTGTGTTCCATGTGTCACAGATCAAACCAGTAGCAGAGAGCTCTTTTTCACCCCCTGCCCCTACCCCTCCTCCTCCTAGGATCCTCGAGAGTGGTGACCCAGTATGGTCAGTCAAGGAGATCCTCAGGGTTCGTCGGCAAGGTAGGGGACTAGTGTACCTAGTAGACCGGGAGGGCTATGGACCAGAGGACCGATCATGGGTACCGGCCTCCTATCTTGCGGACCCCTCTCTGTTGGAGGATTTCTACCGGGCTCACCCTGAGGCTCCCCGTAGCTCGTCAGGAGCCTCACATAAGGAGGGGGGCACTGTCACGGGGTGTGCACAGTCAGCTGCTCCTTCGTCTGCACGCGCCGCAGGACACGCCCATACACGCTCTGCTTCTGCTGCCACGCGCCAGCACAGCTGTGCGCAATCATCAATCGACACACCTGCTGCTGATGACATCACTCCCCATAAAAGCCAGCGTGTCCAGAGAACCAACGCTGGAACGTAGTCTCTGCTTGCAGTAAGCTTTCGTCTCTGGCTCCTCACCTTTGTTTGCTCGCTCCTTGTGACCTTCGACCCTTGTGCTCATTTGTCTCTTGTTTTCCCCAGTATTCCCTCTGTCGCCTTGGAAGTGAGCAGTGCGCCTCACTTCTCTGGACCCCTCTGGATTCTGATTGCCTCCCTCGATCCTCGACCCCCACTTTGGACTTGGACCTCTGGACGCCCCTCTCAGCCCCACGGACCCCCGCTTGTTTCACGGACTCTCCTACCTGCCTCGCCCTACTGAACTGGTCACCTTCTCACTCAACACGCACTTACAACAACCACTGGTAAATATTCATTGTAATGCTTCACAAAGTCCTGCAAGCATACACACTCCACCACATCATCAATCAATCAATCAATCAATCAATGTTTATTTATATAGCCATAAATCACAAGTGTCTCAAAGGGCTGTACAAGCCACAACGACATCCTCGGTACAGAGCCCACATACGGGCAAGGAAAACTCACCCCAGTGGGACGTCAATGTGAATGACTATGAGAAACCTTGGAGAGGACCGCATATGTGGGTAACCCCCCCCCCCCCCCCCTCTAGGGGAGACCGAAAGCAATGGATGTCGAGTGGGTCTGACATAGCTCAAAATAAACTGTTGAGCTTATTCTTGTTGCTGTGTCGTCTCCTTCCCCGCCGAACATAACAGTAATGCAATAATTATTTTCAATAATCGCATGCGTTAACATGTTAATGTTAACAGCCCTAATTTAAATGCAACACTTTTGTTTTTACTCCCATTTTTCATGAGTTGAACTCAAAGATCTAAAACTTTTACTATATACACAAATGACCTATTCTTCTTAAATATTGTTCAGGAATCTGTCTAATTCTGTGAGTGAGCACTTCTTCTTTGCCAAGATAATCCATCCCACCTCACCGGTGTGTCATATCAAGATGCTGATTAAACAGCATGATTATATTGCACAGGTGTGCCTTAGGCTGCCTACAATAAAAGGCCACTCTGAAATGTGCAGTTTTATCATACAGCACAATGCCACAGATGTCGCAAGTTTTGAGGTGTCGCAAGTTTTGAGGGAGCGTACAGCTGGCATGCTGACTGCAAGAATGTCCACCAGAGCTGTTGCTCATGAATTGAATGTTAATTTCTCTACCATAAGTCGTCTCCAAAGGCGTTTCAGAGAATTTAGCAGTATATTCATCCCGCCTCACAACCCCAGACCACATGTAACCACCCAGCCAAAGAACTTCAAATCCAGCATATGCACCTCCATGATCGTCTGATACCAGCCACCCAGACAGCTGCTGCAACAATTGGTTTGCATAACCAAATAATTTCTTATCAAACTGTTAGAAACCTTCTCAGGGACGCTCATCTGCATGCTTGTCGTCCTCATCGGGGTCTCGACATGACTGCAGTTTGTCGTCGTAACAGACTTGAGTGGGCGATTGCTCATGTTCGATGAAGAGGTGTTCTCTTCACAGATTACTCCGATTTTGACTCTTCAGGATAGATGGCGTGTTGTCATTGTGTGGAAGAGTGATTTGCTGATGTCCACGTTGTTACAGTTCCTGCCAATATCCAACAACTTCGCACAGCCCTTGAAGAGGAGTGGACCAACATTCCACAGGCTACAATCAACAACCTGATTAACTCAATGTAAAGGAGATGTGTTGTACTGCATGAGGCAAATGGTGGTCACACCAGATACTGACTGCTTTTTTGACCCCCCGCCCCCAGACCTCCAATAAAGCTAAACTGCACATTTCACAGTGGCCTTTTATTGTTGCCAGCCTAAGGCGCACCTGTGCAATAATCATGCTGTTTAATCAGCATCTTGATATGCCACACCTGTGAGGTGGGATGGATTATCTTGGCAAAGAAGAAGTGCTCACTAACACAGATTTATGAAAACATATTTGAGAGGAATAGGCCTTTTGTGTCTACAGTAAACATTTTAGATCTTTGACTTCAACTCATGAGAAATGGAAGCAAAAACAAAAGTGTTCCATTTATATTTTTGTTCAGTATACATGTAAAAAATATAGTTGATTTGCTTTATATTTTTCTATAATTGTTTTTACAATGTTGGATAGTCTAGTATTTGATAAAACCTCATCGAGCTGGATGCAATCCTACTTGGAGGGGAGGAAACAGGTGGTAGAGATGAACGGCACCGTGTCACCCCCCCCCCCCTCTCAGTAAGCTGTGGAGTCCCCCAAGGCAGTATATTAGGGCCTTTACTGTTCCTAATATACATAAACGACATGTCATCAGCATGCAACTGTGAATTGTTTTTGTTTGCGGATGACTCGGCCCTGCTGGTATCAGACAAGGACAAGTCAGAGGTGGAGAAAATCCTCAGTGCTGAACTCTGTAGAATTTGCACCTGGCTCGCTGACAAAAAGCTATCCATACACTTGGGTAAAACGGAATCCATCCTATTTGGGTCCCACATAAACCTTAAGAAAGTCAATGACTTCACTATAAAAGTGGGTGACATTGTTATCACCAGGAAAGATGAGGTCACCTACCTAGGTTCCATTCTAGAGGCTAATCTTTCCTGTGATAAAATGGCAACCAAGGTAATCAAAAAGGTCAACCAACGAACAAGATTTCTCTATAGAATCTCCTCTCTGGTCAACAAAAGAACCATGAAGATTCTGGCGGGAACTCTCGTTCAACCCTTTTTCGATTACGCATGTACCTCCAGGTACCCTAGCACCTCCAAAAACCTCAAATCTAGACTCCAAACATCCCAGAACAAGCTAGTCAGGTTACTTTTAGACCTCCACCCCAGATCACACCTCACCCCAACCCACTTCTCCAAAGTGGGCTGGCTCAGAGTGGAGGACAGAGTAAAACAACTTGCACTGAGCCTAGTCTATAAAATCCACTACACCTCCCTGATACCGAAGTGCATGTCAAACTACTTCCTTAACGTAAATGACCGCCATAACACCAGAGGGAGCTCCACTATCCCCGTTAAACCCAGATTCCGATCTAACAGAGGTCTTAACTCATTCTCTTTCTATGCCACATCAATGTGGAATGCACTCCCAACAGGTGTAAAAGAAAGGGCATCTCTATCCTCCTTCAAACCCGCACTAAAACAACACCTCAAGGCAACTTCAACCCTAAACTAACACCCTCCCTTCCACATCATACCTCTTCGGATTGCAAATAATCAAATGTAAATAATCAAATGTAGACACTTTTACTTATACTTTCTGATCTCTCTCTCTGTGTCCACTACCTGCTGTACATATCCTACCAAGTCAGTCCTACACTGTTCCAATGTCCATTTCTCTGATGATGCAATTGTTGATGACTGAAATGTTGATACCAACCAATCCTAACCCCCCCCCCCCCCCCCTCCATATCCCACACCCCGGATTGTAAATAATGTAAATAATTCATTGTATATACTCTGATGATTATCTTGTGTGATGACTGTATTATGAAAATAGTATATATCTGTATCATGAATCAATTTAAGTGGACCCCGACTTAAACAAGTTGAAAACCGTATTTGGGTGTTACCATTTAGTGGTCAATTGTACGGAATATGTACTTCACTGTGCAATCTACAAATAAAAGTTTAAATCAATCAATCAATCAGTCGTGTTAAAGGTGTTCTTGTTTCACACGTGATTACTGTTTTCTACCAGTAATCACGGCAGACTTTTGTGATAGCCAACGACTACATAGGAGTGAATAATGATCCAGAACTACATCTTGTTGGCTTGAATTTACAGAGGATGACCTGGGTGCTCAGCAGATCCAGCTATAGTGAAACACTATGCCATCATATAGCAGTAGTGCTATATGTTTCATTGACAAAATATGAACATAATTAAACAGTCAAATACATTTTCCACTCTCACTGATATGTTAACTGATGGGATGGTTGTATCTTTCAGCAGTTTTAGGTGGTAAATTTAGCGTAATCTTCACTCCTGGGAGGAAAATATGCAACTTGTCACATTTTCCAAGCCATGTCGTCGAGTTGATAGTCAGTATATTTACTTTTCAGTGAGTCCGAATTTTTACCTCCTAAACTCAAAGACGATTCTACAGCTAGCATTACCTGTCGGTAGGTACCTGTGAACAAGGCGCTGAGTCAATACGGCAGAAAAGTAATTCTTCTGTGTTAGGTTTTACAATAACAACGTTGCTATGGCTTGGTTTATCTGCAAGTCACGACATGTAAAAGGAGCATTGTTGGCAGGTTTATAGGCGAAATAGTAGAATCCCCATTACCTGCATTGTTAGCTGTTTTGTACTAATGTAACTGAAGCCAGCCAGTGTGGCTCTGCCAGGTTTACATTAGTAAATATTACTCTCTGAAAGCTTAAGATCTTGCGCTTGACATCAAGATGACAGCTCAGGCTGTTAGCTCGATGCCTCCACTATCATTCAGAGGACCCAGGTTCTTCCAGCTTTGGGCAAAATGTAAACAGAAGCAGAGCACTGCTCTATTCACCTGTTCTCTTATGGGCAATCAGGAGGCTCAGCTGGCTTTGATTGTCAATTAGGAGGGTTCATAAGCCTGCGTCAATGTTTGACTGTGCTGGTTCAATGTAGCCTATACTGTATCATGCATTGGATATATCATGCATGCATGTTGTGCAGAGATTTTTCCAAGGTATTATTTTCACTCTTTTTCCTTTTAAATATGTTTCTAAGAGGTTTCACTGTGAAAGACATTAGTCAATAACTTTGTCATGCATTCACAAACACAAGCAACACACTTTCACAGTCTCCATATGTGGGACCGAAGGGAAGGTGTTTCATCAAAAAGGAGATCAATGTTGCAAGTGACAACGCATGCACAAGCTGCATTGTGACACATTTAAGTGGAGGTGGTGGGCTACAAACCTCCAACCTCTACCCGATTGATTGGCGAGGACACACACACACACACACACACACACACACACACGCACACACTCTCACTCGCATACAGGCGCGTGCTGTACAGACGACCTTCTACTTTCCCCGATCGATAAAAGCAGATGTTGCAGGAGCATCAATGCTTTAAGAGGAAGAAAGACAAACATTTCCCTTCATCACGGTCTTCCTTCATCCCAATCTTCCTTTTTGGGGTCTGGTGCAGGGCATGACAGACTATATGAATATATATGGTAGCGATTGGAAGCAGAGTCTAATGAGAAATAAAGAGGGCTGCCATGCAGATGAAACAGGGGGTTAGTAGGTCGGTGAAGGATGATGCTCTGCATGACTTAAAAGTACCAGAGTGAAGTCAACACCGGAGATGTTTTGCCACAAGCTTCAGCTACAGGAAGTGTGGATATCTTCTTCGTCCCAACAAAAGGCATATGTAAACTGTAAACTGTATGTAACTCAGCCTGTCCGGTGGTTTTTGTGTTTTAGAGGCATCACACATTTGAGATGAAAACCTATTATACCCATTATTAAATACTAAGTGTTACAATAAAGAGCTATATAGCTGACGGAACTCAACGTGTTTATTTAAATGGTACACTGTTCAATAGAAATAGTCTAATATGTGGGGTTCCGCAAGGCAGCGGCCTTGGACTACTTTTATTTTCCATTTTTTCAAACGATCTCCATCTACTGACTGAAAAATCCAAATTGACTGACATTCATAGGTACGGCACCAGAACCTCATCTCAAGGACTACTCGCATTGCCACGCCCAAGAACCAATGCCATGAAAGTCACTGTACAATATAGGACTATTACTTTGTGGAATACTCTTCCTTTGCATATAAGAAATACCCCTAGTAAGGTAGGATTTAAAAGACTTCTAAAGATTTATCTGCGTTGAGATGCTGTTTTCATTCATTGTTTTTGCCTTTGCCTTGGTTCTAACTGTATATTTCATTATTGTGTATCTATACAGGTATTGCATTATGATAATGTACAGTATGTATTGTTATTGTATGAGTATGTTATTGTAACTTATATTTTAATGAGGACCCCAGGAAGACTTGTCTGCTGCTGATGCGTCGGCTAATGGGGATCATAAATAAACAAATAAACGCAAATTATTTTTTGCCGGTGGTATTAGTGCAGCGTTTCTCAAAGTGTGGGGCGCACCCCACTGGTGGGGAATAGAGACATGACAGGTGGGGCGCGAGGAACGGGAGGAAATTTCACTTTACTTTTTTTTTTTTTAAATTATATTCTTAGATTTTTTTTTTTACTATGCTTTCATTTTCTATACACACTGTAAATCACTTTGTGATTCTGTCTGTGGAATCCGCTATATAAATAAATGTAAATTACTTATTTTTCCTGTAGGCTTTAAATTTCTAGGTAGGAGCGAAAGTTTGACAGACATAGCAACAGTAACTAACGGGGGCGGGGCTAAGCGGAAGTTTTGTGAATGGCGAGTCACTGTGCGAGGATTTGCTGTTTTGCAAATACATAAAAAATAGAGCCACTGCTGATGAGCTGTTCGAGATAATGGACAGTTTCCTCAAAGAACACAACCTTAAATGGGAAAACTGTGTGGGCTTTTGCTCTGATGGCGCACAGACCATGGCAGGGTAAAGAAACGGGCTGCAGGCTCTAATAAAGAGGGTTGCGCCAAATGCACATTGGACACACTGTGTCATTCACCGGGAAGCACTCGCGTCAAGGCAGCTCAGCCCCGAATTCAATGAGGTTTTAACAGTGGCAGTGTCAAGCCTGCAACCCCGATTTGAAAAGCTGTGCAGAGCAAAACAGGCTCATTGCAGCCACTAATGCTGGAGTACTGTAAAACTCATGTTCACTTGCAGGGGCGCCGAAAAGGGGGGGTAAAGGAGACGGATTCTAGGGGCCCATGATGGAGGGGGGCCCAGAGAGGCCCCTAATGATGATGAAATTATAATACAGAAAAAATAATGACACTAAGTTATTAACTAACATATAATCACACATGTTTTATTTTCCATGTCCTGGTAACAATACCTTTATTTGTTTTGGAAGCATCAACACCTGCAGGGCCCTCCCTCCCCCCCTCTATTTACGTAAAATGGTTCAGTCCGACTGGATCAGCTGCAGGTAGAGCACCGGCGATTTGTCACAGACAGCGCCACAGCGGGCAAAGCGGAGGAGACAGCAGTATGCCTCAAAAATCAGGCAGCCAAAAAAGAAAGGAAAAGAAAATAAGAGAGGAGAAGGAGTTGAAGGGTCGACATTATGTCACCCAATATTTCCCAAAAAAAGGTGGGTTTGTTAGTTGTGGTGGAAAGTTATGCATATTAACTTTGTCCCTGTCTGTGGTAATAAGCTAGCTCACTTTTCTCACCATGTTAGCTCAAGAAAACTCTGGATTTTTACATTTTACTGCTATATTAGTTAAATAATCAATCCAGTCAAACATTTATCAAGCTGTTCTTATTCAATAATAGTTGATCTCCCCTCTGTCAAAATGATGCCTCATTCTGAACAGAGTCAAGTGCACCAGCAGCAGCAGCTGTCTGTCAGCCCCCAAGTCCCCCTGCCCCTGAATCAGCCCCAGTGCCCCCACATGAGGAAGGAGGTGAGCAGCTGTGTGTGTTGAAATAATAATAATAATAATAATAATAATAATAATAATAATATAATACAAAATATAATACATTTTACTACAGTCTCAAGAATCAGTGGTGCAGCAAATAAATGACTCAAATTTAATTCCATTGTATTCAGAATACCATTAAAATGCATAATTGTATGTAAAATAGCATCAAAAAATGTTGCCGCTGTGTTGGGGGCCCTGTAAAGATTCTTTTCATGGGGCCCAAAATCCCTAGCGGCGCCCCTGTTCACTTGCGCTGTCTTGCCAAAATGCATAGCTCCTCCTTTTTTTTTTGCAAAGATTGCAAAGTGGCACTTGTATTTTATTTATTATTGAACTTGATGCAAGTTATTTGATTTATTATTAAACTTGAAGCAAGTTATAACACTTTTATTTGATTTATTATTGAACTTGATGCAAGTTATAACACTTTTATTTGATGTATTATTGAACTTGATGCAAGTTATAACAATTGTTTTGATTTATTATTGAACTTGATGCAAGTTATAACACTTTTGATTTATTATTGAACTTGATGCAAGTTATTTGATTTATTATTGAACTTGATGCAAGTTATAACACTTTTGTTTTATTTATTATTGAACTTGATGCAAGTTATTTGATTTATTATTGAACTTGATCCAAGTTATTTGATTTATTATTGAACTTGATGCAAGTTATACCACAGCTGCACAGTTATTTTATTTATTATTGAACTTGATGTTATTTTATGTTATTGAGTTTGAATGTATACAACTTGATGTTACTTGATGTTCAATAAATTTGAAAATGTTAAGCTTGGCATTAGCGTTCTGTTGGGGCGATGGGGGCAGGTGGGGCTTGAAAACTCCCCCTTGTCCAAAGTGGGGGATGACAAAAAAAGTTTGAGAACCACTGTATTAGTGAGATAAAATAACTTATTTTGGTCATGGAAATTCAGTGAAAGGTTTTGGCAAAGTCATGAAGAAGTCATGCAAAATGAAAAAGTGTTAGAAACTGTCCTTGGAGCATCCACACTAATGTAAACCAAGCAAGAATTTCAGGTTCACAGGTGTTTTGCACTCCTCAACTTGTACACACCAACTGAGTGAGGCAGCAAAGACTAGGCTTCACATTCAGAAGGGTTCCAATTTTGTGGAATCCAAACATTTGTAACCTCCCGAGATCTTGCGTTTTTGTGCTTGGAAATTTGCGTTTTCATCCATCCATCCATCCATTTTCTACCGCTTGTCCCTTTCGGGGTCGCTCGAGCCTATCTCAGCTGCATTCGGGCGGAAGGCGGGGTACACCCTGGACAAGTCGCCACCTTATCACAGGGCCAACACAGATAGACAGACAACATTCACACTCACATTCACACACTAGGGCCAATTTAGTGTTGCCAATCAACCTATCCCCAGGTGCATGTCTTTGGAGGTGGGAGGAAGCCGGAGTACCCGGAGGGAACCCACGCAGTCACGGGGAGAACATGCAAACTCCACACAGAAAGATCCCAAGAACTCAGAACCTTCGTATTGTGAGGCACATGCACTAACCCCTGTTGCACCGTGCTGCCATTTGCATTTTCATAGTTTATTTAATTTTTTCAAAGTTTATTTATATAGCACTTAATCACAGGTCACCCCCTCGGGTGACCGGCTGCAATGGATCCGTTACAGAGGAGCTAGCTAGAAATCTAGCTTAGAATCTGAATCATCTGGGATGTTAAAGGGCCACTTATAATGCTGACATTAGCAATCATTTTATCGTTGTGGAGCTATAAAATATGTCTACAGGTAAACCCCTCCACACCCAAAATAGACAGTATTGATTTTAGACTTGTTTTCTAATGAGTTTCAGCACATTTTGCAACGCTCATTTTTAGTTTCAAAATGTAGGCATGCTTGCATCAGCCTGCTGAGCCTGGAAGCAATTTTCATATTGTGTAGTGTGTGTCTTGTTTAGACTTTGTCACAAATCACATTATGTTTACACAGAATATATGCATATATGCAGAAAATATGTCTGCCAGATGTAATGTTTCAGGTTGTAGCAATGAAACTAAAAAGGGGTCAGTCTGTATCCAGTCAAATCGACTTGGGATGGACCAAGTGAGAGGAGTGTAATTTACAGCGATCATTTTAATGATTCCGACTTTGAAGAATAAGGGTTTTGGTCTGAGTTTGGATGACACTTGGATTCAACAGTATCAAGCCAAGTCCCAAAAATCAGGACCACCCTCAAAGGGAGAAAAACGGAGTCAGAACCTTTAAAAAAACGGACAAAGAAGAGCAGACCCGGCGCTCAAAGCCGCTAGTATTGTATTTTATATACTCTTCTACTGATGTTTTCCTCAAGATGCTAGAAGAAATACTGAAATAGCATGAGAAAACAGAGCAGGGCTATGAAAGAGCAGGAAAGTCCGGGAATGGCGATTTTTTATTTATTTTTTGTCGATGATGTTAACAATTTTAGTTTTGAAGTAATAATGGACCAGGGCGACAAAAGAAAGCAATTAAGTGATCATATTATTACTTTTGTATGTATTTATACACGCTGTCTTTGTGGGGAAATGGGCTCCAGTTCTGTAGATGACATCACACCATGGGGGGGGCGGCATATCAAGTCTGGCAATGGAAAGGGGGCGTTCCAAGTACAGTTATCTACTAATTACTCAAAAACTAATCAATAACATGAAAAATGAATACCAGATTCCTTTTTAGGAGCAAGAAATACCATATAAGAACGTGTTGGTGAAATTTCGATCATCTGGGCGCTATGGGTTTTAAGGTAACCCCTTGCCTTACAGCGGCCCCAATCTTAGTGATGACTGACTAATTGGGCAGCCAAGGAAATTGTGAAAACACTGATACACTGCTTGACAGGTCGTCTTTTGTAATTGATAAAATAATGTCATAATGGAGAACAGAAAATGGTGTCAACAGTGCAATCATTTTGCATTTAAGACATGTACCTGGGAATATGTTGATTGGCAACACTAAATTGGCCCTACTGTGTATGTTGTCTGTCTATCTGTGATGGCCCTGTGATGAGGTGGCGACTTGTCCAGGGTGTACGCCACCTTCCGCCCGAATGCAGCTGAGATAGGTTCCAGCGATCCCAAAAGGGACAAGCGGTAGAAAATGGATGGATGGTTTTCTATACTCTATCAACAATGGTGACAAAAGTGTGTTCAAGACAAGATTGAGAGTCAGGAAGACATAGTGTTTTGTAGGGATGCACTCGGGGGGTATTTTCCTTTTCTGTGCAGTGGTGTTAATCAGTATGGTGATCAAAATGTTTGGATGTTAGGTAATTCAACCGACCTTAGCAGAAAATCCTTCTCTTGATATTTCCACATTGCATGTTTTGCAGATCGCTGTCCACAGGTCTTTCTCAGATATCTGAGTCCTCATAAAATACATGAAATACATTTGTTTTCCACTATCTATTGTTTTTTCCCAAAATGTTTTGTTTTTTCTGTCTATTTTTTTAGAATTCAGTTTTTTCACTCACACTCACTTTACTACTATAGTATGCTTTTAATGCAATAAATTCAATGTATTAAAATGTTCACTAATTATATGCAAAATTCTTTAAATGTATTGGTGAAATACATCACTGGCCGGTTTTGACTTGTATTTCAAGTCAAAGCATTTACATTTTTTTTAACATTAATATACCAATGAGCAGTGTTAAAAAAATGGTGTTTAGTAACACAGTTAGTGTTTCTAGTAACGACAAGTAATCTAAATTACTTTTATGTGCGTTTCAACGATACAATTGATGTGACGTGACCGCTTTAGAATCTCAGCATGTTCACTTTAGGAAGAAACCGTACCAGTGCAAGTGGTCGCAACCACATGCAAACACACAGACGCACGCTACTGCTACGACGGGTGTGTGGTGAACATTCTATAAAGTGACAGTCATCAACAATAATAATCCTACAACACCCCGTTTGTGAACAAGAACCGTATTTTCCGCACTATAAGGCGCACCGGATTATAAGGCGCACCTTCAATGAATGGCATATTTCAAAACGTTGTTTATATATAAGGCGCACCTATGCATCCATTACATGGAGCTGCGCTAAAGGAAATGTCAACAAAACAGTCAGATAGGTCAGTCAAACTTTATTAATAGATTACAAACCAGCGTTCTAACAACTCTGTTCACTCCCAAAATGAATAAACAGCTGATTTACTCGTGTTACGGTAAATCAAACGTGCAATCACAATATAGTAACACTCAAAATAGTGCAGAGCAATAACAATATCAATAACTCAACGTTGCTCAAACATTAATGTCACACAACACAACACACAAAATAAACATGTAAAGCTCACTTTCTGAAGTTATTTGTCATCCACAAATCCCTCAAATTCTTCTTCTTCAGTGTCCGAATTAAACAGTTGGGCGAATACGGCATCCAACTGTCGAAGTCATTAATGGAATCAGTGTCGCTGCTGTAGTCTAGCAGTTCAGTGACAATTCCTGCCTTCCTGAAAGCTCGGACCACAGTTGAGACTGATATATCAGCCCAGGCATTTACGATCCACTGGCAGATAGTGGCGTATGTCGTCTGGCGCTGTCTCCCTGTCTTGGTGAACGTGTGTTCGCCTTTTGTCATCCACGGTAAGTTCGCTTGCTAGCGCTGTTGCCTTCATTCGAATAGTGATGGTACTGACACTTCTACTTGCTGCTCTCTGTTCAACAACCCACTGTTCGAGTTTGTCCTCCAACTGTAGCCATCTCGCTTTGTTCCCTCGGAAACTCTGTTTAGTCTTCTTTACTTGGCGCAGGTCATCTTGTTGCTTCCTCCACTTACGCACCATTGCTTCGTTTATGTTATATTCTCTTGCTGCTGCTCTATTCCCGTGTTCTACTGCGTGACTGATTACCTTGAGTTTGAACTCTGCGTCGTAAGCGTGTTTCTTAGTAGGAGCCATTTTGGGGTCTTTACAGAAACACAGAAATGGAAATGAAACGTCATATCCCAGCATGCACCGCGCGCTTCTTCTTCTACGGGGGCGGCTGCTTACCATAAAAGAAGAACTTCTTCTTCTACGGGGGAAAATGAAGTTGGCGGCTGCTTACCGTAGAAGAAGAAGCGCTTCTTCTTCTACGGGGAAAAACAAGTTGGCGGCTGTTTACCGTAGTTGCGAGACCTAAACTTTATGAAAATGAAGTTTAGGTTTGTTGTGGCTCAATATTGGTCCATATATAAGGCGCACCGGATTATAAGGCGCACTGTCAGCTTTTGAGAAAATTTGTGGTTTTTAGGTGCGCCTTATAGTGCGGAAAATACGGTAGAAACAAAGCCATTGACACGTTCAATTGCTTTATTAACAATCAGTGCCATCAACAACAGTCCGCAAGCTACCAACGCTGAGCTAAAACAGCCTATAAGCGCGCTCTCACTGACGTCACGCTTCACTTGACAACAGGCATCGCCTTTTAAAGTCAACACAGTCACGCACTCTTCTCTTATGAAACATCTATCAACTGCATATACCAGATATCAAAGTTATCAAAAATGTAATGTTTCAATCACTTTTCCTTGTAATTACATTTATTAAGGAATAACTCCGTAATTCAAATACTTTTTTTCGGGGAAAGTAACAAGTAATTGTAATAAATTACCTTTTTAAAGTAATTTTCCAAACACTGCCAGTTAGTGCTTTAAGTGCAAAATGCTTTCAGTAAGCTACTTTTTTTAAAGTTTTATTTCGTTAGCACAGTCATTGTTATTGTGAAGGCTGGAAGTGTGCTGTTGTTCTTAAGGGTGCTACGACGGCTATGTTTAAGTGTGGAGACAATTCCAGGGTGTGTAGAAGAAAAAAAAAAGTGACTCTTAAGCTACGGCTGACGTCTTGTCTGTAAGATGGATCTTGCTAAGAGTGTGTGGGTTGTCTTGGCTAGCATTAGTTTTGTAGTTTGTTTGCAGACTTGGTCTGTGTTTAAAGTGGTAATTTCGACATTGTTTTGTCGGGAGGGGGCGGGTGAGTGTTTGTGGGATGAATGAGAGGTTTCGGACAAGTGATTTCCAGAGACAATCTTTCCTTCTCCTCACGGTGACATCATTTCAGTCACAAAATGTCCGTGATATTCCATGTACAACAGTATATTTTGTTTTTATTTGACAATATCAGGATTCCTTCTGTGATTCTTTTAACACAAAAATCATAAGTACCTAGATATTTGCAAGAGCTAAATGTTCAAACCAATTAAAAAAAACATTACAAACCAAAATCACTTTGATGGGAAAATTCAAAAAACAAGTGAGCAAGCAGTCCAGTGTTGCAGGATGTTGTACAATGATTATCATATTTGTACGATCATTTCAACCTCTGTACGACCAATAATTCTAAAAATATAGTGTCATTTGTGCCATTCGCTACATTATGTCAGCAAACGCAAACAGGATACATCCTGCACTGTGCCTGATATTGGGCATTGTCTTACGTGCCTTTTTAAAGCCAGTGGCAGATTTTTACCAACAGATAATGTTCCACAAAAATTCTTAGCTTCTGGTATGACAATTTGTAATTTCCCATCTGCCAACCCTAAAGCAGTCGGAGACCAGAATATCCTCCTGAAAACCTGTATCATTTGCAATGGACCTTTATGTTAATCATTAAGGGCTTTATTTTTACAAAAAAATTGTGACAAAAAACAAAAACAAATGGAGGACGCTAATTCTCAGAAGATTATGTCATGAATAATTTCATAAGACAAAACAATGTATCAAACATTGCAGTGTTTTAAAGGCAACACTTCCAACAGTTAATTATCATTCCTTCAAAATCTCACTGAAAAAACATCTTAATTTGCTTGTATTCATGTATTGGGTTGTGCATCAATGGGGAACTCGGACTAACATTTTGATTCTCCTAGAATCGTTCAAATGTTTTCATTTTGATTCCTAGTTTTAATTCCTGACCGGAAGAACTAGTTGCCAAAACACGGAAAAACTAGCTGCCACCAAAAAAGACTAAATGGCTGCAACTAGTTAAGAAGAGATGGCCAACATCAAGAATGGAGAAATAGATGCTACCAAAGAAGAAGCAACATATCTTATGGCCAAAACAACCATGGACAGTGTTCATTAGAAGCACTCAGAAGTTTGTCTTGATTTTTTTTTTTTTTAAAGGCTGGTTTATTTTGCAAAGGAAAGTACACGACAAATATGATGAATCACCTCCAGATTCACAGGAGTTAGTGAGTCCATCCATCCATCCATCCATCCATCTTCTTCTTACGCTTATCCGAGGTCGGGTCGCGGGGGCAGCAGCCTAAGCAGGGAAGCCCAGACTTCCCCCTCCCCAGCCACTTCGTCCAGCTCTTCCCGGGGGATCCCGAGGCGTTCCCAGGCCAGCCGGGAGACATAGTCTTCCCAACGTGTCCTGGGTCTTCCCCGTGGCCTCCTACCGGTCGGACGTGCCCTAAACACCTCACTAGGGAGGCGTTCGGATGGCATCCTGACCAGATGCCCGAACCACCTCATCTGGCTCCTCTCAATGTGGAGGAGTTAGTGAGTGTGCCTC
Organism: Entelurus aequoreus; assembly: GCF_033978785.1. Classification (NCBI taxonomy): domain Eukaryota; kingdom Metazoa; phylum Chordata; class Actinopteri; order Syngnathiformes; family Syngnathidae; genus Entelurus; species Entelurus aequoreus. The sequence continues at coordinate 28,885,367 of NC_084751.1, read as the reverse complement.
AGAATACAAATACAGTGAAATAAAAAAGCTTAAAGGTTAAATGTAATTTAGAAAAAGTTGCAATGTTGACTAATAAAACAAACCTGTTTTTTTTTTCTTTCAAACTGTCATTGCTCAAAACATAGTATTGAATCAAAATCAATGTTATTATGAATTATTGACCTATCCAAGGTTCTGATTACTTCACATCAAATATTCCACTAAGAAAAATATTTTTGGTGGAAGATTTTGCAAATTTGGTAAATAAATAACCCCAAAATTTATATTTTGTTGTTTTCTTACTGTACCGAAAATGAACCGAACCGTGACCTCTAAACCGAGGTACGTACTGAACCGAAATTTTTGTGTACCGTTACACCCCTAGTATCTATGTCAACAATATGATTTGCCTGAGTGGCTGGACAGGACCAAAAAAAAAACCTGGATAGTAGGAAAATAAGTCATATCTTTATATTTTATTTCATATTTTTATAAGGCACATTTTTGTCCAATTAATAAAGGGGACATTTCATCCAAAAAGAACCGAGGTTAGCTTCCTCATTTAAACAATGCAAACTTTTAAGATGGCCCTGCCTATTTAAGAATCGGATTTGTTCAAATTCAAACAATGCCCAACCCTATTCATGTTCATGTTCCCATCGACACTAACCTGAAATAAATGAATAGTTAAAAAAAGTTGGCCTCAACTTCCCTAAGCCATACACTTCTTTATTTTGACACAAAGATCATCCAAGTAGAACTTGCACATGCACACAGAAAAAAGGGTTAAAGCATTGTTAAAAATATGAGGCGTGTAGTCAGCAGCAGGTAGGTGTGAGTTTTCCATTTTTCTCTTTAGTCTACTGTATGACTTCTATGTTGTTGTGCTGGAATTATACATGTATTCTAACATAGTGTGTCTTTGAAGGTGAATGGAAAGTAGAAGACTGCTTTTATGGAGCAGAATTTCATTAAATCTACCGTCTCAGAGCGCTTTGAAGCCGTTTGTACGTGTTGCTGGGTGGCCGCGCCCCGCATATTGAAGTGACACTCAGCAGGCAGCGAGCGTCTTTAGCTCTCAATCTTCATTGTCGCATTCATGTTGATACTTTGGAGTATCGCGCTCAGGGAGCAGGAGCTTAGCTTCACAATTACACTAAGGAAGTCTAGAAGAAACCCAGCTGTAGCCCTGGCAGACCTAGACTACGCAGATGACATTTGCCTGTAAATTGTAAATAATGTAAATAATTCAATGTGATTATCTTGTGTGATGACTGTATTATGATGATAGTATATATCTGATAGTATATATCTGTATCATGAATCAATTCAAGTGGACCCCGACTTAAACAAGTTGAAAAACTTATTCGGGTGTTACCATTTAGTGGTCAATTGTACGGAATATGTACTTCACTGTGCAACCTACTAATAAAAGTCTCAATCAATCAATCAAAAGCCTGATGTCTGATCGTGTGGAGCAGGCACAGGAACTTCTGAACAGAGTGGAGGTGGAATGTGCTAAGGTTGGCTGAATGACAAGAAGACTGAGGTAATCACCTACAACTTCCACATGAACCACCCACCACTTACAACATCAGATGGCAACGTTCTGCGAAAGGTCAATGACTTTAAATACCTGGGTTCCCGGACCTGTACGGGCAATTGCCAAAGCTCAACAAGAAGGTAGCAGCTTGGAGAATGAGGCTGGTCGGCCACTACCACAGAAATCTGGAGCTCCCGGCCAGCACGCTGGTCCTATGGGAACCAACGCACGGGCATCGATCGCGAGGATGTCCCGCGCTAACGTACGTACATCCTGAAGAAAGATGTGGGAGCTGAAAGCTCTTCAGAGCTGACCGGGTGTATAAAGAACCGGAGAGATTGGAGACTCCGATGGAAGCTTGTCTGAGGACGACTGAGAGAGTGAAGACTCAGAAGAGTAAGGGGTGCTTCTCATGGCCCTAAAATAATCCCACACTAGTTTAATTCTCCTGGAACAATACTACAGTAGTTGTATAGGCTTAGTTTCATTTGAATATATTACTATTTGTTTATACTTACCGTATTTTTCCGACTATAAGTCGCAGTTTTTTTCATAGTTTGGCCGGGGGTGCGACTTATACTCAGGAGCGACTTATGTGTGAAATTATTAACACATTACCATAAAATATCAAATATTATTATTTAGCTAATTCACGTAAGAGATAGACGTATAAGATTTCATCGGATTTAGCGATTAGGAGTGACAGATTGTTTGGTAAACGTATAGCATGTTCTATATGTTATAGTTATTTAAATGACTCTTACCATAATATGTTACGTTAACATACCAGGCACATTCTCAGTTGGTTATTTATGCATCATATAACGTACACTTATTCAGCCTGTTGTTCACTATTCTTTATTTATGTTAAATTGCCTTTCAAATGTCTATTGTTGATGTTGGGTTTTATCAAATAATTTCCCCCCAAAAAATGCGACTTATACTCCAGTGCGACTTATATATGTTTTTTTCCTTCTTTATTATGCATTTTCGGCCGGTACGACTTATTCTCCGGAGCGACTTATACTCCGAAAAATACGGTGCCTGTAAATAATAATGGTACCTGTACCATACATGGTACTACATGTAAGGAGAGTGTGCCACCAGTGTTTAGGGACTCACTTCGTAGGTCGAACTGTAAACTCCACAGATTTTTGTACCAGCTGTAATCTTTTAATGTTAGACATAGGGAGACTCGAATATATTACGTTACAGTAATCGAGACGAGATGTAATGAACGCATGAATAATGATCTCAGTGTCGGTGGTGGACAAAATGGAACGGATTTTAGCGATATTACGGAGATGAAAGAAGGCTGTTTTAGTAACACTCCTAATGTGTCACTCAAATAAGAGAGTTGGGTCAAAGATAATACCGATATTCTTAACTGAGTTGCTTTGTGTAATTGTTTTCTTGTCAAATGTTAAGGTGGTATTATTAAATAGGTGCCGGTGTCTAGTAGGACAGATAATCAGCATTTCAGTTTTCTTAGTGTTAAAATGCAAAAAAGTTGCTGGACATCCATTGTTTGATTTAATTTAGACACGCCTCCAGGTGACTACAATCTGGCATATCAGTCAGCTTTAGGGGCATGTAGAGTTGGGTGTCATCAGCATAACAGTGAAAACTAACACCGTACTTGCGTATGAATAACAATATAAATAACATATATGTAATATAAATAATATGTAATATAAATAACATATGTAATATTTACATATTGTATGTACAGTATATAATATATACAATATATATAACAAATCCCAATTGTCATATACAATATTTCACTATATGTAACAGCTGCAGCAAAAAAAAGGGGAGGCATAAAAAAAAGAGTACATCCAGCAGAAAATATACATTAAAAACAAAGAGAGGTAGCTAACATAGAAGTGGTGTGGTAATAGACAAATATCATCGATTGCTGTATGGCGAGTGATTATACAGCTGAATGGAGTGCGGAATGAAGGAGTTCTTGAATCGAACACTGTGGAAACGAAGCTGGAGGAGCCTGTTGGAGTATAATGATTTAATGTATAATGATAATGTATAATGATAATTTGTGATCAAATTCCGGACGGTTAGTAATACAGTCTATTGTTTTAATTACCGAAACCCCGTCATTTATTAATTCATTTTAGGGAACACTAAGTCAGGCGCATGCACATTTGCGTCGTTTGGCTTGATGATGATCAAGCTACACGGACTTTGCTACGGAGATTTCCCCTCGGAGTAAACAGAGCCAAGCGCTTGGTGATTTCCCCTCGCTTCCCGGCGTGCGTTTAAGAGCGCACTGCTGAGTTTAGATGGAGACAGGTGTGGACAATATTGGAGACAGACGCACTTGTCCCCACACTAAAAGTATACAGCAAATGAGGAAAAAATTTGGTGTGGCTTATATTTTCTCAATACAGTGTCCATCAGCTGCTGTGACTGAGAGTTAATGACGTGAGGAAACATACAGCAGGTGATGTGTCGTGAACGTTGTCAGAACTTGTTTATAAAGTCTTTACAACTTGTTTATAAAGTCGTTATTCTCTTTGTCCTCAAAAAAGCCCGCCAAAAGGAAATCCACCCCCAGCATATATATATATATACGTATATACATATACATATATATATATACATATACATATATATATATATATATATATATATATATATATATATATATGTATATATACATATATACATACATATATATATATATATATATATATATATATATATATATATATATATATATATATATATATATATATATATATATATATATATATATATATATATATACATACACACATATATATATATATATATACATACACAGTATGTATATATATATATACATAAAAATAAAATAATGTTTGCCCTGGTGCCCTTCCAACTTGCCTTGGTGCCCTAAAATATGAGCCCTCCTTTAAGGCAACACTTTAAGGCAATCACTGAATATGTGCACTTGTACAGTTTGGAGGAGATGCCCCATTAAGCTAGAAAAATTCATCTGGTTTTAGCCAGGTTTTGCTGAGACCAATGACGTTAAGATTGTTGTCTCTAATGACCTCATTAACTAATAACGTTTTGGGAGACAATGATCTGGTGTTTAAAAAGCTCATATTATAGGTAGTGGGCTGTTTTGAGGCATTTTTGTTAAAGTAGTACTGATTTTAATAACGTTATTTTCATGTTGTGTAGTGTGCCATAAATAATTTCGATCACATCTAGGAATTGTTATGATGGGGATCTTAAGATTATTTGCTTGGTGCTACGATAGATTTAACGTGTCATAATGTGTCACCTCAGTAGAATGCATGTCCACCTCTGTCACAGTCACTACAGAAAAAACATTGTGAGTTACGTAATATTCTAAGAGAAATGCTATGTGTGCAGGAATTTTTCGGCCAGGCGCTGGTTAGTTCTAGCTTAAATGACTCCTCACCTGGACTAACAGACTGTAATTGTCTGTGTCCGAGGTTGCTCTAGTGTAGTTAGTCAAGTTTAAATCAAATAGTAGTCTACATTACTGGAGAGCGTGATGGCGCCTTCTACCTCTTATCATTGCCTCCCGCAGGCAGGGGGCCAGAGACAATTACTCGATGCTGAGACGTCTTTCTCGCAAGATTACAAATCCAAGCTATGTTCCTCTTTGTAATCTCTGATTGTCTCATCTGAGTGTCATTGGAGCCGACGTATACAACTATGTTTGCGTAGCTAGTGGTGCAATGAACCTGTCGTACGTATTTACGAGGTCTGTGCAAACGTGTCCGCAACGTCTAAAGTTACAAAATTACTCTGCTCTAACTGGCGGACACGGTCCTCAAGAGCAGTGTTTTTCAACCACCGTGCCGCAGCACACTCGTGTGCCGTGAGATACAGTCTGGTGTGCCGTGGGAGATTATGTAATTTCACCTAATTGGGTTAAAAATATTTTTTTCCAAACCAGTAATTATAATCCGCAAATAATGTGCCGTTGTTGAGTGTCTGTACTTTCTGGAGCTCGGCAGAGTAACTGCGTAATATTATTCCATATCAGTAGGTGGCAGCAGGTAATTGCTTTGTAGATGTCGGGAACAATAACGATGGTTTGTCGTGATCACAAAATGCAGACGACAGCTGGAGGCAGCGTACAGGTAAAAAGGTATCTAATGCTTAAACAAAACAAAAAACAAAAGGTGAGTGCCCCTAAGGAAAGGCATTGAAGCTTAGGGAAGGCTATGCAGAATGAAACTAAAACTGAACTGGCTGCAAAGTAAACAAAAACAGAATGCTGGACGACAACAAAGACTTACAGGTGTGGAGCACAGACGGCGTCCACAAAGTACATTCGAATATGACATGACAATCAACAATGTCCACACAAAGAAGGATAAAAACAACTTAAATAGTCTTGATTGCTAAAAACAAATCAGGTGTGGGGAATAGCGGTCAAGGAAGACATGAAACTGCTACAGGAAAATACCAACAAAACAGAAAAAGCCACCAAAATAAGAGCGCAAGACAAACACTAAAACACTACACACAGGAAAACAAGAAAAAACTCAAAATAAGTCACAGAGTGATGTGACAGGTCGTGACAGTACACCTACTTTAACACAAAAGCTACAGTGATGCATGGTTGGTTATGGTTTAAAGGCATACCCAACAATAGCGACGACTTTTTACTGTCAATATCGGCTGCTGAGTTTCATTTTTTAATGTTTTCTGCTGGTAGTGTGGCTTCGGATTTTTTCAATGAAAAACATGTGTCTTGGCTCAAAAAAGGTTGAAAAACACTGCTCAAGTGGGGCCAACCTATCAATGAGAACGGTGCACGAAGAGCAGGGAGCCATACTCACATTGTTTCTTTCACCAAGTCGAGTACTTGCTGTCTTCGGAGCTATAGGCGAAGAGTAGCAGCAACGTGAGGGAGTTGCTTTAGACCGCAACTAACTTAGCTACGTTAGCTTAGCAGTTAGTGAGCTGAGAGAGAGGCTGTGAGACAGAAAGTGGGTGCTTTGTCAGTTTGATAAGACTACTAAATATATTTGAGAATAAATGAAGAAAGCTGTAAAACAATCAGAAGCACACAGATAGAAAGATAGTACTTAGTTTTTTCGCGGCAGCAGACTTTTCCTGACGTGACGTCACTCACCAGAAATGTATATATGTCTGTTATGATTTTGCTTACTAGTTTTGATGACCTGCCTCTGATTGGACAGTCCGTGATGTTTCGCCCTAACCTTAGCCAATTGTGACTCATCATACAAACACCAACCAATCATCATGGATTTTCTCCGTATGTATGGATGTCCTCATTCATCCAGGTCATTGTATTTGCTCCATATTTTTTTGGCCTGGATTCGCAGTCCATTTTCTCTCTTTGTAGCTTGTAGCCTTGATGTAAGATACCTCGCTACATGAGTCTAAAAGTAGCTAAGCTACAGGAAAAGCTACTTGTTAAAAAAGTAGCTAAACTACCGCCAAGCTACTGGAAAATGTAGTTAAGCTACGTAGCTTAGCTCCATGTAGCTTGTTAGTAGTGTCCCTCACTGGCTTTGGGGTAGTTTAAACGACTGCCAGCATCTTCCAATTTGTCGATACACCAGGGACTCCAATCAGCAGATGTCCTGTTGTAATGATTCCAAAAAGGTTGATATCCTCAACGTCCTCGACTGAAACGTTCGCCATGCGCGACATTCTGCTTCTCCCAAGAGTTTGTCATGTGTCTAGCAACAACGATGGTCGGGAAAATGCAAAAAGTTAGACAAATTGGCAACCGATTAGAAACTCCAAAGTAGATCAATGTTGTCAGCTGAAATTCATTAACTGTTATGGCTAATTTACTCATTATTGCAGGACACTGCCAGCGTAACAATGTACGGTAGTTTTTTTTTTTTCTATTTTACTTAAACTGTGTGGTTGCAAGTTAAGCCTTCATTCTTGCACTGTCAAGCTAACACTTGATATGTATCTTTGCCTACACTCACTCAAATGAACAAAGACTAGACGGTCTATTGTCACCATGGCAACAGACGGAAACCCCATATCGCCATATATCCCATCCCCCAGACGACACACACCTCCTGTTGAAGATTTGGAGAATGTGTGTGCATGTGCACGTATGTCAGGTGACAAAGTAAAAGCAAGTGTGTGTGTTTGTGTGTATGTGTGAGACAGTTTAAGTGTGTGTGTGTGTGTGTGTGTGTGTGTGTGTGTGTGTGTGTGTGTGTGTGTGTGTGTGTGTGTGTGTGTGTGTGTGTGTGTGTGCGTGTGTGTGTGTGTGCATGTGTGTGTGTGTGCGTGTGTGTGTGTGTGTGTGTGCATGTGTGTGTGTGTGTGTGTGTGTGTGTGTGTGTGTGTGTGTGTGTGTGTGTGGGTGTGGGTGTGTGATGGGTTTACTAAGGTCAGACATTCACAGGAATACAAATGTGTCATGGATGACACACTTTCTTTTCTCGCTCTAACTCGTCCTGCCCTTCGCTTGACCCTCCTGTCTCTCGACCCATCCCAACCACCCCTCTGTCTCTCTCTATCTCTCTCTCTCGGTTTGTCCATTTCCTTTCTTATATTTTTCCAACCTGAGTTTCATGTTGGGCTTCTTTCATTTTCTCCATGATCCCCTTGTTACCACTCTCCCTATTCATCCTGATCATCTTCACTTCCAGCGATATGTTTTTCCTTTCCACAAAGGAACATATTTGATGTTCAAACTGATAAACATTTTGTTTTTTGCAAATAATCATTAACTTTAGAATTTGATGCCAGCAACACGTGACAAAGAAGTTGGGAAAGGTGGCAATAAATACTGATACAGTTGAGGAATGCTCATCAAACACTTATTTGGAACATCCCACAGGTGAACAGGCAAATTGGGAACAGGTGGGTGCCATGATTGGGTATAAAAGTAGATTCCATAAAATGCTCAGTCATTCACAAACAAGGATGGGGCGAGGGTCACCACTTTGTCAACAAATGCGTGAGCAAATTGTTGAACAGTTTAAGAAAAACCTTTCTCAACCAGCTATTGCAAGGGATTTGGGGATTTCACCATCTACGGTCCGTAATATCATCAAAGGGTTCAGAGAATCTGGAGAAATCACTGCACGTAAGCAGCTAAGCCCGTGACCTTCGATCCCTCAGGCTGTACTGCATCAACAAAATACATCAGTGTGTAAAGGATATCACCACATGGGCTCAGGAACACTTCAGAAACCCACTGTCAGTAACTACAGTTGGTCGATACATCTGTAAGTGCAAGTTAAAACTCTCTTATGCAAGGCGAAAACCATTTATCAACAACACCCAGAAACGCCGTCGGCTTCGCTGGGCCTGAGCTCATCTAAGATGGACTGATACAAAGTGGAAAAGTGTTCTGTGGTCTGACGAGTCCACATTTCAAATTGTTTTTGGAAACTGTGGACGTCGTGTCCTCCGGACCAAAGAGGAAAAGAACCATCCGGATTGTTATAGGCGCAAAGTTGAAAAGCCAGCATCTGTGATGGTATCAGGGTGTATTAGTGCCCAAGACATGGGTAACTTACACATCTGTGAAGGTGGCATTAATGCTGAAAGGTACTTACAGGTTTTGGAGCAACATATGTTGCCATCCAAGCAACGTTACCATGGACGCCCCTGCTTATTTCAGCAAGACAATGCCAAGCCACGTGTTACATCAATGTGGCGTCATAGTAAAAGAGTGGGGGTACTAGACTGGCCTGCCTGTAGTCCAGACCTGTCTCCCATTGAAAATGTGTGGCGCATTATCAAGCCTAAAATACCACAGCGGAGACCCCCGGACTGTTGAACAACTTAAGCTGTACATCAAGTAAGAATGGGAAAGAATTCCACCTGAGTGTTGTTAAAAGGAAAGGCCATGTAACACAGTGGCGAACATGCCCTTTCCCAACTACTTTGGCACGTGTTGCAGCCATGAAATTCTAAGTTAATTATTATTTGCAAAAAAAAAAAAAAAAAAGTTTATGAGTTTGAACATCAAATATCTTGTCTTTGTAGTGCATTCAATTGAATATGGGTTGAAAAGGATTTGCAAATCATTGTATTCCGTTTATATTTACAACACAATTTCCCAACTCATATGGAAACGGGGTTTGTATATATGTTTCATCTTGTAAATGTAATTCCTGGAATAAAGAAACCTTTGCACAATAATCAACATTTTGTTCACCTGTGCAAGCCGTGACCTGCATATTAACCAAATATTGGTTATTGTAAGAGTTATTGACAAACAACTATTTCTAGCAACACGTCTCCTTAATCACAACGGTACGTACTGCAGCTCTGAACTTACTGAGCTACTGCTGCTGCATCCCCTCTAAATTGGTAAAACATTGTACTAGGTATTAAATCATGGAGCTCCCACTTGTAAAGCAGAAGGTTGTGGCCATAATCCCAGAAGTTGGTCAACTGAAATTCAATTTAGACCCAAAGACATTGCTAGGAAGACGCAGCAAGATGTTTGTTTGCTCCGAGTCTTTTTTTATTTGGGGAGAGAGGTCTACTATGAATTCATAATCCAAACAGGTAACACAAGTCTTGTGCTGAAAGATATAAACATCCCATCAGTAGGCATCCCGGTGACAGCGAACATTGTACAGTGTTTGTTTTATTATGTCAATAGTTTGTATGTCTTATTTAGCACTTAGCAATGGTTGTACATAATGCTTAGTGTTCCACTAGAGCTTGGTCTGCTTAGCACCCAGCATCTATTTATTCAGGTTTAAACATATAAGATTCTGAATCATCATTTGTCATTGTTGGCTCTCATGAAGTCTGTCATGATTAGGAGTGTTTTTTATTGTTGAAGAAAACAGCTAATGTTCCGGTGTACACTCAGGTGCATCGGCCCATCGCAGGGCCAACACAGATAGATGGACAACATTCACACTCACATTCACACACTAGGGCCAATTTAGTGTTGCCAATCACCCTATCCGCAGGTGCATGTGTTTGGAGGTGGAAATCAAACCCAGGACTTTCCTATTGTGCACGAACCCCTGTCCCACCGTGCTGCCACAAATTATCACAAAAATGTGCTATATTACATACAGAACGTATATACAACGTTGTTGGAGGTTTTTGGGTGATTGTAGAGTGCTTTAGGTAGAAATGATCAAATTCCCATTACATGCATTGTTAAACACCTCTTGCTAGTGTTTATTCATGATTTAGACTGCATAAAAAAATAAAAATATATGTGTTTGTCTCATACAAGGATTGTAAAACATAGATAATGATCGATAAAATTCACCAAAAAGTACTGTTCCCATTTAAAGAGCCCCTCTTATGCTGACAACATTGGCACTCACTGTATATGATAGTTCTGGACCTACAAATGATGTCTACAGGTAAAATTACCCCCATAATAGACACAGCACAGAGTTTAAGCTTGTTTTCTCGTGAGTTTCAGCACATTTTGTGGACACGCCTGCATCAGCCTACTGTCGGCACCTACAGAAGAATGCAGGCAATTTAATATTGTGTAGTACGTGTTTTGGTAGCATCTTCATCCTGAATCATGATATTTTCACTCAAAATAGCAAATATTTCTGCCAGATGCATTGTTGTAGGTCAGCATGTCAAGTGTTCCCTAAGAGGAGCAAACACATTGGACAAAGTCTACAGCAATATCCATCCATCCATCCATTTTCTACCGCTTATTCCTTTCGGGGTCGCGGGGGGCGCTGGAGCCTATCTCAGCTACAACCGGGCAGAAGGCGGGGTACACCCTGGACAAAGAAAGTCTAAATAGAGCAAGACGACTGTCAGATCACATGTTCATGCTGTTAATCCCTGCGTACACCCACCCTCAGGAAGAAAGCCCCCACCCAAAACCACTAGAACTGTAAAAACATGGCAATAAGGTGCACTACACTTTCTACAGGACAGGAAGTGTGTGGATTGGGTGACAAGCTTAAAGTTCATGGGCGTGCACATGTACACAGACCTCAAATGAGCTCCAACACCTTGGCGGTCGTGAGGTTGGCCCAACAGCGGCTCCACTTTCTGACGATTTCCAGGTGGATCAACTTAAAGGCCTACTGAAACCCACTACTACCGACCACGCAGTCTGATAGTTTATATATTAATGATGAAATCTTAACATTGCAACACATGCCAATACGGCCGGGTTAACTTATAAAGTGCAATTTTAAACTTCCCGGGAAACTTCCGCTTGAAAACGTCGCGGTACGATGACGTATGCGCGTGACGTCACGAGGTCAAGGGAAGTGTTTGGACCCAATTCAAATACCTCTGTTTTCTTCGACAAAATTCCACAGTATTCTGGACATCTGTGTTGGTGAATCTTTTGCAATTTGTTTAATGGACAATGGAGACTGCAAAGAAGAAAGTTGTAGGTGTGATCGGTGTATTAGCGGCTGGCTGTAGCAACACCAACACCAGGAGGTTGTGTTGTGTTTTGAGCAGGATAGCAGACGCACTACGGTGAGTACAGCTTTGGCTTCCAAACATTTGATCGCTTGCCCGTACGTGCGTGTCGATATGTGCATGTCACGTACGTAACTTTGGGGAAATATATGTTTCTTGCCGACTCTGATGGCGGCCGGGGTGTCGTCAAAAGCGTACAACGCCCGCCGCCGCCACCGCATCTAAGTTAGCTTCTATTTTTTTTAGCTTCGCCAAGCTGAAAATTATTAACCGTGTATTTACATGTTCATGGTTTAATAGTATTGTTGATCTTCTGTCTATCCTTCCAGTCAGGGTTTTTTTTTATTTAGTTTCTATCTGCATTTGAGACTGATGCTATCACGTTAGGCAAGGCAAGGCAAGGCAACTTTATTTGTATAGCGCTTTTCATACACAAGGCAGACTCAAAGTGCTTCACAGACAACAAAGTGAAATGAAAGAAAATAAAAGCAAAATTAAAATGCAGACAATAAAAATAAAAACAGTGCAGACGTTAAAAGTTAAAAGATTAAAAGATTTAGCTGAAAGCTAAGGTGAACATAAAAGTCTTCAGTCTAGTTTTAAAAGTAGTGAGAGTTGGGGAGAGTCTGACATCTTCAGGAAGTTTATTCCAGCTATGTGTTGCATAGTGACTGAATGATGATCTCCCTTGATTTGAGTTTACTCTTGGAACCGCTAACAGATTGGTCTCAGAAGATCTTAGTGATCTAGAGGGCGTATATAGTGGGAGCATATCAGTGATATACTTGGGCCCTAGACCATGTAGTGATTTATATGTGAGCAGGAGGATTTTGAAATCTATTCTCTGATGTACAGGGAGCCAATGTAAGGATTTAAGAATTGGTGTAATGTGCTCACATTTTTTGGTCTTTGTTAGAACTCTAGCAGCAGCGTTCTGAACAAGCTGTAGCTGCCTGACAGTTTTTTTGGGAAGACCTGCAAGGAGACCATTACAATAGTCTAGCCTACTGGTAATAAAGGCATGTACAAGTTTTTCTAAGTCTTGAGCTGACATGAGCCCTCTAAGTCTTTTTACATTTTTGAGGTGATAGTAGGCCGATTTTGTTACTGATTTGATGTGACTGTCGAAATGTAAATCAGAATCTAAAATAACCCCAAGATTTCTGGCTTTATTTGAGGTTTTCAGGGACAGTGATTGAAGGTGTTGGATGACTTTAAACCTTTCTTTTTTAGCACCAAAAACAATTATCTCAGTTTTATCTTCATTTAGTTGTAGGAAATTTTGGCACATCCAGTGTTTGACTTGCTCAATGCACTGGCACAGAAGATCTATGGGGCGATAGTCATTTGGTGATAGCGCTACATAGATTTGGGTGTCATCGGCATAGCAATGATGGTCAATGTTATTATTTTGCATGATTTGTCCTAGTGGGAGCATATAGATGTTAAATAAAGTCGGCCCCAAGATTGAACCTTGGGGGACTCCACACGTTACGTTGGTTGGTTCTGATACAAAGTCACCAATGGAAACAAAATAGTTCCTATCTTGTAGATATGACTTGAACCAGCTTAAAACTGTGCCTGAGATCCCCACCCAGTTTTCCAACCTGTCCAAAAGTATTGAGTGGTCGACAGTGTCAAATGCAGCACTGAGGTCCAAAAGCATTAATACTGAAGTTTTGCCAGAGTCTGTGTTTAGACGGATGTCATTTATAACTTTAAGAAGGGCCGTCTCTGTGCTATGAAGAGGTCGAAATCCTGACTGGAAGTTGTTGTGGCAGCCAGTAGAAGCCAAGAAGTGATTTAGTTGTTGGAGGACAACTTTCTCAATTATTTTACTTATGAATGGTAGATTTGAAATTGGTCTGTAGTTGTTGATAACAGAGGCATCTAGGCTCTGCTTTTTTAGAAGAGGTTTAATGACTGCAGTTTTGAAAGCCTTCGGGAAATTGCCCGATTTAATAGAATTATTAACTATTTGCAAGATGTCTGTTGATAGGCAGTCAAAAACATTCTTAAAGAAGTTGGTAGGTAAAACATCAAGGCAGCAGGTGGATGACTTTAGAGCTGTCACCGTTTCCACTAGAGTTTTAGAGTCTATGGCATTAAAGCTTGCCATCATTGCTGTGTTACTTTTGCCTAAATGGGGTGGTGATCCAACTTTTTTTACTTGAGATATTGATGGTGCGTCTGATGCCTTCAATTTTATCAGTATAAAAGAATGCAAAGTCATTGCATTTCTGCGTGGAATGGAGTTCGGCTGGTATTTGTGTTGGGGGTTTAGTCAGTCTGTCAGCGATTGTGAATAGGGTTTTGGCCTTATTTGTGTTGCTGTTTATGATATTGGAGAAGAATGTTTCTCTAGCACTTTTTAAGACTAAATTGTAGGCCTGGAGGCTCTCTTTATAGATGTCATGGTGAATATGAAGTTTTGTATTCCGCCAGATTCGTTCAGCCTTCCTGCACTCTCTTCTCTGGGCTGTTACAGCAGCAGATTTTCTCCAGGGTGCCTTTTGCTTGCCAGAAATCGTTTTAACTGTAACAGGTGCAATGATATCTATGATATTCACAATTTTGGAATTAAAGTTGCTTACAAGATCATCAGCATGACATGGGTTTAGAGGTGGTAGTGAGGAGATGGCGTTTTTAAAGAGGACATTAGCATGTTCATTTAGCTCCGTAGCTAACTTAGCTTCTATTTTTTTAGCTTCGCCAAGCTGAAAATTATTAACCGTGTATTTACATGTTCATGGTTTAATAGTATTGTTGATCTTCTGTCTATCCTTCCAGTCAGGGTTTTTTTAAATTTAGTTTCTATCTGCATTTGAGACTGATGCTATCACGTTAGCTCCGTAGCTAACTTAGCTTCTATTTTTTTAGCTTCGCCAAGCTGAAAATTATTAATCGTGTATTTACATGTTCATGGTTTAATAGTATTGTTGATCTTCTGTCTATCCTTCCAGTCAGGGTTTTTTTAAATTTTGTTTCTATCTGCATTTGAGCCTGCTATCACGTTAGCTCTGTAGCTAACTTAGCTTCTATTTTTTTAGCTTTGCAAAGCTGAAAATTATTAACCGTGTATTTACATGTTCAGTCACTGTGAATGTCCATTTCGCGTTCTCGACTCTCATTTTCAAGAGGATATAGTATCTGAGGTGGTTTAAAATACAAATCTGTGAGCCACAATAGAAAAAGGAGAGAGTGTGGAATCCAATGAGCCAGCTTGTACCTAAGTTACGGTCAGAGCGAAAAAAGATACACCCCGCACTACACTGTAGTCCTTCACTCTAAAGTTCTTCATCCACGAATCTTTCATCTTCGCCAAATTAATGGGGTAGTCGTCGCTTTCTCGGTCCGAATGTCTCTCTTCCATTGTAAACAAAGCGGAATTGTGAGGAATCCTTTGTCTTGTGACGTCACGCTACTTCCGGTAGGGGCAAGGGTTGTTTTTATCAGATACCAAAAGTTGCGATCTTTATCGTCGTTGTTCTATACTAAATCCTTTCAGCAAAAATATGGCAATATTGCGAAATGATCAAGTATGACACATAGAATGGATCTTCTATTCCCATTTAAATAAAAAAAATTCATTTCAGTAGGCCTTTAAAGATAATGCTGCTGACCGTCATCTACCGCTGCTCCATTGAGAAGGTGCTAACATGTACTGCATCTCTGTGTGGTTCGCCAGGTGCACCATGGCCCAAAAAAGCCACTGCAAAGGATCATCAACATCGCCCAAAGAAACATGGGCCAACCTCTCCCCTTCCTGCAGGACCTTTTATAGCACCCATTGTCTCAAGAGGGTACTTAGCATTTTGAGAGGCAGTACACATCCAGGACACCAGATGTTTTAGCTGCTGCCCTCAGGCAGAATATTCAGGGTGCTGAAAACACGGACTAATGGACTGAGGGCCAGTTTTTAGTTAAAGTTAAAGTACCACTGATAGTCACACATACACTAGGTGTGGTGAAATTACTCTCTGCATTTGACCCATCGCCTTGTTCCACCCCCTGGAAGGTGAGGGGAGCAGTGAGCAGCAGTGGTGGCCACGCTCGCTATAACCATAGCCATAGTCGTGATTAATAAAAACATGTCGCTGTATAATGTGTCGTTTGAGACAAAAGTGAAATATCAGACAAGTGCAATCAGCAACCATAGGCAATACATTTATTTAATAATCTTCTGCCAATGTCATTTTGTGTAATTTGTGTATAGGATTCCAGTTGTATATATGTTTATTTATATTTTTCCATGCATTTATCTTCTTCCGCTTATCTGAGGCAGCCTAAGCAGGGAAGCCCAGACTTCCCTCTCCCCAGCCACTTTGTCCAGCTCCTCCTGAGGGATCCTGAGGGTTTCCCAGGCCAGCTGGGAAACATTGTCTCCCCCGTGGCCTCCTACGAACACCTACCCAGGAAGCATACAGTGGCACGATGCCCTAACCACCTCATCTGGCTCCTCTCAATGTGGAGGAGCAACACATCTTCTCACCCTATCTCTAAGGGAGGGCCCCGCCACCTGGCGGAGGAAACTAATTTCCGAGGCTTGTACCTCTTATCTTTTCCTTTCGGTCATAACCCAAAGCTCATGACCATAGGTGAGGATAGAAACATAGATCGACTGGTAAATTAAGAGTTTTGCCTTCCGGTTCAGCTCCTTCTTCCCCACGACAAATCGATACAGAGTCCACATTACTCCAGATGCCGACCAGATCCACCTGTTGATCTCACGATCAACTCTTCCCCCACGCGGTTGTGAACCAATGCAGTGAGAGCTAAAGATCCTGGCCAGATGAAAACAGCAGGACCACACTATCTGCAAAAAGTAGAGACCTAATCCTGCAGCCACCAAACCAGATCCCCTCAATGCCCTGACTGTGCCTATAAATTATGTCCATAGATGTTGGAAACAGACTGGTGCCAATGGGCAACCCTGGGGGAGTCCAACACTCACTAGAAAAAAGTCTGACTTACTGCCGGCATTGGGCACCAAGCTCTGACACCGATCATACAGGGAGCGGACCACCACAACCTGGAGGCCAGATACTCCCTAAACACTACCTACAAGACTTCACGAGGGATACGGCGGAATGCCTTCTCCAAGTCCACAAAGCACATGTAGACTGGTGGGCAAACTCCCATGCACCTTGAAGGAGTGTAGAGCTGGTCCACAGTTCCACAACCAGGAGGAAAACCACACTGGTCCTTCTAAATCTGAGGTTCAACTATCCGGCGGGGCCTCCTGAATAGACCTTTCCAGGAAGGCTGAGGAGAGTGATCCTACTATAGTTGAAGCACAACCTCCGTTTCCCCTTCCGAAACAGCGGAACCACCACCGCGGTCTGCCAATTCAGGGGCATTTACTTATTTATTATCTACATGTGTTTCACTGAGGGGAGAAACTGTGCCCAAATGTCGTTGAACTAGTGTAGTGTGTATGCTTGTACACGGACATCAAAGTTTCTTAGCTTGTAGCAATACAAATAAAGAAGGAGATCAGACTACATACATTTTCAAATGATGGGAATATGGCTCACGCAAAATGGGACGGACCAGGCAACAGGAGAGCAATTGTGATCTTTTTAATGATTCTGACTTCGAAGAAGAGAGATTTTGGTCAGAGTTTGGATGGAACATTTTCAAAAGACACAAGCAAAATGTGAACCCAAAAATCAGGAACAGCCTCAGAGGGAGAAAACATGAGTCAGAACTTGTGGACAAAAGGAGAAAGAAGAGCAGACCCAGCACTTAAAACAGGGGTTGGCAACCCAAAATGTTGAAAGAGCCATATTGGACCAAAAATACAAAAAACAAATCCTTCTGGAGCTGCAAAGCATTAAAGGCCTACTGAAATGATTTTTTTTTATTTAAACGGGGATAGCAGATGCATTCTATGTGTCATACTTGATCATTTCGCGATATTGCCATATTTTTGCTGAAAGGATTTAGTATAGAACAACGTCGATAAAGTTCGCAACTTTTGGTCTCTGATAAAAAAAAGCCTTGCCCCTACCGGAAGTAGCGTGACGTAGTCAGTTGTTCACCTCCTCATATTTTCCTATTGTTTTCAACGAAGCTAGAGCGATTCGGACCGAGAAAGCGACGATTACCCCATTAATTTCAGCGAGGATGAAAGATTTGTGGATGAGGCACGTTAGAGTGACGGACTAGAATGCAGTGAAAAACATATCTTTTTTCGCTCTGACCGTAACTTAGGTACAAGCTGGCTCATTGGATTCCACACTCTCTCCTTTTTCTATTGTGGATCACGGATTTGTATTTTAAACCACCTCGGATACTATATCCTCTTGAAAATGAGAGTCGAGAACGCGAAATGGACATTCACAGTGACTTTTATTTCCACGACAATACATCGGTGAAGCTCTTTAGCTACTGAGCTAACGTGATAGCATCTGGCTCAAATGCAGATAGAAACAAAATAAATAAATCCCTGACTGGAAGGATAAACAGAAGATCAACAATACTATTAAGCCATGGACATGTAACTACACGGTTAATAATTCTCAGCCTGGCAAAGCTTAACAATGCTGTTGCTAACGACGCTGAAGCTAACATAGCAACCGGACCTCACAGAGCTATGATAAAAACATTAGCGCTCCACCTACACCAGCCAGCCCTCATCTGCTCATCAACACCCATGCTCACCTGCGTTCCAGCGATCGACGGCGCGACGAAGGACTTCACCCGATCACAGATGCGGTTGGCGGCTAGCATCGGCTAGCATCGGCTAGCGCGTCTGCTATCCAAGTAAGTCCTCCTTGTTGTGTTGCTACAGCCAGCCGCTAATACACCGATCCCACCTACAACTTTCTTCTTTGCAATCTCCATTGTTCATTAAACAAATTGCAAAAGATTCACCAACACAGATATCCAGAATACTGTGGAATTATGAAATGAAAACAGAGCTTTTTGTATTGGCCTCAATGGGGGAGCCATACCTCGGTTCTACTGGCTACGTCACGCGCATACGTCATATCCAAAGGAGTTTTCAACCGGAAGTTTAGCGGGAAATTTAAAATTGCACTTTATAAGTTAACCCGGCCGTATTGGCATGTGTTGCAATGTTAAGATTTCATCATTGATATATAAACTATCAGACTGCGTGGTCGGTAGTAGTGGGTTTCAGTAGGCCTTTAAAAGCCTTATGTAAGTCTTATAATGAGTACAACACATGGTGTAAATGTTTATATTAGCTATTAACTATCAAAATGACTATGTTTTGCAGGCTGACGCAAATCTTTGTTGACATAAATGTTGAAATGTAATATTTATTCTACCAATTTTTGTAACATTGGAAAACATTAATAAAACTGCGGCTTCTCAGAGGGTGAGATAACTCCTGGAAATTACTTGCTTAGAATGGCCAAAGGCATAGATGTGTGTGTCCAAGTTAACGGCAGGCTGTCTTCTTCTAATTAATTTATTACAATATTTGGCAAGCTGGGTAACGTTTGATGTGGTCTATGACGACATGGCACACAAACAACTATCAGACATGCAGCCAATATTACATACATATAATGTGTCATGAGACATGGAAATATCAATTAAATACACAGAGGAGTAAGTAAAGGCAATTAAATGAGCTCAAATATACCTACAAACGAGTCATAATGATGCATTATGTACATACAGCTAGCCTGAATAGCATGTTAGTATCGATTAGTTTGCAGCCATGCACTGACCAAATATGCCTGATTAGCACTCCGAACAAGTCAATAACATCAACAAAGCTTACCTTTGTGCATTCACACACAGCATGAAACGTTCGTTGGACAAAATGAGACAAATAAGGAGTGGCAAAAACCACGTCTTACTGTGACAGGTCGGAGAAAGTTGTGCATGTAAACAAACTACGGTGCGTTCAATAACTACCAAAATTAGTAGGACAAAAAGGCGCTTGCCAAATCCTATCATCAGTGAAGCATGTTTAATATAAACAGTGGGATTTCTAACAATTAGGAAGGTTTGTGTCATGTTTACTGTCTTACAGAAACAATATTAAAACAAAGACACCGACACCTATTTAATAATACCACTGTAACATTTGACAACCAAACAATTACACAAGGCAACTCGGTAAAGAATCTGGGTATTATCTTCGACCCAACTCTCTCGTTTGAGTCACACATTAAGAGTGTTACTAAAACGGCCTTCTTTCATCTCTGTAATATCGCTAAAATGTGTTCCATTTTGTCCACCAGCGACGCTGAGATCTTTATTCATGTGTTCGTTACGTCTCGTCTCGATTACTGTAACATGTAACATATTATTTTCGGGCTTCCCTATGTCTAGCAGACAAACACATCACCAACATGGACGCTCACTTTCGACATCTGGAGAAGAGGGGACCAGCACGGTAGCAAATCGATACGCACAACGGGGCAAGAGAAGTCGGCTTTTACTGTTGTGCTAGCTTGCTATGCTAATGGTCAACGAGACTGACTTTGAAAATGAGGAGACGGAATCTGGCGTGTTTGATGGAGAACTTGCCCAACTGTTCATTTCGGACACAGAAGATGAGGACTTTGATGGATTTGTGGATGAGGATTGATCAAAAAATAATGTGAGTACATTGATAAATACTTCAATAAAGTACAACCGAACTCAGCTTTGCTCCTGCTGCCTTTTTAAAACAGCGTCCATGTATGCTAGCGTATGTTTTAAGCTAGCGTATGTTTTAAGCTAGCGTATGTTTAACCAAGCCTGCGCCCCAAAATACACTGCGCCTTAATTATGCGTTAAATACAGAAATAGCACCTGTAACTGACACGGCGCCTTTTAATACGGTGCGCCCTATGGTCGCGAAAATACGGTATAGTGGCTTCGATAACAGGAACCGGTTCTCAAAAAAGAAAAATTGGGAGAACCAGTTTCGAACATCATCCCTAGATGTGACTTTAAGGTTTTACTACTTATGTATAAAATACTAAACGGTCGAGCACCATTCTATCTTGCTGATTGTATTGTACCATATGTCCCGGCAAGAAATCTGCGTTCAAAGAACTCCGGCTTGTTAGTGATTCCCAAAGCCAAAAAAAGTCTGCGGGCTATAGAGCGGTTTCTATTTGGGCTTCAGTACTCTGGAATGCCCTCCCGGTAACAGTTAGAGATGCTACCTCAGTAGAAGCATTTAAGTCCCATCTTAAAACTAATTTGTATAGTCTAGCCTTTAAATAGACACCCTTTTTAGACCATTTGATCTGACGTCTCTTTTCTGCTCTGCCCCCCCTCTCCACAAAGGGGGGAAAAGATTAGGTGACCACAGATGAAGTGCTAGCTGTTCAAAGTCGGGAGCCAGGGTGGACCACTCATCTGTGCATCAGTTGCGGGCGTCTCTGTGCTGCTGACTTGTCTCCACTCAAGATGATCTCCTGCTAGCCCCACTATGGACTGGACTCTCACAATATTAACTAGATCAACTCGACGTCCATTGCACCGGGGGAGGGGGGGGGGCTTGAAGGGGATCTGTGGTCCCTTTCAAGGTTTCTCATTGTAGCCCATTGGGTTGGGTTGAGTTTTTCCTTGCCCTGATGTGGGATCTGAGCCAAGGATGTCGTTGTGGCTTGTGCAGCCCTTTGAGACACTTGTGATTTAGGGCTATATAAATAAACTTTGATTGATTGACTTTAATAAAAAAAACAATTTTTCCACCATCTTTTCCATGTTCATACATTTTTTAAAAAGCTCGAGGGAGTCACCAGGGCGGGTGTTAAAGAGCCGCATTTGGCTCCAGAGCCGTGGGTTGCCGACCCTCGGCTTAAAAAATTGAAAAAAAGAAGATAAGCTGCAAGTATTCTATTTTGCATTGTCTTCTACTGACGTTTTCTTCAAGATGCTTGAGGAAATGCTTAAAGAGAATGCTATGTCGTTTATGGAGGAGCAGGGTCCGCCTGTCATAACTCGGTCTTTGGCGTGGTTTGCTCTCCCGTGGTGCAAAAGAATTGGAACGGACGTGGCGTGCAGGTAAAGACATAGTTTAATTATTACTATAAACTCAAACAAAAGGTACAAACAAAAGGCGCTCACAGCGGAGGTAAAAAACTTGACTAGAAAACAAAAGGTGCGCACAATGGCGGAGAACTATGAACATTAAACAAAAACTTACGTGACAAGAAACTGTGAACATGGCATGAATGTGTGATGTCGCCAGGACGAACAACAGAAACGCCTATATAGTGACATGATAAGTGAAAACAGGTGCGTGACTAACTGTGAACAGGTGCGTGACATGACAATGTGAAAACGTGAGACAGGTGTGTGTGAGTCCAAACGTGGAACAGGTGAAACTAATGAGTAACCATGGAAACAAAACAAAACCAGGAAGTGAAACCAGGAACTAAGGAAGTGTCCAAAAAACAAAACAGCACATGGCCAAACAAAAACATGAACACAGACATGACAGAACCCCCCCCCCTTACGGACAGATCCCAGATGTCCAAAAACAAAAAACAGGATCAAGAGTCATGGGAGGGGGGGAGGGGGACATGGCGGTGGGTCGCCAGACCAGGTGTCCCCGAATCCACCGGGGCAGAGTCAGGTGGCGACGGCGGGTAGACCGCCGCTGAACCTGACGAGGTGGGCGACCTGGGAATGGCCACATTCGTGGCAGACGAGGAGGTCGGCGCACCTGGCGTGGCGGTCGCCCATGGAATGGCCACATCCTTGGCCGACGAGGAGGTGG
The DNA here is from genome assembly GCF_033978785.1 of Entelurus aequoreus. Taxonomy (NCBI): domain Eukaryota; kingdom Metazoa; phylum Chordata; class Actinopteri; order Syngnathiformes; family Syngnathidae; genus Entelurus; species Entelurus aequoreus. The sequence continues at coordinate 28,862,757 of NC_084751.1, read as the reverse complement.
GCGCGTTGTCGTGGCAGGCGGCGAAGCTTGGCGTGGTGCGTCAGGCGGCGAAGCTTGGCGTGGCGGGTCTTGACGAGGGTCTTGGTCTTGGCGTGGGTCTGGGTCTTGGCGAGGGTCTGGGTCTTGGTCTTGGTCTTGGACTTGGCGTGGTTGGTCTTGGTCTTGGACTTGGCGTGGTTGGTCTTGGTCTTGGCGTAGTTGGTCTTGGACTTGGTCTTGGTGTGGCGGTGCTTGGACTTGGTCTTGGTTTGGGTCACTTGGCGGGTCTTGGTCTTGGTCACTTGGCGGGTCTTGGTCACTTGGCGGGTCTTGGTCACTTGGCGGGTCTTGGTCTTGGTCACTTGGCGGTTCTTGGTCACTTGGCGGTTCTTGGTCACTTGGCGGTTCTTGGTCTTGGTCACTTGGCGGGTCTTGGTCACTTGGCGGTTCTTGGTCTTGGTCACTTGGCGGGTCTTGGTCTTGGCTTTGGTCTTGGCGTGGGGCAGCCACGGGTGGCACTTGGCGGCGTGGGGCAGCCACGGGCGGCACTTGGCGGCGTGGGGCAGCCACGGGCGGCACTTGGCGGCGTGGGGCAGCCACGGGCGGCACTTGGCGGCGTGGGGCAGCCACTGGCGGCACTTGGCGGCGTGGGGCAGCCACTGGCGGCACTTGGCGGCGTGGGGCAGCCACTGGCGGCACTTGGCGTCGTGAAGCTGCGACTGGCGGCACTTGGCGTCGTGAAGCTGCGACTGGCGGCACTTGGCGTCGTGAAGCTGCGACTGGCGGCACTTGGCGTCGTGAAGCTGCGACTGGCGGCACTTGGCGTCGTGAAGCTGCGACTGGCGGCACTTGGCGTCGTGAAGCTGCGACTGGCGGCACTTGGCGTCGTGAAGCTGCGACTGGCGGCACTTGGCGTCGTGAAGCTGCGACTGGCGGCGCTTGGCGTGGAGCAGGTACTGGTGGCGCTTGGCGTGGAGCTGGGCGTGGAGCAGGTGGATCTTGGCATGGTCGAAAAACTGGTGGTGGCGGCCGTGCTGGTGGCTGTGGCTTGGCAGGTCGAAAGACAGGTGGTTGTGGTCGTGCTGGAGGCTGTGGCTTGGCGTGACGATGCTGAGCCACCCCACCTGAACAATTCCCAGCCCTAGCCCCCCCCTCAAGGAGCGGATACCAGACGCGCTCCCCGCGGTCTGGAACCGTCTTTTGGGGTGGGCGGAGGGGGTTCAGGAGGAGGGCAGAATCCTCCCCTCTAAATTGTCCAAAATGTCTTTCTTTCCCCCCCACCTGGGCTTTTGTGGGTGAAAAAAAAATTTCTGACTTGGGCGTGGCATGAGTCCTGGGGGGCGGGGCATGGAATTTGGGTGGCTTGGATTGAACCGGTAAAGAATTTGGGAAAACAATCTCCAGGTCTGTGGAGTGCTCCTTGAGCTGCCAGGCTGGCTGATTTCCATTTCCGCCCGGAGGGGGAGGAGCCTGCAGGAGCGCAGCGTGCTGTCCGCTCACCTTCCCTGACGTCCTCGGTCTGGAGCGCCGCTTCCGGGACAGGGATGACGTGCCAACGTCCCCGGGCCAAAGGGAGCTGATCGGCACCAGTTTGCCGGTCGGACCCCACATGAGATCCCTGCGCTCCATGGGGGAATGGCGGAGTGTCTCGGCTTCCATGGCGCGCAGGACCTCCCACGTCGCCTCGTCAAAATTGTCCAATTTTTTTGCGGGAGAGCTCTTATGCTGGCGACATCTGTCATAACTCGGTCTTTGGCGTGGTTTGCTCTCCCGTGGTGCAAAAGAATTGGAACGGACGTGGCGTGCAGGTAAAGACATAGTTTAATTATTACTATAAACTCAAACAAAAGGTACAAACAAAAGGCGCTCACAGCGGAGGTAAAAAACTTGACTAGAAAACAAAAGGTGCGCACAATGGCGGAGAACTATGAACATTAAACAAAAACTTACGTGACAAGAAACTGTGAACATGGCATGAATGTGTGATGTCGCCAGGACGAACAACAGAAACGCCTATATAGTGACATGATAAGTGAAAACAGGTGCGTGACTAACTGTGAACAGGTGCGTGACATGACAATGTGAAAACGTGAGACAGGTGTGTGTGAGTCCAAACGTGGAACAGGTGAAACTAATGAGTAACCATGGAAACAAAACAAAACCAGGAAGTGAAACCAGGAACTAAGGAAGTGTCCAAAAAACAAAACAGCACATGGCCAAACAAAAACATGAACACAGACATGACACCGCCAATGGCGATTCTTTTATATTTATTTCTTACTCATAGTGTTAATCATAATAGTTTAGAAGTAATCAGGGATCAGGGTGACAAAAAAATGCAATCAAATGATCAAAATAATAGTTTTACATTCCTTTATCCACACTGTCTATGCAAGGAAATGGGCTCCGGTTCTGTAGAAGACATCACACCATATCGAGTGGCGTCCCAAGTACAGTTAGTTATCTACCGATCACTCGAAATCTAATTGATTGTATTGGAAAGACTGCCAGATTCCTTTTCAGGAGCAAAAAATACATAAAGAGGACTGAAATGTCAGTCATCTGGACGCTATGTCATTTTTATTCCTACATATTTCTATACTACACTCTAACAAATATGTGCTGTTTTACACATACAATCCTTAATCAAACCAGGTTTTCGAAACTACAAATACTTTAAATGCAGGTGGAAACATGATTTTGGGTCTGTCTCTGCTAAGGAGGACTTTATCGTATTGAGTGTCCAATGAACTGTGCCATGTCCTGTTGAATCTTGAATGAGAACCTTCTGGCCTTTGTCAGACCACCAAAGATGGGTTATGGATGGGTCAATGACTTGCTGGAAGACCCATCCATAACCCATCTTAAAACTTAAGTGAGTGGCTCAACGAGAAGCATATTAAGATCTTGGAGTGGTCTAAGTACTGTAGTTTCCAGTGCTTGAGCCAATAGATAATTTGTAAAGGAAGCTCCATGATGAAAATAAGTAACACAGAGACAGACGACAGACGCTTTCAGGATTTAAGGAGTATTTGTAATGAGCAGTGAACCAAATTCCTATAATGTTTGCAACCACACAAAACATCTGATCTGAAGGTTTTCTACACCAAGTATTAAAGATGGGTACTGAAATTTTTACAAGCATCAACACAATCCCAAACGGTACTACCGTGTACTGATTCACATAAAATGAAACAGCAGCATATGTTGATACCTTTTATTGCACATAATGTCATGTCCGAAACCGGCCCAAGCACTTGGTGGGCAAACAGGCATATTTGTAAATTCCCATACAAAAAAAGCAAGTATGACTGATAGAAAGTAATCAAAAGTTAGGTTCCACTTTTCAAAATGCAATAGCTCAATGCTAATTTATATTGAGTTTGCTATATACATGCTACTGACTATATTTGGTAATGAAAACTACAACCAAGATGCATGTTAAAAACATCAGGTGTGAAATAAATAGAATACTTAAAGTATGAACACTTTGTAAAGACTCATCAAAATGCAAGACTGGCACATTCAACTTAACAGCGAAGACTACTTCCTGACTACGGCAACTACAGCTAGGACAAACCTAAATGAATGCATACTTGCAAATGACACACAGATGTGTAAAAAAATAAGATGTAACAACTGGACAGCACAGTTATTATTAGCTCAGAGTTAAATATTTTGCTGTGTTCAAATCTCTTTGTTAAACATTTGTAGTAGTTTAAAACAATCACAATTTCTGCTAATGTCAGTTAGAATGTCAATGGGGCCGACCATTGTATGTTAGCATTAAGCCAGCGGCATAAGAGTCAAACTTTATCCTGTATGGTTAGATTGCTTTTTTTTTTAAAGTTTGTATCACACTGTATTATTGAGTTATTGCGATTCCTATATGGATGCACACTTCATGTGTACACAGTATAATGTGTTTTCCTCTGGGAGCTTAGTTTCGCAGTAACTTCATTGTGGAGAATATAAATAAACAACCTCAAGTTAAAAGTATTTTAATCTCTAATTTAAAAGACTGTTTACTTATGTGCCAAACTAAATTACAACATTCATGAGGGCAGAATAACATATGTAAATAAACTGGGGTTGTTCAAATTGCAGCCTGTCGTACATTGTAATAATAAAATAAGCAGCCACATCTGAAAAATACAGCAAAATGAATACAATGTAGCAATAAAAAGATATGTTGATACCAATAAGCCACCTTGTCTTTGAATACGCATATAACAATTTATTTTAGCCTTTTAAAAAATAAATACACATCATAGCCAGTTATAAAAATTATGAGGCCTTCACCTCCACGAATTAGTTGCCAGTATGTAGGAAATACTGATATATTATTAAACTTTTATTAACACAAAAAATGTGTACATTATCATTTTAAATGTATCGTCGATCACCACTAAGCGCTCAATTACCTGTTGTATTCACATTAATTACTATATTTATATTTCATTCAATTTAATTAAATAAATATAAGTCTCTTTAACTTCTTCAGTGACCCAACCCTTAACCCCACCGCCCCTCTCCCAAAAAAATACAGCTTGTTCATAACTTTGTAAGGGGGTAAAAAATATATCCGTACATATATGGTCAACTTGTACATTTCTATCTCCATTTCTATTTGCTGTCATTTAGTAAAATAAAAACGGTAATAATCATCTCAGAGACAATCATTACACATTTACTGTACATTCTTAAATTAATTAAATAAACAATACAGTGGTACGTTGTTTTTGATAACTTTCAATAACTAGTGACATTTGGAGGCTTCAATTTGAATAGCTCGAGCTCACCTGTCTCCCCTGACCACATGTCCCTGGGGTGCATGTGTGTGCATGTGCGTCCCTCTGTCTCAAGAGTCACTCAGAGGATCAAGTGGCCTGTGGTTGTCAAGGGTAACAAGGTGGTACGCTGACATTCAAACAAACACTGTGATTTCTCATGGGACCACTGATTGGATGCGGCGCAGCCTGCTGGGATTCTCGTTTCCCGTGGCGATAGCAACCGAGCGATAACACCAACCATCTGACCCTCATAATGTGCGTGTGTGTGTGTGTGTGTGTGTGTCTGTGTGTGTGCTGCCATCTGCGCTGAAAAAATAAAATATGTAGAAATGTTAAACTGAATTCTCAGATGTATTCGGTTTACAAGGGTATAGTTTGTTAGGAAAAATCAACATTACTGAGTTAATGTTGAGTTTACTTCCCAGTGTTTTGCACGCAACCTATCAACCATACACACATCCCCAAATAAATGGTTAATTTAGATACTGTAATTTGGTGCTGACGTCTACTTTTTACATCTCTCTCTCTCTGTGGTACAAGCAACTATTCAAAGCAGACCAACTACTTCATCCTGGAAATATTGCACTTTAACCAACAAGGAACTTTAGTTTACTAAAAATAATCAACTACACTTGTACTGTTATTGTCGTTGCTTTATTTTGCAGGGAACTTTGTTGACTCAGTGTGGGCGAAGACAGTGGCGGAACCCATGACGGGACCCCCTAAACCCAAACAATAAAGCTCTTCCTAACATATTTTTACAACATACGCATGCCTCTCTGGGTTTACCATTGACAAGCTGTAACCAGGTTGTGAAAAGTTAGCCAGCCACTTTTGCTGAAATTGGCATTTTCCCGTCCTTGTTCATTTACAATATATATTAATATATCTCCTGAATGAAAAAACTTGAACTATGCATTTGTTTGCGTCTTGAGCACGGCGAATGCAGCCTCTCTTCAATGCGCATACCTTCAGCACTGACAAAAAAAGTGGGTTCCATCTAGGGGTGTGGGAAAAAATCGATTCGAATTCGAATCACGATTCTCACGTTGTGCGATTCAGAATCGATTCTCATTTTTAAAAAATCGATTTTTTTAATTAATTAATTTATTATTATTATTATTTATTTTTTTAAATAAATCAATCCAACAAAACAATACACAGCAATACCATAACAATGCAATTCAATACGAAAACCAAAACCGACCCAGCAACACTCAGAACTGCAATAAACAGAGCAATTGAGAGGAGACACAAACACGACACAGAACAAACCAAAAGTGTCATGTCTGTGATTATATTTTGTTTTAGTCATGTTCGGATTTGGTTTTGGACTTTTTGTGCACTTTTATTTGTCACCATAGCAACCATTAGTTTCACCTGGTTCACATTGTCATGTCACGCACCTGTTCACGGTTAGAGTCACACACCTGTTTTCACTGATCATGTCACTATATAAGCTTTTCTGTTTCTGTTGTTCATCCTGGCAACATCACATTCATGCTCTGCACCCTTTATGATCACGCTTCTTCATGCCATGTTCACAGTTCCTTGTCACGTAAGTTGTTGTTTAATGTTCATAGTTCTCCGCCATTGTGCGCGCCTTTTGTTTTCCTAGTCAAGTTTTTTACCTCCGCTGTGAGCGCCTTTTGTTTATACCCTTTTGAGCCTTTTGAGTTTAAATATTAAAACATGTCCTCACCTGCACGTCATGTCCAGTTAAGTTGCTTTGCACCACGGAAAAACAATCCACGCCAAGGACCAAGTCGTGACAAAAAGTAGTGAAACAAAAATTTATATTATCAACAACAGTATCAATATTAGTTACAATTTCAACATAGCAGAGATTAAAAATCCCTCATTGACATTATCATTAGACATTTATAAAAAAAAAGAAAAAAAAAGGACAATAGTGTCACAGTGGCTTACACTTGCATCGCATCTCATAAGCTTGACAACACACTGTGTCCAATATTTTCACAAAGATAAAATAAGTCATATTTTTGGTTCATTTAATAGTTGAAACAAATTTACATTATTGCAATCAGTTGATAAAACATTGTCCTTTACAATTATAAAAGCTTTTTACAAAAATCTACTACTGTGCTTGCATGTCAGCAGACTGGGGTAGATCCTGCTGAAATGCTATGTATTGAATGAATAGAGAATTGTTTTGAATTGAAAAAAAAATTGATTTTGAATCGAATCGTGACCCCAAGAATCGATATTGAATCGAATCGTGGGACACCCAAAGATTCACAGTCCTAGTTCCATCATAGATGGACAGTATAAAATGCCCATAAAAAGCACGATAACATAAATGTGCATTAAATAAGAGTGTCTCCGTGGTGATGACCCATAAAATACATGTAAAATCCTCATTTAAATAAGGCAGTCTGCATCACTTTTCAAATGCACACGCAGTCTTAGTAGATCATACGCAACACGCCTACTAATTGTCAGGCTTGTCCCTGACAGTTTGGTTATGTTTTAATGTTTCCTCTGTGTTTGTCTTTATTTCCTGTCAGCGCTTTTATTTTGGTTGTTTCTTGCTTGTCTCCCTGAGCGCTGCTTTCCCTCAGCTGTGGCTGATTGGCACCTGGCCACACCTGGTGTCAATCAGCCAGCTGCTATTTAAACCTGCCTGGCCATCCAGTCTGTGCTGGAGTATTGTCGATGTGAGTATTACTACTTGTCGCTAATACTTGTCGATGTCATCATTGAAGCTGTACTTGTATCCTGTAGCTGTTTGCAGCGTGCTGTCTTTTCATTCCCAGTTCCTAGTTCCTGTTTCCAGGTATCCTGTTTCCTGTCGCCTAGTTCCTGGTTTGTGTTTTACCTTCTTATTTTGAACATTAAACCATGTTTTCCCACACAAAGCCTGCCTTCTCTGCATCTTGGGGTTCGTCACCAACACCTTGTGACACTAATAGTACACACAATTTTAAAGATCGCACACGCTGTTTAGCGCATGGTATTTAGATCTTAGCAAAACAGGCCCTATGTGTACCATCCAATCTTAACCTCAGTCTTACACCCTTGCACAACACAGTGTCTGGAGACACTTTTCCATTGAGTGCCAACACTTCTTGCCAGTGTTCTGGCGAGACGTGCTCCCCATTGGAATCCATGCACCCCCTCCATCTGTGCATGCATATGAATCCAGAAAATGCGGAAATTTAATTGGTCAATGAAAAACTCTTTTATGAGTTTAATTGTTACACTAACTACAGTTTATAGTTTTTATTTTGTCTTTTCTTATACATGTTTCACACTGCAAACGATCAAATGTATGATTAGGTCAAACGGGGGTTTACAGTTGATGATGCGCGGGCTGGTTTAATTATGTTCAATGTGAAAAGTAAATGTTGGTCTTATGAGGGTTCCAGTAAAGAGTGATTAGTTGAAATATGTATTGCTGTATTTCTGTTTCACAATGACAACATTCAAATATCATAGTAAATACAATACGATGAGAAGGTTTTTACTCATGTAGAAATGTACATGACTCGTCATTAGCAGTGTCAACACATGATTATTCTTTGTAGGCTTGCAGTTCCTACCTGGTTCTCGAAGCAACAGTTGAGCCATCGCCTGTGAGCTGCCAGCGATGTTCTCTGCCACACACTGATAAAATCCTTCATCTGACTTGACCAAACCCAAAATCTGCAGGTTACTGCCATCCTAAACAAACAAACAGAAAAACATGTCAGAAACCTAAACAGTATGTGGAAAAACTGTGTGAGGGCATCAATCCAACATTTTGTGATTTGACTGTAGATTATGGAATCAGGGATAAGTAGGGTTTTAACGGTTCGCCATAAATTTTAAGGTCACAGTTTGGTTCACTTTGGCTACATTCTACGGAGAGAGTTTAAAGTCTTTTTGAGCGACCAAACAAAAGGATTTGTAACCAAAAATAATGGTTTTGAGATTTCAAAACATTGTAAACAACAATAAAGATTTGCAAACACATTTTTCCTTAAATTGCATAAATGTTTGGGTTGTAATTGTTTTATATTCCATTGGAAATCTTTCTTTTTGAGTTAATTTTGTATTTATTTATTTCCATCCATCTTCTTCTGCTTATCCAAGGTCGGGTCGCGGGGGCACCAGCCTAAGTAGAGAAGCCCAGACTTCCCTCTACCCAGCCACTTCGTCCAGCTCCTTCCGGGGGATCCCGAGGCGTCTTCCCAACGTGTCCTGGGTCTTGTTTATTTGGTAAAAAAAAATGTTTTTGGGGTTTAAGGGGTCATATGATTTTTTTGGTAACACTTTAGTATGGGGAATATATTCACCATTCATTACCGTATTTTTCGGAGTCTACGTCGCAACGGCCGAAAATGCACAATAAAGAAGGAAAAAAAACATATATAAGTCGCATTTTTGGGGGAAATTTATTTGATAAAATCCAACACCAAGAATAGACATTTGAAAGGCAATTTAAAATAAATGAATAGTGAACAACAGGCTGAATAAGTGTACGCCATATGACGCACAAATAACCAACTGAGAACGTGCCTGGTATGTTAACGCAACACATCATGGCAAGAGTCATTCAAATAACTATAACATATAGAACATGCTATACGTTTACCAAACAATCTGTCACTCCCGATCGCTAAATCCGATGAAATCTTCCTCCCAGATGTCGCCTCTGGTATGTCCTTTCTTTCTGCTGCTCGATTGCCGTTCTCTGCTGCATATTTCACTACGTCCAGCTTGTAATCTGCAGTATATAATTTCCTTTTTGGTGCCATTTTTGTTCAGTCCTTCTCAGTTTTTATAAGTTACCGCCAATGATGATGTGATCCATTTTAATAGCTACGGCAGTAGCATATAGCAGTTAGCATCCCATGACCCACAATGCACTTCTGCCATGACCCTACCCCGCCAAATTATTATTGGTTGACGTGTGACTGACGATTGCTGACGTGTGTGTGTGACGATTGCTGCCATTCGCTTCGTCTCTTATGCGAATGAGATAAATAATATTATTTGATATTTTACGGTAATGTGTTAATAATTTCACACATAAGTCGCTCCGGAGTACTGTATTTTCCGCACTATAATGCGCACCTAAAAACCTCCAATTTTGTCAAAAGCTGACAGTGCGCATTGTAATCCGGTGCGCCTTATATATGGACCAATATTGAGCCTCCAACAGGTAAAAGTTTCAATCAATCAATCAATCGCAACTACGGTAAGCAGCCGCCGACTTCATTTTCCCCCTTAGAAGAAGAAGAAGCGTGTGGTGCATGCTGGGATATATACTGCGCGAGGCGTGCCGTTTCATTTCCATTTGTTTGTTTATGTAAAGACTCCAAAATGGCTCCTATTAAGAGACACGCTTACGACGCAGAGTTTAAACTTAAGACGATCAGTCACGCAGTAGAACACGGCAATAGAGCAGCAGCGACACTGACTCGATTAATGACGACTTCGACGAGACGGAGCCGTTGGATGCCGTATCCGCCCAACTGTTTAATTTCGGACACTGAAGAAGAATAATTTGAGGGATTCGTGGATGAGGAATAACTTCATAAAGTGAGCTTTACATGTTTATTTTGTGTGTTATGTTGTGTGACATTAACGTTTGAGCATCGTTGAGTTATTGATATATTGTTATTGCTCTGCACTATTTCGAGTGTTACTATATTGTGATCGCACTAACGCAGGGGTCACCAACCTTTTTGAAACCAAGAGCTACTTCTTGGGTACTGATTAATGCGAAGGGCTACCAGTTTGATACACACTTAAATAAATTGCCAGAAATAGCCAATTTGCTCAATTTACCTTTAACTCTATGTTATTATTAATAATTAATTATATTTATATTTGTGGAAACACTGATCATCTTAATGATTTCTCACAATAAATATATATAGAAACAGATAAATATCAATGTGCAACACTTTATTTTTATATTTTCTCTAAGTGCACATTTTTCAAATTGAACATTTTCAAATGATCACTTCTAAGACAGTCTTGTGAAATCACAATATCCCATTTTAACTAGCTAGCCACTAACATGTTTTAACAAATCATGAATTACTTTGCACCATGTTTGTACAAATAATAACTCATGTAAAATACAAAAGTCAACTCTCAAATTTTTAAATAAATCATGTCACACTTTGAACTGGACACCAAATCTGTTATCTGTTTCTTTGTCAGTTAGTGGGAAGCCTGGCATTGCATGCTGTTAACTAGTGTGTTGTACTCTGGTGTGTAACTTGACACTGCAACTCTGAGTGAGTCTTGCAGATGTGCATCAGTGAGGCGTGTTTTGTGTTTGTTCTTGATGAAGTTAATGTCAGAAAAGGCTGATTCATAAAGATAACTTGAACCAAACAGGCTTGCAACCTTCATAGCTGCTGCACATACACCACCTTGTTGACGCAGAAAAGTATTTCTGCGTCAACAAGGCACCAAAAGTTTGGTGCAGCCTGGTGGGCTTTGAGGTGGAGGTCATTTTGCAGTGTTCCAATTTCAATCTCCACCTGTTCAGCATCCAGGCTGAATATTGCACTTAACTGCTCAGCAATGCATGATATGTCCACGTTCATGAAAGGATTAGAAATGAACGACACACATGGCTCAAGCTGATCCAGGTCACAAAACCTGTTCTCAAACTCTTGCCCAACTCTGTTTATGACCTGAGAGTACTTTTCTGCAACTTTGTCAAAAGCCTCAGATGCAGAAGCATTGTCTTTCAGCACCATCTGCACAGAGGGAAAGTGCAGCACTTTTTTTCTCTGTAAATGCCAGCTCACTGGTAAGTGCTGCTATTTGAGCTATTTTTAGAACAGGCCAGCGGGCGACTCATCTGGTCCTTAAGGGCTACCTGGTGCCCGTGGGTACCGCGTTGGTGACCCCTGCACTAACGTTTGATTTACCGTAACAGTATCACTGTTTTTTACTTGTTTATTGAATCAGGCAAACGTTTCCCTCCACTATGTGATATAAATGTTGCACTACATGTTATACCTTGCTGTTGTTAAAGGCCTACTGAAACCCACTACTACCGTCCACGCAGTCTGATAGTTTATAAATCAATGATGAAATCTTAACATTGCAACACATGCCAATACGGCCGGGTTAACTTATAAAGTGCAATTTTAAATTTCCCGGGAAACTTCCGCTTGAAAACGTCTAGGTATGATGACGTTTGCGCGTGACGTCGATGGTTGAAGCGGAAGTATTGGGACACATTGTATCCCAATACAAACAGCTCTGTTTTCATCGCAAAATTCCACAGTATTCTGGACATCTGTGTTGGTGAATATTTTGCAATTTGTTTAATGAACAATGAACAATGCAAAGAAGAAAGCTGTAGGTGGGATCGGTGTATTAGCGGCCGGCTGCAGCAACACAACCAGGAGGACTTTGAGTTGGATAGCAGACGCGCTATCCGACGCTAGCCGCCGACCGCATCGATGATTGGGTGAAGTCCTTTGTCGTGCCGTCGATCGCTGGAACGCAGGTGAGCACGGGTGTTGATGAGCAGATGAGGGCTGGCGTAGGTGGATAGCTAATGTTTTTAGCATAGCTCTGTCGAGATCTCGTAGTTAAGTTAGCTTCAATGGCGTCGTTAGCAACAGCATTGCTAGGCTTCGCCAGGTTGGACAGCATTAACCGTGTGGTTACAGGTCCAGTGTTTGGTAGTATTGTTGATCTTCTGTCTATCCTTCCAGTCAGGGGCTTATTTCTTTTGTTTCTATCTGCATTTAAGCACGATGCTATCACGTTAGCTCCGAGGCTAAAGTGCTTCACCGATGTATTGTCGTGGAGATAAAAGTCACTGTGAATGTCCATTTCATGTTCTCGACTTTCATTTTCAAGAGGATATAGTATCCGAGGTGGTTTAAAATACAAATCCGTGATCCACAATAGAAAAAGGAGAAAGTGTGGAATCCAATGAGCCCTTGTACCTAAGTTACGGTCAGAGCGAAAAAAGATACGTCCTGCACTGCACTCTAATCCTTCACTCTCACGTTCCTCATCCACGAATCTTTCATCCTGGCTCAAATTAATGGGGTAATCGTCGCTTTCTCGGTCCGAATCGCTCTCGCTGCTGGTGTAAACAATGGGGAAATGTGAGGAGCCCTTCAACCTGCGATGTCACGCTACTTCCGGTACAGGCAAGGCTTTTTTTATCAGCGACCAAAAGTTGCGAACTTTATCGTCGATGTTCTCTACTAAATCCTTTCAGCAAAAATATAGCAATATCGCGAAATGATCAAGTATGACACATAGAATGGATCTGCTATCCCCGTTTAAATAAGAAAATTTCATTTCAGTAGGCCTTTAAAATATAAACAAAACACCACGTCACTGACTTTACCTCCGGGAAAATAATAAAACAGCTGTTTATTCATTTTGAGAGTGAACAGAGTTGCCAGAACGCTGGTTTGTAATCTATTAATAAAGTTTGACTGACCTATCTGACTGTTTTGTTGACATTCCCTTTAGCGCAGCTCCATCTAATGGATGCATAACGTAACCCCAGCCTCTACTGTAGCGTCTATTCTATGCGCCTTATAATGTGGTGTACCTTATAATGCGGTGCACCTTATACATGAACAAAGTTTTAAAATATGCCATTCATTGAAGGTGCGCCTTATAATCCGGTGCACCTTACAGTGCGGAAAATACGGTAAATGTTGCACCCACGGCCAAACTATGAAAAAAACTGCGACTTATAATCCGAAAAATACGGTAGTTGCTTATTAAAATACATATTAGTAACATATTGGCTCTTAAATAGTCATTATTAAGTACTTATTAGGGCTTTATTCTGCATAGTCAGCCATTAAAGGCCTACTGAAACCCACTACTACCGACCACGCAGTCTGATAGTTTATATATCAATGATGAAATCTTCACATTGCAACACATACCAATACGGCCGGGTTAGATTAGTAAAGTGCCATTTTAAATTTCCCGCGAAATATTCTGCTGAAAACGTCTCGGTATGATGACGTTTGCGTGTGACGTCACGGATTGTGCGGACATATTGGGACACCATTGTGGCCAGCTATTAAGTCGTCTGTTTTCATCGCAAAATTCCACAGTATTCTGGACATCTGTGTTGGTGAATCTTTTGCAATTTGTTTAATGAACAATGAAGACAGCAAAGAAGAAAGCTGTAGGTGGGATCGGTGTGTTAGCGGCTGGCTGCAGCAACACAACCAGGAGGACTTTGAGTTGGATAGCAGACGCGCTACCGTGAGTACAGCTTTGGCTTCCAAACATTTGATCGCTTGCCCGTATGTGCGTGCCGCTATGTGCATGTCACGTACGTAACTTTGGGGAAATATATGTGCTGCATGAACTTTACGGAGGTGAACGGTACTTTGGGCTGTGGGATTGAGTGTGTTGTGCTGGTGTTTGAGTTGTATTGGTGGGTTATATGGACGGGAGGGGGGAGGTGTTTGTTATGGGGATTAATTTGTGGCATATTAAATATAAGCTTGGTTGTGTTGAGGCTAATAGAGTATATATATGTCTTGTGTTTATTTACTGTTTTAGTCATTCCCAGCTGAATATCAGGTCCCACCCGCCTCTCACAGTATCTTCCCTATCTGAATTGCTTCCACTGCCCTCTAATCCTTCACTCTCACTTTCCTCATCCACAAATCTTTCATCCTCGCTCAAATTAATGGGGTAATCGTCGCTTTCTTGGTCCGAATCGCTCTCGCTGCAGGTGGGAATGATTGTAAACAATGTGCAGATGTGAGGCGCTCCACAACCTGTGACGTCACGCTACTTCCGGTACAGGCAAGGCTTTTTTATCAGCGACCAAAAGTTGCGAACTTCATCGTTGATGTTCTCTACTAAATCCTTTCAGCAAAAATATGGCAATATGGCGAAATGATCAAGTATGACACATAGAATGGATCTGCTATCCCCGTTTAAATAAGAAAATTTCATTTCAGTAGGCCTTTCACTATGAGTCTTCCCTCAATAACCTCAGAATTATTGCTGATTAGTACTAAGTAAGGAAGTTGTTGTATATGATTCTCCCTTTAATACCACTTAATTAATATGGTCTGTTCCTAACTACAATAACCCTAACCCTTAAGTATTTGTTACTTAGAATATGTTCCCCTAGTGTCCAAATAACTTGCGCTATTTGGTCACCCGGTGGTACCTCGCGTTGCAACCTTACAACTTCCAGGTGGTCCACCGGCCGGTCGCGCGGATGGCGGTGGCTGATTTCCTCTCGCGGCCCTCCACGGAGTAGGGTGGGGGGGAGTGGGCGCAGCCGGACGGCTGCCCGGCCTAGGACTGGCGGTGGAGGCATGTGGAGGGGGCGTGGTCCACGCATCGCCTGTGGGCGGAGCATGTGCGGAAGCCGGCTACGGAGCAGCAGTTACCCTTTGAAGTCACTTGCGGAGTTCCACACGATTTGTTTCTTGGCCCTGTACTTTTCAGCATTCATATGCTGCCCCTTGGCAAAATCATACGCAAATATAGTGTTAGCTTTCACTGTTATGCTGATGACACTCAACTTTACATCCCCCTGAAGCTATTCAACATGCCAGATTTGGGAATGTGGGTTCTGCATAAGCCCCCAAAAATGTAAATCAAACCATGGAAGCATGGCAGAGATATTTAAAAAAACATCTTGCCTTCCTTGATACATGATAAGAGTCGTTTGAAATTTGCCCCATTTTGACTTAAGCAGATATCTCCATATATGGTAGAGATTTACTCGAAGAGCTCCTTTTTGTCTATCCTCTTGTTGTGGGGCAGATTGGCTTGTACATGCACATGGGTCCTCCACTGTTGCAATTTTAATACAAAGCAGCATTTAGTTCTGATTAATACCTGTCAGTAGACTCGATATGGAAGCGCTAAAATCTACATGTGGAGGCACGCACACCGCACACAAAACGGCATATCCTAAAGAGACAATTAGAAAGAGGCTTGAAGATCGTTTGTCAAACATATTCTAAGTGTTTTAAATGTGAAAAAAAATCCTAATATGACCCCTTTAATTAAATTAAACAATGCATGTGCGGCAACTTTTTGCATCTTAATGCCAAAAAAACAGAGATGTCGATTATCAGTCCTGCTGGAAACAAGCTCCTTTTTAAGGATACCACCTTAAATTTTGACCAAAAAAAACAATTTTCCAAAGCGACTCGGTGTAGAATCGTTGTATTATTTTCGACCCAACTCTCTCGTTTGAGGTACACATTAGAAATGTTACTAAAACAGCCTTCTTAATCTCCGTAATATTGCTACAATATGTACATTTTGTTCACCAATGACAGTGAGATCATTATACATACGTTTGTTACATCTCGTCTCGATTACTGTAATATTTTATTTTCGAATCTCACCGTGTAGCATTAAAAGATTGCAATTAGTATAAAATGTGGCTGCTCGACTTTTGACAATTAACAAGAAAGTTCGATTATATTACGCCTATACTGGCCTACCTGAACTGGCTACCGGTACACTTCATGTGGGATTTTTAAGGTTTTATTACTTACATTTAAGGCTGCAGCTAACGATTATTTTTCTATCGATTAATCTATAGATTATTTTTTCGATTAATCGGTTAATCTATAGATTATTTTTTCGATTAATCTATAGATTATTTTTCCTTTTACCGATTATTTTTTTATTCAAAATGAAGATGAAAAAATAAATGTAGGCCCGTTTTTTCAAAAGGCATGGCTTTTATTTACAAAAAAAAAGAAGTATGGCCACTCAGTCAACATTGACAACAACATGACTAAATATTCTGTAACAATGTAAACATTTAAAACTTTTAACATTTAACAAAATTAAAAGTAGCTTATTTGCTTTTTAATGTGCAAATATAAAAGTCAACATCCAGTGCAAATCTTAATATTCTGCAATAGTGTAAGCATTTCAAAAGTAAAAGTATTGCTTATTTTGCTTTAAAATGTGCAAAAATAAAGATAAACATCCAATACAAAAAAGTGCAAAACGAAATATTCTGTAACAACAGTGTAAACATTTCAACAAAAGTGAAAGTATTGCTTATTTGCTAAAATGTGCAAAAATAAAGATAAACATCCAATACAAAAAAGTGCCAATCTAAATATTCTGGAGCACTGTAAACATTAAGTATTGCTTTTAAAATGTGCAAAATAAACATCCAGTCCAACACAGTACACAATAACCAATTCTACTCATTCCAGGGAGTGTCTAACAGTTGTAATGAAGAAAGGTTAGCATGTCTACATGCTATGCTTATTTTCTTGTTTACAATATTCCCAGCAGCTGAAAATAGGCGCTCAGAATGGGTCGATGTTGCTGGAACTGAGAGCTAATTAGCCTTCACCTCAAACCAGGATTGCGAGTGAGCTGAGCTGCAGTTTAAGTTTCTAGAAGGTCAACGGGCTCATAGTGATGTTACTAGTAGTTGACTGGGAGGTGTTTATTATCATTTGGGGAAAGTCCGCTGCCTGATGCTCACCTGCTAAACACCTATCTGCTCCACGCTGAAGCGCTGACTACATGCGCTCTGAATACGCACTGCTGATTGGCTGATAATGCTGCGTGTGTACCAATCAGATGGTTGTGTGGGTGGGACAATGCTGCGTGTGTACCAATCAGATGGTTGTGTGGGTGGGACAATGCTGCGTGTGTACCAATCAGATGGTTGTGTGGGTGGGACAATGCTGCGTGTGTACCAATCAGATGGTTGTGTGGGTGGGACAATGCTGCGTGCTGAGACAGAGGCAGACGGAGCAAAGCAACTTGTTAAGACTTTAGCAGCTAAAGTTAGCTTTGGCTTAGAAACTCGTTCGGTACACCCCCGTACCGAACCGAAAGCCCCGTACCGAAACGGTTCAATACAAAACACGTACCGTTACACCCCTAGCAGATACAAATGACACATTCATGTTTTTGTGTAATGATGACAACGTATGCTCACGCGGACGATTGACTAGTTGATGGTTTTCTTTTCAAATGTTCGTTCATAGCCGTTGTGCTGCTATGATAGGCCATTTCCGCTCGACACAGTGTGCATACAACAACATTATTAGGCCGTTTATTGAAATACTCCCACACTTTTGACCACTTTTGGCATGCTTTTCCCCCCTCGCTCGCACCGCTCGCATCGTCTTCTTTGATCGTCTGCTTTGCGCTTCGCCATGACGGTAGTGTGACGTCATTATGCGACGCGTCGACGCACAAAAACGGCGTCGACGTATTTACGTAACCGATGACGTCGACTACGTCGACGCGTCGTTTCAGCCTTACTTACATTCAGAATTATGTTTCTGATTGTATTGTGCCATATATTAAATCCTGAAATCTGCATTCCAAGAACATCGGCTTTTTAGTGCTTCCCAGAGCCCAAAAAAGTCTACAGGCTCTTAAGCGTTTTCTATTCGGGCTCCAGTACTCTGGAATGCTCTATTGGCAAAAGTTAGAGATGCTACTTCAGGAAAAGCATTCAAGTCCCACCTTGAAACTCATTTATATACCCTAACTTTTGGATAGATCCTGTTTAAACCAGTTGACGTGCCGCTTTTCTTTTCTGCTCTGCCCCCATCTCCTGCATGGAGAGGATACCAGGTGGTCATGGATAATTTCTCGAGTGGTACCAGTCTGGAAGAAGCGCTGGCTGATTCAAGTCGTGAACCGGGGTGGGCCACTCTTCAATGCACAGCTGGTGACGTCTTTGCGTTGCCAACTTGTCTACTGCAAGAATATTCCCCTACGATCCTCTGTTAGTTTCCCGATGGACTCGACTCTCACATTGTCTATTAATGTAATAATTCAATAATTGTACCCATTCGGCATCCATTGCAGACAGTCACCCTGAAGGTGTGTACCCACATCTGTGGTCCCTTCCCAAGGTGTCATCTTATTCCAGTTTGGGCTTTTGAAGTGTTTCCTTGCCTGGATGTGGGTTAAGAACAGCGGATGTCCTGGTGGTTTGTGAAACCCTTTAAAGCACTTGTGATTAAGGGCTATATAAATAAATTGTGATTGATTAATTGATTGATACTCCAGTTTCTGGATTACCGCCCTACGACCTGAGCCACGCTACACTAAGATGTACTACTATTACAGATACAGCTATGTTTATTGTTTATATCCTTGTCCCAACTATATTCCACAAAACATTGTAAAGACTAAAGCCAAAAGCGATTCAGAAACTCCACATAGTTTGGGCAGTTTTATAAACTTTTTCATCATAACATTATCACCAAAGTGTTTGCCCATATGGGAAAATGTCAATCCCCTTTAATATGTAAAGGTATGGAGCATGCTTCCAAACCTGTTCCACATATGACATGAACTGAATTGAATGCAATCATTGGGCTTTTCGTTGTGTGTGTGTGTGTGTGTGTGTGTGTGAGTGTGTGTGTGTGTGTGTGCGTGTGTGTTTTCGTCTTGGCTCAGCTTGGCTCACCACTATTTGGAAGTAGTCACTAGGGATAACTTCCTCTCCATTCTTTAACCAGCGGATGGTCGGTGCTGGGTTTCCTGTCACTGCGCACTCCAGCTCGATGTCGGTGGATTCGTAGGCATATGTGTTGGTTGGATAGTTGAGGAACTGAGGCGGAACTGTAAAAATAAACACCAGACAGAAATAAGCATCAAAGGAATAGTACAAGTCCCACACGAGTCTGTTCTAAGAACTCAGCAACTCTTTGGTGGCTTTTTCTTGATGATGTGTTAAATGTCAGAGCTTATGCAGAAACAAAAACATATTCAACAAAGATTTGTAAATGGTTCCTCTAATTATGACAGTATTCATTCTCAAACTGTGTGACTGTTTTTTCTTGGGTTACAGGAGACTTTGAGAGACCCTGACGTGAAAGCACATATTAGTTTTAAAGTGCCCCTTTCATGCTAAAAACATTGGCAATTATTTCATAGGTCTGGACCTAAACCTGATGTCTACAGATAAAACTGCCCCCAAATTAGAATAGAAAAATAGAAACGCGTAGCGATTTTAGGCTCGTTTTCAAATGAGTTTCAGCACATTTTGGAACACATACTTTTAGCTCTAAAATGTGGGCGGGCCTGCATCAGCCTGCTGACGTCACTTACAAAAGATTGACGCAACGTTATTTTTTGTAGTATGTATTTTGGTAGCATCTTTATCCTGAATCACAATATTTTCTCGCAGTATTTGAAGGAATTAACAAATATTTCAGGTTGTACAACTAATTACAACTAAAGAAAGGTTCAGTCTGCATTTATTTCTAAATGATGGGAATATGCACAAAGTATGGACCTCGCCAATCAAATTGACACACCTAAAGTGAGACGGACTGAACCAGAGACATACAGATTACCAATCGTGCCTTGCACCCGTATTGTACAAGGTTGTGGTCATAAGCCGAAAAGTTGGTCAACTTTCAGATTCCACTCGTTACCAACTAAAACTCCAGACCCACTAAAGCAATGAATAGTCAACTTGGACCTGGCGACATTGGTTGAAAGATTAAGCAAGATGCTAGTTTGTTCTCAACATTTTATACCCAAGGTCTAGTCTGAATTTACCAGCTCAAGTCAGAGTACACGTCTTTTGCTGAAAGATTCAGCCATCCTATCGGTCGGCATCCTGAACACGAACATTGTAAGTACATGTTTGTTGTTGTCGAATAAATGCATGGCACTAGGGCGGCTAGTTTTTTGGTTTGTACACAGCTAGCTTGACAGTGTAGTGTAGTTGTAACAAGCACTACGTGCAGCATGTATCATGATACATATTATAGTAACTTACTTGATGGACCACTGTCTGCGTAAGTTTTTTTCAGTTGATTTTGGGTAGATGGAAAAAAGTTTCTACAGCTGCAAAGTTTTTTAGCGCAAACAATTTGTCTTTCGTTGTGATGAAGTTTATTTGAGCGATGTCTTCCTTGCCAGGCACATTAAAGCATTTCCATCAATAATAACAGAGTGTGCCACTCAGTGCAGCAGAATCATTCCATTTCTGTCAGCATAGCTGACAGCAAGCTCCACATTTACACCACCAAGTCATGCCGGTCCTGACTCTCTCGGCTCCGTTTGTTGACGGAAGTAGGAAGTATGTTGCTATGAGTACTGAAATCAATGCGCGCAGGAAAGAAGCTTGCTTAAAATGGCCAAAATACGGTAAATGTTGCATATATTACATACTATGAATGTTTCTGCTACTACATTTTATACATACTTACAGCATGTATATAAAACAATGGAGGTTTTATACATTGTTTTAGAGGGCTTTGAAGGCAACATTGGTGACTCCCATTAGCTGCAACGTTAACTGCATCTTGTAGGCGTTTTTTTAATCTTTAGAACCCTAGAAAAAAAAGACATACCATATTTTCCGGACTATAGAGCGCACCGGTATATAAGATGCACCCACTAAATTTTAGAAGAAAAACATATTTTTCAATATACTAGCCGCACCAGATTACAAACCACAAATATATACGTTGTGAAATGTCATTTACACAGTAATATTCTGTAAATGTTTATTTACATACCTTAATTGTTACAAATGATGACTCTACCACAGCAGTAAAAAACGGCTGATCAAACAAAACACAAGTCATCGTCATGGACCGACTAGCTGTGGAAGCTAGCTCTCCAATCAGCTAAACAGATTCAATAACTTCATGGTGATGTCATGGTGAGTTTACTGACGAATTTGTAAACTGAAACAATACAAAAAGAATGCTGTTTTAAGTTAACACTAACACAGACACTCGTAAACGTGTTAGCATATTAGGTATCGCTAACGACACAAGCATCATACGAAAGCACGTACAAATAAATACGCATGAATACACTCATGAATACATCACACATTGGACGGTTTAGCGGGTATACTGCTCCCCTCACCTCCCAGGGGGTGAACAAGGGGATGGGTCAAATGCAGAGGACAAATTTCACCACACCTAGTGTGTGTGACAATCATTGGTACTTTAACTTTAACTTTATAAACAGTTTTAGTTATACTGTGAAACTTACAAACGTTGCTTGGAGTGATGAAAAAATAATTCACACGAGTAGAAACGCTATAGACGGCTAAAAGGACATTTTAAAAAATCTCAACCCGTAAATGTAAGGACCCTGCAGCCCATGCAGTGAGCGAATTTGTCCAAAAGAGGAGTATAATTTGCACCGATAATTTTCATGATTCTGACTTCAAAGAAGAAGTGTGTTGGTCGGAGTTTGGAAGGAAAAATGTAAAATACTCAAGCCAGATGTGATCCCAAAAATCAAACACCCTCAGGAGACAAAGATTAAGTTGTCCCCTCCGCACTTGGCATGATAATAATAAATATACTAAAATCAAGCCAAAAAGTCAAACCTGCAAGTTCATGCAAATTACAAGGCTGGCTCATTTTTAATGACTAATACTACTCCATCTGGAAAGCAAAATGCATTATACATAGAGTTGTTCTTCCGTCCAGTGGTTCCATTGAGCAGTTTTACTGATCAGTACTGATTTAGACGCTCTGCGGAACATTCTGTTTTTGTGTGTCTCAGGCTGTGTTTTAGTCAGAGTTAATGGTGCCTCAGTGTGTCGTTGTTGGTGCAGTCCAGTTTAAAGGAAATGATTAGCTCTTAATTAGAGCATTACTGCAGTAATAAAGTTTTACCTACTGATAATGACATGTTGATAGAAAACACATACAGCTACCCTACGTTTAAACTCAGACTCCTCTTTTCTTTCTTTTAATTTTCCTACGTCTATGACCTGGTTCCACTAATTGTTCATTTACTTATACATTTTACAAATTTTTACATCGTACTGTCCAGTGTACGTCAGCCTCCCCTCTGTCTTCCCTTTTGCATTTGTAAAGGCACACTAATTCTCTTAACCTATGAAAATCCAAAGTGACATATTTATGTGGATTATCAGTCATCAATTCATGTTAATTGGCAACAACTGAATAAAATAAACTGTGTTTCACCTTTCATCCAAAAGATGCATACATTTCCAAGTTTCAGGGGTGGAGTTTCCCTGTATTTTTGGTGAGCCTGGTAACAATCTGGATGTTGTCGCTATTAAAGATGGGTAAAAAATTTGGTACTTTTATAGGTAGGCTACTGACAGAATTACGTCTATACTATTAATTCACGTAAACATGACAATATTTCGATACCTTTGTTGCAAATGATGTCACGTCTGGTTGCAGGCTCAGCACTGACTCAAGCAAATTCGTAGCGGACTGCCTCTTGGCAATGTTGCAATTTCCCATGCCAACAAAGCAAGCATGCCCAATAGAAAACGCTCAAAACTAAAAATCCATATTTCTTATATGCCATATACATGCTACTGATTAGTATTAGAAATTTTCCATGGCCATTTCAACACTTTGAAATTTGGTCATCAAAATTACAACTAAGATGTATGTATTAAACAGCTGGTGTGTATTAAATACAATTCTTACAGTCTAAACACTTTGTTAGACTCAACACAAGATAAAACTGGCACATTCAACTTAATGGCAAAGACTAATTCCTGACTACGCCAAAACAGCTCGGACAAAACTGAAATGCATACTAATTCATACTCGCGACTGAAAGTTTAAAAATTTAAGATGTAATTGGACAGCACAGTCATTTTTATTAGCTAAGTGTTAAATGTTAAAAGTTTATTATCACATGAACACACCAAAGTACTGAAAATTGCTACCGTTGAGTTTTGTATCAATTACCAGATATTGGGAATTGGTAGCATATTGGTAAATGTGAAAGGTACCCATCCCTAGTTGCTGTTATGGCATAATAGATTATTTGCCTTCTTAGTGACAAAACAACTTTTTCAAGGTCACTCTTCCTGTAGAATGAGACAATATTTGGGGGAAAGATGTCAGGAAATAGATGTAAGTGTGAAAGAGCCCATGTACTGTATGTCAAACTAGATAGGGCTCCCTCGAAACAGATGTGTGTCATCACCTGTCTCTGGTTTAGACCAATGTCCTTATACCTCTCCCCAAAAGAATGTCTCATTGGAAAAAGTGGCCACTAAAAAGTTGTTTTGCCACTGAAAGGGTGAACAACCTATTGGTGTGCAGGATGACTGTTTACCCGCCTCCAAAGGCCACAAAAGTTCACCCTTTCAATGATTTGAAATTAATTTATGTTCTTTGGTTCAATCCAAAGTACCGCATTTGTGGCAGTGTGCACAATAAAAGTGGCAAGTTACATTATTTTCAAATGAATAATACATTCACTATGAACAATGTACTATGTACTGCATACATTATCACACATCGTTACTCGTGTTTTTGCCCAAAAAATATTAGAAAAGTATTCTGATTGTTCTACTTGGTCTGTGTTGTATCCATCATTTTACCTTAAGCACTCATGTTTTATTTACTTCCTAAAAACACAGAGTTATTTGCTTTTGTTTTGAAGTAACTGTGTTCAAGAAGTCATGCATTCTAAACAAAACATGTGTCTGACGACAACATGACATTCCTGGGTGTTAGATCGTTGTCTGCTGACGGGCTGAATATTTGTTGTTTTGGAAAGCTGGCACCCTTGCCGTGATGGCACTATGCCCTTCAGGCTCATTGTTATCTCTGTTGAGGTTCAGAAATGTTTTTTTTTTTACTTTTCATGACTACTCACAGTTCAAATGCTGATCCTCAATGACATCAGTGTAGTCTGGTTTCTTCCTCACTATGGTCATGACTTTACCATTAAAACATTATACTTTGTACTATTATTTATCCCATGTTTCTTTATGCAGTAGATTCAAAGGACGCCAAAAAGTACTTGTTTGGTGTCAGTACAGTTTGTTAAACCACTGGCCATGAAAACATCACACATGCTTAGTTGGACTGCCAACATCCCAAACCTCATACAATCAGAAAATACTAATGCAATACTAAACCTGCGAGCAGTGTTGAACAAAACCTCGCCCACGTTGCACCGCAAGGTTTGTGCAAATTGGCCAGCACACATGGCGCTTGCGGTTAAGTCCGAGGCCAACAAACTGACCCACCATCAAAAATGTCAGGAAGATCGGAGCCTCTGCAGTAATGCAGTTGCATCCAACCCATTAATCCGACACAACATCAAACATTTCAGGAAGATTGGAGCATACGAACAAAGTTATTTCTGATGTTTTTTGGGGGATTTTTTTAGGTTGTTTTTTAGGCAGTTGGCATGTAGTTAAGTCCCACCCAACACCCCAACCCACCATCAAAAATTTCAGTAAGATAATGTAATGGAGAATGTCGAAGGAAGTTATGACTGTTATAATACTTCAACACAAGGGGGCAAGGGTAGTGTCGAAATTAACGTCCAGGCATGATCAGACCCCGACTTTAAAGCCTCATGTTAGGAAGGAGATCCGATCATCCAAAGTGCAGTAATGACAGTTAGATTGCTAATTGTGTGGGACAGATTTCACCGCCAGGCTCCGCCTACTTTGAATGGCTATGAACAGGTACTGACCCACATAGCCCTTCATGTTGTCATCAACATCATTTCTACCAATTAGGACAAAGAGCTGAACTTGTGCAGTCGAGTTAACGATTTCATGTTTTGTGGATCAAAGTTTTGGCCCTATTCCACGCCCACATTTTATGTCTTCGATAATATTTATTCACAATGTATCATTGCCCATCAGTTTAATATAATACACTACAAAATATGTACTGACCAACACAGCACTTTAAGATATCTTCATCATCATTTGTACCAATTATGATCAAGGTCTGATCTTGTGGACCTGAGTTATTAACGTTTCGTGTTTTGTGGTGAGCCATCAGATCAAAGTTTGCCGCTATGTTACGCCCACATCCATGTTTTTCATCGTTAAAGTAAGACCCCTTTTTTTGAGCATAAAAATGGCCATCAAAACCATCGTAGCCATTTTGGTGCTGTATTATGCCCACATATTATGGCGTAGGAAATGTTATTCGTAATTTATCACTGACTATATGTGTAGTAGCTGTAATTTAACTGCGACTCATTTGGTCAAAATCCCTAGGAGGAGTAAGTAAAAGTATGACTGCTTTTTTTGCCGAAAAATTGAAGGTGAAAAACAAAATGACCGACTTTCTGTTCGTTTTTAGTTATGGTTTCCTGAGACTTTTATGTGTGTCTCCTGCAATTTCCGTGTCGATACATTAAACTGGTGGGAGGGGATAATTGTTTCTAATTTTAAAAGTGGCACTGAGCCAATTTTGAAATTTCACTTTCGGGACCTGAAAAATATTAAATGTTTCGCCATACCTGACGTACCAACAAAATATGGGAACTTTTTGTGCATGTTAAGGGTCTCAAAAAGGCGTCCGAACATATAGAAGAAAAAACATAGCAATTTTAATAAGGCCCTTTTAGTGCTCTGCATCGCCCCTGCGGGCTTGCTCCGCTGCTTGGGCCCTAACAACACAGTAGAACACTAAATCACAATTATGTAGTACGAGGTCAAGGCTGGATGTACTTTTCATTTTATAAATTACAAACTTCGTTCACTGTACAATTAAATGGCCAATATACAAAGATATATAATCAACATTTCTAATTGTTTTCCATTATGGTTAACATGTGCTATAAAGGCCCCATTCTCCCATGTGCTTAAGTGACAAAAGCTACACAATTGTGAATTGTGTAGCTACAACGCAGAATTCACCCGCTTCACTTAAGTCTGTTGCTGCGCACATTCATCCAACATACGCACTTTGGGTGGAACAACTATTCAATTTGGGCATTCTCTGTCAAAACTCGGTTGGCAAGTATTTCCCCACCGACCAAAGTACTTTGGCTTCTACCCGCTTCTGAGGCTGGAATACGTCCAGTGAAAAATTATATTGCACTTGGAAGTTTGAATTCAGTGTACAACACACCTAATGAAATGTAAATGACTTCCAGAAAAACATTGTGATAGCTTAATTTGAACCACCTGGATACATCCACTGAGATGAGGATGAAAGGACCACAATGCCACTCTGTATTAACATCAAAATGCACATTGTTGTCTTGTTTGCTTGAGTGCAAGAGAAGAAAATAATGATCGCAGTGGAAGGGCTCCTCAAATATGAGTTGTGTTTGGACATCATGCAAGTACTAACAGACTTTACAGACATACAACAATTACATCTGGACTGTGAGGCCATCATTGAACTAAATGACTAAACGTGAAACACACACATAATGTTCAGTCTATCAATTGATATGAATTATTTTTTGACAGTTAATATAGCACACAAACACACACACACAAATTCCGGTGTCACAAACATTTGGACGAAACAGAACTTTTAAAGGGGAACTGCACTTTTTTTTGACATTTTGACAAATCTCATAAGAGACAAGGACATATATGTTTCTTTTTTTCATTACAATTATTAATAATCGGCTCGTTTTAGGTAGTTAGAAATGGGGATAATGGGTGTAATCCATCCTGCCTCTAAATCACTCTAAAAATGCATCTAAAAAGAGCCTTCCGTAACCTGCATAGTAACCAAGCTGTTGCAACATTATTGTAAGAGCAAACACTAAGGACCAATTTTTCCAGCATAGTAACACACGGCCTTGCTGAAAGAGACACTCACACGGCTACGGCATTAACAAGAGGTAAGCTAGCTTCTGCTAAGCAGCTGAATCAATTTTGAGTTTGTAATGGTTAATGCTAGATTACCAATCAAACCTTGCACCCGTATTGTACAAGGTTGTGGTCATAAGCCGAAAAGTTGGTCAACTTTCAGATTCCACTCGTTACCAAATAAAACTCCAGACCCACTTAAGCAATGAATAGTCAACTTGGACCTGGCGACTTTGGTCGAAAGACTTAGCAAGATGATAGTTTGTTCTCAACATTTTATACCCAAAGACTAGTCTGAATTTACCAGCTCAAGTCGGAGTACACGTCTTTTGCTGAAACATTTAGCCATCCTATCGGTCGGCATCCTGAACGCGAACATTGTAAGTAATTGTTTAAAGCCTTTCCATCAATAATAACAGAGTGTACAATTCAGTGCATCAGAATCACTCCATTTCTGGCAGCATAGCTTGGCAAGCTCCACATTTACACCACCAAGTCATGCTGGTCCTGACTCTCTCGGCTCCGTTTGTTGACGGAAGTAGGAAGTATGTTGCTATGAGTACTGAAATCAATTTGTGCAGGAAAGAAGCTTGCTTAAAATGGCCAAAATATGGTAAATTTTGTATATATTACATACTATGAATGTGTCTGCTACTACATTGTATGCATACTTACAGCATGTATATAAAACAATGGAGGTTTTAGACATGGTTTTAGAGGGCTTTGAAGGCAACATTGGTGACTCCCATTAGCTGCAATGTTAACTGCATCTTGTAGGCGTTTTTTTAATCTTTAGAACCCTAGAAAAAAAAAGACATACCGTATTTTCCGGACTATATAAGCTGCACCCACTAAATTTTAGAAAAAAATAATATTTGTCAATATACTAGCCGCACCAGATTATAAACCACAAGTATATATGTTGTGAAATGAGTTATTTACACAGTAATATTCTGTAAATGTTTATACCTTAATTGTTTCCAAACGGGGACTGAACCACTGCAGTAAAAATGGATAATCAAACAAAACACAAGTCTGTGGAAGGTAGCTTTCCAATCAGCTAAACAGACTCAATAACTCCATGGTGATATCATGGTGAGTTTACTGAGGAATTTGTAAACTGAAACATTACCAAAAAAATGCTGTTTTAAGTTAACACTAACAGACACTCGTAAGCGTGTTAGCATATTAGGTAATCCATCAATGTACAAGCATCATATGATAGCATGTACAAATAAATACGCATGAATGCATTCATGAATACATCACACATGGGACGGTTTAGTGAGTATAAACAGTTTTGGTTATACTGTGAAACTTACAAACGTTGCTTGGAGTGATGAATACATAATTCACACGAGTAGAAACACTATACACAGCTAAAAGAAAAGAAAAAAAAAAATCAACCCATAAATGTAAGGACCCTGCAGCCCATGCAGTGAGAGAATTTGTCCAAAAGATGGCACCATAGCACAAACAATAAAACACCCTCCCAGTGTCTGTGCTTGTTTTTTTATTAAATTATTTTTTTTATAGGTTGTCAGTGTAGTAAATTAGCAGCTTCATCTTCTAAGCCGCAGGGTTTAAAGTGTGAATGCTGCAGTGTGAAGCGGATCATTGACGCATGTCTCCTTAAAAAAAATGCATCCATACAACTGCGACAAGACAGGATTATTGCGTCTCAACACTCAAGCAAGAACGAAGCAAAATGCAGAGAAGGATTCAAACAATTTAAAGACAGAGTCACACTACTGTTCACTGTCAACAAGACGGGAACGCACAAATTTAAACCACTATGCCTTGGCGAGTCTGCAAACCCCCGCTGTTATTACCACATAAATCTGGATCATTTTATTGTATTATTTTGAAAAAAATGGTAAAAAAAAAAAGTTCATTAAAACGGACGCTCAAGAATATTGCGATTGTGATTTTATGGACCGCAACGGCCGCGCTACATCGAACTTTGTACACTGTCTCACCATCTGTGTATGTCTCTTAGGCCCTGTCTACATTAAGCCGGATAACTCCTTAAACTAATAATTATTCAGCCTAAGCCCCATGTCAGCACACTAAACCATCGTTTAAGGTTCCTCTCCTTGGATAATTTTTTACACGGGTAAGTGCGCCGTGTATTTCTTGAATAATAAATAAAAATCCGGCTTTTAGCCTTATATGGACTCATCGGTCGTTTAAAAACTGAGTTTGGAGAGGAAGTGAAGTCAGAAACACCGCGCATGAATACCTTAAGTGAAGGAAACGCGCGATTGCAGCAATTTCGGATACTACACATCTCAGACGGCAAGAGAACTTTCGAATGTCCGGGTCAGCTGTGATTCTACTTACCGAAAAACTTTGTCCATTTGTCAAAGGGGAGACAACGAGAATGCGGGCTCCCGTGGATGTGATAAAAAAGGTAGTGTGTGCTTTGTATTACCTGGCCGTCGAGTGAAGACTAGGGAAAACAACAAATGCATTTGGACTGGCAAAGCAAACCGTATCAGTTATTGTCTGCCATGTATGTCGCGGACTCAACGTCTAGGTTCAGAGTATATAAAGTCACCAAAAACAAATGGACAATGAAGGTGAAGGCAAAAGAATGAGGAGTGTCCTGACCAGATATCTAGTTCCCTAGATTGATTGTCGTACAATGTTCTTTATCACATTGTTTACTTTTACATTTCCATTAAAGATTTTATTAATTTACAATGGCTCAGGTGTGATTCACTACTATAGGGCCCCACAGCACACTGGATTCAAGTTAATTGGAATACCACAACACTGGAAATTGTTCAGATAAGTTAAATTTAATTTAAGAACTTGCACACAAGGCAACACTGGAGGTGACTATGACGTGCGCATTTTATGCGCATGCCTACTAGGTCGCGTTGCGCCGGCGGACGGAGGGAGGCAGTTGGTCTTAAACGACCATTGTGTGTGTGTGGGCGAGGATAAGGTTAGGTGGGATTTACCCTGGATAACCTTAGCCGGTTTAGTGTAGAAGGGGCCTTAAACAACAACGCCATAGATTCGACTGTCAACTATAGACAAAATCTAACGAGTCCGATTCGAATTGGAAAATCTTTAGTTGAAGACAGTCCTGCATTACAATGAGGCTGTCTAAAGTGGCTTGTAGTTACATCTCCACTTTAATTGGACTGAAAAAAAGAAACCATATTTTCAGGTGAAATTCTGAAATATCGTATGAGAGTAAACACAAGAGTAAGAAAAAGTGGAAAAGGCTACTGAAAACCCCAGTAGTCTACGAATTTAAATAGTAATGTTTTATTGCCTTAATGCAGTTAACCTTTTATCAGCCTTAGAACTATATTTTATGACAAAATAGTGTTGCATCTTTGTTTCATGCTGTAGTACAGAAACATATTGTGATGAGGAGCAACCAGAGTGGTTGTTTTACATTTAAATATTTTCTGAAAGAAAACCACAGGTTTAGCATAATTTACCTGCACACCTAAAGAGACGTGTTTACAAAAGTCTTTCTTTGTGCTCCTTTGTGTTTTAAATGAGAACAGACAGGACACAATTTATTACAATTCTTCCTGAGGGAAACAGCTGTGGGAAGCTATTCACATGGTAATATCGTGCATCAGCAACCAGCTGACTCCCAGCATACGGAACAACCCACCCCAGTGTCTACCTTGTCTGGACACACACACACGAGGCATCACTTGGACATTGTCTGTAACTGATCATAAAATGAGTGGCAATTGGTCAAAATGAAAAAAAAAGTAATGGCTGCAATTTATATACATTTGTAAGCACATGCATGCACACATTATGTCTCTAAGTATCAATGATGCTCCAGCATAATAACTTCCACTCAGCATTCAAATGGAAATGGGGGCTATCATTCATTTCAATGAACATCTGCTCCGTGCGTGTGTGTGTGTGTGTGTGTGTGTGTGTGTGTGTGTGTGTGTGTGTGTGTGTGTGTGTGTGTGTGTGTGTGTGTGTGTGTGTGTGTGTGTGTGTGTGTGTGTGTGTGTGTGTGTGTGTGTGCTGACAACTTTCCCTTTCATAACTTTCAACATCAACTCATTAGCAGCTTTTAGTCCATAAGACGCCAGAGATAAATATCACTTGTTATGCGTGAAGTTACATATATGTTATGCTGAGTTATTTTGATAACCCAATTTATGAGTTGCTCGTGTTGGGTTAAAATTTAGAGTTATTTTTATGAAGAGCGATCTATTTTTTGGGTTATAAGGGTATTATTTTAACTACATTTCTGGGTTTTCAAAATGATGAACGATTTTTGGGTAAAAGGCTTTTTTTAATTAAAAAGTTACTTTTTTCTTGAAGGGAATTTTTATATGGATTAATCTCATTAACATTGTTTACAATCACCCAACATTGAGTTAAAATAACTCAACTTTTGGGTTAAATAATTCAACCCGATAGTTTGTTTGGGAATAACCCAACATTAAGTTATCATAACTCAACTTTTTGGTTAAATACAAACCCCGTTTCCATATGAGTTGGGAAATTGTGTTAGATGTAAATATAAACGGAATACAATGATTTGCAAATCATTTTCAACCCATATTCAGTTGAATATGCTACAAAGACAACTTTTGGTTAAATACAAACCCCGTTTCCATATGAGTTGGGAAATTGTGTTAGATGTAAATATAAACGGAATACAATGATTTGCAAATCATTTTCAACCCATATTCAGTTGAATATGCTACAAAGACAACATATTTGATGTTCCACCTGAGAAGCTTAAAAAATGTGTCTCCTCAGTTCCCAAACGTTTACTGAGTGTTGTTAAAAGGAAAGGCCAAGTAACACAGTGGTGAACATGCCCTTTCCCAACTACTTTGGCACGTGTTGCAGCCATGAAATTCTAAGTTAATTATTATTTGCAAAAAAAAAATAAAGTTTATGAGTTTGAACATCAAATATCTTGTCTTTGTAGTGTATTCAATTGAATATGGGTTGAAAAGGATTTGCAAATCATTGTCCCATCCATCCAACGCGGGGGGCGTTGGAGCCTATCTCAGCTACAATCGGGCGGAAGGCGGTGTCCACCCTGGACAAGTCGCCACCTCATCACAGGGCCAACACAGATAGACAGACAACATTCACACTCACATTCACACAGCCAAATTAGTGTTGCCAATCAACCTATCCCCAGGTGCATGTCTTTGGAGGTGGGAGGAAGCCGGAGTACCCGGAGGAAACCCACGCAGTCACGGGGAGGACATGCAAACTCCACACAGAATTGTATTCCGTTTATATTTACATCCAACACAATTTCCCAACTCATATGGAAAAGGGGTTTGTAATTCAACGCAAAAATTGGATTAAAAAAATGTACCCAAAATGTTGAGTTAAAATAATTTAAATAAGGGGTTCATTCTTTTCTGAACCAGCAGTTGGGTAAAAATTGGGTTACTTTTTTTTTTTTCTTTTTTTTTTTGTCCTGTCCAGCTTCTCAGGCAAATCATATAGTAGATGTAGATGCCCATATCGGCTGTTCAGATTTACTTTACAAAAGAGAAGTGTAGGATACTTCTCTTGTTGCCTTATTTGTATTTGACTTTATTAAATGTATTTATATTATCATTTGGTGCAGCCGGGCCGGAGCAGGAGGGGATAGAAAGAGGAAAAAAAAGGAAGACAGAGGGGGGAATTGTGGGGACAAGAGGGGGATTAGACAGAGGGACAAAAACAACAACAATAGAGCAACATCAGCAAATACGACATGTACAAATATGATGGTAAAAGTAATAGCTAATAAGCAGTTAGCGAAAATAAAAAATAATACAGAAATGACAATTACACTAAAAATGGAGCAATACGAATACCAATAGAAATAGCGCTATTGATAATAAACAATACCAATACTTTACCTTTATTATCAACAATACAGTTGTTCAAATGCAACAATACATATACGTAATGATAACTTGAGATACGAAAGAATGCAGAAAAATGGAGGGGAAGAAAGAGAAGCAACCTACATTAACCTTGTAGATTGTTATAATAACAATAGGTTAAGCTTTATCAGTGTGCCATGTGTTATACCCAGTTTACCCTAGGACAACAACATTAATATATGTTTGATGAAACGTGATTATGTGCATGAGTGTATGTATGCATTTGTACTTGTATATGTACAGTATGTGTATATGTGTGTTTGTACAGTGAATGTATATGTATAGTATGTGTATGTGTTTGTACAAAGAATGTATATGTACAGTATGTGTATACAGTATGTGTGTTTGTACAGTGAATGTATATGTACAGTATGTGTATCTGTATGTTTGTATAATAAAATGCTCGTGTGGATGTACGAACTTTGAGTGTGTAAATATGTACTGTATTTGTATATGTATGTGGGAGCGTAGGTACCTATGTATGTGTGTATGTATGTATGTGAGTATATGTGAATTTGCATGTACAATACATTTGACTCCCAGTGTGTGCGGGAGCCAGAGTACGGCCCCAGCCTCCCCGAGAGCCCAACCCACAAACAGTAGGTGTGGTGCCCAGGGAACCAGGTACCACCGCCCCCACGCAGCCAAGCCGGACAGCGACAGGAACCCCAGAGCCCGGCCCACCGCACCGCCCACAAGGGCCAGCAGCAGGCCGCAGACAGACGCACCCGGCAGAGGACAAGGCACGAGAAAAGCAGGGGACAGCCAGACCCCAAGCCAGCGAGAGACCACACCCCACACGGGCAGAAAGGCGGGACGCCCCGCCCGAGGGGCCCGGAGACCCTCCGCAACTGGACGGAAAGACGGCCCCCGCCCCACCGGCAACCGGGCCCCCATGAGCCCACCTCCCACTCCCGGAGAGCGCGGCAAGTCCAGCCCCCGGCCACTCCACCCAAGTCGGCCGCCACAGGACCACCCAGCACGGGGCCACGGGAACCACCCACCCCACCCACAGAAACCCCAACGATGGAGATGGAACAACCAGCAACCGCCCCGCCGAGTCCCCCCCCTGAGGTAGGGAAAAAAATAAATGGATAAATAAATAATATTAATAAAATATATTAAAAAATAAAAATAAATAAATAACTAAATCTATTTTTTTTTGAAAGAATTAAAAGAAGATCACAGACATGCTGACACACAAGGTCACTACCCCAACAACTGGCCGACTCGCAGCACCTCGGAATACCCTGCAGCACCAAGTTACCACAGTAGACGCAGGGACTAGACCCAGCAGGCCCCAACCAAGACGGGCACCCGGAAGGGATGGACAATGGGACCCAAGAGTTCCAGACACGCAGTCCGGATGCAGTAGCCTGAGGCGCCGACCCCCACCTGACAGGCAGGCCCAGAACGTACCCCCAGAAATATACATACACATCTATATACATACACATACACATGTACACATACACACATACACGTGTATACATATACATACACATACACATACATACATACATACACACACATGTACATACATATACACAGTTAGGGTTACTTTTTAACCCAACATTTTTTAGTGTGTACATTGTTAATGCTGAATGCTAAATACTTTTTAGTTTGAATTAAAGGACATTTAAAGTGCTACCATGGGTTGGTTGTTGTACTATATTTTTACTTCTAACTATTTTGGAGAATATTACAAATATAGCATTGATTTACATTGTGAACATCTGTCGCCCCCGGGGATTAATAAAGTATTTCTGATTCTGATTATAACAACTCGCTTTGCTGAGTCATTGTAATGCTGGTTCCGTCCTGTCGCAGAAGGATTACCCAGGACATATTTATTCAGGCTATTACACTCTGTGCATCCCATGCTGTTTGACAGTCTTGCTACACATTATGTCACCCTTGTCAAGTTGTGTTCCTGCTGAGAGATGCAGCTGGGTCGGCACACCTGAGCCCAACCTCGACTGTTTGTCTCAGCCAGACCGGTCTGTCAGGAGGCACAGGTGTAACTGGTGGGAATGAAGTTGCCAGAGACAAACAACAGAGCCTAATCAGAACCAGAACCCCTAACTAGGGTTGCAACTCCCTGAAAAATAAAAAAAGGTGCCCCTTGATGGTCTTCAGCCCTACTGGTGTGGTGAAAAAAATGCAAAGCTTTATTTTATTTTACTTTTAAATTGTTCAATATTTATATATATTTTTTGTAAAATAACAAAATGAAAATAATGTAACAAATAACTGTATTTTTTACATGTTCTGGTAAGGGGCTGCCACAGCGAAAACATCACCTGATGATTTATCTTTATGAAGTAGATACCCTTCCTGGTGCAACCCTGACGGGGATTAAAATCCTCACCCTCTGGTATAGGCCTTAGCCCAGGGGTCAGCAACATGCGGCTCTTTAGTGGCTCCCTGGAGCATTTTTAAAAAAGGATTGAAAATGGAAAAAGATGGGGGGGAAAATATTTGTTTTGTTTTAGTATGTTTTTTTTTGTTTGAGGACAAACATGACACAAACCTTCCCAGTGGTTAGAAAGCCCACTGTTTAATATGTTTGTGTGTATGCTTCACTGATGAGAGTATTTTGGTGAACATTGTTTTGTCCTACTAATTTTGGCGGTTCTTGAACTCACCATAGTGTGGACTGTGATGCAACAGTTTGTTTACATGCAAAATCTTCCACTCTTTCTTTGTCTCATTTTGTCCACCAAAAGTTTTATGCTGTACGTGAATGCACAAAGGTGAGCTTTGTTGATGTTATTGAGTTGTTGAGTGTTAATCAGGCATATTTGGTCAGTACATGACTGCAAGCTAATCAATGCTAACATGCTATTTAGGCTAGCTGTATGTACATATTGCATCACTATGCCTCATTTGTAGGTATATTTGAGCTCATTTAATTTCCTTTACTTTTATCCTCTTTGTATATAATTTAGTTTTGCATGTCTCATGACACATTATCTGTATGTAATATTGGCTGGATTTAAGATAGTTGTTTGTGTGCCATGCTGTTCCAGACCACAGCAAACGTTACCTAGCTTGCCAAAGATTGTAATAAATCTATTAAAAGAAGATAGCCTGCCGTTTCCTTTAACTTGGACACATGCATCTATACCTTTGGCCATTAAAAGCCAGTAATTTCCAGGAGTTATCTCACCTTCTGAGTAGCCTCTGATTTACTAATGTTTTCCAATGTTGTAAAATGTGTAGAATAAATAGTACATTTCAACATTTCTGTCAACGAAGATTTGCTTCAGCCTGCGACACACAGTCATTTTGATAGTAGGCTATTATAGCTAATATAAACACTTACGTCATGTGTTGCCTTAATCATAAGACTTATATACAGCTTTTAATTTTTTGCGGCTCCACACAGATTCGTTTTTTGTATTTTTGGTCCAATACGGCTCTTTCAACCTTTTTGATTGCCGACCCCTGCCTTAGCCGATAGTCAATAAATCAATTAATCGAACGATAAATGAAAATGAAGACTCTTTGCCATCAACGATAAATTGCCATGTCCGTGTGTGTTTGTTTTCTTCGCCCCTGGCTTTCAAACAGGGTACAAGAGTGTTCACGGCACGGCTTTGAGCACCTGAGGGCATTTATTACAAAGCAGGATTAAAAATGTGCGGAGTGAATCTTCTTGTCCGTCTTCTGCAATCGTTGTCCAAATGGTTGAAGGTGAGACCGCTAGTTTACACACAGGATGCACGGACAGAGAGCCTCGCTAGTTGTGACTCGTTAGTGAAGAGCACCGCGGGGGAACAAAAATTAAGAGGAAAACCGATACAAAGGCAAACGTCTACTGTGGAAATAATTTGGCTTTAAACAAGCGAGCAAGATGAGCCCAATTTGTTGGAAAGTTATAGCAGAAAAAAACCCACATCTGACCCAGTTTCTCCAAATGAGAAAAAAGTGCCATTCAAGATGTTCAATATTTATTAAAAAGCAAATGTTGCTAACAGTGATTAAAATCAGTTGTGTTTGTATTGTCTAGTGACTTATTTAGGATAATTAAAAGTTATTGACCTTCCAATTACAATGGTGGTAAAAACTAATTAAAGTTTATTGAGTTTCAATGGAATACTTGCATTGTTATTACTAATCACTATTATAATTATATCAGTGCTTAATGGTGGTCTCC
The DNA here is from genome assembly GCF_033978785.1 of Entelurus aequoreus. Taxonomy (NCBI): domain Eukaryota; kingdom Metazoa; phylum Chordata; class Actinopteri; order Syngnathiformes; family Syngnathidae; genus Entelurus; species Entelurus aequoreus. The sequence goes on along the minus strand of NC_084751.1, from coordinate 28,825,407 downwards.
AAAATAATTCTAACATTAACATAGTTTATCTGCAATTATTTGTGGCACGATATATCGTCCAGCAAAATTTCTGCCAGCCCTGGATTTAGCTACAAAAAAAAGAAGTGTGTACCATTAGATCACCAGATATTGACAGACGAGTTATCAAATCAAATCAAACTGTTGTTTATATAGCACTTTACATACACAGTTAAGTGGCAACACAAAGTGCCTTACACAAAGAAAAAAGAGAAAAGCTCACACACACACACGCACGCACGCACACGCACACGCACACGCACACACACACTATTGACAATAACAAAACATGGCATGGCACTGAGGATTGAGGAAAAATGGCACCTTTGAGGCGTCCACACTGGGGAATAACTGAAATCAACGCCATTTAAAAAATAGTATGAAACATATTATGAAATATAGGTCAAAATAAAATCTTAACGATACAGTCATAGATTAATAAAAACATAACATTATGAGAATTATAGTAGTAATAATAGCAATAAATGAAATATAAAATAACAATAACAATTTAAAAAACCTAACAAGAGTTTAACATAAGTGAAAAGCTTGAATAAAAAGGTTTTTCTTCAACCTTTTTTGTTAAGTACTTTTTATCTTTATTTACCTTTTATCAATGGTTTCTGCAGCCCTGAGGCTCTCTGGCAGACTGTTCCACAGGTGGAGGTCATAGTGGTTAAATGGCACCTCACACACAGCTGCGTTACTGTGGAAACTAATGCCGTGTCTCCAAATGACATACCCAAGAGGTAGCATGTAATGATTAAAAAGAATGGGACATAAACTTGAGCCGTGGTGAACCCCACACCTTATTGCATGGGTTCCTGAGTAACATGCATCCATACCTATATTAAAACACATGTCTGTAAGATAAGAGTGGAACCAGTTAAAAACAGTACCAGAGAGGCCCACCAGCGGCTTAGTGTATTAAGAGTTGCTTGACTGACAACAGATCAGGTTTGTTAGTGGATAAAACTTGTGTTACACGACCAGATCTGATGTCTTTGATCTTGGTTGTGAAGTGGTCTGCAAAGTCCTTGCAGAGGGTGTCCGATCGTGTTTTAAACGCTTTATTAAAATGTGTACACTTTAAATTAGCAAAAGTGGAGAAGAGGAACTCGGTGTTGTTTTTATGGTCTCTAACAAGTTGTGAGTAAGGGTAAATTATATCCTGTTTGACTGTTATTGTAGGTCTTGAGTTGTTGACATATATTCTAATAATGTGTATAGTTAATTTGGATTTCCTCCATCTCCTCTCTGCACTCCTGCAATTTATTTTCAGTTGACACAATTCCTTGTTATTTCTCCACAGGGGTGTAGGTTTTCTTTTGATTGGACTCAGTATCTCCACTTTCAACAAAAACAGAGTTGATTTCAGTTTACTGTTAAAATTAGGAACAATAATGTCACATGGTGCAGATAAAATTTCAGCAGGTATGGTCAGAAGTTAGGTAGCGTTTCCTCACTGTCCTCACCGGGGACCCCTGCTGGTTGAGCCTTGTGATATTTAAACACACAATAGTGGTTAGACATAGCCAGGTTAACAACAGATGACACACCAATGGACAGGCCATGGCTTGTGACCAGGTCCAGGGTGTTTTCTTCTGTTGTAAGTTTGCTGTGTGACGTGCCGCTTAAAATCCAAACCATTTAAAGCGTTTAAAAACTATTTGTTTATTGATTCTGAGAAGTCATCATCATGTCAATTAAAATCACCAGTTACTAAAATCCGGCTTTAAGAGGTATGGATGAGTGAAAGAAGTTCAGAAAATTCATTGATAAAAGAGCTTGAGTGCTGCGGGGGTCTATAAACAGTTACACAGAAAATGGGAGTGCAGCTCATAACAAAGATGTGGTGCTCAAATGACCTGTAATTGTTAGTTATCCTATTTGAAGTCAGTGAGTTATTTAAAATTGATGCAGTCCCCCCTTCTCGTCTGCCCCGTCTAGTAGAAAATAAAGTTTGTGGGGAAGCCTCGGTGAGAACAACAGGTGCGTCAGTCCGAGGCCATGTCAAAATTAAAAGACAGTCTAACTTGTGTAAAAGTTAGTGAATGTTGCTATGTTATTCGCTCATTGGTTACAGAGCAGATTTTTTTCATCCTCACAATACAGGAACAAGTGTTTCCCTTCTAGATTCAATATGGGACGTATACTTCTGTTTGTAAATAAAGGATGGTATGTTTTTTTAAGGGGCGGTTGGTAGCCTAAACACTAAGGCAGGGGTCACCAACCTTTTTGAAACCAAGGGCTACTTCTTGGGTACTGATTAATGCGAAGGGCTACCAGTTAGATACACACTTAAATAAATTGCCAGAAGTAGCCAATTTGCTCAATTTACCTTTAACTCTGTTATTATTAATAATTAATGATATTTATATTTGTGGAAACACTGATCATCTTAATGATTTCTCACAATAAATATATATAGAAACAGATAAATATCAATATGCAACACTTTATTTATATATTTTATCTAAGTGCACATTTTTCAAATTGAACATTTTCAAATGATCACTTCTAAGACAGTCTTGTGAAATCACAATATCCCATTTTAACTAGCTAGCCACTAACATTTTTTTAACAAATCATGAATTACTTTGCACCATGTTTGTACAAATAATAACTCATGTAAAATACAAAAGTAAACTCTCAAATTTTTAAATCATGTCACACTTTGAACTGGACACCAAATCTGTTATCTGTTTCTTTGTCAGTTAGTGGGAAGCCTGGCATTGCATGCTGTTAACTAGTGTGTTGTACTCTGGTGTGTAACTTGACACTGCAACTCTGAGTGAGTCTTGCAGATGTGCATCAGTGAGGCGTGTTCTGTGTTTGTTCTTCATGAAGTTCATGTCAGAAAAGGCTGATTCACAAAGATAAGATTTTTCCTCATTGTTTGCGGAACCTTCTTGATCTTTTGGACATATTTTCACAGCAATCTGGCCTTAAGCTTAATTATGATGAACGTAAAATGTTAAGGATCGGAAATCTAAAGGGAACGTCCTTTCGAATGGAATGCAAAGTGCCTGTTTTGTGGACAGATGGACCAGTTAACATACTTGGTGTTGTTGTCCCAGAAAATCTGGAAGATCTAGGCTCAGTAAATTATGATAATCGACTAAGAAAGCTGGACAAAATTATGCAATTATGGAAAGGGAAATCCCTAACCTTGTATGGTAAAATGTCTATTGCCAACTCGTTAATTATTCCTCAATTTATTTATTTGTTTTTGTCATTACCAGCTCCATCACAAAACTTTTTTAAGATTTATGAGCGGAGGGTCTTTGATTTTGTCTGGAACGGCAAACCAGAAAAGATTAAAAGAAAGGTTTTGTACAAAGAGTATGAATATGGGGGCCTGAAACTTCTCAACCTTGAAGCTATGTGTCTGTCTTTAAAAGCATCAATTGTTCCAAAGATGTATTTAAACATTGAGTGGTACACAAATGTCCTGTTGGACAAAAAACATGTACTGTATCAAAAGAAATTGTATCCTTTTTTACAAGTGATCCCCTCCCAGAGAGTCTGCTGGGAAACATGGCGGGGTTCATAAAGGAAACAATCCACTCATAGTGGTGTTTTCAATTTGATGTGCCAGAAAAAAGAGACGATATTTTGCAGCAGTTAATATGGATGAACTCTAATATTGTAATAGATGGAAAGCCTTTCTTTTGGAAAAATATGTTTGAAAGAGGAATCATTTTTGTCAATGATATTATCAATGAGAATGGTAAAATTATGAAGTATGATGAATTTAGAGCTATGTATGGTGATGCTTGCTCAAGCTTTTCATTTTATCAACTAACTGGAGTAATTGGGAAAAGATGGAAACAAATAATTCATTATGGAACTACTAAAGTATTAGTTTGTAGACCTCTAAAAAGAAATTTTAGTTGGCAAAAAGGAACTAAAATAAATAGAAAAATATATAATTTTTATTTAATAAAGAAATCTTTGAAGGCTGCCTCATACAACACAAATGGAAAATGGGAGGACTTTTTTGACTGCCCGTTGCCATGGGATGCCATATTCAAACTAATCTATAAAACCACTATCGATGTGCAAAATCGTTATTTTCAAATTAAAATTATTTATAACTTTTTACCCACAGGGAAAATGTTAAAATTATGGAATATGACAGAGTCAGAAGATTGCCGATTTTGTTGTCAGGAGTCTGAATCCACCCTGCATTTGTTTTGGTATTGTCATATTGTGTCTTTGTTTTGGGTGGAAGTTGAAAAAATGTGTTTAAGGATTGGTGTGTTTATGAAGCTTAATGTGGTTTCTGTTATTTTAGGAGAGTTCATTGACAATCATGATTTAGTCAATTTAATTATAGTACTCGGTAAAATGTTTATTTTTAAGGCCAAAAACAGATATTCACTTAGTATTACTTTCTTTAAAACATGTATTCAGTATTTTCTAATTTTAGAAAGTTACATGGTTGAAAACGATAATGATGCCAAAAAACATTAAAAAAAAAGATGAGAAGTCCTCAAAGGCTTATTTTGAAAGTATAATTATGTTTATAGATTATATGATATCTGTTGTTGTGTTCCCTAATTTGAGTGACCTGGACATAATCTGGACTGTACATAAATGCTTATTTTGAAAATGTAATTTTGTTTATAAATTATATGCAATCTGTTGTGTTCCCTAATTTTTTTCTGTGTACATGAATGAAGGTGTGTGTTGCTGAGTCCGACTTGGACATTATCTGGACTGGGCCTGGTTTAAAAAACCCTTTAAACAAATCTAATTTCATTGACAACCTGGTCTGTTGAAGATAAGGCCCTTTTTTAAAAAATAAAATAAAATAAGATAAATAAATAAAAAACATTTTCTTGGAAAAAAAAGAAAGTAAAACAATATAAAAATAATTACATAAAAAATAGTAATTAATGAAAATGTTAGTGGACCAGCAGCCTATACAATCATGTGTGCTTCAGGGATTGTGTCCCTTGCAGATGTGTTGTCAATGTTGTGGGAACCAGAATATTGGTAGCAGAAAGAAATAACCCCTTTTGTGTGAGTGGGTGTGGATGAGTGTGCATGGGGGAGGTTGTTTGGGTTGATGCACTGATTGAAAGTGTATCTTGTGTTTTTTCTATGTAGATTTAATTTTAATAAAAAAATAAAACTTTTTTTTTTTTTTTTTTTTTTTTTTAGAACAGGCCCGCGGGCGACTCATCTGGTCCTTACAGGCGACCTGGTGCCCGCGGGCACCGCGTTGGTGACCCCTGCCCTAAGGTGTCTGCTGGAAACTGTGAAGGAAGGATACATTTTACATTTTGAAACTTCAGATTATACAGTAGTCCCTCAGTTTACCAGCTCAACTGAGTCCACGGCCAAGCTTATAACTCAAAACCCTTGTTTCTCAAATCAGCCACTCCCATTTAAATACATTTAATTCAATTTACTTAGCGCTAGCCCCCCAGAACACCAGAATTTTAACATGCAACATGCCTTTAAAAAAAAAATCAATACACTAGGATGTAGTTAGTACAAACAACTACTGTAGTTTTATGAAATCATGTAATAATAGTACGACATTAACTTGATTGGTGTCTGGTGCCTCCTTCGGGCTGTTTTTTCCGTTGTGTAACAATAGGAACTAAAGATCATTGTTTATGTTGCTCAAGGATGTCCTTGAGTGACGGACAGGAGAGGTCAGAGCTGATAGCCACCAGTATGTACTACGGATGTAAAAAATATAAATTTTCGAATGAATCGCGATTCTTATTTGGAACGATTTTTAATAAAAAATAAATAAAACATTTTTATTATTTATTTTCATATCTGTCCTGTCCAGCCACTCAAGCAAATCATATTGTTGATGTAGATGCCCATATATACTGGCATACTTCTCTTGCTGCCTTATTTGTAATTGACTATTGAAGTAATATAGAAATGTATCACAGCTGTTTATCTATTTTATGGAGAAATGTAGTTAATTATAGAACTGGCACCGACTGTTATTAAAAAGCATTGATTTTAAATTGAGAATCGATATTGAATCATTTTGTTTCCTCCACAAATCGAATCAAATTGAATCGTGTGGGGCCCAAAGATTCAAAGCCCTTGTAGTACACAACTGTATGTTTGCATGAGACCTAAGTGATCAAAGGTAATGCTCGATTGTCCAGTTTGAAGAGTGAAGAGAGAAGAACAAACTGGAAGATGTCGGGCACACCATTCAGCAGCTTCAGCATATTTTCATGGAGGAATATCCGCGGTTTGGTTGTTCTTTTGGTGCGGAGGCTGGATTCTGCTTCAAAGTGATGCAGACTTGACAGTGCTGTGCTCGGGCTGCCCGGGTTCAGCTACATGGTTGGTCATGCTTTGTCGTGTGCTTCTTCTTCTGAGCTCCAACTTTCTCAGTTCTGGTGGTTTGAGGGCAAGATTGTGTCGATCTTTGGCTGTGGACAACAACTGTTTCACCCAGCGGCGGTATTCTCAAAGTACTCGTAAATCGGGGTACAACTGCGGTTAGAATAGAGAAGATATCAATATAGAATGTATTTTGTAAGTTGACTAAGGCTGCAGCTAACAATTATTTTTCTATCGATTAATCTATAGATTATTTTTTCGATTAATCGGTTAATCTATAGATTATTTTTTCGATTAATCTATAGATTATTTTTCTTTTTACCGATTATTTTTTTTAATTTAAAATGAAGATGAAAAAATAAATGTAGGCCCGTTTTTTCAAAAGGCATGGCTTTTATTCACAAAAAAAAAAGAAGTATGGCCACTCAGTCAACATTGACAACAACATGACAAAATATTCTGTAACAATGTAAAAATTTTAAACTTTTAACATTTAACAAAATTAAAAGTAGCTTATTTGCTTTTTAATGTGCAAATATAAAAGTAAACATTCAGTGCAAATCTTAATATTCTGCAATAGTATAAGCATTTCAAAAGTAAAAGTATTGCTTATTTTGCTTTAAAATGTGCAAAAATAAAGATAAACATCCAATACAAAAAAGTGCAAAACGAAATATTCTGTAACAACAGTGTAAACATTTCAACAAAAGTGAAAGTATTGCTTATTTGCTAAAATGTGCAAAAATAAAGATAAACATCCAATACAAAAAAGTACCAATCTAAATATTCTGGAGCACTGTAAACATTAAGTATTGCTTTTAAAATGTGCAAAATAAACATCCAGTCCAACACAGTACACAATAACCAATTCAAATCATTCCAGTGAGTGACGAACAGTTGTAATGAAGAAAGGTTAGCATGTCTACATGCTCTGGTTCTTTTCTTGTTTACAATATTCCCAGCAGCTGAAAATAGGCGCTCAGAAGGGGTCGATGTGGCTGCAACTGAGAGGTAATTAGCCTTCACTTCAAGCCAGGACTGCGAGTGAGCTGAGCTGCAGTTTAAGTTTCTAGAAGGTCAACGGGCTCATAGTGATGTTACTAGTAGTTGACTGGGAGGTGTTTATTATCATTTGGGGACAGTCCGCTGCCTGATGCTCACCTGCTAAACACCTATCTGCTCGACGCTGAAGCGCTGACTACATGCGCTCTGAATACGCACTGCTGATTGGCTGCTAACGTTTTGAATACGCACTGCTAATTGGCTGATAACGCTTTCTGTGTACCAATCAGATGGTTGTGTGGGTGGGACAATGCTGCGTGCTGAGACAGAAGCAGAAGGAGCAAAGCAGCTTGTTAAGACTTTAGCTTTAGCTTAGAAACTCGTTCGGTACACCCCCGTACCGAACCAAAAGCCCCGTACCGAAACGGTTCGATACAAAACACGTACTGTTACACCCCTAGCAGATACAAATGACACATTCATGTTTTTGTGTAATGATGACAACGTATGCTAACGCGGACGATTGACTAGTTGATGGTTTTCTTTTCAAATGTTCGTTCATAGCCGTTGTGCTGCTATGATAGGCCATTTACGCTCGACACAGTGTGCATACAACAACATTATTAGGCCGTGTATTGAAATACTCCCACACTTTTGACGACTTTTGGCGTGATTTTTTCCCCCTCGCTCGCACCGTCTGCTTTGCGGTCCGCCATGACGGTAGTGTGACGTAAATATGTGACGCGTCGACGCACAAAAACGGCGTCGACGTATTTACGTAACCGATGACGTCGATGACGTCGACTACGTCGACGCGTCATTTCAGCCTTAAAGTTGACTGTACTATTTTACCTAACATCAGGTTTTATATCGATTGCATTTGAAGTCTAATCTCAAAAATATGAGAAGTTTAAACATGCTGGACAAGAACAGAGTGAACATCAACCAAAATGACAATGCAGAGATTTCCTCCCAAATATCTAAAAAAAAATCTACCAGAGAAAGATGAACAGAGATGTTTGTCACTGCTGAGCTGTCATTTGTTCTGCTCACGACGAGTTGAGCGGAGCAGAAAGTTTGATCGGGTTTTGGCTTTACCTCCAACAGAGCATGATGGGTAGTAGTAATGTAATCAAGGTGAAACACCTTCGGCTTGGAGCTACATTGACAAGTCATGTTAAGTCCCTTGTAACTTGATAGAGTTCAAATCCTGGATTACAGACTAAGCGACAACGGGAGTGATCAGGTTGATTTGATTCATCAACCGGGTGGATCAAGCAGGCAGGCACATTCAAAAATGAATGGATTCTGAACTGGACTGACAGACTGACATGATTTAATCAGTCTGAACATACAATGAGAGCAGGAGGGTGAAAGTTAAGAAACAGAGAGTGTTCTTACAAATACTACTTAAAAGGATGAAGTACAAGCAGATTCAGGAATACTAGAGAAAGCGGAACCCTATTTTGACAGCGGAGGTTTTCTTTTCATAGTCGACTATTCATCCATTCAATTTGGAGCTGAATCAAGGACCTCACTTAACTATCCAATCTCTACCATGTTTATCAGTTTATTGTTTGTTGAACTGTTTTAACCTCTTTTTCTTTGAGGTTGAAAAAGTCACAAAAGAGACTTATTTGTGAGTATTCTCATTGGCTGTGCTCTTGCTAGCATACATGTTAGCATACAAAAAAACATGAATTAGACTGTATGACTATGAAAATCCTCTGTCGAAGACAGCCCTAATTTTGTGTTTTTATGTCTGATGTCCTTCTATTGTGTACAGTGTTGGTGACATTCATTTTGGTGTCACAGCGCATCTTAAGAACAGAAAAAAAGAACAGAAACTATTTGTAACCCAGTTTCCACCTCAATAAAGAACAACGCTAGTCTTGACAAAATTACAATTCTTTGATCACACAAAGTGGTGGCAAAGTGAGAATTGAGAAGTGCCGATAAACACTATGTTTCCATGTACACAATGTTATGTTGTATTAACAGAATGTATATAATATACAGTGGTACCTCAATTTACGAGTATTTTGAGATACGAGCTGTGCTGTCTCTCTGCTTTTTGTCATGTTTTAATTTACAAGCACAAACTTAAGTTTCGAGCCTCCTTGTGCTAGCTGGCGTAGAGAATGCCTAAGTGAACCACGTAAAATGCGCCCCAAAACATCTGGTGTTACTCCTTGGCAATTGCTTGTAGCTACTGTAGAACTAGAAATAATTTTGGTTTCCAAACATTGGAAACCATGAGCAACAGTCCAGGTTCTACAGCCTTTCTGCAGAAGTTGTCAACATTTCTGTTATGCCCTGCTGGAGACTTGGTCCTCCACCCACGGCTCAGCTTCCTGCACACACCTGATGCAGAGTCCAGGCGGTCTGTAGCTGCGCGATTGTGGGAGATAGCTAAACTATGAATGTCGTTTTTTCAACGCAATTACTTGCTGCTAATCCGGAGCCAAAATCATGGACATTGTTAATGCTCTCACCTTCCGTATTCGGTATTCGGCTAATTGACCATGTTGGATCTAATGCGATAGTAAGATGCAAATCAGAACAGACCAAAATGATTCTTCAAGTCATCTTTAGTCTTACATTACTTCATAAAACTACTGTAGTTGTTTGTAGTACATTTTATTGTATTGTTTTTTTAAACACTACTGTATATCTTATCTAAATGTTAGTTTTTCTTTTTAAAGGCTTATAACATGTTAAAATTATGCTATTTTTTGAGGGGGCAAGCAAAAATGTAATTAATTTAAATACATTTCAATGGGCGGGACTGATTTGAGATGTGAGTTATGAGCCCAGTCATGGAACCAATTGAGGTACTACTGTATTAAAAAAAAAATAATTCAGACATGGAAACCGATGATTCAGATGGCCAATTCTAAATTTAGCGACGTTTACATTTTTTTCAAACCTAATTGGGATGCCTGACATATGCCTGGATCAACCCAATATTAGGTCATATAAGATCTAAACCAGTGTTTCTTAACCTTAGGGAACTCACAGCCCATTATTGGGCTGTGAGTGCCCCTTACGGGGTCACCAAAAATATCAATTTCTCAGCTGGGGGCTGTATGGGCCGCAGCTAATATGTTGTAATACACTTGTTCATCACTTGTGGAAATAGTGACAATATCATTCATCCATTCATTGTTACCGCTTGTCCCTCTTGGGGTCAGGGGGGGGTCAAACACACAGAAGCCTGGAGCTAAAGTCATAGAGAAAATTCTTAGTCTGGAGCTTAAGTCATAGAGAAAATTCTTCAGCACAAAAATTATGACTAAAGTGGAAATGCTGTATTTTCATTTGCACTTTAATTTTATTGACAATTTAGTTGGGAAAATATTAATTATTAGTTTTGCTTATTTATTTTAGCACAACATATTTGTATATAAATGTATTTGTTTGTCAGGTATTTATAAATCAATTCCTATGCAGTAGACTTGGTTAGTACCTATTTTATAACGAACCTGACCTAAGCCTAAACCTATGGTTTATGTGTTAAATAAATATAATAATCTTTGTGATTAACACATGGCTTCATATCATTTGACAAGTAGCTTAGATATAATTATTGAATGTGATTAAAATCAAGAGTAAGATAACTAATTCAGTGTTAATATTTGAGTGGGGCCCCATGACCCTCTTGAGTGGAACCGGAGGTCAAAAAGGTTAAACGCACCTAATCTAAACGTCTGAATATGAAATGTTATTGTAGATGCTTAATGCTTAGATGGCAAAGGACTGTTATTTGTTTGTGTCCAACATGGCGTGGAAAAGAGGCGGTTAAGAATATCTGGAAAATATTCACAGCGCTTCAGTTGTTCCACATGTTATGTTACAGCTTTATTCCAAAATGGGATAAATTCACTTTTGTCCTCAAAAGTACATTTGTGAAAAGACGAAACCCCATAATAACAATGTGAAAAAGTATTTTTTTTAAAAAGTCTCACATTTGTTAAAAATAACAATTTAAAAAAACACATTCACATAAGTATTTACAGTCTTTGCTCAATACTTTGTTGTTGCATCTTTGGCAGCAATTACAGCCCAAAGTCTTAAGTTTCACCCATTCCTCTTTCAATCAATCAATCAATCAAAGTTTATTTATATAGCCCTAAATCACGAGTGTCTCAAAGGGCTGCACAAGCCACAAGATGAAGTGAAGTGAAGTAAATTATATTTATATAGCGCTTTTCTCTAGTGACTCAAAGCGCTTTTACATAGTGAAACACAATATCTAAGTTATATTTAAACCAGTGTGGGTGGCACTGGGAGCAGGTGGGTAATGTGTCTTGCCCAAGGACACAACGGAAGTGACTAGGATGGCGGAAGCGGGGATTGAACCTGGAACCCTCAAGTTGCTGGCATGGCCACTCTACCAACCGAGCTATACCGCCCCACATCAGGGCAAGAAAAAACTCAACCCAATGGAATACAATGAGAAACCTTGGAGGGCACTGCAGATGTCTGATGAGACAAAAATGTAACTCTTTGGCGTGAATGCCAGGCATCATTTTTGGAGGAAACCAGGCACCGTTAATCACCAGGCCAATACCATCCCTACAGTGAAGCATGGTAGTGGCAGCATCATGCTTTGGGGATGTTTTTCAGCAGCAGGAACTGGAAGACTAGTCACGATAGAGGGAAATATGAATGCAGCAATGTCCAGAGACAATCTGGATGAAAACCAACACTTTCCATCCAATTTCATGGAGCTTGTGCCAAGCTTGTGGCAGACTTGAGGCTTTAATTGCTGCCAAAAATGCATCAACAAAGTATTTGGCAAAGGCTGTGAATACTTATGTACATATGGTTTAAAAAAAAAGAAACATTTAAAAAAAATAAAAAAAAACATTTCACATCGTCATTATGTGGTATTGTCTGTCGAACTTTGAGAACAAAATTAATTTAGTCCCTTTAGGATTAGGGCTGTACCATAACAAAATGTGCTGTGAATAATTTCCAGAAGCACTGTATATATCTATAAATACGTTCATATTATGTAATCTAATCAATAACATAAAGGTATTCTTAAAAAAAAAATATGGAACCATCAACACAAATATTTTGTATAGCAATTTCAGCACAGCTTTTCCCCCATTACAATTGTTGATAATATGTATTCAAATGATGCTTCTCATTAGCAAATGACCTACAACCACCAAGGAAACAAAATCTAACAGGAAAAAACTGCATTTTGTCTTTTTTAATGGAAAAAAACGGTTTTGTTTGGTTTAGTTTTGTTATGATATTGGAAATATCCTAATTTATGGATGTAAACATGTCAACCTTGACCGCACTGTTATATGCATACAAATATAGTAAATGTACAGTATCAATCAGTGGCGGGCTGTGCGTTTCCCACCTAGGCCTTCAGTGATGTCCGACTTCAATGATTACCTCTCAAAATACCATTATTTATGTCACCACATGACCATGGCTGGAGAAATACTATACAGGAACACATTTACGCTCTGCTGGTGATTGATCCACATCAACAGTGTACAAAACGGGTTATGTTCTGGCACATTTAAAAATCAATGAAAATGCATCAGCAATTACAACATATCTTATGTGGTACTGTCAAAATTTAAATTGAAAAAACATGAAATGTGAAAAAATAAAATATTTGAACTCACAATTTGTGGCACCTTTTCGACGCCGTATGAGCAAGCTCGTACCCTCGTAGTCGGCTAGTTAGAGTGGATTTCCCCATTTCGTCGCCAGAACAGCTGAGCTAGCTTCCGGAGTTGGCCGACATTGTCTCACAAGATGTAGTTTCTCTTTAAATATCTTTCTTGAAAATGGCCTTGCAAATACATATCTGCCACCTAATCAACGTTTAGTTTTCCTTCTCCGCCTAAATTGAAACTTGTGAATATTATACTCACTTTGGAATGACAAGTGTGTATCCAATCACAGTCTCGTTAACATCAGGTTACTTAGATAGGCTTCTGTCAACAACTTCTGATCTGATTGGCTATCGCAACTGTCTATCAACTCTACATGTTCTCAAATTCATCCGCTAACGGTCCCGGTGAGTATCCTTAGGCCATCTAGAAGGCCTTATTGACAACAACTTGTGATCTGATTGGCTATCGCAATTGTCTATCCTCTCTATGTCCCCGCTTCCTTACAGTGCACGGACGGCCGCATTGTTGATTCTGAAGGCCTCGGGCAGATTTCATACAGCATGGCAACATGATAAAATAAAAACAACAGCACTGGAACGAGCATAATATGACATGAAGACAATATGAATACTTTGAGATATTTAGGGAAAGTAAAATTAAAAAATAATTGTATATTTAATTATGATCATGATTTCTGGTTATGTTAGGCCAGCAGAGAAGGCCTTGCTAGCCCTGATGGCCCACCACTGGTATTAATTGCTTTGCAGACTGTTGTGTGTTGAAAGGACTCCCAGGCAACGACATTCAATATTTGCCATTATGTTAGCCGTAAGTCTGCTAAGGGGTCTGTACAAAGTACATTTTAAGTGGACAACCTCTCACGCAACACCTTGGAATTTGTCATTCTTTAGTAAACCGAGCAGTTGCAAGTGACAGTATGAATGATAGCTGCTGTGTCGGTTCCGTTTTCCTTTTTCTGGGTTCATTAGGTCGCTAATAGGTACCAGTTAATGAGCTGGGCTGCACTCGTTATTAATGTAGGACACAACACAAATATGTGTTATCCTTATCATCTCATCATGATCACTGCCCTGTGAAAACAGCATACACACTGCCATTCGTCATCAAGATTATATGATAGATCACTCTGTAACTGCCTTCACTTGAGAACTCACAAAACTATGAATTCAATGTTATACAATGCATATGTATAAATATTTAAGTATTTGTCAGGCATCTCAAAAATTGAAGACTGTGTTCTATACTTGTCATGCAATGTAAAAGTGTTTTGGATATTGTTTTGCACTTCCCGACCACTTTAGGTATGACTTACTGCTAAAGGGTTTCCGTGGAATAAAACATGTGCAAACATTATAGTGTACACACAGCTGATCTACTAAGCTCATGTGGTCTTTAATGAGCAAAAGAGTGCAATCCATTGACCGTGTCTGTCTTTATATGTATGCAGAATATATGCTGATTATTAGAACGCCCACAATACTGGGACGAGAAGATCCAAAAATAATAATTTAGCACCTGCAATGTGATTTTTCAAGCCTGAAACTGTCATGCAACTTTTTTTTTTTTATCACATTTGAAACATTCCTGCAAACTGACACAGTAACACACTTACGGCTGTGAGAAGGAGGTGATTGTGCTGCAAAAACAGACCATTGAGAGAGAATATTTTGTCTGTGTGTGTGTCAACATATTTGGACTGTCAGAAATAAAAACATTTAAAGGCCTACTGAAACCCACTACTACCGACCACACAGTCTGATAGTTTATACCTGTATATCAATGATGAAATCTTAACATTGCAACACATGCCAATACGGCCGGGTTAACTTATAAAGTGCAATTTTAAATTTCCCGCTAAACTTCCGGCTGAAAACGCCTCTGGATGATGACGTATGCGCGTGACGTAGCCAGTGAAACAGAAGTATCGGTACCCCATTGAATCCAATACAAAATAGCTCTGTTTTCATCTCATAATTCCACAGTATTCTGGACATCTGCGTTGGTGAATCTTTTGCAAATTGTTTAATGAACAATGGAGACTGCAAAGAAGAAAGTTGTAGGTGGGATCGGTGTACTAGCGGCTGGCTGTAGCAACACAACCAGGAGGACTTACTTGCATAGCAGACGCGCTAGCCGACGCTAGCCACCGACCGCACGGATGATCGTGGTGAAGTCCTTCGTCGCACCGTCGATCGCTGGAACGCAGGTGAGCACGGGTGTTGATGAGCAGATGAGGGCTGGCTGAGGTGGGGCGCCAATGTTTTTATCATAGCTCTGTGAGGTCCCGTTATACTAAGTTAGCTTCAATGGCGTCGCTAGCAACAGCATTTTTAAGCTTCGCCAAGCTGGAAAGCATCAACCGTGTATTTACATGTTCATGGTTTAATAGTATTGTTGATTTTCTGTCTATCCTTCCAGTCAGGGGTTTATGTATTTTGTTTCTATGTGCATTTGAGCCTGATGCTATCACGTTAGCTCCCTAGCTAAGTTAGCTTCAATGGCGTCGTTAGCAACAGCATTGTTAACCTTCGCCAGGCTGGAAAGCATTAACCGTGTATTTACATGTCCATGGTTTAATAGTACTGTTGATCTTCTGTCTATCCTTCCAGTCAGGGATATATTTATTTTGTTTCTATATGCAGTTAAGCACGATGCTATCATGTTAGCTCCGTAGCTAAAGTGTTTCGTCGATGTATTGTCGTGGAGATAAAAGTCACAGTGAATGTCCATTTCGCGTTCTCGACTCTCATTTTCAAGAGGATTTAGTATCCGAGGTGGTTTAAAATACAAATCCGTGATCCACAATAGAAAAAGGAGAGAGTGTGGAATCCAATGAGCCAGCTTGTACCTAAGTTACGGTCAGAGCGAAAAAAAGATATGTCTTGCACTGCATTCTAGTCCGTCACTCTAACGTTCCTCATCCACGAATCTTTCATCCTCGCTGAAATTAATGGGGTAATCGTCGCTTTCTCGGTCCGAATCGCTCTAGCTGCATTGAAAACAATAGGAAAATATGAGGAGGTGATCAACTGACTACGTCACGCTACTTCCAGTAGGGGCAAGGTTTTTTTTTTATCAGAGACCAAAAGTTGCGAACTTTATCGTCGTTGTTCTATACTAAATCCTGTCAGCAAAAATATGGCACAAAAGCGAAATTATCAAGTATGACAAATAGAATGGATCTGCTATCCCCCTTTAAATAAAAAAAAAATCATTTCAGTAGGCCTTTAATGTATCGTATATTCAGCAATATAATGTTATAATTTCATAGCTACTGGATGACTTAAGTGGCTGTATAAAACAAATTCAATTTGATTGGGTGTCTGCTAGCTTTTTTTTAAGGTGTTGGTTTTATTCATATAGAATATATATATATATATATATATATATATATATATATATATATATATATATATATATATATATATATATATATAAATATGTCTTATATAAAAAAAAAACTTCAATATGCATTTTAATTTTTCAGGATGGTCCAGACGCAGCATCACAACACTGCAGTGCCTCCCAGAGCTTACCTTTGGCATGCGAAAAGTCTGTTTTTTTTGTCTAGATTGCGCTTAATATAGCCTAAAAAAGGTGATTCATATAGTGTAT
Source organism: Entelurus aequoreus (assembly GCF_033978785.1). Lineage (NCBI taxonomy): Eukaryota > Metazoa > Chordata > Actinopteri > Syngnathiformes > Syngnathidae > Entelurus > Entelurus aequoreus. The sequence continues at coordinate 28,808,767 of NC_084751.1, read as the reverse complement.
GTGTGCTGCCTGTCAACAACATGAGGAACTGCCACAGGTTGAACCATATGATGGGAAATGGGTGTCTCCATTGTGACAGCTGGTATACACGCAAAAACCTCATTTAAATAAGGTGTTCTGAACCACTTTTGTGTTTGTCATTAATTGTACACTTTTTTTTATCAGTAGCGGAATTGTGAACTGCTTCGAGCAGATCTGCCTCAGGCTAATCAGACTAGAATACTAATCAGGTGTGGAATATATGTGTTTTGTGGTTTTTTGGGTTTAGTTTGGTTTGCCTTTTATTAAATCAACAGATCAGCTGCTGCTGAGGTGTCGCTACACGCCTGAATACTTCAGTCTGTAGCCAGCAGTTGCTGAGAAGCAGTCAGACGATAAATACAAACATATTTCATTCATAACACCTCCTGAAGCAAACAGATTGGTTTATATTGGATATTTTATGGCATTTTATTTTGGATGTGATTCTCTTTCCTTGGAAAGAGTATAAATAGTAAACAGAACATCAGCCAGCAGAGGTATGAATATGATTTGTTCTGTGTTTAATTTCCATAATCTATCTAATTGATTAATCTGTAAACTAAATTTATATTTGTAACTAACTGTTCTTAGTTGTTTTTTGAACAAATTTTACGAATGAAATTTCCCAATATACACCAACGCTTTTCCTCACATGGATGTTGTTCAGTGGGGGAAAAAAAAAAAAATGACAGACCTGTTTTACAGTACTTCTTACGCCATTCTGGAGAATAACGTGATGCCTTTTTAAGTGCTCATGCAATGCAGTGGTGCCGCTGTGAAACTTTATTTCTAATTTGCACAGTTTACAGAACACTGTGTTGTTTGGGTTTTTCTATAAATATAACACGTTTCACCCTCAAATCTACAGTGGCATATAGAGGTGTTCTGATCAGGGAACTATGCTGCCAAATCCTATCATCCATAAGTGGGATCAGTTAGTACAGGGGTCGGCAACCTTTACCACTCAAAGAGCCATTTTGACAAGTTTCACAAATTGAAGAAAACAATGGGAGCCACAAAACTCTTTTGAAATGTTCAAATGAAATAACACTGCATACAAAGCTTTTTTTGCTTTGTGCTATGTTTTAACCAGGGGTCTCAGATACACGCCCCGGCCCGCACCTTAATAAGAAAATTTGTCACCCCCACACATCAATCCCCCTGCCCACCTCAACCGACGCACGGGGGGGGGGGGGGGGGGTTGATGTGTGGGGGGTTTGGTGGTAGCGGGGGTTTATAATGTAGACCCGAAGAGTTAGGGCTGCATGGGATTCTGGGTATTAGTTGTGTTGCGTTTATGTTGTGTTACAGTGCGGATGTTCCCCAGAAATGTATTTGTCATTCTTTTTTGGTGTGAGTTCACAGTGTGGCGCATATTTCTAACTTAACAGTGTTAAAGTTGTTTTATACGGCAACCGTCAGTGTAAGCTGTGTGGCTGTTGACCAAGTATGCCTTGCTGTCTCATACGTATGCAAGTAAATGTTACATACAACATGTGGCCGGGCTGGCACGCTGTTTGTACAGGCTATAGTGGACAATAAATGCAGTGCCATTAGGGCACGCCCTTAATTTAGTTGTTAGGGTGAAAATCTGAATATATTTGCCCCGGGAGATTTCTAGGAGAGGCACTGAGATCAGTAAGTCTCCTGGAAAATCGTGAGGGTCGGCAAGTATGCAGCTGAGCCGCATCAGAGTGGTCAAAGAGCCGCATGCGGCTCCGGAGCCGCGGGTTGCCGACCCCTGAGTTCGTACAATCACATGTACTAACTGTGCATTTTATGATTTCTTTTTAGTAAGTGCTATTGACTAAATTATTTGAAAAAGGAACCATAAAATACTTTAGGTTTTGGGAAGTAAGATAGTATTGGGTTTTTGATTGATTGATTGAGACTTACATTAGTAGGTTGCACAGTGAAGTACATATTCCGTACAAATGACCACTAAATGGTAACACCCGAATAAGTTTTTCAACTTGTTTAAGTCGGGGTCCACTTAAATTGATTCATGATACAGATATATACTATCAGATATATACTATCATCATAATACAGTCATCACACAAGATAATCATCAGGGTATATACATTGGATTATTTACAATCCAGGGTGTGGGATGTGGAGGGGGATTAGGTTTGGTTGTTATCATCACTCCAGTCATCAACAATTGAGAACAGATAAATGGACATTGAACAGTGAGAGAGAGAGAGAGAGAGAGAGAGAGAGAGAGAGAGAGAGAGAGAGAGAGAGAGAGAGAGAGAGAGAGAGAAGAGAGAGAGAGAGAGAGAAGAGAGAGTAGAGAGAGAGAGAGGAGAGAGAGAGAGAGAGAGAGATCATAAAGCATAAGAAAAAGTATCTACATTTGATTATTTACATTTGATTATTAACAATCTGGGAAGGGTGTTAGTTTAGGGTTGAAGTTGCTTGGAGGTGTACTTTTATTGCGGTTTTGAAGGAGGATAGAGATGCCCTTTCTTTTACACCTGTTGGGAGCGCATTCCACATTGATGTGGCACAGAAAGAGAATGAGTTAAGACTTTTGTTATTTCGGAATCTGGGTTTTACGTGGTTAGTGGTGTTGTGGTTATGGCGGTCATTAAGGAAGTAGTTTGACATGTACTTCGGTATCAGGGAGGTGTAGCGGATTTTATAGACTAGGCTCAGTGCAAGTTGTTTAACTCTGTCCTCCACCCTGAGCCAGCCCACTTTGAAAAAGTGGGTAGGAGTGAGGTGTGATCTGGGGTGGAGGTCTAGAAGTAATCCGACTAGCTTGTTCTGGGATGTTTGGAGTTTAGATTTGAGGGTTTTGGAGGTGCTAGGGTAATACTACACATTTAGGTATCAGTCCAATACTTTGTAGTTACAGGGACAGTATTTGCCATACCAATACTGACACCAATACTTTTACTTAGAAAAAATTAGGGATCACTAAATGATTTTGCTTAATTTTTTTTTACAATTATAATCAGCAGAAAAACACAAGAAGGCAGGGTAACAATATCAACAAAATATTTAAACCAGGGGTCTCAAACTCAATTTACCTGGGGGCGATTGGATGCAGAAACTGGGTGAGGCTGGGCCGCAAGAAAAGAGTTCTTAAAAAAATCTAACCCGCACTTTTTAATGAATTCACCTTCTTTGAATGGCTATCCCGCCCTAGTAATATACTTGCCAACCCTCCTGATTTTTCCGGGAGACTTCCGAATTTCAGTGCCCCTCCCGACAATCTCCCGGGGCAACCATTCTCCCGAATTTGTCCCGATTTTCACCCGGACAACAATATTAAGGGCGTGCCGTGATAGCACTGCCTTTAACGTCCTCTACAACCGGTCGTCGCGTCCACTTTTTCACCATACAAACAGCGTGCCAGCCCAGTCACATGTTGTATGAGGCTTCTGCAGACACACGTGAGTGACTGCAAGACATACTTGGTAAACAGCCATACAGGTCACACTGAGGGTTGAGGTATAAACAACTTTAACACTGTTACAAATATGCACCACACTGTGAACCCACACCAAACAAGAATGACAAACACATTTCGGGAGAACATCTGTACCGTAACACAACATAAACACAACAGAACAAATACCAAGAACACCTTGCAGCCCTAACTCTTCCGGGCTACAATATACAGCCCTGCTACCACCAAACCCCGCCCACCTCAACCGACGCACGGAGGGGGGGGGGTTGATGTGTGGGGGGGCAGGGTTGTGGGGGCAGGGTTTGGTGGTGGCGGGGGTGTATATTGTAGGCCGGAAGAGTTAGGGCTGCATGGGATTCTGGGTATTTGTTCTGTTGTGTTCATGTTGTGTTACGGTGCGGACGTTCTCCCGGCCGCGTGTCTGAGACCCTTGATTTAAAATGTTCCATTATCATAAAATTGTTTAAGCAATATAAAATCAGTAGTACACAATAAGTGAACAAAAGCAAAAACACCATAAACTACTCATTTAAATATTTGTTTCATCTGACCACAGAACTTTCCTCCAGAAGGTCTTATCTTTGTCCATGTGATGTCAGATGAAACAAAATTGAGCTATTTGGCCACAATACCCAGCAATATGTTTGGAGGAGAAAAGGTGAGGCCTTTAATCCCAGGAACACCATGCTTACCGTCAAGCATGGTGGTGGTAGTATTATACTATGGGCCTGTTTTGCTGCCAATGGAAGTGGTGCTTTACAGAGAGTAAATGGGATAATGAAAAAGGAGGATGACCACCAAATTCTTCTGGACAACCTAAAATCATCAGCCCGAAGGTTGGGTCTTGGGCGCAGGACAATGACCCCAAACACACGTCAAAAGTGGTATAGGAATGGCTAAATCAGGCTAGAATTAAGGTTTTAGAATGGCCTTCCCAAAGTCCTGACTTAAACGTGTGGACAATGCTGAAGAAACAAGTCCATGTCAGAAAACCAACAAATTTAGCTTAACTGCACCAATTTTGTCAAGAGGAGTGGTCAAAAGTTCAACCAGAAGCTTGTGGATGGCTACCAAAAGCGCCTAGCCAAGGAACATGTAACCAAATATTAACATTGCTGTATGTATACTTTTGACCCAGCAGATTTGGTCACATTTTCAGTAGACCCATATTAAATTCATAAAAGAACCAAACTTCATGAATGTTTTTTGTGACAAACAAGTACCGTAATTTCCGGACTATAAGCCGCACCTGACTATAAGCCGCACCAGCTAAATTTAGGGGAAAATACAGATTGCTCCATATATAAGCCGCACCCGACTATAAGCCGCAGGGTTTTGATGTGTAATTACCGTAGTATATAGGGGTTCCTGCTACCAAGGACGGGATTGTCGGGACAGAGATGACTGTTTGGGAACGCAAAGCGTCCCATTTATTAACAATAAATCTTTCAATCATTCAATCAAACTTTCACATCTTTGACATGGCGAACAGCATTCGTGCAGAGTACAAATAATACAACGGTGCAAAGTAATACAAAGTGCTCGCCTGTACGTTATCAAAATAACCAGCCTACCGGTATATGAAAAGTCAGTCTTTAATCATTGTGTCATCGTCTTCCTCCTGCGTACTAAAACCACCGAAATCCTCTTTGTTGGTGTCGGAGAAGAACAGGCCGTAAATAAGCCGCACCCTTGTATAAGCCGTAGGGACCAGAACGAGGGTAAAAAGTAGCGGCTTATAGTCCGGAAATTACGGTATGTGCTCCAATCACTCTATTACAAAAAAATAAGAGTTGTACAATATATTCGAAACTCAAGACATCCATGACATTATGTTTCTTACAAGTGTATGTAAACTTTTGATTGTGACTGTACAGGAATTTAGTTGTGTTTTTCCATAGTAGCTTTGATAAGTGGCAACAGTCAGCAAGTAAAGCATTAGTAACACAATTTGCTGTGATGGAATATGACAATTTGAAGCTTTAAAAGACAAATGTACAGTTTGAAGTTTGATAACACCTGAATGACTCACACACGGCCAAATTGAGAATGTGATGTGGTCATATGACAGCAAAATAGAGCTCTTTGGCACTTTTCTCATGCTGTCCTTATAAGTCATCATGTTTTAGTAAATTTAAGTGGAATACCACAAATATGAAGTATTGTCACCTTTGGCTAATCAGGGTCGTCCCATCAAAGAACAGGATATATCGAGTCCCCAATCCCCAATTTGTTTTGTCTTTGTGGCATGTCATCCTACCTGGTCAGGCCCAGCCAGGCAGCAATAGATGTCCCCTCATTTATGTCTCATATTGATATCAGATTTAATGCAGACATACCACAGTACAGTACATACATTTATAAAAAGAAAGCTCTCACCGAGCACACTCAGTTCTGCACTTGCAGTGATGTTGTGGTTCTTGTTGGTAGCTGTACAGCTATAACTGCCGGAGTCATCGTCAGTCACACTCCTGATGATGAGATTGCTTCCCGCCAACAAAGAATGCTTCTTATTCCTACGGGAAAAAGAGCTGCAATGTTTTTCTGGTCTCATGTTGTACACTCGCCGATTTACCAACTGCTATTGCCTTATTTAAGACAAGTGCGGGCCTTTTACCAGATTAGTTATCGTATGTCACAATTTTAATGACAGTGAGCTTTAAAAGCATTGGAACAGTAAGATAAACTAAATTTTTTGCTGTAGACCAGGGGTCACCAAACTTTGTCTCGGGGGCCACATTGGGTTAAAATCATTTGAAATATACTGTGTGTATATACATTTACAAATCTATATATATTAAACGGGACCACAAAAAATTGTATTATTGGCTTTATTTTAACAAAAAATCTTAGGGTACATTAAACATATGTTTCTTATTGCAAGTTTGTCCTTCAATAAAACAGTGATCATACTAGACAACTTGTCTTTTAGTAGTAAGTAAACAAACAAAGACTCCTAATTAGTGTACTGACGTATGCAGTAACATATTGTGTCATTTTCCATTCTATTATTTTGTCAAAATTATTAAGGACAAGTGGTAGAAAATGAATTATTAATCTACTTCTTAATTTCTTGTTAAAATCTGCTTACTTTCTCCTTTAACATGTTCTATCTACACTTCTGTTACCTACTCAGTGGCCTTGTGGTTAGAGTGTCCGCCCTGAGATCGGTAGGTTGTGAGTTCAAACCCCGGCCGAGTCATACCAAAGACTATAAGAATGGGACCCATTACCTCCCTGCTTGGCACTCAGCATCAAGGGTTGGAATTGGGGGTTAAATCAACAAAAATGATTCCTGGGCGCGGCCACCACTGCTGCTCACTGGTCCCCTCACGTCCCAGGGGGTGATCAAAGGTGATGGGTCAAATGCAGAGAATAATTTCGCCACATCTAGTGTGTGACAATCATTGGTACTTTAAATTTAACTTTAACTTCTGTTAATATGGGCCGGTACTTTTCAGAGGCGGTATAGTACCGTATATGATTCATTAGTATAGTGGTACTATACTAATACTGGTATACCGTACAACCCTAATATATATACAGTATATATGTATATGTGTGTGTGTATACCTACCGTAGGTGGATACAATAGCTAACCGCTAACAGCAAGCAAACACTCCAAAATGTAAACAAAATCGCTGATCTATACAAATATCGATTGTAACGATACCAAGTAGAAGAGCCGAATCTATAGTATCTATATCGATACTACAATGACTGCATCCATATTTTTTCTCTTCACAATATATTTTGCGATTTATTTACTGTTTATTATCTCATCATTCACTGGACTTAAGAGAATTTAAATTATGGACAAATGCATGACCCTGTAACTACTCTGTATCAGATTAATTCCCAAATGTGTAGTATCACCCAAAACTGATGTAAGGTATATTAACAACAGAATAAGAAGTGCTTATTACATTTTAACAGAAGTGTAAATAGAACATGTTAAAACAGAAAGTAACCAGATATTAACAGTAAATGTATTCATCCATTTTCTGCCGCTTGTCCCTCAGAGTTTTGATAAAATAATGGAAAAGGAAATGACACAATATGTTCATGTCTGTGTCAGCAGCCAAAGTAGGAGCTTTTGTTTGCTTAGTTGCTACTAAAAGAGTAGTTGCCTAGAATTTTTACTATCTTATTTTATGACAATATTGTTCTTTAATTGCAATAAGAAACATATGTTTAATTGAGGTATCATATTTTTGTGTGAAATAAAGCCAATAATGACTTTTTGTGTGGTTCCTTTTCTTTTAAAAAGTATTGAAAAGCATCAAAATAAATTTTCCAAAATATTGGTATTGGGACAACCATAATCTTTCATGTGAGTTCATGTGATAGACTTCAAATATTGTACTTTGTATATTGAAGTGAATAAGAATTGCTTAACTTTTAATAATTGTATGATAGAGATGGGATTCATGGTTTGTTCCTTTCAAAGAGTCATTCAAAAGACTGTCTTGGTAGCAGTGACAAGATGAGATTTGGGTCAAACTAATTCTATATTACACCAGTATCACTCTATTGATGAGAACTATTCACAAATATTGACTATTTAAATGTTTGTTGTTTTTTTTATAGACATTCCATAAGGTTACGGTAAAATCACTATTTTAAAACTTTACCTCACCTAAAAACTTTGTAGAAAAAGAGCATTTTAATAATACAGAACAAATAACCACATAAATAAGAATAAAATGTATATATTTATATAATAAAACTAGAATTCCGAAAAATGTGAACACTACGTTACCTGGCGTGTGTATGCCAGAAGTACTTTACATGTCAGAACAAGAAACTAGAAAAAATGATCAAAATACAGCTATATTTACTTTGACCCTGACTTATTTTCTAGTCCTATCGCCAGTCTGGTGGCATGCACAAGAACATGCACATGCAGCTTCAGCAATTCATTTAAAAAACGTCTCCCAAAGGAACAGCTCGCAACTGCGAATCGACTCCCATGGTTCACCTAAGAGCCACTCAAAAGACTCAATCTGTTCAAAAACGTCACACATCTACTGCACGAGCCAGTGAGACATATGACATCACCAAACTTTTGCATTCTTTTGTTTTTGCTTTTACAGGCCTTCACCGCAGCCTCTTTCAGTTACAGTATTGTTTATTGTGTGGGTAGCAGATAAAACGCATGCTCTATTGGCTTTAAGTTTGCAGAGTAACCACTTCTTGATGAACTCTTTTGTTGTTTTTGCAGTGTTTTGAGTGGTTACCTTGCTTGAAGGAGAGGTTATTATTAGTTTGTTTGCATCCTTCTTTAAAGGGGAACTGCAATTTTATTTGGAATTGTGTCCATCATTCACAATCCTTATGTAAGATAAGCACATACAGTATTGTTTTACTTTGCTGAGGTCTTATGGATGCCCAGGATGCTTCAATAGCGGCCTTTAGCTCATTTGCATTATTGGGTCTGGTGTCTTTCAGCTTCTTCTTCACAATACTCCACAAATTCTCTATGGGGTTCAGGTCAGGGGAGTTGGCAGGCCTATCGAGGACAGTAATGCCATGGTCAGTACACCAGTTACTGGTGGTTTTGGCACTGTGGGCAGGTGCCAGATCATGCTGGAAAATGAAATCATCATCTCCATAGAGCTTTTCAACAGATGGAAGCATGTAGTTCTCTAAAATCTCTTGGTACACAGCTGCATTGACTCTGGACTTGATGAAACACAGTGGACCAACACCAGCAGCTGACATGGGAATGTCACACTGGATTTCAAGCAACTTGGATTTTGCTCCTCTCCAGCCTTCCTCCAGACTCTAGCGCCTTGACTTCCAAATGAAATACAAAACTTGCTTTCGTCTGAAAACAGGACTCTGGACCACTCTGCAACTGTCCAGTGCTTCTTTCCATAGCCCAAGTCAGACGCTTCTAGAGATTTTAGAGCACTACATGCTTCCATCTGTTGAAAAGCTCTATGGAGATGATGATTACATTTCCAACATGATCTGGCACCTGCCCACAGTGCCAAAACCACCAGTAACTGGTGTACTGACCATGGCATTACTGTCCTCGATTGGCCTGCCAACTCCCCTGACCTGAACCCCATAGAGAATTTGTGGGGTATTGTGAAGAAAAAACTGAAAGACACCAAACCCAATAATGCAAATGAGCTAAAGACCGCTATTGAAGCATCCTGGGCATCCATAACACCTCAGCAATGCCACAGGCTGATTGCCTCCATGCCACGCCGCATTGATGCAGTAATCCGTGCAAAAGGATTCCCAACCAAGTACTGAGTGCATTAATTGACATTTTCAAATGTTTGATTTTGTTTTGCTGTTATAAATCTTTTTTTTTTACTTGGTCTGAGGAAATATTCAAATTTTTTGAGAAAGGATTTTTGAGTTTTCCTAAGCTGTATGCCATAATCAGCAATATTAAAATAATAAAAGGCTTGCAATATTTCAGTTGATGTGTAATGAATCCAGAATGTATGACATTTTTGTTTCTTTAATTGCATTACAGAAAATAAATAACTTTATCACAATATTCTAATTTTCTGAGACAGTCCTGTATATACAGGTATATGTAGCTTTGATGTAGCAAGCTCCTTTTGCCGTGTTGTACTGTAGCTTGTTAAAATTATCTGGGCATATCTTCCCCTGTAGCTTAGCTACATGAAATTGAGAGTAACTAGTAGCTTAGCTTACAACATTTTCCGAATAGCTTGGCCATCACTGGTTAGCGGTTATAATAAGGACATCACTAATACTGGGCTAATATTTAGGTCACGAAATGTAAATGGAGTATTGTTGGCGCTTTTTGGATGGTTATTTAAAGGGCATTATGGACCTGCTCAGTGGCCTTCTGGTTAGAGTGTCCGCCCTTAGATCGGTAGGTCGTGAGTTGAAACCCCGGCCGAGTCATACCAAAGACTATAAAAATGGGACCCGTTACCTCCCTGCTTGGCACTCAGCATCAAGGGTTGGAATTGGGGGTTAAATCACCAAAATGATTCCCAGGCGCAGCCACCACTGCTGCTCACTGCTCCCCTCACCTCCCAGGGGGTGAACAAGGGGATGCGTCAAATGCAGAGGAAAAATTTAGTGAATTAAAGTACCACTAGTGGTACTTTAACTTTTGACTTTGAATAGAGGACCTCCTATTGATTCCATTGTCAGCTGACTTTTATTTACGTTTATTCATGAGTTAGAATGTGCTAAAAATACATCTATCTTCTTGTCAATCAATCATTGATTGATTGATTGATTGATCTTCTTGTCCCTCAGAATGATTGTAAGCGATAGGCAAAATTCCCCAAAAAGTGCAGTTCCCCTTTTAACTGTCATATAACATGTTTCTTTAAAATTCTGAGTATATTTTGCGGCTGTCATCATCTTTTACATCATAAATGAAAAACTCATGACATGCTCTGATCTTCTCAGAGGGTGTTAGGGTTAGTTAGAGGGTTAGTGTCAGAGTAAGTTAGTGTATGTTAGGATTGTGAGCAGATCACTTACTACTCCAAACTTTCCATCTCTTTAGTTAAAGTACATTTTTGTCGCTGTCTATAAAGCTTTACCCCAGAATTTTAAAGGCATTTTCTTTCTTCTCTTTGACAATTCCAGCCTGGCTTTGCATCTTCTGGGTTAGCCATTGTACTTTAGTTTATTAGGGTTCTGCAAATGGGTAGATAGTGATACCCTCACGACAGCCTTCTACAGGTTGCTGCAGATATCACTAACAATTGTTTAAGGGCTGTTTCTGTCATTAACTGCTACTACTGGGCTACCTGTACTTACTAGTAGTTTCTTTCTTCTGCGAGACATTCCAAATATCCTGGCTATTACCAATGTTTGTTCAGCCTCTGTGGTTTTGTGTTTTTTCACCTCTAAATGCTTTCTGCACAGGTAAAACCTCTCCTACATAATATGAAACTAACATTAAATGTTAATTGTTAATTATTGTTTTAATAATCAATTTTATGAAACAAGCTTTGGCAAATAAACACACCTGTGGGTTACATGTTATGGAACTTTAGCTCACAGGAAAAATAGGTTAAGTTGTGCATCAGATCCAGGTGCAAATACTCGGAACAATAAGCTGAAATGTGCAAACGTTTCCGCATTTATGTCATAAAAATACAAACAAACCGAGTCTGGATCACTTCTTCTCCTTTTCGCCATAGAATGCTTGGAGTAGGGTATCCAGAAGTGGAACATTCCAGCACAGTATCAGTTCCCAGCACAGCGGTCACCCTCAAAGGACGTTGGAGAAACTGCAAGTTTCGGTTCAAACCAGGCTCTGAACAAGAGAGAGAAAGAGAGATGTCAAATGTTGAAAGATTTTCCATAAAGAATTGTTTTTCTTCCGACCAAATCAGATCAGGAGATCAAAACAACACAAACAGCAGAGGTGCTCAGACTGATCAGCTGCCGATCAGTATCGACCTATTTGTGTATATAAAAAAAGGATGTGATCCACCAATTATTCGGATTAATGCCAATCAGAAAAACATTTTTTGATAGTTTATTTTTGGTCCCCCTGCGGACAGAGGCAGCTCGCAGCTCAGTGTGTATGTTCATACACAGTGTTCCCTTAAGTTAACTAAAAAAAGTTTTTGGAGAGTGCAGACCTTTTCTAGGCCCCTTCTCCCAAAGAGTGAATCCTCTTGTCAGTCATCCACATTCTTTGCTCCCTGTAGGTGGAGGCAGGGACGCTACCATACACGCAGAGAGAAGTGCAGCCTTGTAGCGCAAACTTAAGTAGAAAAGTTCCAAATCCCACCAGAAATCCCATTACTTGTTCCTTATCCCATTTCTGACAGTTCCAGAAAGTTTCCTCAAAATCTGCCCATAGCATTCAGTTATTTTGCTAAGTAACAAACTGATAGACAGACAACCCGATAAATTACCACCATCGCTGCAAATAAACTGCATTTCTAACAAGTACCACTATCACTGGAGAACAAAGGTAAACATGTTACACACCAAGTAAGAGCAAGCAGGAGTACACCAGAAGCCATGCTAATCGCTATACTAGCCACTAAGCTTGCCTAGCAATGTTAAATATGTGTAAATGGAACCGCATAACAGCACAGTGTAAGCAACTATAAATAGGAAATTAACAAATGAATATGAGTCTCTAGAGAGTGAAATAGAACAACTACACAAACATTATAGCACCAACCTTAAACATAAGGAAAGAGCGGATCGATTCATATATGAGTAGTTTCTATACCATGGGTAGTCTAAGATCAAAACTAGAGCCATCAGATCAACATATTTAGGATAAAAAAATAATAATTTTCATCCGTTGTGTTAATGTTTCCAAACCCAGAAACTAATTACCTGGACACAGAATAACTTTAAGGACAAACACCAGAGGATTTAAAGAGTAGTAGATAGTAGTTTTTGCTTTTGTTTAATTATTATGTACTATTGATTTTGTTTTGTTCAGACAAGTTTATTTAATAAAAGAGAGCAATGACATAGTGTAAATATTTAGGTAATATTGTTACACCGCTGTACTGTTTTTTTTTTTTAATATATTTTTGATTAAGAATTAAAAATACAAATTATTTGTTGATTTTGAATATTGTAAAGAAAAAAGTATCGGCATCAGTATTGGTATGGCCAAAACTATCCCTCACGGTATTGGACCGATACACACATTTGTAGAATAAACCATTGTGAGTGCATTTCCCAAAAACTAAGCTTTGCAAATCCTTTTAAAATTATACTCAATTGAATAGACTGCATAGACAAGATATTTAATGTTCGAACTGAGAAACTATTTTTTTTTTTTGCAAATAATTATTAACTTAGAATTTATTGGCAGCAACACATTGTAAAAAAGTTGGCATAGGGAATTTTTACCACTGTGTTACATGGCCTTTCCTTTTAACAACACTCAGTAAACATTTGGGAACAGAGGAGACCAATTTTTGAAGCTTTTCAGGTGGAATTATTTCCCATTCTTGCTTGATGACAGTTTAAGTTGTTCAACAGTCCCGGGTCTCTGTTGTTGTATTTCACGCTTCATAATGCGCCACACATTTTCAATGGGAGACAGGTCTGGACTACAGGCAGGCCAGTCTAGAACCCGCAATCTTTTACTACGAAGCCACGCTGTTGTAACACGTGCAGAATGTGGCTTGGCATTGTGAATGAAAAAGACGTTGCTTAGATGGCAACATATGTTGCTCCAAAACCTGCATGTACCTTTCAGTATTAATGGTGCCTTCACAGATGTGTAAGTTACCCATGCCTTGGGCACTAATACACCCCCATACCATCACAGATGCTGGCTTTTGAACTTAGCACCCATAACAGTCCGGATGGTTATTTTCCTCTTTGGTCAGGCGGACATGATGGCCACAGTTTCCAAAAACAATTTGAAATGTGGACTCGTCAGACCACAGAACACTTTTCCACTTTGCATCAGTCCACTTTAGATGAGCTCGGGCCCAACAAAGCTGGCGGCATTTCGGGGTGTTGTTCATAAATGGCTTTCGCTTTACAGATGTAACGATGAACTATGGTTACTGACAGTGGTTTTCTGAAGTGTATCCTTTACACACTGATGTCAGTTTTTGATGCAGTACCGCTTGAGGGATCGAAGGTCACAGGCATTCAATGTTGGTTTTCGGCCTTGCCGCTTACGTGCAGTGATTTCTCCAGATTCTCTGAACTTTTTGATAATATTACGGACCGTAGATGGTGAAATCCCTAAATTCCTTGCAATAGCTTGTTGAGAAATGTTCTTAAACTGTTCGACAATTTGCTCAAACATTTGTTCACAAAGTGGTGACCCTCATCCCATCCTTGTTTGTGAATGACTGAGCATTTCATGGAAGCTGTTTTTATAACCCAATCATGGCACCCACCTGTTCCCAATTAGCCTGTTCACTTGTGGCATGTTCCAAATAAGTGTTTGATGAGCATTCCTTAACTTTCTCAGTCTTTTTTGCCACGTGTGGCAACTTTTTTGAAACATGTTGCAGGCATCAAACTCCAAATGAGCTAATATTTGCAAAAAATAACACAGTTTACCAGTTCGAACGTTAAGTATATTGTCTCTGCAGTGTTTTCAATTGAATATAAGTTGAAAAGGATTTGCAAATCATTGTATTCTGTTTTTATTTACGATTTACACAACGTGCCAACTTCACTGGTTTTGGGTTTTGTATATATACGTGTGTGTGTGTTTGTGTGTGTGTGTGTGTGTGTGTACTAGGGTTGTACGGTATACCGGTATTAGTATAGTACCGCAATACTAATGAATAATTTTCGGTACGATACTGTCTCTGAAACGTACCGGTCCCGCAGACCACGTCGTGACATTGCTGGTTTACGAGCAGAGGAGCATGTTCGGCGGCACACAATCACGGAGTAGTTACAAGCAGACACAGTGTGTAGACAGAAAAGGGAGAACGGACGCATTTTGACTTAAAAACTAACAATAAAGGTGAAGTTATAACACTGAAACGCCCTCAGGAAGAGGTGCTTTAAGAGATGGCTAGTTAGCGGCTAACGTCCATCCGCCTTTGGAAGTGTTTTAGTTACTTCTAAATCACTAATCCTGGTCTCCATGGCGACAAATAAAGTAAGTTTCTTACAAGTTTCATCTCTGCAGGACGAGGAATTGCTAAACATGCTTCACTACACACCGTAGCTCACCGGCATCAAAATGTAAACAAACGCCACGTATCTAGTCGATACTACTATGATTACGTCAATATTTTTTGGCATCACAACATCTTCTTTCGTTTTTTTAAAATGTATATTATGTTTATAACCTCAGGAAATATGTCCCTGGACACATGAGGACTTAAATTATGACCAATGTATGATACTGTAACTACTTGGTATTAGATTGATACCCAAATTGGTGGTATCATCCAAAACTAATGTAAAGCATCCAAACAACAGAAGAATAAGTGATTATTACATTTTAACAGAAGTGTAGATAGAACATGTTAAAAGAGAAAGTAAGCAGATATTAACAGTAAATGAACAAGTACCGGTAGATTAATAATTAATTTTCTACCACTTATCCTTAATAATGTTGACAAAATAATAGAATGATAAATGACACAATATGTTACTGCATATGTCAGCAGACTAATTAGGAGCCTTTGTTTACTTACTTACTACTAAAAGACAAGTTGTCTAGTATGTTCACTATTTTATTTAAGGACCTAACTGCAATAAGAAACATATATTTAATGTACCCTAAGATTTTTTGTTAAAATAAAGCCAATAATGCAATTTGTTTGTGGTCCCCTTTATTTAGAAAATTACTGAAAAGTACCGAAATATTTTTAGTATCGGTACCGGTACCAAAATATGGGTGTCCTTACAACACTAGTCTGTATATATCCATATATATTATATATTGTACCCTTAAAGGGGAACTGCACTTTTTTTTGCCTATTGTTCACAATCATTATGAAAGACATGACAACAAATGTTTATTTTTTTAATGCATTCTAAATATTAAATAAACGTAAATTAACGTCGACTTACAGCAGAGCCAATGGGAGATCCTATATTCCGCCCATAAAATCAAATAAATAGCCATTCAAAAAGCACCAACAATACTCCATTTACATTTTGTGACTTGAATATTAACCAAGTATTACTAATATTGTTATGATAAGCGCTAACGCAGACAAACTATTTATAGCGGCGCCAGGATCACTACTGTGTGTCCCAATATTTAGTGGTCTGCTGCTTTCTTGCTTCCTTGCTCCTTGGAAGTTTCTTGTAGATCATAAATCATGCCTTTCACCTGGGAGGTAGATGGCTGAGTATGTAATCCGACAAGTTGGTACACTTTGACTGCCATTTAGGACCCAGAATTGGTGAGAACAATGCAAAAATACACTTTTTTAAGGCCTTCATAGGCAGAATTGAGTGGCTCCTATAGGCTCCATTGTGAGCAGACATTCGATCGCATGTATTTAATATTTAGCATGCATTAAAAGAAATTTAACATCCATCATCATGTCTTTCTTAATGATTGTGATTGATAGGCAAAATTCCCCAAAAAGTTCCCCTTTAATATATTTGATAATATAATAGATATCTGTATTGACGATGATCGGACTTGGCAGCATAAAACCCTGATCAAGATACACCAAATCAAACTTAACTTAAAAAAAACAAAAAACTGCAGAAACTGTTCTTTGAGGATAAAAATAACATGGACTTTGAAATGTCTTAATTCGAAAGGGTCCGGTTGAAATCTGTTCTCTTTTTAAATATCAGTATATTAAACAAACCCCTTCGTGTTGAAGTTGATATTTACTGCTTGAGCACCACATTCACTATCTTAGTTTTGGACTGTTTTGGTGCTTAACTGACTACAGATCTTGACCGCAAACTAATGATTAGAGAATTCAGAACAGGAGATAATAAAGGAGATCAATAATAGAATGCATAAATTACAGGAGGAGGCAGCCAAGAAACTGAGAGTTAACATCACCATGATTTATTCTAGACTGTTGTCAAGGATGAAAACAATATACTATGTCAAGCTCTCAAGAAGGAGAATGAAGAAGAGGAACAGATCATTGAGCAAATGAAATGTTGACTGGATGACAAGATTTTAAAAAATATATATTTTGACAGGGCTGGTGAGTGGTATCCGTATTTATAGAATGTGACACAGGTCAATAAAAATAAGCTGCGGGCCACACTTTGTGGTCTACATGAATGAGCATCTGACAAAGCGCAATTCCAACACAGCCAAGAAACTGGAAAAATATTAAATATCAAACCAACCAGACTAGGGCTGGGAATCTTTGGGTGTCCCACGATTCGATTCAAAATCGATTCTAGGGGTCACGATTCGATTCAAAATCGATTTTTTTTTTTCAATTCAAAACGATTCTCGATTCAAAAATGATTTTTTTTTTTTCTTTCTGAAAACAATACACAACAATACCATAATAATACAATACAATTTAATTTTGGAGTTCTGAACTTGTAATTTCTTGCAGTGTTTATTAAGTGGTAATATGTCACATTTGTCCCAATTAACTTTATACCCTGATAAACAGCCATATTCAGTGATGACATTATTGATATAAAGAAGACAGGAGTTAACATGTGACAGGTAAAAAAATTATGTCGTCACAATACATCGATAGCTTATTATACTGAGAGCCAATATTTATACCATGAATATTATTTTCACTTCTTATTTTTGCAGCTAAGGGTTCAATAACCAAATTAAATAATAATCCAGATGCAGGACATCCCTGTTTTACTCCTCTTTTTAACAAAAAAGGTTCTGAAATATGATTATTGGTTTTGACTGATGCCATGGGCCTTGTATAAAGCATCTTAATCCATTGTATAAAATTATCTCCAAATCCAAATTTACGTAATGTGCAAAACATAAATGACCAGTTTATGCGGTGGAAGGCCTTCTCCGCATCAACAGTACATACTGCTGTGGGATAAGGGAGACTTCTAGCATAGTAAATAACATTAAACAATTTCCTTGTCGACCTTCCATGAAGCCAGTTTGGTCAGTATGAATTAATTTTCCTATTACATTTGATAATCGTGTGGGTAAGATTTTTGCCAAAATTCAAAAGGATTCTCTATTCATTCAATACATAGGATTTCAGCAGGATCTACCCCACTCTGCTGACATGCAAGCAGAGTAGTAGATTTTTGTAAAAAGCTTTTATAATTGTAAAGGACAATGTTTGATCAACTGTTTGCAATGATGTACATTTGTTTTAACTATTAAATGAACCAAAAATATGACTTATTTTATCTTTGTGAAAATATTGGACACAGTGTGTTGTCAAGCTTATGAGATGCGATGCAAGTGTAAGCCACTCTGACACTATTGTTCTTTTTTATTTTAATGTCTAATGATAATGTCAATGAGGGATTGCATTGTTATAGTATTGCTGTGTATTGTTTTGTTGGATTGATTAATTAAAAACAAAAAAACAAAAAAAATAAAAAATAAATTATTTTTTTTTAAAAATCGATTTTTTAAAAATGAGAATCGATTCTGAATCGCACAACGTCAGAATCGCGATTTGAATTCGAATCGATTTTTTCCCCCACCCCTAAACCAGACTGTCAAAGAAATAAAATAAACAAACGAAGAATGATTCAGTCTGATTGAAGTAACTAATCTCCATTCAATAACAGTAACAACATCACAATACAAAGCAGTGGTTCTCAAACTTTTTTTGTCATCCCCCACTTTCTACAAGGGGGAGTTTTCAAGCCCCACCTGCCCCCATCGCCCCAACAGAACGCTAATGCCAAGCTTAACATTTTCAAATGTATTGAACATCAAGTAACATCAAGTTGTATACATTCAAACTCAATAACATAAAATAACATCAAGTTCAATAATAAATAAAATAACTGTGCAGCTGTGGTATAACTTGCATCAAATTCAATATCAAATAAAATAACTTGCATCAAGTTCAATGATAAATCAAAAAAAGTGTTAAAACTTGCATCAAGTTCAATAATAAATCAAAAAAAGTATTATAACTTGCATCAAGTTCAATAATAAATCAAAAAAAGTGTTATAACTTGCATCAAGTTCAATAATAAATCAAATAAAAGTGTTATAACTTGCATCAAGTTCAATACTAAATCAAATAAAAGTGTTATAACTTGCATCAAGTTTAATAATAAATCAAATAACTTGCATCAAGTTCAATAATAAATAAAAATAAAAGTGCTACTTTGCAATCTTTGCAAAAAAAAAGGAGGAGCTAATGCATTTGGCAAGACAGGGCAAGTGAACATGAGTTTTACAGTACTCCAGCATTAGTGGCTGCAATGAGGCTGTTTTGCACTGCACAGCTTTTCAAATCGGGGTTGCAGGCTTGACACTGCCACTGTTAAAACCTCATTGAGTTCGGGGCTGAGCTGCCTTGACGCGAGTGCTTCCCGGTGAATGACACAGTGTGTCCAATGCGCATTTGGCGCAACCCTCTTTATTAGAGCCTGCAGCCCGTTTCTTGACTTTGCCATGGTCTGTGCGCCATCATCATCCCATTTAAGGTTGTGTTATTTGAGGAAACTGTCCATTATCTTGAACAGCTCATCAGCAGTGGCTCTATTTTTTATGTATTTGCAAAACAGCAAATCCTCGCACAGTGACTCGCCATTCACAAAGCTTCCGCTTAGCCCCGCCCCCATTAGTTACTGTTGCTATGTCTGTCAAACTTTCGCTCCTACCTAGAAATTTAAAGCCTACAGGAAAAATAAGTAATTTACATTTATTTATATAGCGGATTTCACAGACAGAATCACAAAGTGATTTACAGTGTGTATAGAAAAAAAAAATCTAAGAATATAATTTAAAAAAAAAAAAAAAAAAAAAGGGAAATTTCCTCCCGTTCCACGCGCCCCACCTGTCATGTCTCTATTCCCCACCAGTGGGGCGCGCCCCACACTTTGAGAAACGCTGATACAAAGGATTGCCTACTAAGAAGTTTTGGAATTCAAAACCTTTCACCAAACTGATTCTAAACAACTAGATTTGGAAAATGACTATGATCCGTCTTTGCCAATTTTAGCAGAAACTGCTCTTACAACATGGAGGAACAACAGAACACCAATATAAAATCTGACAAACTGTCAATACTTATTTAAACAGCAGAAACACATGCAACATTTTCATCAAATTGCCATTAACGAACATGCTGGTTCAAATGCTGAAAAAGGAATGGGTTTATAGTGAATATGAACTGATATACATCAACAAAAAATGTTTAATAGGTTTTAATTTGCAAAACACTTTTTTTCATATTCAAGGTACTGAAAGTGCATTGACACTGGGGCTCTGGAAGAGTGCTTGGCAGGGACAGACAACGCGGAGAAAATGATAAATGGGGATCTGAACACAGATATTCAACGCAAAGATGCGCCTGTCTTCAGATCCTACAGCAAGTTTCGTAATCTGCACGGTCTTTCCCAGCTAATAGCGCTACCTACAAGAGTGTGTGATTCCACCCAATCAACCATAGATCTCATTCTCACTTCAGACCGGCCTAAAATAAAAAATAGTGGGGTCATGATCTGTGGTCTTAGCGACCACTATCTAACCTTCTGCATCCGAAAAATAGCTAAACCCAAAGCCAATGGCCACATAACAGCCCAATCCAGATCCTTCAAAAAATACTCCAATGACAATTTCAATATAAAATTAGATGAGTGGGACTGGTCCCCTGTGCTCGCGAGCAACCTGGTCGATGTTGCTTGGGATCGCTTCAAAACGGCGTTCCTAAAGATACTAAATGACATGGCTTCCGTGAAAACAGTCAGGATCAAAGCCCGCTCGGAACCATGGATGAATCCGGACCTATTAGCTGCCATAAAAGACAGAGACAGAAAATACTCCGAATACCAAAAATGTAAAACACAAGTAGATAAACAACCCAATAATATCAACCTCAAATCACTCCTTTCAACTCTCAAAAAGCAATGCAATAATTTAAGAAATAAGTCAACCAATCTGACTAAATCCTTAAAAAAAAAAAAAAAAAATTACATTAACGACAAAATAGAGGAAAACACAAATAAGCCACGTGAGCTCTGGAAAATTCTCAACAACCAGCTTCCTGGTTGCAGCCAGAAACTTAAAACCAGACTCACCAACATCAGCATCAAGGAGGGTGACTCCCTCATTACAGACAAAATGGAGGTAGCTAGCAGACTTAACACCTTTTTCACCAGCATAGCCGCAACTCTTGTCAACAAGCTGTCCCACCACTCTGGTCACTTTGGTGTAGAACACATTAAAGCCTTCTACAGAAAGCTAGGAGTATCCAACGATGATTTCAAATTACAAATGGTCACAGCTGATGAGGTGTTTAAAAAATTGAGCGCGCTCCACCCAAACAAGGCCACCGGCCTTGATAATATTCCCTCCAGATTCCTCAGGGACTCTGCCTCCATCATTGCCCCGATCATCACGCACATAATAAACCTATCAATTACACAAGGCCAAGTACCAAAAGATTTTAAGATAGCAATAGTTACTCCCCTCTTTAAAAAAGGAAGCAAATTGGAACTGTTTCTATTCTCAGTTCCATTTCGAAAGTAATGGAGAAAATAGTTTATGAACAGGTCGATAGTTACCTTGCCACTAATAAACTCATGTACAAATTCCAATCCGGCTTCAGAACTAACCACTCCACTGACACATGCCTTCTCTATCTGACCGACCACATCAAACATGAGGTGGACGCGGGCAAATACTGCGGCATGGTCATGCTGGACCTTCAGAAGGCCTTTGACACCGTTAACCACGCTATACTGTTGGATAAGCTCAGAGCAATCGGATTTAACAAAACCTCATGGAGCTGGATGCAATCTTACTTGGAGGGGAGGGAGCAGGTGGTAGAGGTAAACGGCACCGTGTCCCCCCCCCTCTGGGTGAGCTGTGGAGTCCCCCAAGGCAGTATATTGGGACCTTTACTGTTCCTAATATACATAAACGACTTGTCATCGGCATGCGACTGTGAATTGTTTTTGTTTGCGGATGACTCTGCCCTGCTGGTATCCGACAAGGACAAGTCACAGGTTGAGAAAATCCTCAGTGCTGAGCTCTGTAGAACTTGCACCTGGCTCGCTGACAACAAGCTATCCATACACTTGGGTAAAACTGAATCCATCCTGTTTGGTCCCACATCAACCTTAAGAAAGTCAATGACTTCACTATAAAAGTGGGTGACATTGTTATCACCAGGAAAGATGAGGTCACCTACAGTTCCATTCTAGAGGCTAACCTTTCCTGTGATAAAATGGCAACCAAGGTAATCAAAAAGGTTAACCAACGAACGAGATTTCTCTACAGAATCTCCTCTCTGGTCAACAAAAGCACCTTGAGGATTCTGGCGGGAACTCTCGTTCAACCCTTTTTCGATTACGCATGCACCTCCTGGTACCCTAGCACCTCCAAAACCCTCAAATCTAAACTCCAAACATCCCAGAACAAGCTAGTCAGGTTACTTCTAGACCTCCACCCCAGATCCCACCTCACTCCTACCCACTTCTCCAAAGTGGGCTGGCTCAAGGTGGAGGACAGAGTTAAACAACTTGCACTGAGCCTAGTCTATAAAATCCACTACACCTCCCTGATACCGAAGTACATGTCAAACTACTTCCTTAACGTAAATGACCGCCATAACCACAACACCAGGGGGAGCTCCACTAACCACGTTAAACCCAGATTCCGAACTAACAAAGGTCTTAACTCATTCTCTTTCTATGCCACATCAATGTGGAATGCACTCCCAACAGGTATAAAAGAAAGGGCATCTCTATCCTCCTTCAAAACTGCAATAAAAGTTCACCTCCAGGCAGCTACAATCCTAAACTAACACCCTCCCTGGATTGCTAATAATCAAATGTAAAAAATCAAATGCAGATACTTTTTCTTATGCCTTCTGATCTCTCTCTCTCTCTCTCTCTCTCTCTCTATGTCCACTACCTGCTGTCCATATCCTACCCCCCCGCCCCTTCCACACCCCTGATTGTAAATAATGTAAATAATTCAATGTGATTATCTTGTGTGATGACTGTTCTATGATAGTATATATCTGATAGTATATATCTGTATCATGAATCAATTTAAGTGGACCCCGACTTAAACAAGTTGAAAAACGTATTCGGGTGTTACCATTTAGTGGTCAATTGTACTTCACTGTGCAACCTACTAATAAAAGTCTCAATCAATCAAAAACCTCAGTCACCTATTGATGACTATGACTGCCAACTAGACGATAGTAACCAGACCGGAAAAAAGTAGCTATCATTTCAGCGTTTAATGAATACAGACTCAGCTACCTGCAACAAGTAACGTCTTGTAAGTATTGTAGTGTCTTTACAGAAACACACCATCTGACACTCTTTTTAAACGTTATTGCTGACCTTAAAGTACCAGGATACTTGCTTAAATACATTCTATTTTTATGTTGAAATGCATTTCATTTTTGAATTGAATTGAAGTATTTATTTCAAACCTGCACAGTACAACAAAACATTTTTTTTTTTTTTTTTTTTTTTTACATTTTGGCAGAGACATTTATGCAAGGCTTGAAAAGGGGTTGGATGAAGCAGATGCTTATAATATCCCAACCCCTCTCACTCATTCCACATTTAACATAAACAATATAATACAAGAACAATACTATACAAACAAAAACAAGAAAAGCTCCTGTACACTAACAATACAATAGTACCACTGTTACTTTGATACAAGACGAGACAAAACAAACACACACACACACACACACACACACACACACACACACACACACACACACACACACACACACACACACACACACACACACACACACACACACACACACACACACACACACACACACACACACACACACACACACACACACATACATAGGCCCAAACACTCTCTGACCATACACCTCTCTCCCATCGCACTGTGCTGAGGGCATCACTCTCTTTCCTCCTCGTACTTCTTCAGTACTTCTTTTTTAAACAGTCTTTTAAATTGAATCATGTTAGAACACGTTTTTAACTATTCCCCTAAGTTGTTCCACAGACTGACTCCACGCACTGAAATGCACATAGACTTTAAAGTTGTTCTAAATGTAGGCAAATATAATTTGTTGTTTCCTCTTAGACTGTACCTATGGTGAGCATCTCTATCCTGGAATAGGTTCTGTATATTGGATGGTAGAGAGTTTTGGGATGCCCTAAACATAATTTGAGCAGTTTTAAATTTGATGAAATCGTGCAGTTTAAGTTGCTTTAACTCCATGAATAGTGGATTTGAATGATGTCTGTAGTCAACATTGGACACAATCCTAATGGCCTTTTTCTGCAGAGTGACTAAAGGCTGTAGATGGGATTTATAACAATTTCCCCAGACTTCAACACAATAATTTAAATACGACATAATAAATAAATGGTACAATAACAGTAGAGCATTGGTGTTCAATAAATGACATGATCTCCTCATCATTCCAACACATTTAGCAACCTTTGTCCTCAAGTAACTTATATGAGGCTTCCATGATATATTTTCATCTATTACCACTCCTAAGAATGAATTTTGTTGAACATAATCTATTGGTGTATCATCAATAACAATCCTGATGGGTATATTACTTTTTCGATTGCTAAAGAGCATGATTTTGGTCTTCTTTACATTCAGAGACAATTTGTTGGTATTAAACCAAGTTTTTAACTTTATCGTCTCCTCAGTTACAGAGGCCAGAAGTTGCTTCATGTCGTCACCTGCACATGTAATGGTTGTATCGTCAGCAAAGAGGATGAACTCCAGCAGTGTTGATACTTTACATATTTCATTGATATACATTATAAATAGTGTGGGTCCTAGTATGGACCCCTGGGGGACTCCACAGGTTATGTTCATGAGTGTAGATTGGTATTGGTCGATCTGAACAATCTGCTGTCTCTCATTCAAGTAGCTCTTCAGCCAATTCCCTGCCACTCCCCTTATGCCATAGTTTTCCAGTTTATTTACCAAAATCTGGTGGTCAATGGTATCGAAAGCCTTTTGCAGGTCAATAAAAATTCCTATAACAAATTTATTCTTCTCGATACCATTAGTAATGTTTTCTATTAAATCACTTAAAGCTAATGAAGTTGACCTATTTTGACGGAACCCATATTGACAATCAGATAATAATTTGTGCTTTTCAATGAAGCCACAAAGTCTATTATCAAATAATTTTTCCAATATTTTTGACAACTGTGGCAGAAGGGAGATGGGCCGGTAATTTGTGAAGAGGTGTTTGTCTCCAGATTTGAAGATGGGGATGACTTTTGAGAGTTTCATTTGTGAAGGAAATTGTCCAAGTTGAAAAGATAAATTGCAGATGGATGTGAATGGTTTGATGATTTCTTCCGCTACATTACGGACAGTCCTCATGTCTGTCACGTGATGTTTTGTTCTTGCTCTTCTGAATAACCTCCAATACTTCCTTTTCGACAGTCGGAGTAAGGAACATCGAGTAAGGATTTTTTTCAATAAATTCCGTGGGCTGTTCATCATTTATTGGGATTTTTTTTGCCAGCTCAGGCCCAAAAAAACATATTGAAACCATCAGTAATCATCTTCTTGTCACTTATGATTTGGTCGTTCTCAACAAAAAGCTCTGGATAACAAGGACTGTTTGAACCATGCCCAATAATTGTATTTAATACCTTCCAAATTCCCTTTATATCATTTTTCTTTTGGATTAATAGTTTGGTGGTGTATTCTTTTCTGCTTGCTCTTAATATGCTGGTTAATTTATTTTTATATGTTTTGTACTTTTGTTCTGTTTCTATGGTTTGATGCCTACAAAAAGTCCTATATAAATAATTTTTCTTTTTGCAAGCGTTTGCAAGCCCTTTGGTTATCCATGGAGTTTTTGTGGAGTTAGTTATAGTGCATTTTTTGATGGGGCAGTGTGTATCATAAAGTGAGAAAACAATGTCATGAAATAAATTATAAGCTGCATTTATATCTGACGTTTGAAAAACAGAATCCCAGTTTTGTTTCGCTAAATCATTCTTAAGTGCTGTTAATGATCGTTCTGTTGTGGTTCTTTGATAATAGTCACTATTTACAGGTTTGGATGTTTTGCAGTTAATATTGTACACCATGAACACTGGTAAATGATCACTGACGTCACTCACTAACAAGCCTCCAGTTACAGTCTGTTCTACAATGTTACAAAATATGTTGTCAATAAGTGTGGTGCTGTGTGTTGTGATTCTTGTGGGTCGTGTGATCAATGGGAATAAGCCCATGGAGAACATGGTGTCAATAAATTCTGCTGTGTGTTTGTGTTTATTAGGATTCAAAAGGTTGATATTAAAGTCACCACATACTATATATTTTTTGTTTGTCTTAAATAATTTTTCCATCCATTCATTAAATATTTTCAAGTGGGATCCTGGTGTCCTATAAACGGAGCTTACAATAATGTGTTTCCTATTTGAAAATGATAATTCCACAGTGACGCATTCGAAGAGTTCCTCAACAGCTAAACACATATCATTGACAATACTACAGCTGATATTTTTGTCCACATACAGAGCCGCACCTCCTCCTCTCTTATTTTTACGGTTGGTACAAAACATTTCATACCCATTTAATTCAAACTCATTACTTGTATTCTCATTCATCCATGTCTCTGAAACACCTATAATATTAAATGGAGATTTGAATTGATTCAAATAGTCCTGGATATCATCAAAATGAGAGTATAGACTCCTGCTATTAAAATGTACTAGAGATATGTTATTATCTTGCATAAATGTTTTATCAAATGTGACGTCAGTATAATACAAACAATCATTGTTGGTGTTTTGAGGAGCATTTCTATCTGGATCCATTTCGCTCATAAATCTTTGTGATTTGTAGTTGATGTGGTCTGAGAAACTGATCGATTCCAAATTGTGGGAGTTTATCACGTCTTCATTCTCCTCTATTTCAGAGGAAAATTCACTATCAGAACTATGCATACAGAGTTATTTCAGAGTCATGAAAAGAAGAAGAGGGTGTGTGATCATGGTCAGATAAATAATTCCTCTGTTCATGAAACATAAACAAGAGAAGAGGGCATATGGTCAAGGACTGTGGGCCACAGACACACAACACAAACATGCACACAACAACTGGACCATTCAAGCAAACACATAAACAACCTCTCATCCACACACACAAAAACATACACTCACACACTGCAGGCAATAAAATAAACATGGAAAAACAAAAAACAAAAAGCTCCCCCCAAGAGCTTCTAAATATCCAATCGCAAAAGTAAAAAACTAAAGAAGTAATATTAACAAAAAATAAATAAATATATATATATATATATATATATATATATATATATATATATATATATATATATATATATATATACATACACATACACACATATACATATATATATATATATATATATATATATATACATATATATACATATATACATACATACATATCATATATGTATGAGGCGTGGTAAGTATCACATATTTAATATGGAACAACTTCAAAATGCAAAAAAATTGTTTCCTAAATAATTCCCATTCATCACACCATTTTTGTAATTAGGTTCGGATAACAAACAGAAAAAGCAAACAATAAAACTCTTATATATCTTCTATGAATACAAAATAATATTGTGGTTTAGTAAAAAAAAGAAAAAACAGAAAAAGAAAAACAGTCACGTGGCAACATGACGCGTCAACGACTCAGGAAGTAAACAGATCCATGCCTGTCTCCAGCACAGAAGCCCAACGATGAAAAAGTGTCACTGAAGAAAATCAAACAAAAATAGTCTTACCAAGTGTCGTATGTCCATTATATTTCCAATTCGCAAAGTATTTGAAAATAATGTCTTAACATCCACAAAATGCCACAATTTCAATCGGCCATTTTGAATATATCGCTCAAAATTACTTTGGCAATTCGCGGGGGAAATACCTCTGCACTTGACCCATAATAATCAGATCAGTGATACTGGAAATACGCAAAAATGGGGAAGAAATGTGCTGTTAATGGATGCTCAAAGACACACAAAAATGGGGTTCCATTGTTTTATTTCCCAAAACAAGAAAGCACTAAAAGGCTGTGGAATCGTTTTGTGGCCATACTTAGGCGAGACTGGGTGTGGAATACTTAGTATTCCACCATCTGCTCAGACCCGGACAGCTGTGACGAATTGCATTTTTTTGTCACAAAACCTACATAAGACAATAACAATATTTTTTTTGTGCATTCTAAATTGTAAATAAACTTAAGCGAAAGTCTGTTAACAACGGAGTCAATGGGAGCGCCTCTATTCCGTTAACAATACTCCATTTACATTTTGTGACCTGAATATTAACCAACTATAAGCGATTTTGTCATGTAATTTTAGCGGTGCATTGTTCACAGAGAGCTTACTAAGCTATATTGACATATGGAGCCGGTCGACCTGCTGCTGCTGCTGCATCACCTATAAATTGGTAAAAGTTAATTCCAGATTATAAATCATGCTTCTCACCTGGATAGTAGCAGGTTTTGGCTATAAACCGAGAAGTCAGTAAACCATGACATTCGATTTAGACGCGGAGATTATGAGAAAGACATACAAAAAACGCTCATTTGTGGCAATAATTTTTTTAACCCCTCGGGAGGATTATTGTTATTATTATTATAATTAATACTTCATCCAAACGGTTGTTTTATTATGTTCTTAGTTTGTATATTTTGTTCAGCACTTAGCAATACTGCTACATGATGCTATAGTGTTTCACTAAAGCTACATCTCTTTAGCACGCATCTTCTCAAACATGTTGCGCAACCTCCTTATATTCAGGCTACAAAATATAGGGTTATGGATCATAATTTGTCTCAAATTAGTCGTTGTTGGCTCTCATAAAGTCGTGAAAAGTAGGTTTGTTGTTGCAGGGAAAAGAACATTAATTATTGATACTTGGTATCATTACAGTTGATGTCTGTGTAGACCTACCCGCGGCATTTGTTTACATTCAGGAGTGCTGGCTTGCTGTTAGCGGTTAGCAATTGTATCCTCCTACTGTGTGAAATGAAACATGTTTAGCTCTTCCTCGTCCTGCAAGGATGATACTTGTGAGAAACGTACTTTATTTGTCGCCATGGTGGCGAGGATTAGTGATTTAGAAGCAGCTCAAACACTATCGAATGTGAGTGAACATTAGCCACTAGCTAGCTAATGGCTACCAGAGCTAGAGCTAAGCACCCCTTGCTGAGTGGCGCTTCAGTGTTTATAGCTTCAACTTTATTGTTAGCTTTTAAGCCAAAATGCTTCCATTCTTCCTCTTTTATCTCCTTACTGTTTCTGTTTGTAAGTACTTTGTGCGTTGCCTAACATGCGCCTGTGCTCAATTTACCACCAATGTCACGACGTGACAACAGCGCGCTGTCATGTTCGTAAAAAAAGTACTGGTATTTTTTAGAAGCAGTATAGTACCGTTTGTAATTCATCAGTGCCGCGGTACTGGTACTAGTACTGGTATACCGTACATCCCTAGTCAATCAATCAATCAATCAATGTTTATTTATATAGCCCTAAATCACAAGTGTCTCAAAGGGCTGTACAAGCCACAACGACATCCTCGGTACAGAGCCCACATACGGGCAAGGAAAACTCACCCCAGTGGGACGTCAATGTGAATGACTATGAGAAACCTTGGAGAGGACCGCATATGTGGGTAACCCCCCCCCTCTAGGGGAGTCCACATCAATGTCCTCTCGAAGGTGCATGTCTGCTCTCGTGCCCCAGGCTCCGTGCACAGAAAATCTACGCAGTCCAAGTCCAAACCCTAATACAACCTAAATTCTAAACAAAATAAACACATTACAATTTAGTCTTTAACATTGTCAACAAGTGATCACAAAAGATATATATATATACTGTGTGTGTATATATATATATATATATATATATATATATATATATATATATATATATATATATATATATATAGTTTGGACTCCACTGCATTACTTTAACTCTACTCTCAAAGAGAATATATCTATATATTTAATGTATAGTTGTTTAGTTGTTAGTTTTTTGAATAATCTTTGTTATTCTGACTTGTAAAATTAAAAAAGTATCTTTATAAAAGCATCTTACACATATGATATGAAAGTGCCTGTTTATAGGCGATTTAAATGACTTTGTTAGTGCCAATAAGAATGACTAAGTCTGCAGTATTTAACAACCCTTTTAACAGCTTTCACCTGTTAAAAACCATGAAGCCAATCAAGCTTTGCCAAGGACAAAATGTTAAAGTGGTTGTAATTTAAAAACTTGCTCATCAGCCAAGACAACATTCTCTCAGCACATTAGAATCCAAAACCATTAGTGCTTAAAGGGCCCCCTAATGCTGACAACAGTGGCACTTATTTCATAGTCCTGGACCTAAAAATTATGTCTACAGGTAAAATTCCACACAAAAGTGACACAGCACATTTTGGAACGCCCACTTTTAGCTAAAAAATGAATGGGCGGGGCTGCATCAGCCTGCTGACGTCACCTGCAATAGGCTATAGGCAATTTCATAGTATATGTTTTGCTAGTATTTTCATCCTGAATCACGATATTTTCGCGGATAATTTGAAGGAATTAGTACATATGTTTGCCAGACGCATTGCTGCAGGTTGTAGCAATACAACTAAAAAAGCGGTCAGCCTGCCTACATTTCCTAATGATGGGAATATGAGGAAAGTATGGACCTTTCCAGTCAAATTGAATCATGCAAAATAGAACGGACCAAACGAGAGTACTATTTTTAAGGAATGATTCTGACTTTGAAGAAGAAGGGTTTTGGTTATAGTGTGGATAAAAAAAATAAAAAAGTTGACCTGGCGCTTAAAAGTGAGAGAAAAATAAGGTAAGCCTCTAGTATTCTAGATTGCATCCTCTTCTACTGATGTTTTCCACACGATGCGTGAGGAAATTAGATTATGTTATACTGGATTTATTTTTTGCTCATAATGTTTACAGGGGAGAAAGAAGAGCCCTGCTCTCAATACCACAGTTTTTGACAAGAATTGGAGCTTCCTGACCACTGATTGTAATCACAGCTACAGGTTAGCTAGCTAGCATTTTCGACTTGAACTCTGCCTAGCAGGAGGCAGGGATTTGCGACAACAAGCAAACTGGAGGTCACAATACGGAGGCTAACTAGCTAAAAAGCTAGCTCAAAGCTGTTGCGTAGCAACCCAAAGCTGTACAGCGAAACCGTGAAAGTTTGGACACGTCTTAAGCATTTCTGATCACACTAATTCAGGGGTCCCCAACGTTATTTGTACCAGGGACCGGTTTATTGAAGGCATTATTTTTACGGACCTGCCTTTCACGTGTTTCAGACAAATACAGCAAAATTAAATGCATGAAAAATTAAATATACACTAAACTCTGAATTAGTGGGAGCCCTGGGCTTGCTTCTTTGTGATGAGATAGTCCCTGAATGGTTGATGGTATACTACTAAATTTGGTATTTACTACAGTACATACCATTAACCTGCCTGGGACTGCAGATGGAAATTAGCCTTAGGCTACAATCGGGCACATTTTGTTATGATTTGTCACACCAGGTTGGAGTCTGTGGATTATTCCCCTTAGTTCAGTGGTCTGTTATGTTTTTTCAGTGCTCCTTTGCTCCCTTGGTTATGTTTTCTTGTTGCTAGATGGCTGATTAGCAGCACATGCTTTCTGTTTAGCACCCTCACCTGGTTCTTCCCCTAATCACTCCCCTTTATATTCTGGTGTTTTCCTTGTCTAAGTTGCTGGTCTACTGTTCCCTGTTCGCTACAGACGATGGTTTGTTTGTTGGTTTTATTGTTTGATTCACGCAACGTACATTTTTTCACTCTGCTATCACTGCTATCACTTTGCCACACTAAACTAGCATCCAGTTTATGTTATCCATCCATCCATTTTCTACCGCTTGTCCCTTTCAGGGTCGCGGGGGGTGCTGGAGCCTATCTCAGCTGCATGGGCGGAAGGCAGGGTACACCCTGGACAAGTCGCCACCTCATCACAGGACTAACACAGATTGACATATTATTTTGCTCTAAGTAAAGAATATATATAAAGGAGTTTTTATATGCTACTTTGCCCCCTTGGTTACATTTTCTTGTTGCCAAGTGGCTGATTAGCCGGACCTTCTTTCTGTTTAGCGTCCTCACCTGGTTCTGCCCCTAATCACTCCCCTTTATATTCTGGTGTTTTCCTTGTCTTAGTTGCTGGTCCATGGTCGATTGTTCGCTGTTCGCTACAGATGTTTGTTGGTTTTATTGTTTGTTTCATGCTACGTATGTTTTTTCACTCTGCTGTCTTCATGCCACGCTAAACTAGCATCCAGTTTATGTTATGTTGCTTTATATATTGAAGTAAAGAATCATCTTTCCTGCATGCTGCCTGAGGTCCTCCCCATCTTTGGAATCACAAACACTTAACAAGCCAGCTTACGAAACATTTACATTTTGTATGTTTATTAATGTACACTGATTGTTGCATGTAAAAAAGTTATAAAAATATAATAACAAATGGTGACTTCTTATTAGGAGTTTTACTATATATCTATGAACAAGCTTAT
The DNA here is from genome assembly GCF_033978785.1 of Entelurus aequoreus. Taxonomy (NCBI): domain Eukaryota; kingdom Metazoa; phylum Chordata; class Actinopteri; order Syngnathiformes; family Syngnathidae; genus Entelurus; species Entelurus aequoreus. The sequence goes on along the minus strand of NC_084751.1, from coordinate 28,776,210 downwards.
TGGTGTGTTTAGCAGGAAATGCGTCACGGAACTGTACCAATCCCTAGACCGGTAGTTGGGGACCACTGCACTACGTGATCTCTAAAACAGGCTGACAAAGCTCTGATCGGTGCAAGGTACGACAATTGAGGAAATAAGCAATTTAGAATTGCTGCTGCCGTCAAAACTAACAACGCCAACGGCATTCAGTTGGCCGCTAACAACCATGATGAGACGTAGTCCACGGAAAACTGTCAGCCAGACACATATTGACTCACAGATTGAATTGCCTGAAACAGATGACCCGAATACAAGAGCGTTAGTGCAACATAACCAGAGAGAGAGATTGAAGGGAATTTCAAGATGATAATATCATTCAGAGAAGAAATGAAGATTCTCAGTGAGGACAATGCCGCAGTAAAAGAGATGCTGCTAGAGGACAATGCAACATTGCGACAACTGTTGAATACCAAGCAACAAGATCACAACTGATCTGGAGAACATCAGTGGTCTGGAAAATATCAAAAAGGAGAAGGCAGCATTGCGCCAACAGTTACAGGCAATACAGCCAACAAGATAACATTGATCTAGGGAATATCATTGTTATGGAATACCTCAAAGAGAAGAACCATTGAAATCATCACAGGAGACGATGCGCAGTTAACTATAACAAATACTGAGCAATGAAAGCATACCAACGAGAAACAAATATGAAACAATGTTCCAGCAGCAACATGCAGCTGATGCTGGCATTTAAACACTCTTGAGCGCTTAGGGGCAGGGGAATAAAGTCACTGCAAGTCAACATACACAGAACAGGAAGTGGGAAAAAATAAGAGTACTAAACTGGAACAAAACACCCAACACATGAAAAACATAACAAAACCAAAACAGGGTATGAAAAGTAAAGCAATTGTTTGGCAGTGGTTAATATTTCATCAGGGGGATATTTCTATCGGGGGAAATTATCAGTTTCCGTTTTGTTTGAATTTATCTTGAGGAAATTTGAGGACAACCAGTTTTTAATAGAGGATACGCACTCCAATAACTCAGATAAAAAGTGAAACTCTGATTCAATGAAGGAGCATAACTGTTGAATATCTGCATAGAAATTATCAACCTCCCAAGTGGCATCAGATACAACACAAATAAAACAGGCCCCAGAACAGAACCCTGGGCCACACCACATGACAGGTTGGACACATTGGACATTACATCATTAAGAGCAACATTAAAAGTTCTCCCAAATATACAGTATATAAGAAGCAAACCACCTGAGAACAGCACCAGAAAACCCCGTCTCAGATTTGAGGCGATCTATCAGTATACTGTGATCCACAGTATCAAAGGCAGGTGTCAAATCAAGTAAAACCAAAACTGTGTAGCAACCAGAGTCAGCGGCCATCATCACGCCACTGGAAACTTTCAAAAAAGCAGTTTTGGTGGAGTGAAATAACCTAAAGCCAGATTGGTATTTATTGTAAAAATCATGTTGTTCCAAAAAGTAGGTTAGCTACTTAGCTACCACTTTTTCAATGATTTTTGACATAAAAGGAAGTTTTGATTTGGGCCAGTAATTTATAGGCTCCACCGGGTCAAGATTAGGTTTTTTAAGGATGGGATTCACCACAGCATGTTTAAAAAAGCTGGGGATCGAGCCAGACTGAAGGGAAAGGTTGATCAATTTTACCACCCAAGGACCAACAACATCAAAAACATTTAAGAACAGTAGAGTATGAACAATGTCCACAGGGCTCGACGTGGGTTTCATTTTGCCCACTAAAACCTGAACATCCTGTAGGCTGACAGGAGTAAAGGAAGACCATGATGAGCACACAGAGGCTGGTGTAGTGCACAAACTATCAAAGCTTGGCCCTTATGTCTTGCAGCTTGTTCACAAAAAAGTTAAAAAATCTATTAGTCATCCTGTGTGTACACAGGCACCTGAGGAGATGGAGGTACAACAAGATTGTCAATAGTGTCAAATAAGACTTAAGGGTGTTTCTTATTATGCAAAACAAGATTTGAAAAGAAAGCTGAGCGAGCATGTTTCATCATTTCATTTAGCTCCATTATCATTTCTTTAAAACGGAGTCAATGAACCTCTAATTTTGTGGCTTTCCACAAACATTCTTCTTTCCGACAGCTTCTCCTAAAGCTGGAAATGGCTTCATTCAACCATGCACTAAGTTTTTTATAAGAGAGCCTAGAGTGTTTTTAGCTGTTGCTCCTGTGTAAAAAACAGTCCAACAATGATGATTGAAGTTAGTCATAAATGTATGAACATCATCACAGCTCGTAAAAGTTGCTGGGTCAAAAAGAACCGAAAACACGCTGATTGCACAGTCATTTAAAATGCGTGTCTGTTTGTTCACTTTGGAAGGAGACTGAGTCAGTGAGAACGACAGATTAAAAACAATACAATAGTGGTCGTTTATTTGAAGGTCTTCAATACTTAATTGGTAAATTTTTACTCCAAACGAAAAGACCAGATCTAAAGTATGACCTTTTGAGTGAGTAGGACCCGACACATGCTGTAAAAAATGGAATGAGTCCATAAGAGATACCAGCTCGGCTACCAAGGGACAAGAGGAGTTATCAACATGGAGATTGAAATAACCAATAATTAATACACTCTCCAGCTTAACAATAGATGACATAAAATCAGTAAATATGTCTAAAAATAGACGAGCAGGACCAGGCGATCTGTAGATTAAAAGGCCTACTGAAATGAAATGTTCTTATTTAAACGGGGATAGCAGATCCATTCTATGTGTCATACTTGATCATTTTGCGATATTGCCATATTTTTGCTGAAAGGATTTAGTAGAGAACATCGACGATAAAGTTTGCAACTTTTGGTCGCTGATAAAAAAAGCCTTGCCTGTACCGGAAGTAGCGTGACATCGCAGGTTGAAGGGCTCCTCATATTTCCCCACTGTTTACACCAGCAGCGAGAGCGATTTGGACCAAGAAAGCGACGATTACCCCATTAATTTGAGCGAGGATGAAAGATTCGTGGATGAGGAACGTGAGAGTGAAGGATTAGAGTGCAGTGCAGGACGTATCTTTTTTCGCTCTGACCGTAACTTAGGTACAAGGGCTCATTGGATTCCACACTTTCTCCTTTTTCTATTGTGTATCACGGATTTGTATTTTAAACCACCTCGGCTACTATATCCTCTTGAAAATGAGAGTCGAGAACGCGAAATGGACATTCACAGTGACTTTTATCTCCACGACAATACATCGGTGAAGCACTTTAGCTACGGAGCTAACGTGATAGCATCGTGCTTAAATGCAGATAGAAACAAAAGAAATAAGCCCCTGACTGGAAGGATAGACAGAAGATCAACAATACTACCAAACTCTGGACCTGTAACCACACGGTTAATGCTGTACCGCCGGACGAAGCCTAGCAATGCTGTTGCTAACGGCGCCATTGAAGCTAACTTAGCTACGGGACCTCGACAGAGCTATGCTAAAAACATTAGCTATCCACCTACGCCAGCCCTCATCTGCTCATCAACACCCGTGCTCACCTGCGTTCCAGCGATCGACGGCGCGACGGACTTCACCCGATCATCGATGCGGTCGGCAGCTAGCGTCGGATAGCGCGTCTGCTTTCCAACTCAAAGTCCTCCTGGTTGTGTTGCTGCAGCCAGCCACTAATACACCGATCCCACCTACAGCTTTCTTCTTTGCAGTCTCCATTGTTCATTAAACAAATTGCAAAGGATTCACCAACACAGATGTCCAGAATACTGTGGAATTTTGCGATGAAAACAGAGCTGTGTGTCCAAATACTTCCGCTTCAACCATTGACGTCACGTGCATACGTCATCATATCTAGACGTTTTCAACCGGAGGTGTGGCGGGAAATTTAAAATGTCACTTTATAAGTTAACCCGGCCGTATTGGCATGTGTTGCAATGTTAAGATTTCATCATTGATATATAAACTATCAGACTGTGTGGTCGGTAGTAGTGGGTTTCAGTAGGCCTTTAAAACACAGTAAAAAAGAGTGTTTGTTTCCAACCTTGCACGTCTGAAGCTTGAATGAGTTGCACGGGTTTGTGTTCATCAGTCTGCAGCAGAAAGAGTCCCAATAAACAAAGGCCAAGCCGAGTAAGCCGAGGCGTCCCAAACACATGACAGCCCGGAGGACACAGCTCGTTAAGAAAAAATAACTCGTTCTCCCGCTGCAGATTTTCCGTGAGGCACATAAAATCCAACTTGCGGGACACGAATAGGTCATTCAGGAGATGTGTTTTGCTAGCTATCGACCTAAAATTTTTCAGACACAAGCGTAGAGTTGTTTCCTCGCTAGCTGGTGGAGAGTTGCGACACAGCGGCCGGAGGCATCCGTGGTCCACATCGTGATGTCGGGGAAGGCGTCGGGGAAGGCGTCCGTGCAGCGACGCTGCCAGCGGTAGATGACGGAGGCAGGTGGCCAGACGCGCAGGTGTCACAGGCTGGATCCAACGCAGTCCGTGTGATTCCGGGTATCCGGGTGAAAAGAGGACAGGAGCAGTCCCCGAGTGAGACCTACAGTACGCCTTGATTTTCGCCAGAAGACCTCTGCGTCTCCCCCGCTTTTTGGCGTGCTTCCTCCGCAGGACAGGTGAGCGTAGCAGGTAGGCAGGGACAGAGGCTAGGTGGGAAGGCATTTTAGATGCCTGATGCCCAAATTTAATAAGTAGCTCGCCTGCTGAAAAAGTGAGGGCACTCATTTTGCATTATTTTGTGTTAAAAAAGAATATTGTTGACACTCCAAAAAAATAATAATCCCAGTTTTCCAAGAATTCTATATTGTATTTGACAGTTTGGTGACCACGGATCAGAGGCGAATGAGGCGCTCGCTGTTCCAAGTCGGGACCCAGGATGGACCACTCCTCTTTGCATCAGGTGGTGACCTCTTTGCGCTGCTGACTTGTCTCCATTCAAGATGATCCCCTGCTGCCCTCCCAATGGACTGGACTTTCACATTAAGCCTGGACCCGGGGTGACCACTCCTTATGCATCAGTCGGTGACGTCTCTGCGCCCCGACGTGTCTACATGCTAGAGCAGGGGTGTCTAACTCAAATACAGAGTGGGCCAAAATTTAAAACTGAACAAAGCCGCGGGCCAAGGTTGAACAAATTAACCTTTTAATAGGGACCCAAACAAGTTTTGCATTAAATATTGAACAAGCAAGGCTTATATAACTTAATAGTGACATGCAAAATCGAGTTTCAAATAATAATAATAATAATTAAAAAATGTCAATGGCATATCAAATACAATTTAAATAAAAATGTAATGCCTCTTTTCTCTTTGCAGCCTTCTGAGGTAAATATCAACATTAACTTTTTCCACAGGCTAATAAATTAGAAAATAAAATAACAATGAATAAACCAACCATTCAGGACTTTAAACTGCTCAGTTTGCAACACACTGATCTAATCTGATGTGCCCAAGCCAGATACCTGCCATCTTTTCTTGGATGCTAGTTCAATAATGTCGGGGCTCAGGCTTTGAGTTGAGGCATCTTTCATTATCGAACTAAGGTGTTCATCAGTCATTATATCTCGTCAACCCGGACCACAGTCTTGGGGGCGTGCTTTAAAGGCATTGCGTTTATCGTCCTCCACGAGCTGTCGTCACGTCTGCTTTTCATCCATTTCAACAATGTGCCGGCCCAATCACAAAATATGTGCGACTTTAGCACGCACACGCACGTAAATGCAATGCATACTTGGCCAACAGCGATACAGGTTACACTGACGGTGCCCGTATGAATAACTTAAACACTGTTAGAAATATGCGCCACACTGTGAATCCACACCAAACAAGAATGACAAACACATTTCGGGAGACCATCCGCACCGTAACACAACATAACAAATACCCAGAATCCCATGCAGCCCTAACTCTTCCGGGCTGCAATATACACCCCCGCTACCACCAAACCCCCTCCCTCCGTGCGTCGGTTGAGGTGAGCGGGGTTGGGGGCGGGGGTGTATACTGCAGCCCAGAAGAGTTAGGGCTGCATGGGATTCTGGGTATTTGTTTTGTTGTGTTACAATGCGGATGTTCTCCCGAAATGTGTTTGTCATTCTTGTTTGGTGTGGATTCACAGTGTGGCGCATATTTCTAACAGTGTTAAAGTTATTTATACGAGCACCGTCAGTGTAACCTGTATCGCTGTTGGCCAAGTATGCTTTGCATTCACATGTGTGTGCGTGCTGAAGCAGCACATATTGTGTGACTAGGCCAGCATTCGCTGGACTGGATGAAAAGCGGGACGTGATGATTTTTGGGAGGGTCACAGAAATTTGAGAGTGATTAAGGACTATATAAATAAACTTTGATTGATTAATGATTCACTATTTAAGACGCACAATTACACTGAGTAAGACTGTAGCAACATTGGATATGATTTACTATTTTGCTCAAAAGGGTTCATTATGTCTTCTTGTTCATATACTTTTCAAATTTGCTTCGGTATATTAGACGGAATTTATTAGCGTTATTTACTATTGTTTGCGATTTGTGTCTGGAATTTGCTCCTAAAGTTCTGAAAATTTAAACCATGAACATCATGCACAATTGGTATTGCTTTCTTGCTTCAAATTTCAAATTTTTCTCAGTCATTTGTACTGATTGCTCCTCCTAGTTCATTTGTTCTGTTCCTTCTATTTAGGGCAGAGCAAGGAGATGTACCCGCATCCGCCTCTGAGGTAGAAGTGTTCAAAAGCACAGCGTCAGCAGCAGGAAGACGCCAGAATGTTTCTCTTCTTGCCTTCCATATTTCTAGTTAACGTGCCACAACTGTGAGCGTTGTGTCCTGTTCTTGTTCTTCTTCAGTTTCTTCTTTCAAGGTCTGGTAGTTAAGTAACTATTTTCCATTCATTTGTTTTTTTTCACTAATCCGTGTGTGGGTCATGGGGTAAGCAGTCTCAAGAGGGAAACCTAGCTGTCCATGTGGGGTCGAGACAAAACCCTAGTCCTAGTCCAGAGGTGTCAAAGTCGTTTTAGCTCAGATGGAAGAAAATCTGTGCATACTATTTAGGAATCATGGCATTAAAATTTAAAAATAAAGACAACTTCAGATTGTTTTCTTTGTCTTACTTTGGCCAACAATAGAACAAACACATTCTGAAAATATTACAATAAAAATATAGAAAAAAATACCGGCAACAGTAAAGTTTAGATACATGAAGGAAAGAAGAAGGTGAATGAATGTTTATAACTCAATAAATGTACATATGCATAAAACATTTTTTAATGAATAAAGTAACATTTATGACAACCTTTTTCCAAAAAAAAATATAAAATGTGAGAAATAACAGGATAATGCATACATTTTCATTTGTTTTCAAAACGGTTACAAAAAAGTGGACCAACATTTTTTTACTGTGGGACCCCATTTTTATGACTTGACCGCATTTTGAAAATTCCTAGCGCCAACACTGATGGAGTATTAGTGCGTGCAAAACAGCAGCAGGCGGCTGTGGCCTGTGGGCCGGTTCTAATACTAATCATATATCATCCTGGGGGCCATAGATAATTCATTTGCGGGTCGGATCTGGCCCGCAGGCCTTGACTTTGACACCACTGTCTAGTCAAAGTCTTCCCCCCGGTTGGGCATGTGTGACTGTAGGTGAGGATATGAATGTATACAGCGCACACATTAATGCACAAGCTGCACCAATCCGCCTGTCAATCTCAGACTCCAGCCTTCCGTCACTCATGAAGAAGACCTCAAGACTCCCTCCTTCAAGCGAGATGTCACTTTCAGCCTGGAGGGTGCAATCCACCCGTATCTAATGGAGAAACCAAGTTTCCCAACTGATTCTTTGTCTTTTCTGGCATTTACGTTGCTAAGTTTCTGTTGCATGTTTGTCTTTAGATGTGACTTTTGCGGTGATTCATGTTTGGCTATTTCCTGTCACTGTCATTATATAGTGTGAGTATATGATTTTTGTAAAGTTATTTTTGCTTTAAAATTTGAAAAGGGCTACAAAAACAAAGGTTTTAAATAGAGATGGGCAATATTTTCCTTTAACTGAACATCGATCTTTACTGTGTCTCAGTGGTTACATGGCTCAAAATTGTAATCACGTGAAAGATTCCTTCAAAAGAGATACACGCTCAGGGAGAGACAATTGCATTTCCAGATTATTTGTTGCACCAGGAGGCTTTGTGTCTTGCCAGGACAAATATGAGACGAAGCTGCAACAAACGTGTTGTCTATCCAGAGTGCGAAGCCGCTTCATTGTTTACAAACTCAGGAAGTACATCTCTGAATAAAGGAATGATTTTAGTGGAAAAACCCAAATAATTTAAATGGGAGCTAGTATTAGTTTTTGCTTTTGTTTAGTTATTGTGCCCTAGCCACTTTAGTTTTTTTCAAAGAAATGTATTTAGCATTCAAAACCACATATACATCATCGGATTTACAACAATATTAGCAAATTCCAAATTCAGTAGTATAAACTTATAAAAATGTGTTATTCTGTTTACTTTACCATATTTTCCGGACTATAAAATAATTTTTTCCCCTCAAAACTCGACAGTGCGCCTTATAACCGGTGCGCCTAATGTAAGGAATACGTTTGGTTGAGCTTACCCACCTCGAAGCAATTTTATTTGGTACATGGTGTAATGATAAGTGTGACCAGTAGATAGCAGTCAAACATAAGAGATAAGTGTAGGCTGCACCGTTTGATGTGCTTCAACATACGAGTATTATTATGGTGTGTGTATAAGGTAAGACATATCATCTGGCGTTTTGTTTCGCAATATTATGCAAAAGTCACTTTTCTTTTCTTCTAGTACCTGCTGATCTGTATTTGGGATCTGCATAACTGCTGAACAATTGTGTGCGTCCGCCTTTGTAGTCTGTGACGACGGCGTAGTTGATAAGCTTCTTCTTTTTCTCTATCTTCTTGTTATGTGGAATTCATCCTCCGCTGTTGCCCTTTCTAATATAAAGTAGTGTAAAGTTCTTACTTATATCTGTCAGTAAACTCACCATGAAAACGCTAAAACATACCGGTGTAGTGAGTTTACATTATTCACCCAAGGAACTTTAGTTATTAGAGTTCCGGTCGGACGGTTTTTAACGGGACACATTTCCGGTGTTGTTGTTTCCGGATGAGGAGGTGCTGCTCAGTTATTGATTTAAGTAAAGTCTGAATGTCATTAAAACAGTTAGCTCCATCTTTTAACACTTCTTCCACTCCCGTCCTTGCACGCTACACCGCTACAACAAAGATGACGGGGAGAAGACGCTGCCGAAGGTGAGCCTAGTAAATAAGACCACCCACAAAACGGCGCATCCGGAAGCGACTGTCAGAAAGCAGCTCGAAGATGATCTGTAAAACATACTTTATGCAACATTTTGAACAAAGAACCACCTTTACATGTTATGTAGACCACAAGGAAGTGTTTTCAATTTAGAAAAAAAAAAATATTAATATGACTCCTTTAATGCGGGCTATAACCCGGTGCGACTTATATATGAAAAAAGATCAAAAATAGACCACTCATCAGCAGTGCGCCTTATAATCCGCTGCGCCTTATGGTCCGGAAAATACGGTACAGTTTTAGTTGTACAATCTGTTTTTTAAATATCTGATCCGGACTCAAAATGGGATCAAATTGGATGCCACAAATGTTGATCGGGACATCCTTAGTTTTAAAAAGTGTAAAAGAGGGCCACTGAATTTATTTGAAAAAAAAAGTAATATGTTTAATTTTAAGCAACCTGCCCCTCACAGCACATATGTTGCTGGATGCCTACACTTTAGCTCCAGGGAACCCCAGCGGGAGTAAACACAGGAACTGAAGTGCTTGTTAACCAAAAATAGAGAGAACAAACTAATCTGACTGATAAAGTGGACAATGTATTGACTTGTATTAATGTCTCGGAGAGTATGGTACATTAGAGACCGACAGACTGCAGATTTTAATTACAGTGTATAACAATTACACCTTTAATGAGCCATCCAGACTGAGGAAAAATAATGACAACCTGTCAAATGAATGACTGCAGTATAATTATATTAAATCCAACGGTGGCTTTGGCAAATTCCTAGTTCAGCTTTAGCAAAAACGTGAAGTAATACTTGTCAAAAGGAATATAAAGAGAGAGTAAACTGAACTGTTGAACAAATAAACCCATTTGTGTTTCAATAAATCAATAGATATACTGTACCACACAGCAAGTGTAACAAATAAAATACAGGAATAATGTTTTTTGTAAAATAGTATTAATTGATGTAAAAGACCTGTTGTGTTGCATATATGTTACATGTAAAATATATTCTTAACTTGACATGTTAGTGTAGTAAAAAGGGTAGACTCAAACAAAAACATATTGATGAAAAATCATTGGAACAATGACATGTACTGAGTGTCTTAGCATGTTTGCTATTGTGACAAATACATCACTTTAGACTTTCCATATCAATTTAAAGGCTAAAAGCCTTATAAGGCTTTTAGCCTTATGTATATATATATATATATATATATATATATATATATATATATATATATATATATATATATATATATATATATATATATATATTTATATATATATATATATATATATATATATATATATATATATATATATATATATACTGTATATTATATAGCCAGCCTGTTTTCTACGTATTTATTGAAAAACATAGTAAGAACAGTTGGATTGTAATATGTGACAGTATTAAAATTGTTACATGGATTTAAAATGAACTTTACTTGTAAAAAATAAGCTTTTGGAAATGAGGTTGCTTACATGACACATTTAGGGGAATATCTTGGGATAGTCACATGACTGTCATGAGACAACCACTCCTAAATGTTTTCTATACTCACTTATGAACTTGATGAATTCAAGTCAGGTCTAAAACTGTAAATATTTAATATTTATTATCTGTCACAATGGATTCTTATAGGAAAAATATTAGAAAATGAACCACCATTACAAGATCAGTATGTTGCGCAGAAGGTTAAAACTATACGGCACGCACCTGGGAGAACCCGCAGCTCGACGTCTGTCCCGGTCCGTGTGCTACCGGGGTTGTCAGCCAAGCAACGATATGTGGCTGAGTCCGGGGGCTGGACACGGCTGATCTGCAGGCAGCCAGACGGCAGCACCGCCAGGCGAGAGGTGGGATCAAAAGTCAGCGGCAAATCGTCTCGATTTTTCTGCCAGCGTATGACGGGCGTCGGTTCTCCTAAGACCTCACAACGGAGCAACGCTGTATCACCAAGATAGGATGAGACGGACTCTGTGGGGACGACTACCCTTAGTGGACCTGAAGGTGACAAGATGGAAAAAGATGAAATATATTACAAACATTTTTTTATAGAAACAAAAAGAACAGGGCGTCACACACAGTCCACAGTACACAGGATTTCTCTCCACTACAGAATAAAGAAAGAAATAATGCACACTCATATTATGCCACAGCGGCACACAAGATGTCCACACAGACACGCAGCGGAGTTTTTGACCCGTGCGTAAACTCACAAGACCAGGAAACCCCGTAATAACTGTCGCTAGCATTAAAGGCCTACTGAAACCCACTACTACCGACCACGCAGTCTGATAGTTTATATATCAATGATGAAATCTTAACATTATAACACATGCCAATACGGCCGGGTTAACTTATAAAGTGACATTTTAAATTTGCCGCTAAACTTCCGGTTCGAAACGCCTCTGAGGATGACGTATGCGCGTGACGTAGCCCGGCGAACACGGGTATGCCTTCCACATTGAAGCCAATACGAAAAAGCTCTGTTTTCATTTCATAATTCCACAGTATTCTGGACATCTGTGTTCGTGAATCTGTTTCAATCATGTTCATTGCATTATGGAGAAGGAAGGTGAGCAAGCAAAGAAGAAAGTTGTTGGTGCGAAATGGACGTATTTTTCGAACGTAGTCAGCCACAACAGTACACAGCCGGCGCTTTTTTGTTTACATTCCCGAAAGATGCAGTCAAGATGGAAGAACTCGGATAACAGAGACTCTAACCAGGAGGACTTTTGACTTCGTTACACAGACGCCTGTAGAGAACTGGGACAACACAGACTCTTACCAGGATTACTTTGATTTGGATGACAAAGACGCAGACGTGCTACTGTGAGTATGCAGCTTTGGCTTCTAAACATTTGATCGCTTGACCGTATGTGCGCAACTTTTTTTTGCGTATGTACGTAACTTTTTTTAAATATATAAGCTTTATGAACCTTGGGTTAGGTGAACGGTCTTTTGGGCTGAGTGATTGTGTGTGTTGATCAGGTGTTTGAATTGTATTGGCGTGTTCTATGGAGCTAGGAGCTAGCATAGGAGCTAGGAGCTAGCAGAGGAGCTAGGAGCTAGCGTAACAAACACGCAGGTGTTTTTATGCAGGATTAATTTGTGGCATATTAAATATAAGCCTGGTTGTGTTGTGGCTAATAGAGTATATATATGTCTTGTGTTTATTTACTGTTGTAGTCATTCCCAGCTGAATATCAGGTACCGTGAGTATGCAGCCTTGGCTGCTAAACATTTGAGAGCTTGACCGTATGTGCGCGTCACGTACGTAACTTTTTAAAAATATATAAGCTTTATGAACCTTGGGTTAGGTGAACGGTCTTTTGGGCTGAGTGATTGTGTGTGTTGATCAGGTGTTTGAATTGTATTGGCGTGTTCTATGGAGCTAGGAGCTAGCAGAGGAGCTAGGAGCTAGCGTAACAAACACGCAGGTGTTTTTATGCAGGATTAATTTGTGGCATATTAAATATAAGCCTGGTTGTGTTGTGGCTAATAGAGTATATATATATGTCTTGTGTTTATTTACTGTTGTAGTCATTCCCAGCTGAATATCAGGTACCGTGAGTATGCAGCCTTGGCTGCTAAACATTTGAGAGCTTGACCGTATGTGCGCGTCACGTACGTAACTTTTTAAAAATATATAAGCTTTATGAACCTTGGGTTAGGTGAACGGTCTTTTGGGCTGAGTGATTGTGTGTGTTGATCAGGTGTTTGAATTGTATTGGCGTGTTCTATGGAGCTAGGAGCTAGCAGAGGAGCTAGGAGCTAGCGTAACAAACACGCAGGTGTTTTTATGCAGGATTAATTTGTGGCATATTAAATATAAGCCTGGTTGTGTTGTGGCTAATAGAGTATATATATGTCTTGTGTTTATTTACTGTTGTAGTCATTCCCAGCTGAATATCAGGTCACCCCCGGCTCTCACAGCATCTTCCCTATCTGAATAGCTTCAACTCCCCACTAGTCCTTCACTTGCACTTTACTCATCCACAAATCTTTCATCCTCGCTCAAATTAATGGGGAAATTGTCGCTTTCTCGGTCCGAATCTCTCTCACTTCATGCGGCCATCATTGTAAACAATAGGGAACTTTGCGTATATGTTCAACTGACTACGTCACGCTACTTCCGGTAGGGGCAAGCCTTTTTTTTATCAGATACCAAAAGTTGCAATCTTTATCGTCGTTGTTCTATACTAAATCCTTTCAGCAAAAATATGGCAATATCGCAAAATTATCAAGTATGACACATAGAATAGATCTGCTATCCCCGTTTAAATTAAAAAAAAATCATTTCAGTAGGCCTTTAAGCTAATCCACACATCATTTAACATATAAAAGTCCGGTTTTTACAACAATTTAACAAACAGAAAGATCGGGAATTCAACCCACATGCTTAACAGCACGTCACAAGACAGTGTGCATTCTTATAAAATACTTTAAGAGCGACAACCAAAAAGTTTATAAAAAAATAAAGGGAGAGAGACATAAACATGACTTACCAGCTCTGAGCGTCAGTGCTCACTGAAGCTGGTCACACAGGTGCGACGCCAAATTACCCCCCAGGGAAACAAAAAGGTATGTAACGGAAAATAATAGAGTGGAACCTATTTACAATAAGAGACGCTTTTGGGGAAGTTCACAACAGAAAATGATGTGAATAAATGACCTAAAATAAAATAAAATTTGGCTCGACTATTTATTGTTGCGGCTGGCTAAGGGATGTTAGCCAATGGCTTTGGCTGGGGGGCGGGACTTCCGGGGAAGTTAGGGAAGTGACATTGTTGATAGGAAGTGACATTGTTGATAGGAAGTAGGGGGTTCGAGTTTTGCCGGGAAAGGGAATAGACGCACATTGGAGCTGTTGTGTGACTTAAATACATCTTGTGCAATAAATACAAGACAAACGAAGAAGTCTATGAGCCTACATTCCTGAGATTATTACAATATATATATATATATATATATATATATATATATATATATATATATATATATATATATATATATATATATATATATATATATATATATCCATCCATCCATTTTTTACCGCTTGTCCCTTTATATATATATATATATATATACACATGTATATGTACAAATGATATCCATGCGTTCGTTACATCTCGTCTCGATTACTGTAACGTTTTATTTTCGGGCCTCCCTATGTCTAGCATTAAAAGATTACAGATGGTACAAAATGCGGCTGCTAGACTTTTGACAAAAACAAGAAAGTTTGATCATATTACGCCTATACTGGCTGGCTCACTTGCACTGGCTTCCTGTGCACCTAAGATGCGACTTTAAGGTTTTACTACTTACGTATAAAATACTACACGGTCAAGCTCCTGCCTATCTTGCCAATTGTATTGTACCATATGTCCCGGCAAGAAATCTGCGTTCAAAGAACTCCGGCTTATTAGTGATTCCCAGAGCCCAAAAAAAGTCTGCGGGCTATAGAGCGTTTTCTATTCGGGCTCCAATACTATGGAATGCCCTCCCGGTAAAAGTTAGAGATGCTACCTCAGTAGAAGCATTTAAGTCTCATCTTAAAACTCATTTGTATACTCTAGCCTTTAAATAGACTCCCTTTTTAGACCAGTTGATCTGCCGTTTCTTTTCTTTTCTTTTCTACTCTGCTCCCAACCCGGGGTGGACCGCTAGCCTGTGCATCGGATGGGGACATCTCTACGCTGCTGACCCGTCTCCGCTCGGGATGGTTCCTGCTGGCCCCACCATAGACTGGACTTTCGCTGATGTGTTGGACTTTCACAATATTATGTCAGACCCACTCGACATCCATTGCTTTCGGTCTCCCCTAGAGAGGGGGGGGGGGGTGGGTGGGTTAACATATGCGGTCCTCTCCAAGGTTTCTCATAGTCATTCACATTGACGTCCCACTGGGGTGAGTTTTCCTTGCCCGTATGTGGGCTCTGTACCCAAGAATGTCGTTGTGGCTTGTACAGCCCTTTGAGACACTTGTGATTTAGGGCTATATAAATAAACATTGATTGATTGATTGATTGATATATGAATATATATGTATACGGTATGTGTGTGTATATATATATATATTTATATATGTATATATATGTATATGTATATGTGTGTGTATATATATATATATATATATATATATATATATATATATATATATATATATATATATATATATATATATATATATATATATATATATATATATATATATATATATATATATATACGGCAGCATGGGGCCACAGTGGTTAGTGCTCGTGCCTCTCAAAAAGAAGGTCCTGGGTTCCATTCCCGGGTTCCGGGTCTTTCTGTGTGGAGTTTGCATGTTCTCCCCGAGACTGCGTGGGTTGCCTTTGCGTACTCCAGCATCCTCACATCTCCAAAGACATGCGAACTCCACACAGAAAGACCCCGAGCCCAGGAATCCAACCCAGAACCTTCCCTTTGCGAGGCACCCTAAATTAACCCTAGTGTGTGAATGTGAGTGTGAATGTTGTCTTTCTATCTTAGTTGGCCCTGCGATGAGGTGGCAACTGGTCCAGGGTGTAACCCGTCTTCCACCTGAATGCAACTGGGATAGGCTTCCGCCACCCCCGCGATCCCGACAGGGATAAGCGGTAGAACATGGATGGATGGATGGGCACTCCTCCATCCGTCATCAGCCTGAATCTATAAACTACCCTCAACTGTGAAATGCGGTGGAAAGACAAAACCACACACTTCTACAGGAACCTATAGTTCCAGTAACTAGTGGTTCCAGAAACCTAAAGTTCCTGAACTTCTGGTGGAAAATGACCAAATGCATCTCCGCCATGCATCTATGGTTTGATTGAATTTTCGGGACTCATGCAGATCCCAATTACACACGAGAAAAAAAGAGTTACTTTACGGAAAAGATTTCACATGAGAACATGCTGAGGCAGAAAGGTGAAGGTTTTTTGGGTCAACATGAAAAGCAAAAATACAATGAAAAAGAAAATTGGAAGACGACAGGCGTTCACATGCTGCTACTTTGATAGTGAACAGTTGGAAGACAGAGAAAAAGGAAAGGACTGGTCAAACATTGAAGACGGACAGTGTCCAGCCTGCTGTGTTTAGCACCTACGCTGCTTCCTGTCTGCCCGCATCCACTTCAAGAAGAGAGAGCCTGAGGCCACATAAGCACACTAGTCTCTCAATGCCAGTCTGGCTGGTTCCTGGCTGTCAAAAGACGTATCCAAGTGTTTGTTTTAATTTCACTGAGGCTGCAGGCTTCACTTTCCCGCTGGTGCATTTCTAAAGCGCTGATAAACTGAGAACATGTTACCAGTCTGCTGGCTGCTTGGCCATCAACCTCATGCTGAGAATGAGCCCGGGAAAGCGTTTCCCCTGGCAACAATGGTTACAAGCATGTATTTTTAGTAACTTCATCATGTTACAAAAACCATAAAAAAAGGACGACAATAGTTTAGATGTTTGGAAATAAGATATTAACCTTTCACCAACTTTTGTGTTAAAGTCAGGACACTGTTTTTAAACTAATGCTGCAATTAATGACTATTTATATACCTTTTTTGTTACTCTATGTTATTCATCTTTTTTACATAACTTGTTACCTGTTACCTTATTTTTGTTTAAATTTGAGTGTTTTTTCCTGTATTTTTGGTGCTACCTGCTCTGTTGTTGGGTTTTGATTTTTTCTGAGCGATTAATAAAACTTCTATCTATCTATCTATCTATCTATCTATCTATCTATCTATCTATCTATCCATCTATCTATCTATCTATCTATCTATCTATCTATCTATCTATCTATCTATCTAAACGATAAGTCGACCAATTATGAATATAAAGCGTACACCTTTTGAGTGGCTCTTATTTAGCAATGGGCTCTTAAATCTGCTTGAGATATTATTAGGCATGTGCTAACTAACAATAAAGACAATAAGCACTCCCTCCATAATTTGTGGCAGCATTTTTACAAAGTTGTGGGGAAAGTTGGATCGTTTTGAGGCTTTTTTAAAAAATTGAATCAACTCGTGATTTTATGAATTTGTTATCAATGTTTTTAAGTGGTTGTTATAATTTCAACCTAAAAAAACCACAGGATTGCAACAAAAATGTGGAAAAAAATACTGTATTGATGTTTTACATGTTTTATACCACACATACTTAAAAATAGGCACTATGGCAGTAAATGGCACATACTCAAAGCTTATCGTCAATTTACTGTACCGTATTAATTAATTATAGCTAATAATAGTACCGTATTTTTCGGACTATAAGTCGCAGTTTTTTTCATAGATTGGCCGTCGGTGCGACTTATACTCAGGAGCGACTTATGTGTGAAATTATTAACACATTACCGTAAAATATCAAATAAAATTATTTAGCTCATTCTCATAAGAGACTAGACGTATAAGATTTCATCGGATTTAGTGATTAGGAGTGACAGATTGTTTGGTAAACGTATAGCATGTTCTATACGTTTTAGTTATTTGAATGACTCTTACCATAATATGTTACGTTAACATACCAGGCACGTTCTCAGTTGGTTATTTATGCGTCATATTACGTACACTTATTCAGCCTGTTGTTCACTATTCTTTCTTTATTTTAAATTGCCTTTCAAATGTCTATTCTTGGTGTTGGGTTTTATCAAATAAATTTCCCCCAAAAATGCGACTTATACTCCAGTGCGACTTATATATGTTTTTTCCTTCTTTATTATGCATTTTCGGCCGGTGCGACTTATACTCCGGAGCGACTTATACTCCGAAAAATACGGTAATAATGGATTTATAATTACAGAAAGAAACACTTAAAGCTTCCTTAGGTGGTGTCTGCAACGTGTGGTGCTCTGTCCAAATGTTTCAGACATTTCCATATTTATTTTACACTTAAAGTGTTATTCCATCTTAAACATTAATTTATGTTCGAACACATTTACATGTTAAGAACATGTGTGACCTGTTGAGAGCAATCTGTAAAGCCATTTTTTTTATTGGTAAATGAGAGACGATGAGCAATGATCATCATACTTCAACATCTCTGTCATGGAAATGCTGCATCTTTGGTTACAATTGCAAATTAAAATATCATCTTAATTTCCTTAAAGGCCTACTGAAACCCACTACTACCGACCACGCAGTCTGATAGTTTATATATCAATGATGAAATCTTAACATTGCAACACATGCCAATACGGCCGGGTTAACTTATAAAGTGCAATTTTAAATTTCCCGCCACACTTCCGGTTGAAAACGTCTAGATATGATGACGTATGCGCGTGACGTCAACGGTTGATACGGAAGTATTAGGACCCATTGAATCCAATACAAAAAAGCTCTGTTTTCATCCCAAAATTCCACAGTATTCTGGACATCTGTGTTGGTGAATCTTTTGCAATTTGTTTAATGAACAATGGAGACTGCAAAGAAGAAAGCTGTAGGTGCGATCGGTGTATTAGCGACGGACTACAGCAACACAACCAGGAGGACTTTGAGGATAGCAGACGCGCTAGCCGAACGACCTCACCTTGACTTCCTCCGTCTCTGGGCCGCCAACCGCATCGGTGATCGGGTGAAGTCCTTCGTCGTACCGTCGATCGCTGGAACGCAGGTGAGCACGGGTCGTGATGAGCAGATGAGAGCTGGCGTAGGTGCAGAGCTAATGTTTTTAGCATAGCTCTGTCGAGGTTCCGTAGCTAAGTTAGCTTCAATGGCGTCGTTAGCAACAGCATTGCTAAGCTTCGCCAAGCTGGAAAGCATTAACTGGGTATTTACATGTCCAGAGTTTGGTAGTATTGTTGATTTTCTGTCTATCCTTCCAGTCAGGGACTTATTTGTTTTGTTTCTATATGCAGTAAAGCCCGATGCTATCACGTTAGCTCAGTAGCTAAAGAGCTTCATCAATGTATTGTCGTGGTGATAAAAGTCACTGTGAATGTCCATTTCGCGTTCTCGACTCTCATTTTCAAGAGGATATAGTATCCGAGGTGGTTTAAAATACAAATCCGTGATCCACAATAGAAAAAGGAGAGAGTGTGGAATCCAATGAACCCTTGTACCTAAGTTACGGTCAGAGCGAAAAAAGATACGTTCTGCACTGCACGCTAGTCCTTCACTTTCACGTTCCTCATCCAGGAATCTTTCATCCTCGCTCAAATTAATGGGGTAATCGTCGCTTTCTCGGTCCGAATCTCTCTCGCTGCTGGTGTAAACAATAGGAAAATGTGAGCAGTCCTTCCTCCGGTGTCGTCACGCTACTTCCGGTAGGGGCAAGGCTTTTTTTAATCAGAGACCAAAAGTTGCGAACTTTATCGTCGTTGTTCTATACTAAATCCTTTCAGCAAAAATATGGCAATATCGCGAAATTATCAAGTATGACCCATAGAATGGATCTGCTATCCCCGTTTAAATAAAAAAAATTCATTTCAGTAGGCCTTTAAACTGAATAAATACATGTTAAATACATAAACTACAGAGGAAAATGTTTATATATTACATTACCCAGAAGGCTTAGCACTTTAGACAGTAACAGTAAGTAGGCCTGAGCTAAGAGTTGATATAGTGTTACACGTTGTTCATGCTTCCTCTACACAAGAAACCAACCTAAGTTTTGATTAAACTGGTAACGTGGGCATTTGAGCGCTGCTCAGAGACAAATTTGATTGCCGAAAATTACACTGTTTAGCCAATATGTGCGGGGAAGTTGTGGGCCATGAACAAGGTGGCAAGTCTGCACATAATTTGCGTGGATTGGTTGAATTTGTTTAAATTGACGGGATAGTGACATCGCAAAATCTTGGAGGGACTGAAAAATAATGACTACTTCATTCAGAAATATTAATAATTGTGCTTTACATTTGGCTGATTCAAAAACAATGCTCTTTTGCATATTTAAATGCAAACTGTAAAATGCCATCAATTGGACTACTGTTTTTTTTGGACTTCAAAAATAATATAAACAATAGGAATATAATACTAATCTCAATCATACCATTACAATAATGTCAATTATGTTGATTCGAGTAAACTGCATATGGACAACATTTAGCAGGCACACTTTGGTAAAGTTATTTTTTTACACAATTAGCTAGCCAGCGAGGTAACAAGCGAACTATGTCTACAAGTCGGAGACCACATCCTACAGATGTCCAACATGCCCCTGTTTGAAATGCTCCGGCATCACAGACATACAGCCATAAAAATTAAGATCCGCTTTGCAAATTGTCGAGCAATTTTTTTGTGTGTTTTTGACATGTTGCCATAATTTTCATGTTTTCCTTCTTGCCATTTTTCTCTTCCTGTTGCTTGCCGGTCACTGGTCATGCTCACTTGGGCATGTTCGTTTCCGCCCGGTAGTACACAAGCGATGACGTCCACTACAGTTACCGACGACTTTCTGACTGTTGGACATTGCGGACTTTTTATGAACAATTCTGAGCTCTTTATTTTTTAAACTATATGTCCATGAATGTTTTAGTTCATCCAGGTAATTGTCATCTCAGGGCATTCAATCGATCGGAACTGGAAAGTTTGGTTTGTTTTGGAAGACGTTTCGCCGCTCATCCAAGTAGGCTTCATCAGTTCGTGCTCATAGACTTAGATTGGTTCGATCTAGTCTGATAAGATGCGAAACGTCTTCCAAGACAAACCAAACAGTCCAGTTGCGATCGATTGAATGCCCTGAGATTAAACCATCTCGTTTTGTATATTATTGCTTTGTATTTCATTTACTTACTTTTCAGCAGAAAAAAACTCTGACCTATTATTGTCTGTTTATTTACATGTTATCAGTGTCGATATATACTTAACAACTCCTCCTTACGTCACCAGCGTGATTTGTATAAACTGCCCTGAACTGGGAAATGCAGTGAAAACACAAATCCACACACTTCTACAGGAATCTCCAGTTCCAGGAACTGGAGGTTCCATGACAGGAACCTAAAGTTCCCTTAACTTTTGCTGGAAAAGGGCCTTTAGATGATGTTTTACAGACCATCTTCAAGTCGCTTTCTGACCAACGTGTCAGAGTGCGCCGGTTTGTGGGCTGTCTTATATACGAGTCTCCACGTCAACATCGTCTTCTACCCATCATATTTGTTGTGCCGTTAGCGCTTCCATAGCTAGCCTACTGTCATATATAAAATAAAACTGTGCGCTACTTTTTATTAGGGGTGGCAACAGCTGAGGATGAATGCCCAACAACAAGAGGACAGAAAAAAGAAGAAGGGTAAATCCCACCTAACTTTATCCGTGTCCACACACAACAATGCCACCGTTTAACACTAGAAGTCCCAGCATTTTTCTGTCTACCTAGAAGACCCAGAGAGGGGTCATTTGGCCCGACGCTTTTCCCGAATACACTAATCACTCATTTTGTTATGGTAATGAGGCTGTTAGGGGCAGTTTGTCTAGGTAGACAGAAAAATTATACATGTGGGAAATGCCGAAAGGAGCAATGGCAGTGCCAGGATTGTGAGTGACTGCTCAAATGTATGTCAGTCACGTTTACATGGACATGGTTTTTCATTCTTTGTAAATATGCTTTTTTCTTTGTAAATTTTTTTTTTAAAACTATTTTTGGCACACAAAAATAACAATTGCTTCTGCAACAACCCTCCACACCAAAACTGGGAAAACAGTTGCTTTTTCATTCTTTGTAAATATGTTTTGTTTTGTATTTTTTTTAACAATAAATGTCAGAGTGTTGATCCCTTCATTCTGTTGATCCTTGCAAAAACACACACAACCTACCTCAGAACTAAAGCTTGAGCTGTAAGGTCCCCTCCCCCACACAGGCTCAAGTGGCCCCCTGCCGTGTGCCACTAACAGCCACATTTTCATAACAAAAGGAGTGTCCACAGGGGGGACTAGGGGTCAAATGACCCTCTTGTGTGTTTTCTAGGTAAAAATGTCAATTGACCCTTCTCTGGGACTTCGCGTGTTAAGACACCCTACCCTACCCCCTCCGTCCGCCGGCGCAACCCGACTTAGTACGCATGTGCGGAAAAAATGCGTGCGTCATAGTCACCTCTCTGACCTGGAAGTGTATTCTTACTGTGTTTCAATGTAGACTATTGCCACATTTCTTTTAACAGTAAACCTTGTTTGCCTCACCAGCAGCAGCTGTTAGACTATTGTAGTTACCGGTAATCACACCTGAGCCATCATACATGAATCATATCTTTAATGGACGTGGGAAAAGAAAAAAATTGATAAAGAACATTTTACAACAACCAACAACAGGACACTGTGCTTGTAGGCTGAAATTGGCAGTCGTACTTGACGAGCGCAACCACTTAATGGCTTCACAATAGTTATGGAGTACAAAACTAAACGTTGAGTAATCGCTCGACATACATCGTGGACAATAACTGACAGTCTGCTTTGCCAGTCCAAATGAATTCGCTATTTTTCGTAGTCTTCCCTTGTCCACGGGAGCCTGCATTTTCGTTGTCTCTCCTTCGACAAATGGACAAAGTTTTTCTCTAAGTAGAATCACAGCTGACCTGGTCATTCGAAAGTTTGTTTGCCGTTCCTCTGACACAACACACTCGGTGACAAACATATCCCACCAGGCTGCCGTTCTTCCAGGGCTTATCCAAAACCGTCGCTCAACATTAATATGTTGCCGTCTGAGATGTGTTGTATCCAAAAAAGGCTGCAATCGCCCATTTCCTCCTCTTAAGGTATTGATGTGTGAGTTCCAAAAGCGTCTGTACATGTACAAGAAGGAGAAACACGGGCATGTCTGGATGACTCGCCTCCATCTTTCTAGTGGTTGCTGCCTGTTGTGTTCATTCAAGTTAATCTTAAATACTGTTCTTATACTTGAATGCCTATTGGTAATGTGTTCTACTGTCTTACTCAGGCTATTTACGTTGTGCCTTTTGATACCTTGAAGCCACCGTAGTTGGGCTGGGCCTTTTGAGGAAGTTACTGAAATAAAGGAGAGTGCTGTTGTGAAGTTGAGCGAGGCTGTTGTGTCTGTTATTTGAACATAACATTTGGCGAACGAGGATGGCTGACACACCTATATTCTCCCTGCCACCTCCGGACCCGTTTCTACCCCTCCCGGGCGATCCTGTCATTCCCTGGAATCAGTGGAAATCGTCTTTTGAGACGTATCTTTTGGCCACAGGTTTGGACAATGCCACTAGCGCGAGGAAGCGCGCCATTCTCCTACACCTGCTTGGAGCGGAGGGGAACAGAATTTTCAATTCTCTCAGCGGTACGCTGGACACTTATGATGCAGTCATAACAGCTTTGAGCGGACATTTTGTAAAATCACAGAATATCCTACTCCGCCGGTTGGAGTTCAGACGAAGATGTCAGCGCCCGGGTGAGTCTGCCAGGCAGTATGTAGCAGATTTAAGAGCCCTATCACAGAACTGTAATTTCGGCAACCTCACTGATGAACTCATTCGAGACCAGCTCATTGAGAAAACGTCTAATCCCAGAGTGCAGGAGGAGTTGTTACTCAAGGATGCAACTTTGACACTTGATGACGCACTAATAATCGCAATACAAGTGGAATCGGCTACTGAATGTGCGGCCAAAATTGCGGAAAATAAGCCTCATAGGCCTACCCCTGTTATTGAACAGTCAGTGCAACAGCTATCAACCTCAGACCCTGATGCTGCTATACAGGTAGCGCGTCCCCAGCCAACACGTCAACAGAGACGGTGTGGGAATTGTGGCTCCAACCGCCATGCAACAAGGGCCCAGGACTGCCCTGCTAGGGGCCAAACTTGTCGCCGTTGTCAGAAGCCTAACCACTTTGCCAGGTGGTGCCGGTCCGCTCCGGCCGATTACCCTGATGCACAGTCACATGACCCGGCGGTGCCTGTGCGCACTGTAGGCCCCCACTCAGCGACTTTCTCGAGGTGCCCTGTTTACCTGGATGACTGCTGTGTCCCTCTCCTCCTCGACACTGGGGCCAAAGTGTCACTACTGAATGTCGACACCTGCAACCTGCTCTTCCCGAACAGACAGCTACAGCCCCCGTCCACTGCCCTCTGTGGCTACGGCCGCAGCAAAATCGATGTCGTCGGCCTTCTCTACCTCCCGGTTCGCTACACCTCTACAGCTGTGGACCGTTTCCCGTTCCACATCACGCGCCGCGGCGAGAACATCATGGGCCTCGACCTCTTCACTAGCCTGGGTTTTACCCTGCAGGACAACAGCGGTATGCGGATTCTACACGTAGCGTCTCCGAGGCAACACGACCAGCCGGAGCTGTTTAACGGCCTGGGCTGCCTCAGCTCATTTACACACAAGCCACTCCTGGACCACAGCGTGCCTCCCGTGGTCCAGCCCCTTCGCCGTGTTCCCCTGGCTTTGCGGGACGGCGTTACGCAGGAGCTTCAACGCCTCCAGGCTGGTGGAATCATAGAGCCCATCGACGCTTCCCCATGGGTGTCCAACATTGTCATCGCCAAGAAGAAGTCGGGCGGACTGAGAGTCTGCGTCGACCTCCGCCAAGTGAACAAGGCAGTGGTGCCTGACAAATATCCTCTTCCTACGACGGAGGAACTCACTACACACTTCCACGGCTCCCGAGTTTTCAGTAAATTGGACTTGCGCCAGGGCTATTTACAAGTCCCTTTACATAAGGAGAGTAGGGACTTGACAGCGTTTATCACCCACACTGGCCTGTACCGCTACACGAGGATGCCTTTTGGGCTCAATTCAGCGCCGAGTTGTTTCCAGAAAATCATGTCCACAATCCTCGCTAGCTGCACTGGGACTGTGGCGTATCTGGATGATATTGTGGTGCATGGGCCAGATGCTGCCACACACGATGCCCGCCTGGAACAGGTTTTCACCGCACTCAAGCGCCACCATGCCACGCTGAACACAGAGAAGTGTGTTTTCGCTGCACCCGCCATAGACTTTGTTGGGTTCCGTGTCTCCGCCGACGGCATCTCGCCTCTCCAGTCGAACGTGGATGCCATCATCGACGTCCCCACTCCTGCGACGGCCTCCCAGGTGGCATCATTTTTGGGGATGACAGCCTACTACATGCGGTTCCTGCCTCAGTACTCCTCCATTACGGCCCCGCTCAGGATGCTGCTCAGGCAGGAGACACCATGGTCTTGGACTCCCAAGTGCCAGGTTGGTTTCGACGAGTTGAAGCGGCTCCTCACCACGTCTCCGATCCTGGCGCACTTCCAACTGGACAGCCCCACATTCGTGACCTGTGATGCTTCCGCAGTGGCTCTAGGTGCCGTTCTGTCACAGATCCATGATGGCGTAGAGAGACCGGTAGCGTTTGCCTCTCGGGCGCTCAGCCCCACTGAGCAGAAATATTCAGTGGGCGAACGGGAGGCACTCGCCTGTATATGGGCATGTGAGCGTTGGCATCTCTACTTATACGGAAGGTCCTTTACTTTACGGACGGACCACCAGGCCCTGACGACCCTGATGTCTACCTCTGGTGTGGGGCACAGGCCCCTCCGTCTTCACAGATGGTCAGACCGTCTGCAGCAGTATGACTTTCAGCTACAATTCACCCCTGGCAGGAATAACGTGGTGGCAGACTACCTGTCCCGTCCTGCCACCACCCAGGGCCCCGCTGTCTCCCCGGAGGACGAAGAAGACGTGGTCCACCTGGTCCACTCACCATTGAAGGACACTGTCTCCCTTCGTGATTTGGAGATGGCCTCAGCAGCCGAGCCTGTCTTCACCATGCTGCGTGACTACATCAGACACGGTTGGCCTTCCCGTGTCCCACCTGAGCTAGAGCCGTATTCCCGTGTGAAGAACGAACTGTCATGCTGGGGTGAGGCCTGCATCGCCCGGGGACACTGCGCTGTTATCCCAGTAGCCCTCAGAGGGTGTGTCTTACAGATGGCACACCAGGGTCACCTTGGCATAGTCAAAGCCAAGCAAAGGTGCCGTGACACAGTGTGGTGGCCCGCCATCGATCGAGACCTGGAGGGACTCATCCGCTCCTGTGCAGCGTGCCTCACCAGTGGGAAGACTGGGCCACCCGCTTCGCCTCCACTCCAGCCCCTGGACTGGCCAACTAAACCGTGGGACCATCTCCAACTTGATATCTGTGGTGAGCTGCATAATGTGCCACACCACCAGAGGTTTCTTGTGGTGGTCTACGACCTGCATTCCAAGTGGCCTGAGGTGGCTCCCATGGGAACGGTCACCTCTGCTGCCGTCGTCGCCTTCCTGGACCGCCTGTTTTCCCGTTGGGGTTTACCCCGAGCCATCACCACGGACAACGGTCCTCAGTTCCTGTCCTCGGAGTTCACCGCCTACCTTGCCAGCAAGGGTGTTACTCACATCAGAACCTCCGTCTACCACCCCCAGGCAAACGGGGGGGTGGAAAGGTACAACCAATCACTGAAGAATGGACTGCGTGCTCACATGTCCGAGGGATACTCGCTGGAGGCTGCACTGAATCAGACCCTCCTCCACTACAGGGCGACTGTCCACTCTACAACAGGGGTCTCTCCTGCCAGCCTCATGGTGGGTCGAGAGTTTGTGCTTCCCCTGTCGAGACTCCGCCCACCGATGGCCGCGAGCCCGCGACCATGCTCAGCAGCAGTCAAGTCTCGCGTCAAGGGACAACAAACTTCCATGAAGCAAAGGTTCGATCAGAAGCACAGGGCTAAATGGCCAGCTGTCAGAGTGTCGGACTGGGTCAGAGCGCGCCGGCCCCACCGCGCCAACAAACTGTCAACATTCTGGTCTGCTCCATACCAGGTCAGCCGCCAGCTGGGCCCAGCTTCATTTCAGTTAACCGATGGATCCCGTTGGCACGCTAGCTGCCTGCGCAAGGTACCTGCCCCTCCTCACCAGCCTCACGTCACAGGGGTGGCACCGAACATTCCCGCATTGGGGCCACGCCCTCCGGTGCCCGATCCAGTGGCAGCACCCCTCGCCCAGGCTGTGCCGGTCGCGCAGTGCCCTGCTCCAGCACCGGCCCCACTGCCGGTCCCCCTTGCTCCTGAGCCTCGGCCTGTTAGGGCCCGGGCACGCCCTGAGCGTTTTCAGGACTTTGTGGCCACCTTCCATACTTGAAGTTTTAAGAGAGGAGGGGAAATGTTGTGTTCATTCAAGTTAATCTTAAATACTGTTCTTATACTTGAATGCCTATTGGTAATGTGTTCTACTGTCTTACTCAGGCTATTTACGTTGTGCCTTTTGATACCTTGAAGCCACCGTAGTTGGGCTGGGCCTTTTGAGGAAGTTACTGAAATAAAGGAGAGTGCTGTTGTGAAGTTGAGCGAGGCTGTTGTGTCTGTTATTTGAACATAACACTGCCGAGTTACCGAACCGGTTGGTATGAAGCTGGCTGTGGCGCGTTCTTTCTGATGCCACTTGCTGTGTGGGGTGCGGTCTTTCTGGCGTCACTTCCTCTCTGAACTCAGTTTGTAAACGATCAATGAGTCCATACAAAGCTAAGAGTCTGAGATTCAAGAAATACACGGCGCACTTACCCGTGTAAAAAAATTTCCAAGGAAGGTTACCTTAAATGATGGTTTAGTGTCGCTGACACGATGCTTATGCTAAATAATTATTTGTTTAAGGGGTTATCCGGCTTAGTGTAGACATAGCCTCATTGACTACGGCGCAGACTCTAACAGGTAAGGAAAGTTGGTTTTGCATAATACCAGAGGTGGGTAGAGTAGCCAGAAATTGTACTCAAGTAAGAGTACTGTTACTTTAGAGATTTATTACTCAAGTAAAAGTAAGGAGTAGTCACTGTGATGTTATGTTCCAGGTAATATAAGAACTACACTACCCAGCATGCAACGGGAGTTATGAGCATGCGCGGTAGCCAGAGATGTGGTGGTGTATGTGGCGATGCCGGGAGCTAGAATGTTGTGATGAGCACGCTTTATGAGTAAACGTTTAGAACTCAGCCAACACGCCTCGTCTGGATTATTTACAAAAAGACAGACAACACATGGTGTCAGAAGTGGCCGTGAGCAGCGTCGGACGGAATGTTTGCCACGAGGGAGCCACGAAAGACGAGCGGAAGGAAGATGTCTCCGGTCGCGTGAGTGAAAACGTGCGAAGGACGCCACATTCCAGAGGAGTTTGCTGCGTGTGTGAAGACTTTGAGTGGCGGTAAAGTGACACAGAGGACAAGGGACAGATTGAACGAATAGAAGAGGATCTTGTGCCCGAGTTGGAGGAAAGCCAACAACACAAAGAGCTGTGGAGTCCCGGTAACTACCCCAAAGTACAGCCATGGAAAAGCTAAGTCCACCTAGCCCAATGCTACTAAATGCTAATCTTGCCGATAACTGGAAGCGTTTTAAGCAAAGATTTAATATATATTTAGCAGCAAGCGGAGCAGGAGCTGATAATGAAAAGCTGAAAGCTCACATTCTTTTGCATGTTATTGGAGAAGATGCTTTGGACATATATAATAGCTTTCAGCTGGATGAAGCTAATTTGACTCTGGAACAGCTAATGACAAAGTTTGAAGAATACTTTGTGCCTCGTCAAAACGTGACATTTGAGAGGTATAAGTTTTTCACACATGACCAAAAGCAAGGAGTACCTTTTGATCAGTACATGGCAGAGCTTCACACGCTAAGCAAAACATGTGAATTTGACACTCTGAGAGACTCACTAGTGAGAGATAGGATTGTTTGTGGTACAATGGATAATGCACTGAGAGAAAGACTGCTTCGAGAAACTGGGCTTACGTTAGATAAGTGTGTCAGTATGTGTAGAGCAGCTGAGACCACCAGAGCTCAAGCAAAAGAGCTACGGAGAGGTGAAACAACAGTGCATGCCATACATAAAGAACAATGGAAAAATAAAATGTGTACCAAACAAAAGGATCAAAAAGACAAATCCATGGAATTTAAATGTGGTAAATGTGGAGGCAGCCACAAGCCGAAATATTGTCCTGCATATGGAAAAACATGTAACAACTGTGGAAGGAGCAATCACTATGCAAAGTGTTGCAAAGCAGCTTCAAGAAAGAAAGTTCACACAGTTGAAGAAGATGATGATAAGGAGGAGTTTATTGTCAATGTGGTGCAAGCATGCACAATTGAAAAAGAAGAATGGATTGTTCCAATTACAGTGAATCAGACAACAATACCATTCAAGTTAGATACAGGTGCTCACGTAAACCTGCTATCTTTGGAAGATTACAAAACACTGACTGTAAAGAGCAAAATCCATCCAGTAAAAACCAAAGTAAGTGGATACACTGGAGAACGAGTTCCTGTTAAAGGCGGATGTATTGCAACTTTTAAACACAAGGGTCGACAAATGAGAGCACAGCTACTGATCGTGGATATGAGTGTACAACCAATCCTGGGACTCAGTGCATGCACCAAGCTCAATCTTGTCAAAAGAGTGTTTGTGGTGACATCTCAAGAAACTACAAATGCTCAGGACACACTCATGGAAGAGTATAAGGACTGCTTTCAAGGACTTGGATGTCTACCTGGACTACATAAAATATGTGTAGATAAAAATGTGTTTCCTGTTGTGCACCCGTGCAGGAAAGTCCCATTTGCTCTGCGTGAAAAACTGAAAGATGAACTAGCGCGAATGGAAAAGTTGGGAGTCATTAAAAGAATAGATGAGCCAACTGAATGGGTCAGCTCGCTGGTTGTTGTGCAAAAGAAAACAGGTGCCCTAAGAATATGCTTGGATCCAAGAGACCTAAATAAAGCAATCAGAAGAGAGCATTTCAAGTTACCAACCAGGGAAGAGATCATGGCACAATTTGCTGGAGCAAAATGGTTCAGCAAATTAGATGCTTCATCAGGTTTCTGGCAGATGAAGCTTGGCGAGGAGAGTTCAAGACTGTGCACATTTAACACCCCGGAGGGCAGGTACAGGTTTCTTCGTCTACCATACGGCATCTTGTCAGCGCCTGAAGTATATCATAAGACCATTCATATGATTTTTGAGCACATACCCGGAGTTGAGACAATGATGGATGATATCATAGTGTGGGGCTCAACCCGAAAAGAACACGACGAAAGACTGAGACAAGTGCTAGACAAGACAAGGGAGGTGAACCTGAAACTTAACAAAGAAAAATGTGAGTTTGGAGTGAAGTCACTTACCTTTGTGGGAGATGTTGTGAGTGAAGAGGGCGTGAAGCCAGACCCGAGAAAAACTTCAGCAATCAACAACATGGAAAGGCCAACCAACAAAGATGAGGTCAGACGTTTCCTGGGGATGGTCACCTATCTTGCCAAGTTTGTCCCACAACTGTCAACACAGTCAGCACCTCTCAGGAGTCTTCTTGAACAAAAGAATGAATGGATATGGTCCCACGAGCAAGAACAATGTTTTCTGAAACTGAAAGAGACTCTTACACAGGAGCCCGTGTTAAAGTTTTATGACCCCGAGAAGAGCACCAGGATCTCGGCAGATGCATCGCAGTACGGCCTGGGAGCAGTGCTACTGCAGCAACATGAAGAGCAGTGGCTACCTGTCGCCTATGCTTCCAGAGCACTGACAAGTGCAGAGACCAGGTATGCTCAAATTGAAAAAGAACTGTTAGCAAGTTTGTATGCATGTGAGCGTTTCCATCAATATGTATATGGACAGATGTTTCAAGTGGAAACCGATCATAAACCGTTGGTGTCTATCATGAACAAACCGTTGAATGATTGTCCAGTACGAATACAGCGCATGCTAATTCGACTGCAAAAATATGACGTGCACATGATATATACACAAGGAAAATATATGTACACAGCCGACACATTGTCTAGAGCAGTGGACAAGAGAGAACTTGCAGACAGTGATAATAGCACAGAGATACAGGCATATGTAGATATGGTAGTGACATCTTTGCCGGTGACTGCAGACAGAACAGAACAAATACGGAAAGAGACTATTGCTGATGAAACTATGAAAGAACTCAAGAGCACAGTACAGAATGGATGGCCTGACAACAAAAAGGATTGCCCCTTGAAAATACAAGACTACTGGAATTGTAGAGCTGAGCTTACAGTGGTGGATGACATAGTGCTAAAAGGGAGCAAATTTGTTATTCCGTACTCACTGCGCAAACAGATGCTCGAAAAGATACACGAAGGCCACCTCGGTGAAGTCAAGTGTAAAAGGAGGGCTAGAGAAGTAATGTTCTGGCCAAGGATCAATCAGGATATTAGCCAAACAACAGCGTCATGTGGAGTTTGCCGAACTTACAGGCCAAAACAACAAGCGGAGCCACTGATGACTCATCCAGTGCCCCACAGACCTTACTACAAAGTAGGAACGGATCTTCAACTACAGCTGACTGAAGGCAACATTGCAGCTCAGGAGAAGGCTCAACAGGACTCAGCTGGACCTGCAGAACTTGCTGACACGGAGCCTGACCTTGCTGACCAAGGACTGACAGCAGCGTCCGCGTCACCTGCTGTTGAGAGACTGTCCAACTCTAGACCGAAGAGACATGTTCAGCCACCAAAGAGGCTGATTGAGACTTGTTAAGGATTCTGAGGTCTTGAGAGTTTAAAAAAAAAAAAAAAAAAAAAAAGTGTTGACATAACTGTTTATGTGTCTTTGTTGAAAGAGATGTCTATAAAGAGAAAATTATATGATTGCAAATGTGGTTACAATGCTAAACAAAAAAAAATAACACTTTGTTGAGTTAAACACTATTTCTTTATAGGGGGGAAGATGTGATGTTATGTTCCAGGTAATATAAGAACTACACTACCCAGCATGCAACGGGAGTTATGAGCATGCGCGGTAGCCAGAGATGTGGTGGTGTATGTGGCGATGCCGGGAGCTAGAATGTTGTGATGAGCACGCTTTATGAGTAAACGTTTAGAACTCAGCCAACACGCCTCGTCTGGATTATTTACAAAAAGACAGACAACACAGTCACCCAAATATTTACTTGAGTAAAAGTAAAAAGTATGTTGTGAAAAAACTACTCAAGTACTGAGTAACTGATGAGTAACATACACACACATCAGATGTGCATAAATAAATATAAATTATATACTGTAAATATCAATGTATGTATATATATGTGTGTATATATATATATATATATATATATATATATATATATATATATATATATATATATATATATATATATATATATATATATATATATATATACACACATATATATACATACATTGATATTTACAGTATATAATTTATATTTATTTATATATATATATATATATATATATATATATATATATAATTTATATTTATTTATATATATATATATATATATATATATATATATATATATATATATATATATATATATATATATATATATATATATACACACATATATATTCATACATTGATATTTACAGTATATAATTTATATTTATTTATTTTGCCGTTTTTGTTTACATGTTAAAGGTGTTTTAATGAATATACATGCATGTTTAACATATAGATTCCTTTCTTTCATGAAGACAAGAATATAAGTTGGTGTATTACCTGATTCTGATGACTTGCATTGATTGGAATCAGACAGTAGTGCTGATAACGTCCACGTTTTCAAATGGAGGAGAAAAAAAGTTCCTCCTTTCTGTCTAATACCACATGAAAGTGGTTGGTTTTTGGCATCCTATTTGTCCAGCTTCCATATTTGTTTTTATACACTTTACAAGAAATCCATTGGCGGCAAACTCCGTAGCTTGCTAGCTTGTTTGCGCTGGCTTTCGGAGACTCTTATTTTGTAAGCGCAGGCGCGATGGAGCAGCACTTTTTTTGTGAAGACAGGAACTGTGCGGTCAGGTTAGTCTTTAGGCTTTTGACGGGATGTACGGTTGAAATAAAAAAGTGTCTTTTTTCCTTCACACTTTTGATTGATTGATTGAAACTTTTATTAGTAGATTGCACAGTACAGTACATATTCCTTACAATTGACCACTAAATGGTAACACCCCAATAAGTTTTTCAACTTGTTTAAGTCAGGTCATGTGACCGCCCGGCTCTGTTTGATTGGTCCAACGTCACCAGTGACTGCATTTGATTGGTGGAACGGAGTCAAACGTCACCGGTGACTGCATTTGATTGGTGGAACGGAGTGAAACGTCACCAGTGACTGTATTTGGTGAAACGCAGGCACTTTAAAGGTCTGTCTGACAGACCAAAACAAACAAAGCGTGCATTAACAGATCGATAAAAATTAGTAGCGAGTAGCGAGCTGAATGTAGATAAAAGTAGCTGAGTAAAAGTAGCGGAGTAAAAGTAGCGGAGTAAAAGTAGCGGAGAAAAAGTAGCGGAGTAAAAGTAGCGTTTCTTCTCTATAAATAGACTCAAGTAAAAGTAAAAGTATGTTGCATTAAAACTACTCTTAGAAGTACAATTTATCCCAAAAGTTACTCAAGTAGATGTAACAGAGTAAATGTAGCGCGTTACTACCCACCTCTGCATAATACTGCAAAACAAATAATATGTCTCCTAATAGGTGCCGTTTTGAGGTCCTTATTCACACACCATAATAAAACCCGTATGTTGAGGGACAGTATGTCTGACTTCAGTAGCCGTAATGCTCCGCGTTCCATCATGCGGTGTGGATTCGTAGTTTACCAAAATCGTACTAAAACATTTGAACAGATTTTTGAACGCCGTGTGAAATGTTCTATATTCCCAATGAGACATCAAGTTATGGTGTTGCTTGCTTATGGGTACTTGCTCGTGTCATTTATTGAACGGGCGTCAACTTGCAGTCTGCACATACATCTTATGTGTGACAGCCCACTACTGGTCACACTTATCATTACACTATGTACCAAATAAAATTGCTTCGAGGTCGGTAAGCCCAACCAGCATTATTAGGTACATTAGGCGCACCAGGGTATAAGGTGCACTGTCAATTTTTAAAAACATTAAAGGATTTTAAGTGCGCCTTATAGTCCAAAAAATATGGTAGTTAACTACATACTAAATGTGCTAGTGTACACATTATTTTGGGATATGTTGTGATGAATTGCATGTGTTAACGCGTTAATATTGTGTTTTCCAGTTCATACCTACAAACTAGTTGTTTCTGAAAAAAACATCAGTGAACCTATAATAGCGTATATATTTTTTCTGTCGCAGTATCAGTTGCACACTAATTATTGTTCGCTTTCAAAAGAGCCCAAAGCCAGGCCTTTACTGGAAAGGCAGGCTTTACAACTACAGTCTTTGGGTATAATATGTTTAAGCGTTTTAGGAAATTTAAAAAAAGCAAGCATGAGAAGATGTTAAACACCTTCAGTATTAGTGATTGAGTGCACAACGTGAATTTTGACAGACGGGTATTGTTTATAATCCCCTAAAGCTTTCTCTAACTAATGAGCCACTCTGTGTACTTGACTTTCACGCATGCTGATGAGTTGAATGTTGAGTCAATTAATTATGGATGATCAAACAAGTACTGTAAATTACTGTAGTGTCAATATGTTTCTTAAAAATTTACTTACACAAAAAGGTTAAAACCTGCTTGTAATGCTGCTTGCTATCAATTTCTCTCTTTTGTGGAAGTTATTGTACTTATGTTTTGATGGCAGCAAGGACATAAAGCCACTGTGACAACACCTAGAAAGGAGGCGACATGGAATACTGATGTGAATTCAGATTGTGTGTCTTATGTAAGTTGTGCAGCTGTCTGTTCATGTGTGGATCATAGCGCTGCCCGCAGCTGCACTAACGCACACAAAGTAAAGCACGTGCCCATGAGGACACTACGTCGTCTTACATTTTCAATTAACCGTTTGACCACAAGTACTACACGTTTAATCTACAACCTTAAAACAAATGTCTTATCCCCGACAAAAGTACGCTGCCAGCTGACACATTAGCTGACTTGTAAAAAAGGCAACTTTCTGGGTAATTATTTGATCTGTTGCTTTGCAGGTAGCACAAATACTTAGATAACACATACAGTGCAGAAGAACACAGGTATTCCATTCGCTGCTGATTTACATCTTACTAAATTCAACACATTAGTGTTATTCTATTTGCTTGAAGTTACCGTTTTTTTCTAAATATAAGGCGCACTTAAAATTAGTTATATAATAAATAAATGATAAATGGGTTATACTTGTATAGCGCTTTTCTACCTTCAAAGTACTCAAAGCGCTTTGACAGTATTTCCACATTCACCCATTCACACACACATTCACACACTGATGGCGGGAGCTGCCATGCAAGGCGCTAACCAGCAGCCATCAGGAGCAAGGGTGAAGTGTCTTGCCCAACGGACGTGACTAGGATGGTAGAAGGTGGGGATTGAACCCCAGTAACCAGCAACCCTCCTGATTGCTGGCACGGCCACTCTACCAACTTCGCCACGCCGTTCCTTAGTAATTAGTAGTAGTAGTAGTTGTATTTTTCCTAAACATATCAACTGTGCGCCTTATAACATGGTGCGCCTTGTGTATTAATTATTTCTAGTTGTGCAGACCTCGAATGAGTTTTATATGGTACATAGTGTATGGATAAGTGTGACCAGTAGATGTCAGTCTCACATAAGATATACAGTCGCGATCTAAAGTTTACATACACTTGTAAAGAACGTAATGTCATGGCTGTCTTGAGTTTCCAATATCTTCTACAACTCTTATTTTTTTGTGATAGAGTGATTGGAGCACATACTTGTTGGTCACAAAAAACATTAATGAAGTTTGGTTCTTTTATGAATTTATTATGGGTCTACTGAAAATGTGACCAAATCTGCTGGGTCAAAAGTAAACATACAGCAATGCTAATATTTGGTTACATGTACCTTGGCAAGTTTCACTGCAATAAGGCACTTTTGGTAGCCATCCACAGGCTTCTGGCAAGCTTCTGAAAAAGGAGGATTACCTCCAAATTCTTCAGGACAACCTAAAAGTATCAGCCTGGAGGTTGGGTCTTGGGCGCAGTTGGGTGTTCCAACAGGACAATGACCCCAAACACACATCAAAAGTGGTCAAGGAATGGCTAAATGAGGCTAGAATGAAGGTTTTAGAATGGCCTTTCCAAAGTCCTGACTTAAACGTGTGTATAATGCTGAAGAAACAAGTCCATGTCAGAAAACCAACAAATTTAGCTGAACTGCACCAATTTTGTCAAGAGGAGTGGTCAAAAATTCAACCAGAAGCTTGCAAGAAGCTTGTGGATGGCTACCAAAAGCGCCTTATTGCAGTGAAACTTGCCAAGGGACATGTAACCAAATATTAACATTGCTGTATGTATACTTATGACCCAGCAGATTTGGTCACATTTTCAGTAGACCCATAATAAATTCATAAAAGAACCAAACTTCATGAATGTTTTTTGTGACTATAAAGTATGTGCTCCAATCACTCTATCACAAAAAAATAAGAGTTGTAGAAGGTATTGAAAACTCAAGACAGCCATGACATTATGTTCTTTACAAGTGTATGTAAACTTTTGATCGTGACTGTACGTGTGTACTGCAGGTCGAATGAAGCCTTTTCATTTAATGACTCCAAAAAGTAAGACTAAAACTTTGACGTTTCATTGAGAACATATAACATTACACACGGCGCTCAAAAATCCGTCAGAATGTTTTAGTATGACTTTGGTAAGCTACGAATCTGCACCGCTTGATTATCGGAGCCTTACGGCTACCATAGTCAGCTGTGCCGGTATTATTACGATGTGTGTATAAGGACTGCAAAATGGCACCTGTTAGGAGACATAATACATGGCGTTTTGTTTCGACCTATTATGCAAAACCAACTTTTCTTACCCGTTGGTTCCCGCTGTTGTCTATTTGGGAGCTGCATAAGTCGCAAAAATGTGGGCGTGTCCGCAATTATAGTTTGCACCGTAGTCATTAAGCTCCTTCTTTTTATTATCCTCTTGTTGTGGGGCATTCATCCTCAGCTGTTGCCATTTGTAATATAAGGTAGAATTTAGTTATTTCTTAATCTGTCTGTAGATTAGCTATGGAAGCGCTATTAACTACAACAAAAGATCACGGGGAGAAGACCCTGTGGAGGTGGAGCCACCTAAATAAAACCTGCCCAACATACGGCGCATCCTGAAGAGACTGTCAGAAAACGCCAAATCATATCATAGTCTGTAAAACGTAATCTATGCAAAATGCTGACCAAAGAACCACAAATACATGTTATGTAGACCACAATGAAGTCTTTTAAAGGCCTACTGAAATTAAATTTTCGTATTTAAACGGGGATAGCAGGTCCATTCTATGTGTCATACATCATTTCGCGATATTGCCATATTTTTGCTGAAAGGATTTAGTAGAGAACATCAACGATAAAGTTCGCAACTTTTGGTCTCGCTGATAAAAAAGCCTTGCCTGTACCGGAAGTAGCGTGACGTCACAGGTTGTGGAGCGCCTCACATCTGCAAATTGTTTACAATCATTCCCACCAGCAGCGAGAGCGATTCGGACCGAGAAAGCGACGATTACCCCATTAATTTGAGCGAGGATGAAAGATTCGTGGATGAGGAAAGTGAGAGTGAAGGATTAGAGTGCAGTGCAGGACGTAACTTAGGTACAAGGGCTCATTGGATTCCACACTTTCTTCTTTTTCTATTGTGGATCATGGATTTGTATTTTAAACCACCTCAGATACTATATCCTCTTGAAAATGAGAGTCGAGAATGCAAAATGGACATTCACAGTGACTCAGCCAAGCACTTTAGCTTTGGAGCTAACGTGATAGCATCGTGCTTAACTGCGGATAGAAACAGAAGAAACATGCCCCTGACTGGAAGGATAGACCGAAGATCAACAATACTACTATTACTTCTACTCTCAGGAGACACTGAACTAAACCCTGGACCTGTAACCACACGGTTAATGCTGTCCCCCCTGGCGAAGCCTAGCAATGCTGTTGCTAACGACGCCATTGAAGCTAAATTAGCTACGGGACCTCGACAGAGCTATGCTAAAAACATTAGCTCTCCACCTACGCCAGCCCTCATCTGCTCATCACCACCCGTGCTCACCTGCGTTCCAGCGATCGACGGCGCGACGGAGGACTTCACCACGATCATCGGTGTGGTCGGCGGCCCGGAGACGGAGGAAGTCAACCCAGACACCGGTGAGGACAGCGCCGCGGCGGCGGACGGCGTTGTGTTGCTGTAGCCAGCCGCTAATACACCGATCCCACCTACAGCTTTCTTCGTTGCTGTCTTCATTGTTCATTAAACAAATTGCAAAAGATTCACCAACACAGATGTCCAGAATACTGTGGAATTTTGCGATGAAAACAGACGACTTGAACTGGCCACCGTGCTGTTCCATAATGTCTGCTACAATCCGTGACGTCACGCGCAAACGTCATCATACCGAGACGTTTTCAGCCGGATATTTCCCGGGAAATTTAAAATTGCACTTTATAAGTTAACCCGGCCGTATTGGCATGTGTTGCAATGTTAAGATTTCATCATTGATATATAAACTATCAGACTGCGTGGTCGGTAGTAGTGGCTTTCAGTAGGCCTTTAAACGTATTATAACACATCATAATATGACCCTTTTAACGCACCTTCTAATCCGGTGTGCCTTTTGTATATACATAGACCTGAATACACCCGTTCACCGGCAGTGCAATTTATAATCCAATGGGCTGTCGTCCGAAAAATACGGTACGCACATTCTTATTGGTATTCATCCAGCTTTTGAACATGCACAGTGAGGCACAAGTGCATTAAGTTGTTAATTAATAATGAGGCGGACTTTGCCATTACACCTTTTTTGGCTGTGGTTTTTTGGCAATAATGGACGATGGAATTTTTCAAAAACTTGTGAATGTCATTGAAATCATATAAAAAGACTGAATTGGAAAAGGCTTTTTTTACTTAAATAAATGAAATAATAGGGCCATATGCATATACAATTAGGGGTCCTCATTACTGATAGGATAGGATACGATTATAGAAGCCTTGAGTATAGGCCAATACCGGTTTGATCAAGTACAATGACGAAAATAGTGAACAATGGTAGGTATAAAAAACAGAAACTATTTATTGTTAACTGTCTGGAATTGACTTATGATTTATAAGATCCAGATGTAGTAAGTGATTGACATGTTTGTTACTGGATACTTTCTAATATTCTAATACACTTCTGCCTCAGACTTTGTATGTGTAAGTAATGTGCAATGTGCAACTATAATTATTTGATACTTGTTTATATTGACAAATGTCTTGTTTTAGACTGAAATATTGCTCAAATAAAGAAACGTATTACGTATGTCTTACTTGTGTCTTATTGCTCGCTTTGCTGTTGTGTAGTTGCTAGCTCCTAGTAACCTACCATGTTTACCTTTTGTAAATGGCTTGACTAAACAACAAGAAAATACCAACCTTTTGTGCGTACTTGAAGACAATTAGATGTAAACTGGCTGTCCAGCTTTGCACAGGTAAACGCGTTGCAAGACTGCTTATGTCAGAGATTTTCGATTCAACTTGATATAATCTGTTTTTTTTGTTAATATTGGTCCAATTTCCAATATAAATAATAATAGTGAGATAGGGGGAGAGAAGATGACTCTTTTGTCCTATCAGTAAAATGTTGCTGTATTTTCGCCATAATTTTTGTTTTGTTACTCCATTATACATGACTTTTCCTAAGACGTTTTTTATGTTAAACTTTAACATTTCAATGTTCAATTCTTTCACAGGTATAAAATACACTGGTCGTTATTCGACTATACTCAAAGGCCATACAGGACGTATACTTGTAAGTCCTTCATTTTTCAAAGGGCATAAAAATTTTCTTTTTTTTTTTACATTTTAACATGCCATGTTTTTTGTTTTTTTTAATCTTACCTCATTTTTCATTCACTATAAATTTGCATGACGTGAGTTATTGTATTAATTTAAAGCCGTGACATTATTTGATCAAAAGGCCTTCTGTAAAAAAATTAAAAACACTTCATGTGTGATCTTTTTATTTAGGATTGGTTTATTGAGAAATTTAAGCAAAGAAAAAAATACTTCAAAATGTTTTACACCCTCCAAAACCTAAGGACTTTTTTGTCTTGTTTGGCTTAGAATATGATTAAAATCAATTGTCCCCAAATACTCTTTTCATTCAAACCTCTACACCACATTGGGCAAGACCAAAAAAGCTGAAATTAGGGACAATAATGTAGACCTACACAAGACTAGAATGGACTCCAAGGGCATGAACAAGAATCTTGTTGAGAAATAGAGCACTATTGGTGCAATATTACAAAAATGTTAAATCGCTAGCAACTGGACTCACAGTGATGGCTGCACACTTTAATAATCCATTCAATACATCACAATATTCCCTGGGTAATACTTTGTCCCACTCTTATTCAGAGCCCATGTTCCAATGTTTACTTCAGTGTGAAGCGGGACATATGATCACACAGAATCAAGAGCAGTGCGGCAAAGAAAATCGGGAGGTTGGTGGGAGAAAAAGGGTCAAAGCAGCACTAGAAAGGAGACGAAGACATGAAAGGATGGATAGAGGAACACTCGGGGGGGTGGAAAAGAAGTATCAAGGAGAGGCTTAAGAAGCTGGAGCTGAACAAGCTGAACATGGCTTCACTTCTTACATGCATAGTCCAACCTCCAACCGTCTATGACAGGGATTGTCTTTTGCATCCTTGTTTGACAAACACACCGAAATAAACCAGACAGGTAATACATACAAATCACCGCAGCACAGGGATTTTGAACCCAAGTTGATTTGAATATCCCATTAGGAACAATTATTATTATTATAAGTATTAACATTATTATAGCAATAAGCTCAATTACCAAATGTGATAATTCAATGTGAATGCAAAATCATTTTACTCACTTGCATGTGGCAGCAGTAAAACCGTAAATATTTCTTACAAGCATTTATTTAGGTATATATATTTATCCAAAAAATTATCCGAACATTCTTTCTAAATAAGTATTGGCGAAACTGAACAGTTCCTACTCAGTCGTCTCAACGTTACGTTTGTCAGAAAGCAATATCCTGCGGAAGTAGACACAGCAGTGGAGGATCGGGGGGAATGTTGTCCCAACATTCAGCTGTAGAGTGTTCACTACATGTATCTAATTCCCAATTTGCAGTAATCTGCCTTTTCATTCTACAGCTGCTAATTGAATTTTTAAGCCTCTAATTAGCATTTTGCCTCGTAATCTGTTATTCATTGCCATGGTTGCTTCCGTCAGTTTTTTTTAAATGTAATTAATTGAGTCCTCTCACAGATTTACGATAGTAGTTTTAATGTCGGTCTCTTCTTTTTTTGATTTATTAAGGCTATTATTTTCGGGCCTATTAAAAACATAAAACATGATGTTATAAACCAGCAAATTATTGTACATAGAATAGATCAGTACAATAAGTAAAAAGTGAAAAGTTAAAGTACCCATGATTGTCACACACACTGCATTTGACCCATCACCCTTGGTCACACCCTGGGAGGTGAGGGAAGCAATTCCAACCCTTGATGCTGAGTATCAAGCAGGGAGGTAATGGGTCCCATTTTTAGAGTCTTTGTTATGACTCGGCCGGGGTTTGAACTCACGACCTACCGATCTCAGGGAACTGAGATCCCAGGAGACTGAGTAAAACACAAAATAAGGTAGAGATACATGTTATTATTGCACATTGTCCATGTTATTTATGTTTCAGTCTTTGAGAAATCCATCTGGTTATGAACACCAGTCACCCTTTTGCAAACATGTTTTAATTTGATTGACTTCTTTGAAGCATATATGCTAGTAGCATGTATGCTGTTAGCATGAATGTCTTCTTCATGCTTTGTTAGCATAGTAGGTTTTCCTGGGAATTATTAGCAGATCAATTTTGTTCCATGTTGGTTCTGAGCAGTGTTCGGAAAAATTACTTTTAAAAAGTTATTAATTATAGTATAATATTGTTACTTTACCAAACAAGTAATTGAATAACTAAAGGAATGACTCTTTAATAAATGCAATTAATTACTAGGGAAAGTAATTATCTGGCATACGCAGTTGAAAGACATTTCATGAGAGCAGTGTGTATGTGTGTGTGTGTGTCTTTAAAAGGCGGTGCCTTTTGCCAAGTGATGTGTGATGTCAGCGAGAGCGCACTCATAGCGGCATTTTAGCTTATGTGTGTATTAACTTGGCAGCAGTCGTTTGCCGGGAGAGTGACAGCAGCTCTGTTGAATCTTTTCACTGGATTGTGTTACCTCTGGTTAATGAAGAGATTGAATTTGCTTCAGTGGCTGTCATATCTTCTTCTCTACAAACGGGATATTGTAAGACTGCAAGCTTGTCACTTAAATCATTGATGTGTTCTTCATTATTACCACGTGTGTGTGTGTGTATGTGTGTGTGTGTGTTCTTGTATGTCTACCCTTCTTGAGACATCAACAAGGAAAAGTACCTTCCATATGAGGACCGGTGAACAAGTTAGAACCAAAATCATGGTCCCAATACGGTAAACCATTGCATCTAATAAAGAATGTCTCATTTGCACCCCTGGTGGTGAAATCTATCAAAATAAGGGTGGTCCC
The DNA here is from genome assembly GCF_033978785.1 of Entelurus aequoreus. Taxonomy (NCBI): domain Eukaryota; kingdom Metazoa; phylum Chordata; class Actinopteri; order Syngnathiformes; family Syngnathidae; genus Entelurus; species Entelurus aequoreus. The sequence goes on along the minus strand of NC_084751.1, from coordinate 28,733,480 downwards.
TACAAGGAGGGATTTTTCAAATTGACTGTGTGTCGGTTTTTTAAAGTGCTCCCCCTCTGGACAACATACGAAATAACAAGTGTGTGTAAAAATGTGAAGTACTCCCCCTCAGGCCAACATATGTAATAACAAGTGTGTGTAAGAAATTGAAATGTGCCCCCTTCGGCCAAAATGTATTAAAACAATAAAATAAATATGTATATAAAGACATACTGTAATAACTATGTAAATAATGAAGATTAAAAACCATTTACATACAAAAAAAATGAATAAAAATGACTAAAAGCCTACTTTTTTTATATTTGTATAGTATGTATATATTATTAATGTTGTAAATACAAATCTTTATATATCTAGAAAGGGTGGTCCTAAAGAGGTAGGCATTTTTCGGAGGTCTCAAGAAGGTAACAAATACAAGAATGTGTGTGTGTGCGTGTGTGTGTGTGTGTGTGTGTGTGTGTGTGTGTGTGTGTGCGTGTGTGTGTGTGTGTGTGTGTGTGTGCGTGTGTGTGTACTTGGCTTGTCTTTGCTGTGTGATGTTGCCTCTTTCTTTTTTGATATCAAGTTCATTTTAGTGTGGTGCTGGTTGTTACTTTCACTCATAAAAAGATATCTACTGCATTGAACTTGCTGTGCTTCTAACACTGCCATGTTGACATACAACCACATCAAAAGCAGCGTGCCATGTTACATCAAGCGTATCGGTAACGGCAATGCAACGTACACAAAAGTAATTAATTAGATTACTCATTACTAGTAAACATTTGTAACGCCGTTTTTACAAATACTGGATAGTAGCTCTGTTTTATTAAATGTGTCTGGATGTCAAACGTCGTAATTGTCAAATTTTGTTAGCCAGCAAATATTGGATGTTGATTGTCCGAGTTCCAAATAACTTGCACTGCTGGCCACATGTCTGATGAAGTGTTAATAAATGTGAACTTTATTTTCACATTTGGTGATGTACCTGCAGATCCCAAATACACATCAGCAGGTACCAGAAGGTAAGAAAAGTTGTTTTTGCATAATATTGCGAAACAAAACACCAGATAATATCTGCTAATAAGAGCCATTTTGTGGTCCTTACACACACACCATAATAATACCCGTATGTGTAAGCACAGTACGCCTGACTACGTAATGCTCCGACAATCCATCAAGCGGTGCGGCTTCATTCTTCTTCTTTTGACAGATTTTTGAGTGCCGTGTGTAATGTTTTATATTCTCAATGGAACATTTAAAGTTCTGGTGTTGTTTATTGGCACCATCTTGCAGTCTATACATATCTCTTATGTGTGATTGCCATCTACTGGTCACACTTATCATTACACCATGTACCAAATAAAATAGCTTCGAGGTCGGTAAGCACAACCAGAATTATTCTGTACATTAGGCGCAACGGTTATAAGGCACAATGTCAATTTTTGAGAAAATGAAATCATTTTAAGTGCGCCTTATGGTCCTTAAAATACGGTACTTCTTTGCAAAAGTTTTATTATTGCCATAGTCCTATTTTTGCCTCTCCCAATCAAATAATGTGTACAACATTCATTAAAAATGAGCTAGGTCATCACAAGTATTTCTGTTTTTTTATGACCGTTTTTTTTTGTTAATTTGGAATTTATGTCAAAAGTATTTTTTTTATACATAAAAAGGACACTTTCAAATATAATCATGTTTCGGCCTGTAGCCTGACCGACTCTTATAAACGGGCCATTAAAGTTTACCCACAACAGTTGGGGACTTAAAGAATGGTATGCAGATTGTTTAAATATCCACAGAAGTAAAACAAAATAAAAATATTGAAGGTATTTTATGAAGTTTTCTACCCTGTCCAAACTCTCACCATTAGAATTAAAAATCATGTATTTTGTTCTAAACAAAATGCAGGCATTGTTTACTTCCTTAACTTTACGTCTTTGTTTGGAGGCAGACGGTAGAAACACATGCACACGCAAAAGAGAGCCGTGAGCCGTGAGCACTCTTCCACAGTGACATTTCACAAACTCATATAAAAAGCAACAGAAATAATCCAAAATAATCTATGAAGTTAAAAAAAAGGATGCATTATTTATTGCAGGGGTGTCTACAACTTTTCCAATGAGGGCCACTCACTTAAAACTCAAAGGAATGCATGGGCTATTTTGATATTTTTTCCTATAAACATTTTTTTGTGTGTTTTCCTTTTTAAATGGCAAATAACAAATTCCCCTATGGACACCCCTGATTTACTGTAATCAATGAGATCGCTCCCCCATGCTGTCATGTTAATAAGATAAGATACAGTAAACCATTGTTTACCGCTGTTAATTGGTTTACGGCTAGACTGTAATAAATGAATTTCCACGATCCGTGTCTTTCTCGCCATCTCCGGGTCTAAGTTAAATGTCAAAGTTGACCAATTTCTCAGTTTATGGCCACAACCTTATACCATCCAGGTCAGAGGCATGATTTATAATCTAGAATTAACTTTAACCAACTCAGGTGATAGAGCAGCTCACCGGCTCAATACTGTATGTCAATAGCAGCATAACCGCCAGTGATTAATGCGCTGCTAAAAGTAGTTTGTTAACCTTAGTACTCATAACAATATCGCTAAAACTTAGTTAATATCAAGGTCATGGGACGTAAATAGAGTATTCTTGCCGGTTTTTGGATGTTTTTTTAGATGGCTTTATGACCACAATAGACACAATGATGTAATGACACACATTACCTCTATTGGTAGCATTTTTTTAGAGTTAGAATGCTTAAAAGTAAAAAAAAAAAGTAAAAAAAAAAACCGTGTATGCTTTTCTTTCATAGGGATTGTGATTAATATGTAAAATAAATAAAAAAATACATAAAACAAGTTCAAGTTAAAGTCCCAACGATAGTCACACACACACTAGGGGTGGTGAAATTATCATTCCGCATGTTCACCCCCTGGGAGGTGAGGGGAGCAAGTTGCCTCTAAATTAAAGATATTAAAGCTATAATCATTCATATATATATATATATATATATATATATATATATATATATATATATATATATATATATATATATATATATATATATATATATGTATATATATATATATATATATATATATATATGTATATATATATATATATATATATATATATGTATATATATACATGTACATATATATATATATATATATATATATATATATATATATATACTGTACATATATATATATATATATATATATATATATATATATATATATATATATATATATATATATATATATATATATATATATCTATATATATATATATATGTACAGTATATATATATATATATATATATATATATATATATATATATATATATATATATATATATATATATATATATATATTGTAACCTATTTTTATGGGCTTTCCTCTTTGTGATGTTAATTCCTGTTACACGCTGTTATACACAGTGTTGGGACTAACGCGTTACAAAGTAACGCGTTACTGTAACGCCGTTAGTTTCGGCGGTAACTAGTAATCTAACGCGTTATTTTTTTATATTCAGTAACTCAGTTACCGTTACTGCATGATGCGTTACTGCGTTATTTTACGTTATTTTTTATGTAGTATCGGCTAGAAACAGATGCGCTGCGGTGTCGTTCTTCTAAATCTTCCTCTGTCACAGGCCAGAGAGAAGAAAAGAGGCGTGTGTGTGTGTCTGGGTGTGGGTATGGGAAGGGGAGGCACACACGTGATCCGTGGTTTGATATATAAAACAAAACAAAAAGGTTGTTCGCATGCACGTTCAGTCCACACACTGCGTGGTCATGGCGAGCGGAGTAACGGAGGAGCTTGAACGCCCCGCGCCATTTAATCGGTGTGTTTATAGGTGCAGACTCCGTTGTGCAAAACGAGGGTTTTAAACACATGCTGAACGTGCTTGAGCCACGTTACGGCATCCCGTCGCGCACCCACTTCAGCGATAAGATTGTGCCAGATCTTTATGAGTAGGAGAAGAAAAAAGTTGTGGATGAACTATCCCGAGCATCACCAGTTGCGCTCACGACAGACTGGTGCACGTCCAGGGAAACTATGTGACGATAAGCGCTCACTTTATCACAGCAGACTGGCAGATGAGAAGACACGCCCCCTCTACGAGAGTCACCTTGCGCAGGTACTGACACAAAATTCAAATAATTGCAGTGAATGAGGCAGGACTGGGACCACAGGTAGGTGCTTTGCACATGTAGTGAATTTGGCATCACAGAAGGGAATCTCAGTCAATAGGATGGATCAGGAAGGAGGTTTCCTAGCACAACAGCTGCTCATGTGCTTAAGACAAAGCAAGAAATGCTAAAGATGCCTACTCATAAAGCTCATACATGATGTCCCAACGAAGTGGAACTCCACTTATGATATGTTGCAGCAGCAGGCCGCTATATACTCTGCATCTGAAGGCAAATGTCAAAGACATCATCAACCCTGTCTGATGATGTGAGAGTGGCAGAGGAGGTCCTCCAGGTGCTTAAACCCCTCAAAAGTGTTACATCTCTACTGAGCACTGAAACTTCACCATCTGTGTCAATGATCCTGCCACTGAAAACAAGGATTCTACAATCCATGGCTCCAAGTGTGGAAGACAGCAGCATCACTCCAGATGTCAGGCTTTATTTCACTATCTATGTTTCAAGGAAGATGATGTGCCTTCTTATGTTGCACTTTAACTTGTTTTTTATTAATGGTCATTGGTCCAAGTTTAAAGAAAGGAGAAATGCCTTTTTATGTTGCACTGTTTTTCATTAATTATGTTAAAATGAAAATAAAAATGCATGTCAAGTTGATCAACAGATTGTATTATTCTCCAGTGCAATAACAGTACTTTTCACAGTAACGCATTACTTTTTGATGTAAGTAACTAAGTTAGTAACTGAGTTACTTTTGAAATTAAGTAACTAGTAATTGTAACTAGTTACTGGTTTTCAGTAACTAACCCAACACTGGTTATACAGTATATGCCTTGCGCTCTTATTTTGAAGGCGCTAAGAGCGGAAGTGATGACACGTTGGAGTGGAGCGGAGGTTTTTGAAAGAAGGTAAATAAAGTGATCCTCGTGTAAACTGGAGCCTCCGTGTTTATTATTTCGTAGTTTCATACAGTATAGGCGACATTTATAAACCCTCGGTTACACTATTTAAAAAAGTTATTTATTAAGAAGCCAAAACGTGCAAAAACAGTAATGTTCATGTTGGAGGTGTTGTGAATAACCGCAGGGCCACAACATTAGGTACACCTGCAGAGTGCAGCACGGATTTCCTATTTCATTCATTCACAACTCCTCCAACACGAACATTATTGTTTTTGCACTTTTTGGCTTCTTATTAAATAACTTTTTTAAATAGATTAAATCTTGCACGTGGAAAGTTTAAGTGTGGGCTTTAGTTGATATAACACTCCCGTCAGGGGGAGCATTCTACGACGGGAGTGCATTAATCCAGCACAACAGCGGCGCATGGACTTCATTTATAAGTAAAGGTAAGACCATAATAACATTTTTTTTTTATTAAATATACTTTTTTGTGTGCTACAGTTTGTATGTGTAAAGTTAAAGTTAAGTTAAAGTACCAATGATTGTCACACACACACTAGGTGTGGTGAAATTTGTCCTCTGCATTTGACCCATTCCCTTGTTCACCCCCTGTGGGCAGCAGCGACGCCGTGCCCGGGAATAAATTTTGGTGATTTAACCCCCAATTCCAACCCTTGATACTGAGTGCCAAGCAGGGAAGAATGCTGGTATGAGCTGTTAAACATAATCCGTTAACTGCTGCCAATCAAATGGTGAATAAGATACTCTTTAGGGTTCATATGTTTGCAAATCTGACTGTGATGAAGTCAGTGCCTCACCAGCCATGAACCTCACCGCAGGTCACTGATATATACACACACATATATATATATATATATATATATATATATATATATATATATATATATATATATATATATATATATATATATATATATATATATATATATATATATATATATATATATATATATATATATATATATATATATATATATATATATATATATATATATATATACACACACATAAATATATATATATATAAATATATTTTATTTATTTATTTTTAATTTTTTTCACACTAACATAAATATATATATATATGATTTATAACACCAAAATATTTAACATTTTTGCGAGTAAATAGATATGATCAAAATAGTATCAATCTCACAGAGATTCCAGAGCCATTTTGAAGGATAATGATCCATGACGTAAAGGTAGGAACCACAGATCCCTTACCCATGAACAACACATACTACGTTTCCATGCACTAAATTAGTCTGATTTCTCAAATTGTTCTTTTTTTTGTATTTTCACACCTATGTGTGAAGTCCAAGTGTCCAAGCTCTCTCTCTAATGCGACTATTGGTCATACACAGTATGCCTCGCGTACACTGGGGGACACTTATTTCCTTTTTGCGCGGTTCATTTGTTTCTTTTTTGGTTGACCTATGATGTCACACTCGGCGTCTGTGGCCATTAACAAGTTAACAGCCTAGCTCTGTTGTGATTTCCGCTGTAATATTGGCACAGATTATAAATATTATGTTTCTAATGGCTATGCTGATGTTAAATAGTAGACAGCATCAAGAAGTGATCTGGGATTGCGTGGCGAACATGACGCTACTATCAAGAATGTATTGGAGCAGATGCAGGTCCAAAGGACTTCTTCATTACAATTGTTGCTGTTTTTATTGAATGGTATCTGCTTCCGGGTTATATGCCGTACTTTGAGACTGGCGCATGCACGACACGAAGGGTCCCCTCGGTCGTAAACACTCCCTCGAGAGATCTGGTTTTCAATCGCATTATCCAGGTGTGTTAGTCCGACTTTTCAAAAACCGATCGGATTAAAGTGTTTCCATGGGCTCTAGGGGGCTCATTTAGAGCCAAATTATTCGAGAAATCGGACTAATTTAGTGCATGAACAGAGCAGACATTGTGAGAGCCAACGATTATTTCGGTAAAAAATATGATCAGAACCTTACATTTTTTAGCCTGAATATAAGTGGTATGAGCTACAAGTTTCAGATCCTGTGTGCAAAATAGATCCTGCTTTAGTGAAACACTGTAACATCGTGTAGCAGTGTTGTTAAGTGCTAAACAAGAGAAATAGGCTACAAACATAATAAAACGATCACTTACTGTACAATGCCTGCTCTCTCTGGGATGACAACTGATAGGATGCTCTTATTTCCCGTATTGATTAATAATTAATCATAATGACACAACGGGTTAAAAAGAAAAGTTGCAGCCGCAAATTACATTTTTGTTTCTTTCTCTCCATCTCTGGGTATAAATTGAATGTCACAGATGAACAACTTTTTGATTCATGGCTAAATCCTCCTATTATCCAAATGAGAGGCATGATTTATAATCCAGAATACATTTGACAAGCTGAGACGCGATCTGCACAGCAGCAGCAGCAGGAAACTCGCGGGCTAGTATGTTAAAAAAAGCAGCATAAGCTAGTTACGTCTCCGTGACCAATGCGCCACTAAAAAATAGTTTGTCAGAGAGAGATTGATACAACCCTGCTTTCCAACCACCGGAACTGACCAAAACAACCATTAAAAATATGTCCTACCATTTAACAGACTCGGCGAAGCAGCCCGACCGCAGCGCCATGAGTGCGAAACATCCACACAACAGACACTAATCCATGAAAATATAATAAGAAGTTCCTTAATGGTCTGCCCAACGTGTTTCAATTAGTTTTTTTCTTCTGACTGGACAGGCGAGCTTAAGCCTTGCTCACCCAGTTTTATACAGACGTCTGTTGCTGTCAACTCTGACTTTCTGGTTTGTCACTCAAAGTTGCCTGTGTGCAACATAAACCATTTCCTAGTTTTCGATTTTCAAAGCAGACAATGCATTGGTCCCCAAGGTAAATGCTGTACATTATAATTACTTTATTTCACAAATATTGTACTGATGTTCAAAGAATATTTATCTAAAAAAATATATGTTTTCTTCTTCAAAGGCATGTTACATGTTAAAACTGTGGTGTTTTGGGGTGCCAAGCATGGTCATAAAAAACTATTGCGCTCGTAATTGCAATACCTCTGTATTAGGATATCAAGCAACGACCGAATAGAAATACAACAATTTAACATTTATGAGTACTGATTTTGTGATTTGAGGAAAAGTGCCCACAACATTGGACTTTAGGCATCGCTGGCTAAATTTAACTGGTTTGCATTGCTGCAACTTTGTTTTTGAAAATACTTCACTCGCTGTGACTATTAGGTTGTAGTTAAAATGTAAGTTTGATTGTCTTAGAAGTAGTAAAGCAGGCAGCCCCAGCGTTGACCAAGGCCGTGGGTGTATACACACAGTATATAACACGTAAAACACTTGCAGTAAGGCAGAAAAAACAGGCAAAGACGTGCACGCAACACAATGTAAGGATGATAAATAACTCATTCTAATTGTTGATCAGAGACAGGTGAGTCCCCTGATGACTAAACACAGGCAGGTGTGTAGGCCAGCACTCAAAACAGGAAGTGGCAACATACAGTAGGAGAGAGAGAGTGCCAGAATGGAAAAAACCCAAACCTAGAGAAAAACAACACAAAACACATATAAGGAAATAATGACAAAAGTCTAAAACTGTCATGTGGGATCATGACAGATGTGGTTCAAAAAAGTTATTTTGGACGTCAGGAGACTCAATGTTTTTGCAATACATTTACCAGTATAGTATTAGTATGTGTTAAAATATACCGTATTTTCCGGACTATAAGGCACACTTAAAATCTTTTATTTTTTTCAAAACTCAACAGTGCACCTTATAACCCGGTGCGCCTAATGTAAAGAATACGTTTGGTTGAGCTTACCCACCTCGAAGCTATTTTATTTGGTGCATGGTGTAATTATAAGTGTGACCAGTAAATGCCAGTCACACATAAGAGATAAGTGTAGGCTGCAATATAATGGCAGTCATACACAAGAGATAAGTGTAGACTGCAATATGACTCAAGTAAACAACACCAACATTTTATATGTTCCATTGAAAATATAGAACATTACACACGGCGCTCAAAAATCCATCAAAACAAAGTACAAAGCTGCACCGCTTGATGTGCTTCAACATACCAGTATTTTTATGGTGTGTGTATAAGGTAAGACATATTATCTCGCGTTTTGTTTCGCAATATTATGCAAAAGGAACGTTTCTTACCTTTGGTACCTGCTGATCTGTATTTGGGATCTGCATAAATCCTGAAAAATTGCGCGCGTCCACCATGGTAGTCCGTGGCGACACTGTAGTCGATAAGCTTCTTCTTTTTCACTATCTTCTTGTTATGGGACATTCATCCTCCGCTGTTGCCATTTCTAATATAAAGTAGAGTAAAGTTCCTACTTATATCTGTCAGTAAACTCGCCATGAAAGCGCTAATACATACCGATGTAGTGAGTTTACATTATTCACCAAAGGAACTGTAGTTATTAGAGAGTTCCGGTCGGACGGTTTTTCACAGGACACATTGTTGTTTCCGGATGAGGAGATGGTGCTCCGTTATTGATTTAAATAAAGTCTGAATGTCTATGAAACAGTTAGCTCCATCTTTTGACACTTCTTCCACACCCGTCCTTGCACGCTACACCGCTATAACAAAGATGACGGGGAGAAGACGCTGCCGAAGGTGAGCCACGTAAATAAGACCGCCCACAAAAAGGCGCATCCTGAAGCGATTGTCAGAAAGCGGCTTGAAGATGATCTGTAAAACATAATCTATGCAACAGTTTGAACAAAGAACCACCATTACATGTTATGTAGACCATAAGGAAGTGTTTTCAATTTAGAAAAAAAAAAAGACTCCTTTAATGCGCCCTATATTCCGGTGCGCCTTATATATGAAAAAATATCATAAACTAGACCATTCATCGGCAGTGCGCCTTGTAATCTGGTGCGCCCTATGGCCCGGAAAATATGGTAGTTAAAAGACAATTCCATTTTGTTATTTTTTGTTTTAGCTCTCCAAAATATATTTAGTCAATTCACTCGTGCTGTCCATCACAGTGCAAATGTCACCAAGTTCCTGAACAATGAATTTTAATGCCTTGATTAATAAAAACAATGAAGTATGTTATTGAATTTTGTGCGGGGAAATATAGATGACTTCTTTGTGATCTCGTGCAATATAAAAATAAAATAACATGACCTTCTGGAAGGGAACTAATCTAAATATAGGGTAATTAGTAAAATTGTATTTTATGTATTTTTAGGCTGTTCGACTTCAACTGACGTCATCTACCACACCTTGAAAACATTTTAAATGTTTATGAAAATATGATCTTACCTGCCACGGTGACTTTAGCGATCCGGCTCACAATACTTCCAAGGCCATCCAGTGTGGCAAGGCACTGGTACTCCCCTTCATCAGGACGGTGGTGCCGTGAGTGTACAATATTCTCAACCAGCAGCGATCCATTGGACAGCTCCTGCCGCCGATCATCCACCAAGGCACTGAGTAGCACGCCATCCTTCCGCCATGTGATGGTGGGGCTTCCGGTCGCCATGTCTGAGTGGGCTCGGCAGTCGAGCTGCAGCACGCCACCTCGCACCGTCACAGTGTCCTGAGGCTCCTGGGTGAATGTAAAGTCCACAAAACGTCCAGGACTTAATGAGGAAGATGATGACGAGGAGCCCTCATACCCTGCAGGAAGGAGGAAGAGCAGATGAGAGGCATGCATATTATTATATCTATGAATATTTATTTTTATCAAAATAAAAACACAAAAATGGGTAAATATTGGTATCACTTTGAAACGTAGTAAATGCAAGGCCACTCACAGTATTGCCGATTCTAACAACAATATCAACAAAATGTTTTTATTTTATTGCGAACAATTGTTTCGGCGAAATAAAGTCAATGGTGCAAAAATTTGTAAACAAACTTCAGTGTCGAACAACATTTCCGTTGGACTTTGTAAACAATGTGTTAATATAATAACATGAACACAATTAAACACACATTTGCGTGGAAAATAAACAGAAGAGTACTAAAGAAAATAGATCTCATACACTAGTATCGATGTGATACTTGGACTAGTAACAAGGGGGTATCAATATCGATATTTGTATGGATTAGCAAAGTAGGGCCACATGGGACCCATTTGGCAATGAGTGCTCGGATCTGACAAAAGGAGTTTCATTCTCACAGAGCAGTTAAGAGTATCGGCGGATTTCGATGCAAAAGTATGTCCTAAGCCGATTGATGCCTTTCAATGCCGATCAAAAAAGCTGATCTCCTCTGGCTGATGATTTATTATTCTGGCTGACATAGGTACCTAGCAGCTAACTGTGTATGTTCATACAGCACACAGTGTGGAGCTGCCTGGCTAAGTTAATAATCATCACCTCCATTGCGGCAAATAAACTTGATTTAAATTAAAGTACTATTATCACTAGAGAATGAGGTTTTAAACATGTTATACAACGAGTAAGAACAATCAGAAGGGGCATGCTAAGCTACACGGGCAAACAAGGGTATGTTGTAGATATGTTAATTATATCTTTAAAATGTTCATCCCATCTATTTTCTACTGATTGTGCCTCGCTGGGTCACAGGGGCGGCTGGAGCCTATCCCAGCTGTACTCGGGCGGAAGGCTAGAATGAAGGTTTTAGAATGGCCTTCCCAAAGTCCTGTGTGGACAATGCTGAAGAAACAAGTCCATGTCAGAAAACCAACAAATTTAGCTGAATTGCACCAATTTTGTCAAGAGGAGTGGTCAAAAATTCAACCAGAAGTTTGCCAGAAGCTTGTGGATAGCTACCAAAAGTGCCTTATTGCAGTGAAACTTGCCAAGGGACATGTAACCAAATATTATCATTACTGTATGTATACTTTTGACCCAGCAGATTTGGTCACATTTTCAGTAGACCCATAATACATTCATAAAAGAACCAAACTTCATGAATGTTTTTTGTGACCAACAAGTATGTGCTCCAATCACTCTATCACAAGAAAATAAGAGTTGCAGAAATTATTGGAAACTCAAGACAGCCATGACATTATGTTCTTTACAAGTGTATGTAAACTTTTGACCACGACTGTACATACATATTTTAGGGCTGTCAAAGTTAACGCGATAATAATGTGTTAACTTCCAACAATGGCACAATTTTTTTTAACGGCCGATTTCTTGCTAGCTAAAATATTGTGTACATTTTTTTATAAAATTTTCTGGTCGAGTCCTCAATTACAGAATGACTAGCAGGCTCACAATTACCGTACATTTTTATTAATTAATAGAGAACGTTAAAACATTGTCATGCAGCAATATGAAGCCTCCCCCGCTGAAAATTATCAGTCTAGGGTACACTTATTAATGATGAAAAATTATACCTGTGATTAATTTTAAACTAATTATGAACAAAATGCAATTAATCGTGATTAAATATTTTAATTGTTTGACAGCCCTTTTATATATATACATATATATATATATATATATATATATATATATATATATATATATATATATATATATATATATATATATATGTGTATATGTGTATATAGGGCTGTAATGTAATGTGTATATATATATATATATATATATATATATATATATATATATATATATATATATATACATATATACATATTTGTATATGTGTATAAATATATATATGTATAAATATATATATATATATATATATATATATATATATATGTATATATATATATATATATATATATATATATATATATATATATATATATATATACATACACACACTTCAGAACTATCTAAAAGAAAGTTACAGTAACTTGTAGCTAAAGTTTTAAGGAAAGAAATGAAGAATGAATGAAGATGATGTACTTCATGTTAGCAAACTCAGTTTTCAAAGGCTCGGCTCGTCTGTCATTTTTAATAGACAAAAGTGTTCTTAAAGGGGAACTGCACTTTTTTGGGGGGGATTTTGCCAATCATTCACAATCCTTATGAAAAACATGAAGACAGATATATATATATATATATATATATATATATATATATATATATATATATATATATATATATATATATATATATATATATATATATATATATATATATATATATTTTTTTTTAATGCATTCTAACTTGTAATTAAACATAAATAAAAGTCCTCTATTACTCCCACAAATAATTGTAAAAAAAACATTCAAAAAGCGCCATCAATACTCCATTTTCATTTTGTCACTCGAATATCCACCAAGTTTTAGTTATATTGTTATAATATATAATGCAGACAAACTATTTTTAGCAGTGTCGTGATCACAGTGAGCTAACAGTTTGTGCTGCTATTTTGACATCATGGCTGCGGTGAGCTGCTAACATGCATCGGCGCTCAAAAGTTTATTCTGGATCATAAATAATACCTCTCACCTGGATAGTAGAAGGATTAAGACATACTCTGACGAGTTGGTACACTGTGGCATCTAATTTCGACCCAGTAGTGACAAGAAAAACACGAAAAGACGCCTGGTCTGCGCTTGGTTCCACCCCCTTTTTTTCTTTGCAAGCATTACGCGTTAATATGCATTGGAATTATTGATCTGCATTGGACTATATGAACATCCCTGCAGTTGGCATCCTAATGACAGCAGTCAGTGTACATACAGTAAGTAATGTATTATTATGTTTGTTAGTTTGTTAAAATCTGCAGTGAGTAGTAAACAGTGATGTTGTGAAGGAAAACGCGAATGTTGTGATGCCTTTCTGAAATTAATGTGACGCCAAATGCTTAAAATGTGTATATAAAACCTTAATGGAGGAGTTTGGATGTTTTTGAGCATTTTATAGGCAGAATACAGTTACTCCCATTGGCTCCATTGTAAACTGAGTTTTGATCGTATTTATTTACTAGTTAGAATGCATGAAAAAGAAAAACATATGTGTTTTTTCTCTGACATAAGGATTGTGAATAATAGGTAAAATTCCAAAAGAAGTGCAGTTCCCATTTAAATATCCCAAATTGTGTCCATACTCACAACATACTCACAGTACTCTGTGCAGCACTAAAACAAGCATTGTTTACCCCAACAGCAGATTTGCTTTACTGCCTGTCTGTCAACACGTTTTATCAAAATACAAGCGGTGCCCATTTTCCTGCACATTTATGTGGAGCTAAACTGCTCTGCACAAGGTGTTATTTATAGCCAAGAGCCAATTTGTATCCCCGAGGCGGCCTTACACTTTGATCAAGCCACATTTGTAGCGTGAGCGCACCATAAAGAGATTGTTAGACAACAAAGGTAGTAAAACACAAAGGAAAACTACGGATGCGGTGATGGTTTATAGATTTTGCAATGAAATCTGCAGGTGAGTTGGAACTGCAGTTTCATTGCGGCTAATAGGGCTCTGCTGCAGTGTTTCTAATGGTGAATCTGACCTCACATTAGTGTGACTATCTTCCAAAACATCAAGACATTGAAATTAACAATGACCTTGTTGCTGATTCAGAATGCAACTTAAACTTCTCTGATGTGGAAACTATATGTGGAAACTACAAAGACTGACAATGTTTCTTTCACTTAAATATTTGTTTTATGTAAACCTATTCGATTAAAACCCACACTGATCCACCCTTATTATTAAAACAATATTGCCTGTTTTTACTGACACGCTCAGATTAGTTTGTTTATCTACATTTCCCCAATTGGAAACTTTGGGTAGGGTGGTTTGTTTTGTTGTCATTTTTGTTGCCAATGCCATCACGGCATACTTGCTAGTTCATCCGTCTGTGTTGATGGGCTCATGTAAACTTGAGGTTTCCCATCAAGCATGGAGTGATAGTTTAATAACTTATAAACGCATGCTTACCTTAGCTAAAACTAAATACTACTCAAATCTCATCCGCCTCAACAAAAACGATCCTAAATTTCTGTTTAGTACAGTAGCATCGCTAACCCAACAAGGGACTCCTCCCAGTAGCTCCACCCACTCGGCAGATGATTTTATGAATTTCTTTAATAAGAAAATTGAACTCATTAGAAAGGAGATTAAAGACAACGCATCCCAGCTACAACTGGGCTCTATTAACACAAATACGACTGTATATACGACGGACACTGCCCTCCAAAATAGTCTCTCTATTTTTGATGAAATAACATTAGAGGAATTATTACAGCGTGTAAGTGGGATAAAACAAACAACATGTTTACTTGACCCACTTCCTGGGAAACTTATCAAGGAACTGTTTGTATTATTAGGTCCATCAGTGTTAAATATGATAAACTTATCACTTTCCTCCGGCACTGTTCCCCTAGCATTCAAAAAAGCGGTTATTCATCCTCTGCTCAAAAGACCTAACCTCGATCCTGACCTCATGGTAAACTACCGACCGGTCTCCCACCTTCCGTTTATTTCCAAAATTCTCGAAAAAACTGTTGCACAGCAGCTAAATGAACACTTAGTGACTAACAATCTCTGTGAACCTTTTCAATCCGGTTTCAGGGCAAATCACTCTACGGAGACAGCCCTCGCAAAAATGACTAATGATCTATTGCTAACGATGGATTCTGATGCGTCATCTATGTTGCTGCTTCTTGATCTTAGCGCCGCTTTCGATACCGTCGATCATAATATTTTATTAGAGCGTATCAAAACACGTATTGGTATGTCAGACTTAGCCTTGTCTTGGTTTAACTCTTATCTTACTGACAGGATGCAGTGCGTCACCCATAACAATGTGACCTCGGACTATGTCAAGGTAACGTGCGGAGTTCCCCAGGGTTCGGTTCTTGGCCCTGCACTCTTTAGTATTTACATGCTGCCGCTGGGTGACATCATACGCAAGTACGGTGTTAGCTTTCACTGTTATGCTGATGACACTCAACTCTACATGCCCCTAAAGCTGACCAACACGCCGGACTGTAGTCAGCTGGAGGCGTGTCTTAATGAAATTAAACAATGGATGTCCGCTAACTTTTTGCAACTCAACGCTAAGAAAACGGAAATGCTGATTATCGGTCCTGCTAGACACCAACATCTATTTAATAATACCACCTTAACATTTGACAACCAAACAATTACACAAGGCGACTCGGTAAAGAATCTGGGTATTATCTTCGACCCAACTCTCTCGTTTGAGTCACACATTAAGAGTGTTACTAAAACGGCCTTCTTTCATCTCCGTAATATCGCTAAAATTCGTTCCAT
This sequence comes from Entelurus aequoreus, assembly GCF_033978785.1. NCBI lineage: Eukaryota > Metazoa > Chordata > Actinopteri > Syngnathiformes > Syngnathidae > Entelurus > Entelurus aequoreus. The sequence goes on along the minus strand of NC_084751.1, from coordinate 28,717,261 downwards.
CTTGTCCACTAGCGACGCTGAGATCATTATTCATGCGTTCGTTACGTCTCGTCTCGATTACTGTAACGTATTATTTTCGGGCCTCCCTATGTCTAGCATTAAAAGATTACAGTTGGTACAAAATGCGGCTGCAAGGCTTTTGACAAAAACAAGAAAGTTTGATCATATTACGCCTATACTGGCTCACTTGCACTGGCTTCCTGTGCACTTAAGATGCGACTTTAAGGTTTTACTACTTACGTATAAAATATTACACGGTTTAGCTCCAGCCTATCTCGCCGATTGTATTGTACCATATGTCCCGACAAGAAATCTGCGTTCAAAGAACTCCGGCTTATTAGTGATTCCCAGAGCCAAAAAAAAGTCTGCGGGCTATAGAGCGTTTTCTATTCGGGCTCCAGTACTCTGGAATGCCCTCCCGGTAACAGTTAGAGATGCTACCTCAGTAGAAGCATTTAAGTCCCATCTTAAAACTCATTTGTATAATCTAGCCTTTAAATAGACCCCCCCTTTTTTAGACCAGTTGATCTGCCGTTTCTTTTCTTCTCTCCTCTTCTCCCCTGTCCCTTGCGAGGGGGAGTTGCATAGGTCCGGTGGCCATGGATGAAGTGCTGGCTGTCCAGAGCCGGGACCCCGGGTGGACCACTAGCCTGTGCATCGGTTGGGGACATCTCTGCGCTGCTGACCCGTCTCCGCTCGGGATGGTTTCCTGTTGGCCCCGCTGTGGACTGGACTCCCGCTGATGTGTTGGATCCACTGTGGACTGGACTTTCACAATGTTATGTCAGACCCACTCGACATCCGTTGCTTTCGGTCTCCCCTAGAGGGGGGGGGTTACCCACATATGCGGTCCTCTCCAAGGTTTCTCATAGTCATTCACCGACGTCCCACTGGGGTGAGTTTTTCCTTGCCCGTATGTGGGCTCTGTACCGAGGATGTCGTTGTGGCTTGTACAGCCCTTTGAGACACTTGTGATTTAGGGCTATATAAATAAACATTGATTGATTGATTGATGTTGCTCTTTCAGTTGGACGATGAAATATTTATCTCTTTTCCTCCTAACTTTCATTACTTGGACTTAGACTTGGACAAACTTTATTGATCCACAAGGAAAATTGTTCCACACTGTAGCTCAGTTTCAAAGGATGGAAAGGATAATGCAAGTATTAAGTAGACTAAAAATGTATCATAGTAGCAATATAAAATATAACATGTATGTAAAATTTACATATTATATATACAGTATATAATGTATACAGATATATTATATTATCATATTATATTATATTTTTATATAATATATACAATATATAACAAATCCCAAATAGTGACTAGTGAGGTGATGTCCGTGTATTCTGTATGTATAAGCGAGCGGTCCCACCTGCTCATTCCAAAACAAAGATTTTGGATGATTGACAAGAGCTTTAATCTGCTCATTTAATTCTACTGTCAAATAAACATGCTCAGGTGCTGAGAGCGATGCACAGAGTGGGACCTTTTGTATTCATTTTGAAAGCCAGAGACGAAGAAAATAAACAAACACGGACATAGCAATTCATAGCAATTCATTCAATTCAAAGCTATTAAGAACATTTTCATTTATTGTTCCATTAATTGACATATTGACTCTCTGCCCAGGCCTACAATTGTATGAAATGCTTATAATGCCTCTGGACGTCACATCGGGCTCCAGTACTCTGGAATGCCCTCCCGGTAACAGCTAGAGATGCTACCTCGGTAGAAGCGTTTAAGTCCCATCTTTAATACTCATTTGTATATGCTAGCCTTTAAAAAGACCCCCTTTTAGACCAGTTGATCTGCCGTCTATTTTATGCTCTGCCCCCCTCTCCTGCATGGAGAGGTTATTAGGTGACCACAGATGAGCGTTAGCTGTTCAAAGTCGGGACACGGGGTGGACCACTCATCTGTGCATCTGTTGGGGACGTCTCTGCGCTGCTGACTTGTCTCCGCTCAAAAAGATCCCCTGCTGGCCCCACTATGGACTGTACTCTCACACTATTAAATAGATCCACTCGATGTCAATTGCACCGGTCGCCCATGGGGAGCGGGGGGGTCCCCACATCTGCGGTCCCCTCCAAGGTTTCTCATTGTATCCCATTGTGTTGAGTTTTTTCTTGCCCTGATGTGGGATCTGATGTCGTTGTGGCTTGTGCAGCCCTTTGAGACATTTGTGATTTAGGGCTATATAAATAAACTTTGATTGATTGATTTAATGCTTTTTAATGCCATTTTAGGCCTTAATTTTCATAAAATCCATATTATTACTGTTAATGCTTTTTAATAACCCGTAGAAACCCTGTAAACACATCTAAAAGTTAATAATTGTGTGTGCAGGAATTGATTACCAGGTACCACAAATTGGTACCGTATCAGTTTAAATATGAAATGTACTTTTCCCTTTACATTAGATGTCACCATGTCAACATAATAAATATTCTTGTTCGTCAGTACGTCCACCTCATAGAACGTTTCTGGATTACATATATTTCATTTATTGTGCGTTCACCTGTTTGTTTTAGTGTTCTTATGTATAATCTCGCAAAAGAGCTCAGATGGCAGCGAGCGGCAGGCTTTTACTTGCATTTGATGTTGATGCCGCTAAACAGGCTTTCATCCTGATCAGAGAGGCAGTTTGTATGGTCCAAAACGTCCCTCTCCGCCTGCGGGCGTTCCCGGGAAGTCTCAGCATAGGCTACAGTAAGTGCAGCAAGTTACATCATAAAACAGCCTCTTATTGAAAATGATCAAACGTCTTCAGTAAGAAATTAATATTTTCTACTGAGGCCTCTAAACATTCAAATTCAACCAATGTAGACGTTGCACAGTCAGAGCTAGAAGGACTTTTAAGAACTATTATATATTAATTATTCAAATATGCATAAGCCTAAAGTAATGATTCCAACTAACCCAGAGCCTGTGACACATTTATGAGTTGAATCAGAGAGCTTGTACACAAAATAAGTATTTAATTCGATGCTGAATTTGTTCGTATGCCCCGTTACAAAGATATTACATGTTTATGTTGGATTTATTTCAAGAAAGAAATACCGAAAGAAAAATAATAATAATAATAATAATAATAATAATAATAAAGGTTGAACATTTTGTTTATATTTGATTGAGTAAAACTGAGTGAAAAAAATATTTGATCCCCTACCAAAGTGTTTTTCAACCACTGTACCGCGGCATACTAGTGTGCCGTGAGATACAGTCTGGTGTGCCGTGGGAGATTATCTAATTTCACCTATTTGGGTTAAAAATATTTTTCGCGAACCAGTAATTGTTATTATTAACAACAACACATCATTTGTTGTTGTTGAGTGTCGGTGCTGTCTAGAGCTCAGCACAGTAACCGTGTAATACTCTTCCATATCAGTAGGTGGCAGCCGGTAGCTAATTGCTTTGTAGATGTCGGAAACAGTGGAAGGCAGCGTGCAGTAGGGATGTGCGTATCGATCCTGTGGTATCGATATATCGATACTCACACGCTACTTATTTGGCATCACTTTTGTGAAAAAAGTATCGATATAAACCAAAAAACGGCGTGTGGGGGGTGCAAGCATCACTTTCAGATGTTTTTGATTACTTACTTAACTTACTATGTGCTGGAACACCCCTGTACCTGGCAGAGTATAAAGCTGGCCCAGTCACGTCACAGGAGACAGCGAATGAGCGTCGGCAACGTGCAACACACACACAGCCAGCCGACAGTGTTGTTACTTTTCCTGAACAGCAATCTGAGACTTCAGTAAAGTGTGACGTGTGACGACATATCTCGAGTACACTAAAGGTGCGATGGTGTCAGACATTTTTGTAGATCATTTTTCCAAGTTCATTTTCTCAGGGAACTGTCTTTCGTATGCAGGTTTATAGGACAAGGAAATCCTAGTTTATTGTGATAAGGAAATGATTGACTTTGCTTCAGAGAAGTGTTATAAGTTTACTTCCACAAAGAGGTTTGAAACATAACATTGTTATGAATAAATGTTTTTTTAAGCTTTTTCTACCAATACTTTTTTTTGAGAAATAAAAAAAGTGAAAATGCGTATATTTTTGTTTATATTTAATTTATTTTTCATATTTATGTTATTTATTTTGATTTTACTTTTATTTTATATTGACCATAATGAATGTGGTATAAATGGTCTGTATTTGTCTTGTGATTTGTCTTAAATAATAACAATAGCAATAATATTTTTGACTGACAAAAATTGCCAATAAGAAATTAATGGTATTGGTATCGGTATCGATGAAAATGCAAGAAAAAGTATCGATATCGTATCGAATCCTAAAAGTGTGGTATCGCCCATCCCTAGCATGCAGGTAAAAAGGTGTCTAATGCTTAAACCAACAATACACAAAAGGTGAGTGCCCCTAAGAAAAGGCATTGAAGCTTAAGGAAGGCTATGCAGAACGAAACTAAAACTGAACTGGCTACAAAGTACAAACTAAACAAAAACAGAACGCTGGACGACAGCAAATACTTACTGTGGAGCAAAGACGGCGTCCACAATGTACATCCAAACATGACATGACAATCAACACTGTCCCCGCAAAGAAGGATAAAAACAACTGAAATATTCTTGATTGCTAAAACAAAGTAGATGTGGGAAATATCGCTCAAAGGAACACAGGAAACTGCTGCAAGAAAATACCCAAAAAAAAGAAAAAACACCAAAATAGGAGCGCAAGACAAGAACTAAAACACTACACACAGGAAAACAGCAAAAAACTCAGGTGATGTGACAGGTCGTGACAGTACACCTACTTTGAGACAAGAGCTATAGTGATGCATGGTTGGTTATGGTTTAAAGTCATATCCAACAATTGCGACAACGACTTTTTACTGTCAACTGAGTTTCGTTTTTTTATGATTTCTGCTGGTGGTGTGCCTCCGGATTTTTTCAACGCAAAAAATATGCCTTGACTCAAAAAATTTGGAAAAACACTGCCCTACCAAACAGCACACATTCTGACTCCACATATCCTTTTTTATTGTAGTCCCCTTTAAGAAAGCACCCCTAAACTCAACTCATTTTGGTATAAAATACACCTGACACACAAACACTATCTTCAGTCAAACCTCGACACCACCTTGGGAGAGACCAAATAACTGACCTCAAGGACACGACTGTGGATTACTACAACTACAAGAAACTACAAGTACTTCAACTATAAGGTTCATCTCTGTTTGCCAACAGTACTTTCGACACCAAGTACTAAACCACATTTCGTATTAGAATTAAACACTTAGATTGGTATGGTATGGTATGGTATTTCTCCTTGGTGCTTCTAATGAATGCATCTGCAATAAAAACTGTAGTAGCGTGTATTTATTCAGAATCAGAAGAAGAGTTTTTATTGCCATTGTTTGAGAACGGGTTCACAAACTAGGAATTTTACTTGGCGCAATCGTGCAACATAAAACACATATAACACAGAATAGAATAACATGATCTGTAACTGAGCTATCAGATCTTGTTATAGTTCATGTGCCTGATGGCCGAGGGGAAAAAACTGTTCAGGTGGCGGGAGGTGTGGGTCTGGTTGGACCGTAGTCTCCTGCCTGAGGGGAGAGGGGAGAATAATTTGTGTCCAGGGTGAGAAGAGTCAGCTGTGATCCGACCCACACGCCTCCTGGTCCTGGAGGAGAACAGGTCCTGGAGGGGTGGGAGTTTGCAGCCAATAACCTTCTCAGCAGCACATACGTTGCGCTGCAGTCGATGCTTGTCCCTGACTGTGGCGCCGGGGAACCACACGGTGATGGCTGAGTAGAACTGCACCAGCATCTCGGTCTGCACCTTCAGTTTCTTCAGCTGCCGCAGGAAGTACATCCTCTGCTGGGCCTTCTTGATGAGGGAGCTGATGGTCGGCTCCCACTGGGTGATGGTGGTGCCAAAGAAACGGATGGAGTCCACAATGGAGACTGGGGTGGAAGAGTCAATCAGGGTGAGGGGGGATGGTGGGGCTTTGACTTTCCTGAAGTCCAAGATCATCTCCACTGTTTTCTGGGCGTTCAGCTCCAGGTTGTTGAGGCTGCACCAGGACGCCAGCCTGTCCACCTCTCTCCTGTAGTTGGACTCTTCGCCATCCGAGATGAGCCCGATGAGGGGTGGTGTCGTCCGCAAATTGTACTGTCTTTGTGTGTCTTCTGTCTTCTACTTTCTTCATCTATCAGTTGTCGTTGTCACACATTCCTCAGTCCTCATCTGTCCACACTTACCTCCTTCCACCCTTTTCACTTTCTCGTTTATGTCTCTCTCTTTTGCTTTCCTACTCATCGATTCCCTTTCAGTGGTACCTCTACTCTCTTGCTATCAGTAAATCACTATCCAGACAGCTCTATCTTTACTCACTCCCACTGGTCACACACACATGCGCACACGCATGCACGCCACATACACAGTGTGTCCTTGTCCTTGTTCTACTGCAATTTGATGTTATCACTCTCTGTCTGCTCAACACCTCTCTTCTATTCTCAGACTGAAAGCCTGATTTTGAGCCTGGACTTTTATATAAAAATCTAATGATGAGGCCAAACCAAAATAGTAAAATATATCTAATAATGTATCTCATTAATAATCAATATATTTACATCTCAGAATATGCCGAGGGTTAATGTAAAACGAGCTGTGGGCCAAAAATCGACCCTTTAGGCTGCTTCTACACTAAGCCGGCTAAGGTTATACAGGGTATATCCCACCTAACCTTATCCCTGTCCACACACACACCCACAATGCCATTGTTTAAGGCCCCCTCACCCCTCCGTCTGGCGGTGCAACGCGACCTAGCGGAAAATGCGCACGTCATAGTTGCTTTGTGTGCAAGTTCTTAAATTACATTTTACTTATCTGAACAATATCCAGTGTCGTGGTATTCCAATTAACTGGAAACCAGTGTGCTGGGGGGCCCTATTATAGTGAATCACACCTGAGCCATCATAAATTAGTCACATCTTTAATGGACATGTGAAAGTAAACAATTTTACAACAATCAATCTAGGTATCTAGCAGTGACGTGCGGTGAGGTTCATGGCTGGTGAGGCACTGACTTCATCACAGTCAGATTTACAAACATATAAACCCTAAAGAGTATCTTATTCACCATTTGATTGGCAGCAGTTAACGGATTATGTTTAAAAGCTCATACCAGCATTCTCCCTGCTTGGCACTCAGCATCAAGGGTTGGAATTGGGGGTTAAATCACCAAAAATTATTCCTGGGCGCGGTGCCGCTGCTGCCCCCAGGGGGTGAACAAGGGGATGGGTCAAATGCAGAGGACAAATTTCACCACACCTTGTGTGTGTGTGACAATCATTGGTACTTTAACTTAACTTTAACTTTACACATACAAACTGTAGCACACAAAAAAGCATATTTAATAAAAAAAAACGTTATTATGGTCTTACCTTTACTTATAAATGAAGTCCATGCCCCGCTGTTGTGCTGGATTAATGCACTCCCGTCGTAGAATGCACCCCCTGACGGGAGTGTTAAATCAACTAAAGCCCACACTTAAACTTTCCACGTGCAAGATTTAATCTATTTAAAAAAGTTATTTAATAAAAAGCCAAAAAGTGCAAAAACAATAATGTTCGTGTTGGAGGAGTTGTGAATGAATGAAATATGAAATCCGTGCTGCAGTCTGCAGGTGTACCTAATGTTGTGGCCCTGCGGTCATTCACAACTCCTCCAACATGAACATTATTGTTTTTGCACTTTTTGGCTTCTTATAAAATAACTTTTTTAAATAGTGTAACCGAGGGTTTATAAATGTCGCCTATACTGTATGAAACTACAAAATAATAAACACGGAAGCTCCAGTTTACACGAGGACCACTTTATTTACCTTCTTTCAAAAACCTCCGCTCCACTCCAACGTGTCATCACTTCCGCTCTTAGCGCCTTCAAAATAAGAGCGCAAGGCATATACTGTATAACAGCGTGTAACAGGAATTAACATCACAAAGAGGAAAGCCCATAAAAATAGGTTACAATAGATTCAATCTTGCACGTGGAAAGTTTAAGTGTGGGCTTTAGTTGATATAACATGCACCCCCCCTCCCCCCCGTTTTCTACGGCGGGGGTGCACCGGCACAAGGAGGCGGGATTACTGCGAGGCTAGCCTCAGCCAGTGAGTCTTCGCAGAAGTTTTATGATCGCTCAGCACAAGAAATACGTTACACACATACAGTTGTTGACAAAATACACTGTACATTATATACCTCAGCTAACTAAACTATGGAAATGTATAATATAGTTCATATAGCAATACGGTCTCACTGCACAGCAAGCCAGCAGTTAGCCGAGTCCGCAATCCATGTTGAGGCACAACGCAGTGACGTGCCTCAACTGGCTGCTGATCACCGCACCGTCTCTTCTCAGTATTTGAACGGCAAATGTGAAAATTCAGCGATTTTGAATAAAAATGATCTAAAACTGGTGAAGTTAAATGGAAAAAAAACTTTATAGTATAATCACTGGATACATATAACAATTTAATTATTATTTTTTCTTTTTACATATTTTTTCTTTCCATGATGGCAGGTGAAGCCCCGGTTTTGCCTTCACCTTCAAGGTCTACTGAAACCCACTACTACCGACCACGCAGTCTGATAGTTTATATATCAATGATGAAATCTTAACATTGCAACACATGCCAATACGGCCGGGTTAACTTATAAAGTGCAATTTTAAATTTCCCGGCAAACTTCCGGCTGAAAACGTTTCGATATGATGACGTTTGCGTGTGACGTTAATCGTTGAAGCGGAAGTATTCGGAGCCCATTGAATCCAATACAAAAAGCTCTGTTTTCATCTCAAAATTCCACAGTATACTGGACATCTGTGTTGGTGAATCTTTTGCAATTTGTTTAATGAACAATGGAGACTGCAAAGAAGAAAGTTGTAGGTGGGATCGGTGTATTAGCGGCGGACTACAGCAACACAACCAGGAGGACTTTGAGATGGATAGCAGACGCGCTAGCCGGCGACCTCACCTTGACTTCCTCTGTCTCCGGGCCGCCGACCGCATCTGTGATCGGGTGAAGTCCTTCGTCGTACCGTCGATCGCTGGAACGCAGGTGAGCACGGGTCGTGATGAGCAGATGAGAGCTGGCGTAGGTGTAGAGCTAATGTTTTTAGCATAGCTCTGTCGAGGTTCCGTAACTAAGTTAGTTTCAATGGCGTCGTTAGCAACAGCATTGCTAAGCTTCGCCAAGCTGGAAAGCATTAACCGTGTAGTTACATGTCCAGAGTTTGGTAGTATTGTTGATCTTCTGTCTATCCTTCCAGTCAGGGTCTTATTTGTTTTGTTTTTATCTGCATTTAAGCACGATTCTATCACGTTAGCTCAGAAGCTAAAGTGCTTCACCGATGTATTGTTGTGGAGATAAAAGTCACTGTGAATGTCCATTTCGCGTTCTCGACTCTCATTTTCAAGAGGATATAGTATCCGAGGGGGTTTAAAATACAAATCCGTGATCCACAATAGAAAAAGGAGAAAGTGTGGAATCCAATGAACCCTTGTACCTAAGTTAAGGTCAGAGCAAAAAAAGATACGTCCTGCACTGCACTGTAATCCTTCACTCTAACGTTCCTCATCCACGAATCTTTCATCCTCGCTCAAATTAATGGGGTAATCGTCGTTTTCTCGGTCCGAATCTCTCTCGCTGCATTGTAAACAATGGGAAAATGTGAGGAGTCCTTCCTCCGGTGACGTCACGCTACTTCCGGTATAGGCAAGGCTTTTTTTTTATCAGCGACCAAAAGTTGCGAACTTTATCGTCGTTGTTCTCTACTAAATCCTTTCAGCAAAGATATGGCAATATCGCGAAATGATCAAGTATTACACATAGAATGGATCTGCTATCCCTATTTGAATTAAAAAAAATGTGATTTCAGTAGGCCTTTCATTGTCTATTCATTGTTGGTTATTTTATATACTCTGGACCTAGACGTTGAGTCCGCGACATACATGGTGGACAATAACTGATACAGTATGCCTTGCAAGTCCAAAGGCATTCGCTGTGTTCCGTAGTCTTCCCTCGTCGGCCAGGTAATACAAAGTGCATGCTAACTTTTTATCACATCCACGGGAGCCCGCATTCTCGTTGTCTCTCCTTCGACAAATGGACAAAGTTTTTCGCTAAGTAGAATCACAGCTGACCTGGACATTCGAAAGTTCTCTTGCCATTCCTCTGGCAGAACACGCTCGTTGACAAACATATCCCACCAGGCTGCCGTTCTTCCAGGCCTTTTCCTAAACCGTCGCTCAACATTGCTATGTTGCCGTCTGAGATGTGTTGTATCCGAAATAGCTGACTCGCCTCCATCTTTCTAGTGGTTAACTCCAAGTTACGAAACCGGTTGTTATGAAGTTGGCTGTGGCGAGTTCTTTCTGACGTCACTTCCTCTCTGAACTCAGTTTGTAAACGATCGATGAGTTTACACAGAGCTAAGAGCCGGAGACTCAATAAATACACAGCGCACTTACCCGTGTAAAAAATTATCCGAGGAGGAGAACCTTAAACGATGGGTTAGTGTGGCTGAAACGGGGCTTAGGCTAAATAATTATTTGTTTAAGGAGTTATCCGGCTTAATGTAGACAGGGCCTTAGACTGCATTTTGGACACCATGCAGTGGCATATTGCTGTTTTCACAAGTCCACTTTTTGTATAGTTTGCTTTTATATAACAATTTTGGCCAATAATTTGGCGAACATTGCACGTGACAAAGAATTTTGTACAAAGTACAACATATAATGTACTTATACCTCTGTGCCGATCACCGTCTTCATCAACAAGAGTCTTCAAATAACAACAAATAGTGTTAAATGTTCATGTATTCATCATTTATATGTATGTCACATTGTTTTCTGCAGTAACACAATAATTATTCTCCATAAAATGTGTTTTCACCCAAACCTAAAATAATACTTTACTGTTCCTGTCGAATAACAGGTAACTATGATGCGTTCAATGACCGTCAAATAAATTACGGAAGGTTAACCCTAGGCAGTAAAAATTATCTGTGAAAAAGACATGCAATTAACATGTAAATATTGCGGTGTATTACTATCTCTGACAAAAATGTTGATTACATTTTTTTTTCCAATATTAATTTTAATGTGCAGTCAGGAGAAAAAAAACACCATCCAAATGCAGAACACTCCAGTTCTGCCTCCAATGTTTACAATTTCTTCATAATCTTCTCTAAAAGAATGTTATCATTATTTCACAGAGTTAAAGGATGCCATGCGTTCTTTAATAACAAGCTTCAGTAGATCATACTATTATTGTACATGTACCAGGTGGCTAAAAAAGAATTCACATCCATTCACAGCCATTTTCTCATAATGTGATAATGTACAGAGCAGAAGTCCAATAGCAGGTCACAAATGGGCGAGAGAAAAACATGCACACGTGTAGCTGAAAGCCAGGATGCCATTACAGCCCCAGAAAAGTGTAATTAGCTTTGATCCTAATCTAAGGAACTGACCTGACAGGAAACACCTACACTAACAGTGTCGCAATGCATCACCTGCTGTAGTACAAAAGCAGCAAACATAAATAATTATTTCTTTCCAGCTGTATGGTTTTGATTAGTTCTGTGACACAATATTGCCATAGAATGTTGGTATTGTTTTAAAATGAGCAAACTACATAAATAACATCCTGTAATTTGATTGTGATATTATTTTCTTCTTCTTGATAGATTGAAAATTAACACCAATGAGTTGACTGATGAACATTATCACATAATTTATTCAGAAAGTATAAATAATGACAAATAAAGGTACAGTACTATTAACCACAACACATAAGTGTAAAAAAAAACATTATGATTTGTACATTTTCGGAATGTGCTTGTTCCATTTTTAAACAAAGAAAACAATCAGATGTTGTCTATTTTTAAGTTATCGTGCCGTGATTTTACCAGTCCGACCCACTTGGGAGTAGATTTGTCTCCATGTGGCCCTCGATCTAAAATGAGTTTGACACCCCTGAACTAAAGCAACTTAAGTGGTACATCAACTTTCGAGTATATCGAGATACGAGCGGTCTCAAAAAAAAGAGTAGAAAATATGGAAAAACTGCCAAACGGTCGTATTTCCGTTTTGTTCTTTTCTTCTGACTCGACAAACTGGACTATACAAACACACACGTTTGTTGCTGTCAACTTTGACCTCTCCGGTCCCTCACTTAAAGATTTGATAATAGTTCCTAATGTTACACAACAGAGAAGCAACCCAAAAGAGACATCACATTAGTCTGCTCTCCAAAGTAAATGCTGTACAATACTGTATTATTTCATAAAACAACTGTAGTTGACTGTAGTGCAATCAATTAGGCCAATAAAAAATAATTGGTTAAATCAATTTGATTTGTGAAAAGCTTTGATTTATTATTTGTTGCTTAAATTAATTGTTTAATGAGTGTAAAAGATATTTGTTTTTAAATCTGTGTGGCAGCAAACAGAGTTGATTTTTTTTCCATTAAAGCGCACGTGTTTAAATTTCAATTTCAATGTTGATTATGTGCGTGTATTAAAAACAAGAATGAAGGTTATGGCAAGCAGAACATTTGTTTATTCCAACTATCTTCCCTAAAGTACGCATTGAGGCTATAAAGTGTGTTTTATCCCGTATCATATTATGTATCATATTATTATATCATAATATAAAACGTATTACGATTAAAAATTACGCCTACACTGGTCCACCTGTACTGGCCCCTGGTACACTTTAGGTGCAACCTTAAGGTTGTATTACTTACGTACAAAATACTAAATAGCAAAACACAATCATATTTTGTTAATTGTATAGTACCTTATGTTCCATCCAAAAATCTATGTTCCTAAACACTGCTTAATAACAACTCCCAGGGCCCAAAAAAATGTCTGCAGGCTGTAAAGCCTGGATGTGGGTTTAGATCAGGGGATGTGTTTATATATGTTTGTGAAGCCCTTTGAGACACATGACTAGAGAGAAAAAAAAGATTAATAGTCGATTACTCAAACAAACTTATCAATAGAGATAATTGATAGCTGCAGGCCTACATCCTATTGTAATATTTTTCAAACAATAATTCTTATGTATACCATGCATTACATACTATACATTACCTTTTGCACTATATTAATCTATATTATTATGTGTTGTCAACTTTGTACTTTTTACAAAAAATTATTATTATTTTTTATGTCATTGCCTGAAATAAATAAATAAATTAATGGGGAAAAAAAAAGAAAAAAAAAAGACAATAATTCTTATGTAAAAGTTAGTTTTTGTTTTTTTAATAGAAATGTTACATGATACAATTGTGCTGTTTTGGGAGGGCTAAGCACAGAATAAATTGATTTTAATTAATTTGAATAAAAATACAAATCAAATTGGAATATAAGTGTGTTTAGCGCAGATGGCAGAGCGGTCGTGCTAGCAACTTGGGGGTTCCAAGTTTGATCCCAGCTTCCACCATCCTAGTCACAGTCATTGCGTCCTTGGGCAAGACACTTCACCCTTGCTCTTAATGGATCGTGGTTCGCACCTTGCATGGCAGGTTCCTGAATCAGTGTGTGAATGTGTGTGAATGGGTGAATGTGAAGTACTGTATAATGTAAAGCGCATTGGGTATAACAAATCGCTATAAAAAAAACAAAAACAGACCGTTTACCATTTGAGTTTCAAGGTCAATCATGGAACCGATTGAGCTTGTGAGTTGAGGTATTACTGTTTTGCTGGTATTCTGACACGTGACTTCTTTCCGGAAGTAAAACCCCCAGATATGGGGGTCCCCCACATCTGCGATCCTCCCCTCAAAATGTTGTTTTACTGAGAGGCCGTCTGCGCATACATCCCAGTTATGACACAATCCCGTTTTTTTACAGTAAACGGCAAAAGAAGAACACAAACTTTTGGAATTGTATTTGTTTAATTTCAGATACATTTGGAACATAAATTAATATATTTGTTAATTTTAAGCATCAAACTCCATTGAAGAAAAACCCTACAATTTAAGAAAAATAGTAATACAAGAAATAGAAAGTTGTTATTTATTTATTTATTTTTAATTAGGAGCCATTGAATTTCCCAGTGACCCACTAAAATCACTACCTGTACGTCCCGGGGACTCACAACATTAAAAATCTATAAACGTCTCTCAGCGGCTGTGTTTTGCTTTCTATGGGTTTTTTATTGGTCTAATAAGTGTGATGTAACATACATTTTAGTGTCGTATGTTACTGCCTACGTCACAGCCACCAGGCAGTTTGGGGTGATCACGTTGCGGGGGAAAAGTGTCTCATTTCTAAGGACATGTTTTCTACACCTACAGCCAAGACGTAGGTCTTGTATGGAACTATTATTGTAGCAAAATTATATGCAAACGTGTTTCTCAATCTGTGCGCGTGTAATTCATTTCGCATGCGTGTGTACTAATTTGTGTGTCAGTATATCAATCCGAGTGTGTGTATTCAAATCCGCGTACGTGTGTTTTAGGTCCGCGTATGTGTTATAAGTAGTCTGTCTGTCTCTAATCAGAAAGAACCCTCGATAGGCTGTCTAATTACACGTGACTTCTGCCACGCTTCTGCAGTGTACGATTCGAGCGAGCGCATCCAGATTGGTGAGCATGTAATACCACATGTGCGCTCGCATTCAGAAGTGCATGCGTGTAATACAACCTGCAAGTGCGTATCTATAATCTGTGAGATCATAGATACAGCTGCTAATGGCTGTCCTTTTTCAACGTGACTTTTGCGACACTTCAGCCGTGGAAGAGTTGAACGTGCCTTTCCTTAAACTCACCACTAGTCGGCGCCTTGCAGCCACTGATCATGTTTTTTCTGCGTTGAAGTCAACAACGATGGACCATGCTCGAACACTTGCTCAATGCTGCCGAGCTTCACACTTTGAGCATGACAGTCACTCAATTTGATAATTTCTCACTCTACGCGCCACACTTGACATTTCTCACGCTTATATTCCCCATTCACTAGTCTATATATTTTTCATAATTATATACAAACCCCGTTTCCATATGAGTTGGGAAATTGTGTTAGATGTCAATATAAACAGAATACAATGATTTGCAAATCATTTTCAACCCATATTCAGTTGAATATGCTACAAAGACAACATATCTGATGTTCAAACTGATAAACATTTTTTTTTTGCAAATAATCATTAACTTTAGGATTTGATGCCAGCAACACGGGACAAAGAAGTTGGGAAAGGTGGCAATAAATACTGATAAAGTTGAGGA
The DNA here is from genome assembly GCF_033978785.1 of Entelurus aequoreus. Taxonomy (NCBI): domain Eukaryota; kingdom Metazoa; phylum Chordata; class Actinopteri; order Syngnathiformes; family Syngnathidae; genus Entelurus; species Entelurus aequoreus. Next base: position 28,701,978 of record NC_084751.1, on the reverse strand, counting down.
ATGCTCATCAAACACTTATTTGGAACATCCCACAGGTGAACAGGCAAATTGGGAACAGGTGGGTGCCATGATTGGGTATAAAAGTAGATTCCATGAAATGCTCAGTCATTCACAAACAAGGATGGGGCGAGGGTCACCACTTTGTCAACAAATGCGTGAGCAAATTGTTGAACGGTTTAAGAAAAACCTTTCTCAACCAGCTATTGCAAGGAATTTAGGGATTTCACCATCTACGGTCCGTAATATCATCAAAGGGTTCAGAGAATCTGGAGAAATCACTGCACGTAAGCAGCTAAGCCCGTGACCTTTGATCCCTCAGGGTGTACTGCATCAACAAGCGACATCAGTGTGTAAAGGATATCACCACATGGGCTCAGGAACACTTCAGAAACCCACTGTCAGTAACTACAGTTGGTCGATACATCTGTAAGTGCAAGTTAAAACTCTCCTATGCAAGGCGAAAACCATTTATCAACAACACCCAGAAACGCCGTCGGCTTTGCTGGGTCTGAGCTCATCTAAGATGGACTGATACAAAGTGGAAAAGTGTTCTGTGGTCTGACGAGTCTACATTTCAAATTGTTTTTGGAAACTAGTCTGTGGACGTCGTGTCCTCCAGACCAAAGAGGAAAAGAACCATCCGGATTGTTATAGGCGCAAAGTTGAAAAGCCAGCATCTGTGATGGTATGGGGGTGTATTAGTGCCCAAGACATGGGTAACTTACACATCTGTGAAGGCGCCATTAATGCTGAAAGGTACATACAGGTTTTGGAGCAACATATGTTGCCATCCAAGCAACGTTACCATGCTTATTTCAGCAAGACAATGCCAAGCCACATAAAAGAGTGCGGGTACTAGACTGGCCTGCCTGTAGTCCAGACCTGTCTCCCATTGAAAATGTGTGGCGCATTATGAAGCCTAAAATACCACAACGGAGACCCCCGGACTGTTGAACAACTTAAGCTGTACATCAAGCAAGAATGGGAAAGTATTCCACCTGAGAAGCTTAAAAAATGTGTCTCCTCAGTTCCCAAACGTTTACTGAGTGTTGTTAAAAGGAAAGGCCATGTAACACAGTGGTGAACATGCCCTTTCCCAACTACTTTGGCACGTGTTGCAGCCATGAAATTCTAAGTTAATTATTATTTGCAAAAAAAAAAAAAAAAAGTTTATGAGTTTGAACATCAAATATCTTGTTTTTGTAGTGCATCCAATTGAATATGGGTTGAAAAGGATTTGCAAATCATTGTATTCCGTTTATATTTACATCTAACACAATTTCCCAACTCATATGGAAACGGAGTTTGTACTTTGGTTTGCGCATGCTTGTTGTAGTTCGAGTAACTCTGATTGATAGATCAAAATAACCAATCCCAGACCAAGTCATCAATCCACTGTGCCTACATTTAACCGACCACGGAAAACACTATTCAATTTAAACCAATCAGAAACAACTTAATGCGGGTCTTGGCGTCTGTCTTTCACACACCTCAGCTGCACGTCGTTTCTAATTGGTTTAAATTGCGTGGAGTCTTCCATGGTCGGTTAAATGTAGGCACACCTCGGATGTGCATATACAGATTGTATCAAACGCACACTCTTCTAAATGTGTGCGCTAGGGTTGTACGGTATACACGTAGTAGTATAGTACCACGATACTAATGAATCATATTCGATACTATACCGCCTCTGAAAAGTTCCGGTCCCCCACCACCCCCCCTGCACCCCTGTCGTCGTCACGTCGTGTCATTGCTGGTTTACGAGCAGACGAGCATGTTCCGCAGCGCACAATCACGGAGTACTTACAAGCAGACAATGTGTGTAGACAGAAAAGGGAGAACGAATGCATTTTGGCTTAAAAACTAACGATAAAGGTGAAGTTATAACACTGAAATGCCTACCGGAAGAGGTGCTTTAAGAGATGACTAGCTAGCTAGCGGCTAAAATCCAGCCCCAGTCGGCGGTGTTTTAGCTACTTCTAAATCACTAATCCTCACCTCCATGGCGACAAATAAAGTAAGTCTCTTACAAGTATCATCCCTGCAAGAGGAGGAATAGCTAAACATGCTTCACTACACACCATTACTCATCGGCGTCAATATGTAAACAAACACCATTGGTGGATCTACACCTAATATCCACTGTAATGATACCAAGTACAGTAGTGTATCTAGTTGATACTACTATGATTATGTTGATATATTTTGGCATCACAACATCTTCTTTTGTTTTTGTTTTTGTTTTTATTTATATTATGTTTATAAAGTCAGGATATACATCCCTGGACACATGAGGACTTTGAATATGACCAATGTATGATCCAGTAACGACTTGGTATCGGATTGATACCCAAATTTGTGGTATCATCCAAAACCAATGTAAAGTATCAAACAACAGAAGAATAAGTGATTATTACATTTTAACAGAAGTGTAGATAAAACATGTTAAAAGACAAAGTAAGCAGATATTAACAGTAAATGAACAAGTAGATTAATAATTCATTTTTATACCACTTGTCCTTAATAATTTTGACAAAATAATAGAATGGAAAATGACACAATATGTTACTGCATATGTCAGCAGCTAAATGAGAAGCCTTTGTTTGCTTACTTACTACTAAAAGAAAAGTTGTCTTGTATGTTCACTATTTTATTTAAGGACGAACTTGCAATAAGAAACATATGTTTAATGTACCATAAGATTTTTTGATAAAATAAAGCCAATAATGCAATTTCTTGTGGTCCCTTTATTTAGAAAAGTACCGAAAAGTATCGAAATAATTTTGGTACCGGTATCGGTACTAAAATATTGGTATCGGGACAACACTAGTGTGCGCACACCCTGTATTACACGCTCACAAATCTGGATACGCTCGCTCAAGTGTCGCAAAAGACACAAGAAGTAGACAGCGTATGGAGGGTTCTTTCTGATTAGGGACAGCTTAACACACATGTATGCGGGTCTAAAACAATCTTACACGGATCTGATTACAAACACTCGGATTGATATACATTAGTACACACACAGGTGAATTGGATTACGCGCACAGTTTGAGATACACATTTGCAAATAATTTTGCTAAAATAATACTTCCATAGTCTTGGCCCTCTGTTTCGATTGGTGAGAGCAAGGGGTAAGATACAGGGGAAAAGGTTGAGGAGGAGAATTGGGATTCAGCCTAAATCTGCATTCTTCTCCTTTTGGCTAAATTGCTCGGTTTCTGCAATTTACTCCCCTGGTCAGGGGTTGAATGTCAAAAACAACCCATTCTAACAGGCAGTACCACTCACAGATGCATAAAGACACGCCATGCCATCTACGTGCTAATAGTAATCAGCAAACAGTCAAGAAGATATGCATATTGACCCCGAAAAAAACTGTCACTCTGTAAACCAATCTATTGCAGCGCTAAAGGGATAGCAGGATATGAAGCCATCCAGTTGGAATCAAGCAATGGAGGTTGATGACAGTGACATGGACAACAGCCAAACTCTCCCCGTGACTGACATCACAGGCTGCAGCTTGAAAGAGGGCTGTGTTAAGACTCTGGGGATCATCCAAGTGTGTGAGTGTGTGTTTGCGTATTTATGCTAACTCTATGCCAACTGAACCACGCCAGCAAAAAAAAAATAAAGAAGAAAACTGGCAAAAACTCTGAAAACTTTTGAAGGAATGAGGGACAGAAAAGAAGACAATGATCATTGAATATTGTAAAAAATGTCTGCTATTCCTCTATCTAGAAAATGTTCTATATGATCCAGGCTTTGTGTTTGTACCGTACAGCTGGGACAACGCAAAGTAAGACACATTTTTACACGAGTGATAGTGTAAAATATGCAAATACAGCAGTACCTCAACTTACGAGTTCAATTTGTTCAACGACCAAACTCAACTCAAAACACTGTCAAGTCAGCCCTGCCAATTGACATGAATTAAAATCAATTTAATCCATGCTTGGCCCTCCCCAAACACCACAATGTTAACATGTAACATGCCTTTTAAAAAGAAAAACATGTTTTAGATAAGAAACATCGTTTGAAACACATTACGATAGCATGTACTACAAACAACTGTAGTTTTATCAAGTAACGTAATAATATTGTTCAGCATTAACTCTAGGGAGCAGATCTTTGTAGGTAATTCCTATGGGCTGTTTCTCTATGGTGTAACAAACATAATTAGGAAGTTGTTTATGTTACACACAGACGTCTTTGATTGATGAATATGTCTGAGTACTAAAAGTAATGCTCGTCTGTCCAGGTTGTTGAGTCAGGACTAGTGTTGTCCCTATACCAGGGGTCGGCAACCTTTACCACTCAAAGAGCCATTTTGGCAAGTTTCACAAATTAAAGAAAATAATGGGAGCCACAAAAAAAAAAATTAAATTTAAAATGAAAAACACCGCATACAAAGCTTAAATGCTTTGTGCTATGTTAACCAGGGGTCTCAGACACACGCACCGGCACGCACTTTAATGTGGAAATTTGATGTTAGGGCGGCCCACGAGTTTTGAATGAATGGCGCTTGATAGCGTCATACTTGCCAACCCTCTCATTATTTCCGGGAGACTCCCAAATATCAGGGCGTGATAGCACTGCTTTTGGCGCCCTCTACAGCCTACCCAAACAGTGTACCTGCTCGACCACATGTTGAATGCAGTTTCAGCTTACTCACGTAAGTGACAGCAAGGCGTACTAGTTCAACAGCCACACAGCTTACACTGACAGTAGCCGTACAAAAACAACTTTAACACTGTTACGTTACAAATATGCGCCACACTTTGAACCCACACCAAAAAAGAATGACAAACACATTTCTGGAGAACATCTGCACTGTAACACAACATAAACACAACACAACCAATACCCAGAATCCCATGCAGCCCTAACTCTTCCGCTCAACCAACTCACAGAGGGGGGGGGGGGGGGGGGGGTTGATGTGTGGGGGGATTTGGTGGTAGCGGGGGTGACCGGAAGAGTTAGGGCTGCATGGGATTCTGGGTATTGGTTGTGTTGTGTTTATGTTGTGTTACGGTGGGATGTTCTCCAGAAATGTGTTTTTCATTCTTTTTTGGTGTGGGTTCACAGTGTGGCGCATATTTGTAACGTAACAGTGTTAAAGTTGTTTGATACGGTTACCGTCAGTGTAAGCTGTGTGGCTGATGACTAACTATGCTTTGCTGTCTCCTATGTGTGCAAGTAAAAGCTACAAACAACATGTGGCCGGGCTGGCACGCTGTTTGTAAATGCTATAGAGGACAATTACTACAGTGCAATTAATTTAGTAATTAGAGTGAAAATAGGATTATATTTTCCCTGGGAGTTACTTAGGAGAGGCACTGAGATCCATAAATCTCCTGGGAAAATCGGGAGGGTCGGCAAGTATGCAGCTGAGCCGCATCAGAGTGGTCAAAGAGCCGCATGCGGCTCCGGAGCCGCGGGTTGCCGACCCCTGCCCTATACCAATATTTCGGTACCAGTACTAAAATGTATTTCGATATTTTTTGGTACTTTTCAATACTTTTCTAAATAAAGGGGACCACAAAAAATAGCATTATTGGCTTTATTTTAACAAAAAAATCTTATGGTACATTAAACAAATGTTTCTTATTGCAAGTTTGTCCCTAAATAAATAAAATAGTGATATTAGAAGACAACTTGTCTTTTAGTAGTAAGTAAGCAAAGAAAGGCTCCTAATTTGTGTCATTTTCCATTATATTATTTTGTCAAAGTTATTAAGAACAAGTGGTAGAAAATTAATTATTAATCTACTTGTTCGTTTTCTGTTAATATCTGCTTATTTTCTCTTTTAACATGTTCTATCTATACTTCTGTTAAAATGTAAAAATCACTTATTCTTCTGTTGTTTGGATGCTTTACATTAGTTTTGGATGATATCACAAATGTGGGTATTAATCCAATACCAAGTCGTTACAGGATCATACATTGGTCATATTCAAAGTCCTCATGTGTCCAGGGACATATTTCCTGAGTTTATAAACATAAAATAAATGAAAAAAAATGAAAGAAGATGTTGTGATGCAAAACAATATTGAGGTAATCATAGTAGTATCGACTAGATACGCTCCTGTACTTGGTATCATTCCAGTGGATGTCAGGTGTAGATTATTTAGAATTACTAAATGAGTTCATTGTTGTGAAAGGTGCTGCAGGTGGATGGTGTGACAACGCACACATAGGAACAACAATGACTTGTTAAAGACCAGACACCAACAGATACCGAATATGAGTGCCCAGGTGTTGCATGGAAACACAAACTACTAGCCTGCTGTTAGACATATTTCCGACCAAGGTCCCATCTGCACTTAGCTCAGGCACCAGCTGGACAGCACTGCTGTTAGTGTGTGTGTGTGTGTGTGTGTGTTTGTGTGCGTGCGTACGTGTTTAGGTTTTTGCATGAAGCCTTCATTAACAATGTTCACCTGTCAGCTACCTTCTGCGTCTCATTGAACTATAATACCCATAATCTCTTCTATAATGTAACATCTGAGATCCCTAAATCTATGCAGGCAGACACACACACACACACACACACATGCACACACACTTACTAATAATATTCACTCCAATCAGTCTTAATTATTGGAGTCTAATTTTTCCCTCTTGTAATTCTCATTTGTGTGCGTGTGCGTGTGTGTGTGTGTGTGTGTGTGTGTGTGTGTATTTATGTGAGCGTGTCTGTTAGTTCTCTGTATAAATTAGATCAGACAGATTTTACAACAGACTTGATGTTGCGTCGGAAAGGAGGACAGCGTGATTCAGAAGACAATCAAAAACTTTCATGAACCTTATCCAAAGATGTACTCTTTTTTTTTTTTTTTTTTTTACTTTTGAGCTCCACAGGATCACGTTTAAGTCAACATCCTTTGGATTGGTTGTCGACATATGCGGCTGTCGACATAACCCAAAATAGCCATTGCTTGTAAACGTACTTGTGACTTTTACCAGGTGCACAATGAGAATTGTCGACAAAGGATTACAATAAAAAATTTGGCGAAAAATTCTACCCAGAAAGTAGAAACTTTTTTTAATCCTATAAAGTTAAAGTTAAAATACCACTGATAGTCACACACACACTAGGTGTGGTGAAATTATCCTCTGCATTTGACCCATCTCCTTGTTCCACCCCTGGGGAGGTGAGGGGAGCAGTGAGCAGCAGTGGTGGCTGCGCTCGGGAATCATTTTGGTGATTTAACCCCCAATTCCAACCCTTGATGCTGAGTGCCAAGCAGGGAGGCAATGGGTCCCATTTGTATAGTCTTTGGTATGACTCGGCCGGGGTTTGAACTCACGACCTACCAATCTCAGGGTGGATCATGATGGAGTTAATGATACTACAACTAGGAATACATTAGAATAGTCGACAATTCAACGATTTGATTCGGAAGAGTCTGATTCAACTATCTACTATGCAGTCGAATCATCGGATATTGAACTCTCCTTGGGAGGGGGACGATCTGAGTACTGGAGGCCACCCACGTACAGCGGGTGTGTTGGGAAGTGTATTAGAAAATAATACGATTTATTAATGCCTTTTGACAAATCAGGGCCATTTAATGATGACTTGACATTAAATTATTACATATGGCTCCTTTAATTCTGCAATCAATCTGATCAGTTTAATACATTTTAGAAAAAAAAGATTGCTCACCGATTTTGAAGAATTGTATACATTGAAGTGAAAAAACTTATTTTTTGTATTTATCTTTTGCACAAAGAAAGTACAAGTAATATTAACAGGTTAACATAATATTTTTTATTTATGATTGAATATTATGTTATGTTATGTTTATGTTTCGGTAGTGACAATTTTGAGGAGAGGAAAAACATTACCAAACATTCTGATAATAGAAAATAAAAGTTTACTGTTCTTAAATAGCCATTAGTGTGATAGTTTCACTACTACTTCCTTTGAAAACCAATTTTCACGCCGGTCTTTCTGTGCTTCAGACCTGCATGTGCCCGATACGGTCTTGGTAGTAGCATCATGTTTGTAGCACAATCTAAGGTCATTTCTTGATAGTGTCGGCTGTTTAACATCAGCATTGCCATTAGAGACAGCGTATTTAGAATATTTGTGCCAATATTACAACGAACATCATGTCAGTATGACAATATATGCGCGAGTCATCATAAGAAATGTGGTCCTCTTCTGGCAAAACCCTAATGCTTTGGTCGACTGCCGCTGCCAAAATCATACTAAACTGGAAGTTCTTAAGTGGGGCTTTAACTGCTAGCCACATCTGTCAGCCAGGGTACCAAAAATAAAGTATCAACCAGATGGGATTATCTTTGGTGATTGGCATTGAAAGGTAATATCGACTTTTTCACGAAAATCGTCTGGTACTGATGGTTGGCCGATCAATCAGCGCATCCCATACTTGACATACTTGAACAACAATAGCTTGTCAAAAATAATATTTTTCAATCTAAATTTCAGGTATTTCATCTTGCTCATATGTCCATGTTTGCAGGGCAAGGACTCACCCTTACCACTGCTCGGTCATCTTTGGATATGGCAGATGGCTCATCATTTCTTACTAAGCTTGCGCGTGTGTGTGTGTGACACACGTTGAAGTGTTTAGTGTATATGGTTGCATGCATACTGATTTACTCTCGTTCATGTTTTTGCACGCATTGACCTCTTTGCATGTAATGAGAATACATGTAAAATCTTAAGACTTGACCCTATTTACAAAAACACATGTACGAAGTGAAATGCAAATAAGATGTGCTGTCTGGCTCTTACGCATAAATAATGTGTGTAAATGAATCACGCTTGCGGGAAAATGACTGCTGCCTTGTGAAGGGACAGCGGTCATCATGGCACGATGCCGTGCAAGCTGAAAACAAATATGTTGCGGTGCATTTTATAGTCCGAAGGAAATCTCACAGGAGATCTTCTACGAGCCACAGCTAAAGAGCACCACGATAATTAAATTAGATGTGGTGCCGACGTTTACCGCTGTATAGGCACGTCATTTTAGCTCATATCATTATTGACAAGAATGGCAATTTGAATGAAATAATCATTTCCTTTTAACCAAAAAAATCCAAGGATATTTGAAGTAAAATGGTAGATATAACACAGACCATGTTCAGGGCTCTATGAAATTTGTTTAGTTTTTATAAAAATTCAGTAAAGTTTTTTAGAATTTCATTTTTTACCTTAGACCATCATTACCTTTTACCATCACAGAGTGTACTTTTTCGTAATACATAAAATGTCCATTACTTAAATGCAAAAATCCTTACATGTGTTAGTGCAGTATGCCAAAGTTTCAAGTTTATTTCAAGTTTTATTCACAATACCATACAACAATTGCAATAGTAGTGAATATCATTTAAAGATATTGGTAAGTGAAAGGGTCCCCCAAATAAGCTAGAAGAAGCTTTTGACAGGGGGACCAGAGGACAGTTTATATATGGCATGATGAAAAATGGTAGCAAGCACTACAACAACAAAAAAAAACAACAACAAAAAAAAAAAAAACAACGCTATGGATAAACACAAGATGATAGTACTAAAGCACGCATACACATACACACATACATTCATTCGACCATGCAAAACCCAACAGTAGTCAACCCCACATGAGGCATTAGAGATAGGTGGTTAATAGGTAAGTTTTCAGTTTCTTTTTGAAGTTGGAGAATGGATACCGTATCTTAAGGCTCTCATTAAGCCGGTTCCAAATCTTAGGTCCCCTGCATACAACACTTCGATCGGTACAAGCCAGTAGACGATGTTTACCTGATATCAGATCTAAGTTACGAGTGTTGTGGGCATGCTGGGGATGGTAGATAGGAACCAAGCTACAGAGCCTAGGATTCAGCCTGTGAATTACTTGATAGGTTAAACAAGCATTTTGATGAATATTAAATTCTGTCAGTCTTAAGAGATTATATTTATGAAAAAGGACAATGATAACCAGTATTTTAAGTCAAAAGGATAATCATTTTGAAACATGAATGTACCAATGAGTGATTTAAGTACAAAGCGCTTTTGTAAGATACTTTTTTGACAACTTTATTTTGTTAGCGCAGTCAGATCAGATTTGACATGTATAACATATCTTAGTTCAGGAGGGGGCTAGTGAGTATTTTGGGGACAAATGAGTGGTCCCCACAAACATGAATTAACCAGACATACTGTTCCTTAGGATGACATCCTTTTAGTGAAGTGAAGTGAATTATATTTGTATAGCGCTTTTCTCTAGTGACTCAAAGCACTTTTACATAGTGAAACCCAATATCTAAGTTACATTTAAACCAGTGTGGGTGGCACTGGGAGCAGGTGGGTAAAGTGTCTTGCCCAAGGACACAACGGCAGTAACTAGGATGGCGGATGCAGGGATCGAACCTGCAACCCTCAAGTTGCTGGCACGGCCGCTCTACCAACCGAGCTATACCGCCCCATTTTACTCACATTTATGTCAATTTCCATCATATTTCCGCGTATGACGGTGGCCAATTATGTGATTATGTTAATGCACACTACCGCTGGTTGAGTACAGCCATGTAAACAAAAACTGTGTCAAGCAACAATGGCTACCTAGCCCACACTATGCATTCAAAATCAAGTGCCCTTTCGAGGCCTATTATCACATTTTTGAGTGGAATTTGCAAGCATGATATTAAGTGCAACTACAATTACAAGTCCAAGACGTTAGATGGCAGTAGTGTATGGTGGATTTTTTTTTTGCGCCCTAAAAGTGTCAAGCAATATACTTAATATGCCAGCAGCTGTTTCATCTCAGTTTTAGTTTTCATTAACAAATTAAGTTAAAGTTAAAGTACCAATGATTGTCACACACACAGTGTGGTGAAATTTGTCCTCTGCATTTGACCCATCCCCCTGTTCACCTCCTGGGAGGTGAGGGGAGCAGTGGGCAACAGTGGGCAGCAGCGGTGCCGCGCCCGGGAATCATTTTTGGTGATTTAACCCCCAATTCCAACCCTTGATGCTGAGTGCCGAGCAGGGAGGTAATGGGTCCCATTTTTATAGTCTTTGGTATGACTCGGCCAGGGTTTGAACTCACAACCTACCGATCTCAGGGCGGACACTCTAACCACTAGGCCACTGAGTAGGTGGCCTAGTGGTTTTGGAGGTGTTTAAATCGCAATGCCCATCCATCCATCCATTTTCTAACGCTTGTAGAAAATGTAGCTGCATTCGGGTGGTAGGCGGGGTACACCCTGGACAAGTCGCCACCTCACCGCAGGTCTTAAATTGCAATGTAAAATCGCTACTTCTAATCAGTAGCATGTCAGTAGCAAAGCCAATGTGTATTAGCATCAAGCTACCGCATTTTGGGAAATTTGGAGCCTTACTTTACTTACCGTGGAGCGTTATTCAGTCATGTATAATAGACTGTATTTATATTATTCACATATGAATTATGCTGTATAATAGACTGTATTTATATTATTCACATGTAAAAAAAAATACCTAAGTGTTTATTGTTTATTGTGAGTGAACTGTGGTGCTGAATTTCCCCCAGGGATCAATAAAGTACTTTCTATTCTATTTATTTTTGTCGGCATTTAAAATTGCAACATCTCAGTGCTGCTGGAGCGATTGCCAAGTGCCAAAGTGCGAAGAGTGTCGGCAACCAGGAGTGACGTCACGCACAAACTTGGTACCGTAAAATGGCATCGTTGGATTTTCGCGAAAAAAAGGCGGAATTAGGTCGGTGCCAAAACTGTACGTGAATGGTACCCATCCCTAGTGAAGTGTACAGGCTTGTGTCTCGTACAAACATTAAAAAAATAGATTGTTTATAAATGTATTTATGGTTGAGTGACATAAGTATTTGATCCTTTACCAACCAGCAAGCATTATGACCCATACAGTTTGGTAAAAAAACACACAAATGAGTCATGTCCCTTTAAGAAAGTACTTTTCACAACAATTAATGCGTATAAAATACACCTGTCACACAAACACTCTCTCTATTTGTCTTCGAGTGGACTAAACTGTTATAACTAAACCACAAGAAACATCAGTGCTTACCAACACGACTTTCTACAACAAACACTTATCACCTTTAGTATTGACATAAAACTTTAAGTCATGTCAATAGTATTGTTTGTGTCTGATAGTGATTGTCATGTTCATATTTGGTCAACATCCGAAATGGCTTGTAAAGTCTGCCTTATTTTCAGACAATGTCTCAGCGCATCCATCCATCCATTTTTTACCGCTTCCAAAGGTGACTTTTTATTGCAATTATCTGACGCCTACTCATCATCGCCGTATAAGTAAGCACTTTTGTCTTTTTTTCGCAGATGCTATAACACGTCTGCTGCTTTGAAGACAATGCAACACTTTCGCAAGTGTGTGTGTGTGTGTGTGTGTGTTGCCCATGTGTGTCTGACATCCGTGACCAATCAAGACAGAAGCCACAGGCTTTCCAACTGTCGTCCCCTGAGACGGACCAGTGTGGACAGCCAATATGTCTCACATACACGCACGGACACACACACACACACACACACACACACACACACACACACACACACACACACACACACACACACACACACACACACACACACACACACACACGCACACACATTGTAAGGCTGACAGATTGGTAGTTTATGGGTGTTAACAGACAGAGGGAGCCTCTTTCTTCACTATAATCCGTCATTGCCTTCAAACAATCCTGCTGTGCACGCGCACGCGCGCACACACACACACACACACACACACACACACACACACACACACACACACACACACACACACACACACACACACACACACACGCACACACACACAAACACACACACAAAAGTACACGCGCACAAAAAGGGGAGCTAGCGTAGGTGTGTTGATTATTAAAGCAGAAAACAAACAGGGAATAGTGCTATTCAGCAGCAACGTCAATCAAGACCAAATAATATCTGAATGTGTGTGTATGTGTGCTTGTGTGTGGCTGTGAGTGTGTGAGCGTGTAAAAAAAAAGGAAATTAAAGGGTTGCAATTAATAGCACGCTGACCTGAAGCACTGAAACACTTCGCTAAAATGAAAGTTTGTCTGCACATATAAATTGACAATAATACACTAACAATCTAAATCAGGGGTGTCAAACTCAAATACAGAGTGGGCTAAAATTTAAAACTGAACAAAACCACGGGCCAAGGTTGAACAAATTAACCTTTTAATAGGGACCCAAACAAGTTTTGCATTGAATATTGAACAAGCAAGGCTTATATAACTTATATACTTATATAACATCTTTCATTATTGAACAAAGTTGTTCATCAGTCATTATATCTCGGGGTCTTGGGGGCGTGCATTAGAAGCGCTGCGTTTATCGTCCTCCACGAGCTGTCGTCACGTCTGCTTTTCATCCATTTCAACAACGTGCCGGCCTGATCACAAAATGTGTGCGACTTTAGCATGCACACACATGTAAATGCAAGGCATACTTGGCCAACAGCGATACAGGTTACACTGACGGTGCCCGTATAAATAACTTTAACACTGTTAGAAATATGCACCACACTGTGAATCCACACCAAACAAGAATGACAAACACATTTCGGGAGAACATCCGCACCGTAACACAACATAAACACAACAAAACAAATACCCAGAATCCCATGCAGCCCTAACTCTTCCGGGCTGCAATATACACCCCGCTACCACCAACCCCCCCCCAACCCCCCACCCCACCCCTCCTCCGTGCTTCGGTTGAGCTGGGCCAACTCTAGTGTTAATTTGATATTGCCTCAAGGGCCAAGTGAAATTACACGGCGGGCCAAATTTGGCCCGCGGGCCAGAGTTTGACACCAATGATCTAAATAATTATCCATCCATCCATCCATTTTCTACCGCTTGTCCCTTCCGGGGTCGCGGGGGGTGCTGGAGCCTATCTCAGCTGCTAAATAATGATCAAATAATAAAATAAATAATGTTATTATTTTCAAAAAAGAATTCCAATTGTCAAGCAGTCCAGAGTGTAGCCCTAATCCGAAGTCAGCAGGGATACGTTCCAGCTCACCTGTGACCCTAATGAGGATAAATCAGAGATTCTCAAATATTTTCTGTGACACCCCTCCTAGAAGGGAGAAACTATTCTGCACCCCCCACTCTATCACCGTGACTATAAGCAGTATAATGTATCTATAACATTGTTATAACTATAACTCTGCATAAAATAGTAAGCTTATTAACACTAAAGGAAACAAAACACACTGTGGTTACAGTGAAGCCAAGTGCAACACACGCTTCATCATATTTTGGTACGGCAAAAAAAAAGCATGTTCCCTGAAGTCACACAGTCCTCTCCCTGGCATTGCACCGCACCCCCCCTATTTGAGAAGGACTGAGTTAAATTGAGTTGTAAGTGGTATGTAAAATAGATGGATCACGAATTAATAATTTTATAAAATTAAAACCCCTGAGATAGGGTGCCGACTTGACTGACATCACATGGACAAAGATAAGACCTTCTGGAGGAAAGTTCTATGGTCAGATGAAATAAAAAGTGAGCTGTTTGGATCCTTGGAATGGACGTTGTGAGCCTGAAGCAAACGACCGCGCCCGTCCAAAGGAGCGTCGGCGCAACGAACTCTATCCTGCAATATGTTTGGAGGAGAAAAGGTGAGGCCTTTAATCCCAGGAACACCACAACTACTGCCCAGCATGGTGGTGGTAGTATTATGATCTGGGCCTGTTTTGCTGCCAATGGAACTGGTGCTTTAAATGGGACAATGAAAAAGGAAGATTACCTCCAAATTCTTCAGGACAACCTAGAATCATCAGCCCGGAAGTTGGGTCTTGGGCGCAGTTGGGTGTTCCAACAGGACAATGACGCCAAACACACGTCAAAAGTGGTAAAGGAATGGCTAAATCAGGCTAGAATTAAGGTTTTAGAATGGCCTTCTCAAATTCCTGACTTAAACGTGTGGACAATGCTGAAGAAACAAGTCCATGTCAGAAAACCAGAAAATATAGCTGAGCTACACTGATTATGTCAAGAGGAGTGGTCAAAAATTCAACCAGAAGTTTGCCAGAAGCTTGTGGATGGCTACCAAAAGCGCCTTATTGCAGTGAAACTTGCCAAAGGACATGTAACTAAATATTAACATTGCTGTACATTGACCCAGCAGATTTGGTCATATTTTCAGTAGACCCATAATAAATTAAAAAAAGAACCAAACTTCATGAATGCTTTTTGTGACCAACAAGTATGTGCTCCAATCACTCTATCACAAAAAAATAAGAGTTGTAGAAATTATTGGAAACTCAAGACAACCATGACATTATGTTACAAGTGTATGTCAACTTTTGATCACGACTGTATATATATATATATATATATATATATATATATATATATATATATATATATATATATATATATATATATATATATATATATATATATATATATATATATAGATACATACATACATGTATATATATTTTCAATATCATCACATATGTAAATTTTTTCATCACATTGTTGTTTTGAGGTGACATCAGTATTTTTACCTTTTAACACTGTTTCTATTGAGTTCCTCATGCTATGTATTCAAGTTATAGAAAAGAATAGACGTGTTCAAGTTGCTATAAACAACTTGTTGGCTACATGTTTTGTAGATTACCGTTGTTTAGTCAGTGTCCGACTTTTTTTAAGCCAAACAAAAGTTTTTGTCTTGTCTCTTTCTGACACCAATTCCTCTTCATGTTTTGCTGGTTCAGCTTTCATTTAGCTTTCCATTTCTGCTACATTGTTGACATCCATGCTACACCTGCTTTTTTCATAAAATATATTAAGTGACGTAAGAATTCTACCACAAAGTAGCAACTTCTGCAGTTATTTCAGCTGGAAGCCCAGACGTTAAAATGTTGACATAAACAATGGAGAATTTTACTGAACATTTTCATGTCGTACTACGTATAATATATTGTATGATTAAGTAGGGGCAAAAAAGTTTTAAAAGACAGATAGTCCTTGTTGCTCAGCTATTATTTATGCTCCTGGTTTGGTTCAAGGCAAGGTCAGTTGCTTGACATAGACCAGTCATGTGACAATACGGACACAAAAACAGCCATAGGACATTTTTAGAAGGCATTACTACTGTTGATTCTATGGTTGTTGAGCCAGTGTTACTGTGCATCAAACAATGTTGTGCTTTTTCGGAATTTCCTCTGCTTCCGTGGTATATTGATGTCCATGGAAGCATATGCGTAACGAAAACTGGAGAATTTGGAGTAGACATGAGTCACGATATAGGTTTGATTGACATACCACTGAAGCAACATTTATTTCAAACAATTGATCTTTTATGAACAACACTTTTTACACCGACTGGTTACAGTATTACGTTTCCCTTTTTTGGATCCTTTTTGTGTTTCCTCAGCAGATCCCTTTATTGCCATGAGACACATGTGAAGCAAACAGCTTCCAAATAAGTGGTGTTCAAAAGCACAGTGGCTGCGACAGGAATACACCAGGTAGTTCATCTTCCTTATCTTCCTTTATTCTATTACGATCTAGTATTTTTATACAGCACGTATTTGTGTGCCTTTGTTCTCCCACGGATTCCTACTTTTTGTCTTGGGAATCGATACCATTTCTCAACTGTACCAATTTACAGTACTTTTGTGTTTGTTCTTGAGGTAATACATGTTTAATAATACATTTTCTATTTTGTATTTAACATTTAACACTGTATTTAATATTTAATACTAAACTGATAATGATACAACTGTGCTGTCCAGTTGTTATATTGGGTTTTCTTACACTCTTGAGTATCATTTGCAAGTATGCATTCATTTTTCTTGTCTGTTTCTTTGTCTTAGCTGTGTTTCCATTGTCATCATGTAGTTTTTGCAATGAAGTAACATGTGCCAGTCTTGTCTTTTGTTGAGTACTACAAAGTGTTTATCCTGTAAGTATTGCACTTATTACACACAAGCTGGTTGATTGTAATATGCATCTTAGATGTAGTTTTCATTACCAAATTTGGAGGTGTTTTCAGAAGTGGAGCCTTGCTCTTTAGCATTTCGTAAAATTTAACATTACCTCGCGGCAGTCCCTGACTCCGCTACGAATATGCCTGCTTGCTCGCTAAGCGCTTGAGCCATTGCCGAGTCTGCAACAGAACATGACACCGCGTACAACAAATAATCAAAATATGGCAATGTTTGATTTTACTTGAATCGGTACCAGTACTGCCGACAGAATTTGGCCGTTACATATAAAAGTACCAAATGTGCAGTAACAAGTTACAGTACATGTAACGAAGCTACGTAGCTTAACTAACATTTCCCTGTTACTTGGTGGTAGCTTCACTATTTTATGAATGAGTAGCAATTTCTGTAGCTTAGCTGTTTTTCGAGCCATGTAGCGAGGTAGCCCCAAAAAAATACAGAGAAAATGCAATGACCTAGATCAGTGGTTCTTAACCTGGGTTCGCTCGAACCCTAGGGGTTCGGTGAGTCGGGCTCAGGGGTTCGGCAGAGGTCAAGACACACCCGACGCATCGTGTAAATAAAAGATTATCCCTATCGGCGTATTACGGATACGGCAACAGCAGAAGTCACACTCATTTGCAGGTGTGTAATTTGTTATGAGTTTATGCACTGTGTTGGTTTTGTTGTTTGAACAAGGTGATGTTCATGCACTGTTCATTTCGTGCACCAGTAAAAAAACATGGTAACACTTTAGTATGGGGAACATATTCACCATTAATTAGTTGCTTATTAACATGCAAATTAGTAACATATTGGCTCTTAACGAGTCATTATTAAATACTTATTAATGCCTTATTCAGCATGGCCATATTATAACCCTAACCCTCTAACCCTGGCCCTAACCCTCTAACCCTAACCCTAACCAAATAACTCTAAATTAAGTCTTTGTTACTTAAAATATGTTCCCCATACTAAAGTGTTACCAAAAACATATAACATTGTCTTGAATTTGAAAAAAACCATTTTATTTTTCACTAAAGAAGGGTTCGGTGAATGCGCATATGAAACTGGTGGGGTTCGGTACCTCCAACAAGGTTAAGAACCACTGACCTAGATGTATGAGAACATCCATAAATACAGAGAAAATGCATGATGATTGGTTGGTGTTCGTATGATGAGTCACAATTGGCTAAGATTAGGGCAAAACATTACAGACTGGTCAATCAGAGGCAAGATAAGGCGGGTCAACGAAACCAAGAATTAAAATCATAAAACCCATGCACTTATGTCACATAACGATGAGGGATTCGGAAACGGAGGGTCAACACTTTCAATATATAGATAGGCCTTCTTCACACTGCAGGTCAATTAAGATTTGTTTACCCATATGCAACCCGAATCAGATTTTTTCATATTGGTGTGAACAGTGCAATTCCGAATTTTTCATATCCAACCGACCCAGGCCTCTTTCGTATGTGGAAGTAAATCGGATACATGTGCGATACGTCCTCGATGTGAACGCTCCTGCATTAAGGTCGCAATCATTTGACCAGAAGTATCATCAAAAAGCAATAAGAGTCATAAATATTCGGTAAAATAGACGGTAATAAAATAAATTGTTAACAACGGAGCAAAAAACAGGTGATAATATTATTATTTTAGGGAACTCACGTGAAAGTTCCACCAGTCTTTTCTCCGACTGTTCACGCACACACACGCTCTTCAAGCAGACATAAAAGAAAATTCCCTTCTTAATCTTCTACGCGCAATAATTTGGTTCAGGAAAATGTTAACTTTGGTTGCACAAAATCATTGAAATTGCCACAATTGCACCAGTACTGAGACCAACTAGTGTGGAAGCAATGTTTACTTTCGTAAACATTGCGGTACCAGCTATATATATATATATATATATATATATATATATATATATATATATATATATATATATATATATATATATATATATATATATATATATATATATATATATATATATAGATATATATTATTAACATATGTCCTACATTAAAAAAACTTTTGGAGCATGTATTTTTCTTGCGTATTGAGCACGGTAAGTGCAGCCTTTCTCCCATGAGCACACCTTCAGCGCTGAAAAAAAAAGGAAACAAATGGGTTCCGTCGTAGAAGCACTTTGGACTGTGTCTAAGATGGCCATAAAAAGTGGTAGATGTCTTATGCCTGTTTAAAAACATAGAAAACGCGACATGTAGGAGCATGATGACATAAATGTGCAGTAGCCTAAATGATCGAGTGTCTCTGTGATGATGCCTCGTACAGGCTATATAATACACACTAAATTCTTATTTAAATAAGGCGGTCTGTACCCGTTTTGAATTGTACACGCAGTGTTAGTAGATCACCCTCAACACACTAATAGTACCTGCAATTTTACAGATTGCACACGCTGCTTTGTACGTGGTATTAGGATCTTAGTAAATCAGGCCTATACAGTACTATAGCCTCTCTGGTCAACATCATTATAAATGTGTTTAAATATAATAAAGAAGACAACTTAAAATAAATGTGCAGCATGCCAGTCCGCTTTAACAAACACGCGTGTGCACACACACACACAAATGTATTGACAGACACACACGCAGACACAAATAATGAAGAAAAACCCTCAACAAGTACCCAGAGGCCTGTGTGGTTTATATTTAGCGTACATGTATTTATGTGCATGTATTTATGTGTGTATGTTTAATGTGTGTGTGTGTGTGTGTGTGTGTGTGTGTGTGTGTGTGTGTGTGTGTGTAGGGGGTTGGTGGCTGTCAATCACAATCACTGGAGCATGACACAGGAGGAGGGGTGCAACGACTGGGAATGATGAGACCCCCCTCCCTCCTTCTTTCCTCTCCTCATCCTGCTTTGCTAGATTGTTCCATTCTCTCATTTACTGCTTCCTGCTTTTCTCACCATCCCATTTATTTACCCCAATATCTCATCACTTTCTGCCGATTACAGTACACACTCACCGGCCTTTTCATTAGGTACACCCACCACGCAGCAAACTGTATCATATTCAAAAGCTGCAACCTAAAATCCTGCATTTTTCTCTCTGTCTCTCTCTTTCTCTCTCTTACAGTGGGGCGATCCACAAGGGGCACTAATTTAGGGCACATCGGCCACTAGTCATCAGCGGTGCTATTTAGGCTGAGTGTTGGCAACTGGGAGGCGCCGATTCCACATGCTTGATGATCCTGTTCATGGCAACACTGACTGGTCCACTGGCTTTTTTCCAGGCAGATGATTTGCACGGTGGCACAGGGGTTAGTGCGTCTGCCTCACAAAACGAAGGTCCTGGGTTCGATCCTGCGCTCGGGATCTTTCTGTGTGGAGTATGCATGCTCTCCCCGTGACTGCGTGGGTTCCCTCCGGGTACTCCGGCTTCCTCCCACCTCCAAAGACATGCACCTGAGGATAGGCTGATTGGCAACACTAAATTGGCCCTAGTGTGTGAATGTGAGTGTGAATGTTGTCTGTCTATCTGTGTTGGCCCTGCGATGACGTGGCGACTTGTCCAGGGTGTACCCCGCCTACCGCCCGAATGCAGCTGAGATCGGCTCCAGCGACCCCGAAAGGGACAAGCGGTAGAAAATGGTTGGATGGATGGATGATTTGCCTCCCAAGGCTCTCTCTTGCACTGTCACCGGTGTCTCCCTCCTGCCTGGCTGGCCCGGTTATTTCTTGGTGTGACCTTCAGTTGAGCTACTTTGTGCTTTATATTTTCCATGTTGTGCTTCTTCCCTCGCCACCATCGCTTTTTGTTGTATCTCTTCCTGAACCAAAATAGACTGTAACTGACATTTGGCATGCGTTTCCGCATCTTGGGTTCCGCACCACACAGGAACCTAACAGTTGGAACCAACCAGAGAGATGTAACTCGCAGAAACAGACCCCATCAAGATGGCACTGTGCATCTAAGCCCAATGCCTGAGTGAGCAGGAGAAACAGCTAAAGAACATGGGCATGGGTCTTCAAGGACTTGCTGAGCGGCATGATGTTATGATGGAAAGCCTTACCTCCCACCTCAACACTCTACTTGCTCGCTCCCAGTCCAATCCCTGGGCTGATCCCATCGCCAGCGCGATGCAGGCGCCAGCCCAGGCTCAGGACACGCCGGCTGTATGCTCCCAGGTATCCTGACCAGAAAAATTCTTGGGGGATACCGGTGACGTCCAGCAGTTCCAAACTCAGTGCGAAATCCACTTTGAGCTTCAAGCGGCAGCATTTTCAACAAGGTGGCATTTGTGATCTCTCACCTCATTGGGCGAGCGGGAGCATGGGTAACGGTGGAGTGCAATCGCAATACCGCCACCAGCTCGTCCTTTCCTGCGTTCTCCATAGCACTGCTCCAGATTTTCCAGCGACACACTGCAGGCCACGAAGCAGCACGCTCCCTCTTCAAGCTGCGTCAGGGACGGCGACGAGTCTTGAATTACGCAATCAAGTTTCGCACAAGGGCGGCCGAAAGCGATTGGAACTCCTCATCCCAGCCTCCTGACTGCTGCCAAACGTAATTACGACATTGGCAACAAGGAACTACTGGCTGTTGTGCTGGCTTTTCAGGAGTGGAGGCACTGGCTGGAGGGGCCTGAGTTGCCGTTCATCATCCACACGGATCACAAAATCCTGGCTTATCTGCACGCTGCTCAAAGACTGAACACACGTCAAACCAAGTGGGCATTATTCCTAACACTTTTCAACTTCACCATCACCTTCCACCCTGGCTCTCAGAACACTAAGCCGGATACTCTGTCTAGCACAGGGGTCGGCAACCCGCGGCTCCGGAGCCGCATGCGGCTCCTTGACCACTCTGATGCGGCTCAGCTACATGCATGCCGACCCCCTCGATTTTCCCAGGAGACTTATGGATGTCAGTGTCTCTCATAGACTACTCCCAGGGAAAAATAATCCTATTAACACTCTAATTACTATATAAAGGGCGTGCCCTAATTGCACTGCAGTAATTGTCCTCTATAGCATTTACTTACAGCGTGCCAGGCCAGCCACATGTTGCATGTTGTTATTACTTGCTCACACAGGAGACAGCAAAGCATACTTACTCATCAGCCACACAGCTTACACTGACGGTAGCCGTATCAAACAACTTCAACATTGTTACGTTACAAATATGCGCCACACTGTGAACCCACACCAAAAAAGAATGAAAAACACATTTCTGGAGAACATCCCACTGTAACACAACATAAACACAACACAACCATTACCCAGAATCCCATGCAGTCCTAACTCTTCCGGTCTACATTATACACCCCGCTACCACCAAATCCCCCCACACATCAACCCCCCCCCCCCCCCACTCTTCGTGGTTGGTTGAGCGGAAGAGTTAGGGCTGCATGGGATTCTGGGTATTGGTACCGTCAGTGTAAGATGTGTGGCTGCTGAGGTAGTAGCCTTGCTGTCTCTTACGTGAGCAAGCTAGAGCTGCATTCCACTTGTGGCCGAGCAGGTACACTGATTGGGCAGACTGTAGAGGGCGCCAAATATAGTGTCATCACGCTCTGATATTCGGGAGTCTCCCGGGAAAAATGAGAGGGTTGGCAAGTGTGACGCAAGCGACATTCATCCAAAACTCGCGGGCTGCACTAACATCCAATTCCCACATTAAAGTGCGTGCCGGTGCGTGTGTCTGAGACCCCTGGTTAACATAGCACAAAGCATGTAAGCTTTGTATGCGGTGTTTTTCATTTTAAATTTTAAAAACATTTTTGTGGCTCCCATTACTTTCTTTAATGTGTGAAACTTGCCAAAATGGCTCTTTGAGTGGTAAAGGTTGCCGACCCCTGGTCTAGCATCTTCCCCCGTCCCACTGATGAGACTCTAACAGAGCCAATCATACCCCAGTCCAACATCTTCGGAGGCCTGCAATGGGACATTGATAAGCAGGTCAGGGGCGCCTTAAAGTCTGCTGCGCCCCCAGAAGGGTGTCCACCCGGACGCCTGTCCATCATCCCCAGGCTGTGCTCTGATGTATTATGTCGGGGCCATAGTTACATGGTCACAATATTCCTTCTGGCTCCGCGATTTTGGTGGCTTACGCTACGAGCAGATGTTAACAGATTTGTGGCGGCTTGTCCAGTCTGCGCCCCGGACAATACATCACATCAATCTCCATCTGGACTTCTCCTCTCTCTACCCATTCCGGCTCGACCATGGTCGCACTTTGTTACCGGATTGCCTCTCTCCAACGGTAACGCCACTATCCTTACCATAGTTGACCAGTTCTTCAAAATGGCAATTTTTTTGGCACTCTCCAAGTTACCATCAGCTTTGAAGACAGCCAAGCTGCTGGTAGAACAGGTCTTCTGGCTTCATGGCATCCCCATGGAGGTGGTCACCGATAGGGGCTCTCAGTTATCTTCATCTGTATGTGGGCAATTCTGCAGGTCCTCGGGTGTGTCACCATGTCTGTCCTCTGGCTACCACCCCAGAGTAACGGGCAGACAGAATGCACCAATCAGGACCTTGAGGCGGCCATCCAAGGCGTCTGCCATTAACAGCCCTTAACTTGGTCAGCAAACCTTCCCTGGATTGAGTATGCCCACAATTCCCCCATCAGCTCGGCCACAGGGTTGTTTCTTTTCCATGTTGCTTACGGGTACCATCCCCCCGCATTCCTTAGAGTCAGAGGTTGTAGTCCCGTCTGTGTCGGCCCGTCTGTGTCGGCCCACCTGCGTCACACAACCCTGGCATGGTTTAACACAAACGGTTTGACCAGAATCTCAGACCAGAACCAACGTCTGGCCAACCATCATTGCACGCCTGCACCATGCTACCAGGTAAGTAAAAAAGTATGGCTCTCCTCCGGTGACCTGCCTCTTGCTACAGATTGCAAGAATCTGACCCCCAGACTCATCAGGCAGTACCACATCATCAGGGTCACTACTTGCACTGCAGTCAAGCTTCGCCTCCCAGACGCCCTCAAGCGCAACCCGGTCTTCCATGTCTCTCATATCAAGCCGGTAGCCTGAGTACCCTCAGCCCTCCTGAAGTGCTGTCCCCTCCACCTA
Source organism: Entelurus aequoreus (assembly GCF_033978785.1). Taxonomy (NCBI): domain Eukaryota; kingdom Metazoa; phylum Chordata; class Actinopteri; order Syngnathiformes; family Syngnathidae; genus Entelurus; species Entelurus aequoreus. The sequence continues at coordinate 28,677,959 of NC_084751.1, read as the reverse complement.
GGCTTATCGACAATCACCCTGCATTCACAGTCAAGGCCATCTTGGATGTGAGAAGGAGAGACAGGGGGTTCCAGTTCCTGGGCGACTGGGAGGGGTACGGCCCTGAGGAGCGCTCGTGGGTCGCTAGGTCCCTCATCCTCGACTCACATCTCCTCGCTGATTTCTACCGCTGTTTTCGGGAAAAGCCAGATCAGCCGCCAGGAGAAGTCATTTGGGAGGGCAACACTGACTGCTCCACTTGCTCCTTTCCAGGCAGATGATTCACCTTCCGAAGCTCCCTCCTGCTCTGTCCCTGGCAACTCCCTCCTGTGTGGCTGGACAGATATTTCCCGGTGTGAGCCTCAGTTGAGCAACTTTGTGCTGTTGTTTTCCATGGTGTGATTCTTCCCTTTCCACTATCGCTCTTTGTTTATCTCTTCCTGAATTAAAAGAGACTGTAACTGTCATCTGGCTTCGGTTTCTGCATCTTGGGTTGTGCACCACACAAGAACGTAACAGATACAAACACTCTGTTCTCACATGTTTTTGCTAGTTTGCATTGGTATAAACTGCACAGGTTGTGTTTCAATTTGTGCAATTCTGTACTTACACTTAGTCCAAGTCATTATCACTGGAGGACAAGAGTAAAAGGAATGGCTAAGCATGCTACACATTGAGCAGGACGACAGAATAAGCTAAGCGCTAAAGCTTCAATGAAAAGTATGGGTGATCGATCCAGATGTTGTTACTGTTGATACTGAGTATAGTATCAGTTTAGAAATGATACTTAAAGCCCCACTTAAGAAGTTAAAGTTTTGGTTGATTTTGGCTGTGCTTGTGGACCAAAGCGGTAGTATTTTGACACATTTTCCATAAAGGATTAGTGTATGATGTTTGTTTTAATATTGGCACAAATATTACATATCTAATATTAGGCTGAGGTTAAATACCAGTCACTAACAATAAATGATCTTAAATTGCGCTACAAACATGACGCTACTACCAAGAATGCATTGGGGAAGGTACTGGTTCAAAGCAAAGAAAGACCAGTGGTTGAGTTTTTTTGAAGGAAGTAGTGTGGAACGGCGAACCATCAAGCTTTCTAACATTAGCATTAGCATTTTGATTTGAACATCGGAAGTCACTTGGACTAAGTCACTTCACTTCAGATGCTAGTTTAGCAGGAAAACAGCCAAGGCAGCAATGGCTGAAAATCCCACCTCATCTTTGAGCTCACGCCAGCAAGTGAAAGACGGGGCAATGTTGATCAGAATCAGAATCAGAATCAGAATCAGAATAGTTTTATTGCCATTGTCTGAGAACGGGTTCACAAACTAGGAATTTTTCTTGGTGCAATTGTGCAACATAAAACACATAGAACACTGTTCTTTATCTGGGTAGGCTCAATTTTTCTTTTTCTTTTGTCTCCTCAGGCAAAACTTTTTCTTTGTTTGTTTTGCAGCTTCTACCATGATAGCAGTAATTGCACGTAGGCGTTCGCATCGACGTTCGTCTTTTTAACGAATGGGGAAAGGGAGAGTGACGTATGCCATAAAGCAAGTCACCACCTTTGTAGTTTTTTGTTTTTTTAGGGTTCTTGCTATCTTCCTGAAAGTTGTTTACTGCCAGTGAAAGCAATACATGTCTCAGGCCGTAACAGAGGTGTCATCTAGTTGTTAGTCGATGTATCATCCCAAAAGTTATGAAATATTTTATGAGGGCTGAAAAGTTACTTAGTGCTGCTTCAAAGGTTTTGATCCATATGTTTGTTTCTCTTGTTCTATTATGACTAAATCTTTTTTATTTGGTGTTTGTTTGTTATTGTTTGCAAACTCAAAGAGTAAGTCTATAGATACAGAAAGACTTTGAGGACAAAAACCAAATGATTTAAATAGGACCCAATGGTAGTTTTTGCTTGTGTTTAGTTAATGTGCACTACGCACTTTATTTTGCTCAAAAAATGTTTTTGTAACATTCATCCATCCATTTTCTACCGCTCGTCTCTCTCGGGATAGCGGGGGTGCTGGAGCCTATCCCAGCTGCATTCCGGCAGAAGGCGACGTACACCCTGGACAAGTCGCCACCACATCGCAGGGCCAACACAGATAGACAGACAACATTCACACTCACATTCACACACTAGGGCCAATTTAGTGTTGCCAATCAACCTATCCCAAGGTGCATGTCTTTGGAAGTGGGAGGAAGCCGGAGTACCCGGAGGGAACCCATGCAGTCACAGGGAGAACATGCAAACTCTAAACTCCTTTATTATGAGACACCAGCAGTAAGCCCTGTTCCACCAGGCTGCCTGTATGTAACATTCAAAACCACAAATGTACAAACCCCGTTTCCATATGAGTTGGGAAATTGTGTTAGATGTAAATATAAACGGAATACAATGATTTGCAAATCCCTTTCAACCCATATTCAATTGGATGCACTACAAAGACAGGATTTTTGATGTTCAAACTCATAAACTTTTTTTTTTTTTTGCAAATAATAATTAACTTAGAATTTCATGGCTGCAACACGTGCCAAAGTAGTTGGGAAAGGGCATGTTCACCACTGTGTTACATGGCCTTTCCTTTTAACAACACTCAGTAAATGTTTGGGAACTGAGGAGACACATTTTTTAAGCTTCTCAGGTGGAATTCTTTCCCATTCTTGCTTGATGTACAGCTTAACTTGTTCAACAGTCCGGGGGTCTCCGTTGTGGTATTTTAGGCTTCATAATGCGCCACATATTTTCAATGGGAGACAGGTGTGGACTACAGGCAGGCCAGTCTAGTACCCGCACTCTTTTACTATGAAGCCACATTGATGTAACACGTGGCTTGGCATTGTCTTGCTGAAATAAGCAGGGGCGTCCATGGTAACGTTGCTTGGATGGCAACATATGTTGCTCCAAAACCTGTATGTACATTTCAGCATCAATGGTGCCTTCACAGATGTGTAAGTTACCCATGTCTTGGGCACTAATACACTGCCATACCATCACAGATGCTGGCTTTTCAACTTTGCGCCTATAACAATCCGGATGGTTCTTTTCCTCTTTGGTCCAGAGGACACGACTTCCACAGTTTCCAAAAACAATTTGAAATGTGGACTCGTCAGACCACAGAACACTTTTCCACTTTGTATCAGCCCATCTTAGATGAGCTCAGGCCCAGCGAAGCCGAAGGCGTTTCTGGGTGTTGTTGATAAACAGTTTTCGCCTTGCATAGGAGAGTTTTAACTTGCACTTACAGATGTAGCGACCAACTGTAGTTACTGACAGTGGGTTTCTGAAGTGTTCCTGAACCCAGGTGGTGATATCCTTTACACACTGATGTCGCTTGTTGGTGCAGTACAGCCTGAGGGATCGAAGGTGACAGGCTTAGCTGCTTACGTGCAGTGATTTCTCCAGATTCTCTGAACCCTTTGATGATATTACGGACCGTAGATGGTGAAATCCCTAAATTCCTTGCAATAGCTGGTTGAGAAAGGTTTTTCTTAAACTGTTCAACAATTTGCTCACGCATTTGTTGACAAAAGGTGACCCTCGCCCCATCCTTGTTTGTGAATGACTGAGCATTTCATGGAATCTACTTTTATACCCAATCATGGCACGCACCTGTTCCCAATTTGCCTGTTCACCTGTGGGATGTTCCAAATAAGTGTTTGATGAGCATTCCTCAACTTTATCAGTATTTATTGCCACCTTTCCCAACTTCTTTGTCACGTGTTTCTGGCATCAAATTCTAAAGTTAGTGATTATTTGCAAAAAAAAAAAGTTTATCAGTTTGAACGTCAAATATGTTGTCTTTGTAGCATATTCAACTGAATATGGGTTGAAAATGATTTGCAAATCATTGTATTCCGTTTATGTTTACATCTAACACAATTTCCCAACTCATATGGAAATAGGGTTTGTAATATATAATCTGATTTACAACCATACTAGCAAATTGAAAATGTAATACGATAAGCTTAATACAAATGTGTTATTGTGTTTACTTTAGTTACTTGTCAAAGTATCGGATCTGGACTGGAAATCGAATCGGGATCGGAAACCAAAAATGTTGATTGGGACATCACTATTCATGATATTATATGCTGATTTCGCCTTGATCCTATTTACCTTTCTCTGTCCAGTCATGCCACTTTATCTCTAAAAACCTGGATTATGCTACAACTCCAAACCCTTCGGCACAGCTCGGGAGCATCTGTAAAAAATTCTAACCTCGACCAACCAGACCGCAGGCTGTGGGTGCTGGTTGGTTTATGACATAACTTTCAATGTTTGGTTTGACCGTCTTGACCTCACTTCAGTCGCCATTGTTCACCACTACACAGGACGCCAAATATCTATTCAATGGGAGTTGTGGTGGGCAGCACGGTGAAACAGGGGTTAGTGCGTGTGCCTCACAATACAAAGGCACTGGGTTCAATCCTGGGCTCGGGATCTTTCTGTGTGGAGTGTGCATGTTAACCCCGGTACTGCGTGGGTTCCCTCCGGGTAACTCCGGCTTCCTCCCACCTCCAAAGACATGCACCTGGGGATAGGTTGATTGGCAACACTAAATTGGCCCTAGTGTGTGAATGTGAGTGTGAATGTTGTCTGTCTATCTGTGTTGGCCCTGCGATGAGGTGGCGACTTGTCCAGGGTGTACCCCGCCTTCCACCCGAATGTAGCTGAGATAGGCTCCAGCATCCCTCGCGACCCCGAGCGGGACAAGCGGTAGAAAATGGATGGATGGATGGATGGGAGTTGTGGTTGCCCACTCCCAGGAAAACACTGACCTCTAGTGTGTTGGCAGATAATTACACGTCATGCAGTCAACATGATGATGTTGGCGGGGATGTACTGAATACGCTGGTGCATGATCTAGGAATCAATTACCACCTTTGGAGTTCCTGGGGCACACGGAGCTTCACAAGCCATGTGGCTGCAGTGGAAAGATTGCGAATGTTTTCTTTGTCTCTGCTTTTGTTGATTCACGGGTTTTGTGAGTCCATTCCTGTTCTCTACTTCCATTTTCAAGCATTTCCGTTTTGGGGTGGCTTCTGTTGTGTCGATTTGCAGTTGTGTTGTGGCGTTTGCGCTTGTGTTATGCCACTGCTTTTGTGCTTGTGCTCTCGGTTTTGCATTACTTTGAGCTTTCTCGGCCGCTGTAGTTATTAGACAACAACAAACTACTAACTGACTGTAAATCCATTATTACATATTCAGCCTTTCATAAAAAGATTAGGGTTAACTCTAACCTAAACCCTAAAACCCCTAACCTAGAGTTTGGATTAGACCATACTATCAATCCAGCTCTACTTCCTTCTTATCGGGAAAATGAGTGTTACCACACTCACACACACACACACACACACACACACACACACACACACACACACACACACACACACACACACACACACACACACACACACACACACACACACACACACACACCCTGAAGCATATGTTCAAGGGTCATCACACCATTCGTGGCCATGGTCCTGCAGGGGATTATGGGTAGCCAGAGAAACCGTTGTAAGCACACACACACACACACACACACACACACACACACACACACACACACACACACACACACACACACACACACACACACACACACACACACACACACACGCATATAAACTGGAGTTGAATATCTCTTGGGTTTGATCTTTGCAAGAACAGCCTTCAAGCTTTATTATTTGTGTGTGTGTGTGTGTGTGTGTGTGTGCGTGTGTGTGTGTGTGTGTGTGTGTGTGTGTGTGTGTGTGCGTGTGTGTGCGTGTGTGTGAGGGAGCGATAGAGACAGAGTGAGAGAAAGAGCTCACTTCTCTACCGCCCAGTTTCCATCAGGCAATATCCTCATTTTCAACAAAAATACGCCTGCGTTATCTTTGGCATATCTATAACTGAAACATCATTTTATTTAACACAACATAGAGGGGGGGGGGTTACCCACATATGCGGTCCTCTCCAAGGTTTCTCATAGTCATTCACATTGACGTCCCACTGGGGTGAGTTTTCCTTGCCCGTATGTGGGCTCTGTACCGAGGATGTCGTTGTGGCTTGTACAGCCCTTTGAGACACTTGTGATTTAGGGCTATATAAATAAACATTGATTGATTGATTGAACAGTCTCTGCAAGTGTACATAAAGCACCATCAGCTTCTCAACTCGCTGTGTCCATTCAGGGCCGTAACCAGGACTTGACGAACACCGAGGTCAAAATATGGTGGTAAAAGAGGAGCTTTGAAAGGCTGAAATCAAGGGTATCCCAGCACCATATAAATTATATTACACTGAGCAACACAATGAACAATCCACTTTTTTTATTACTATGCTGAAGTTTATAAGTGTAGTCAACAATACTTCTCTTCAATCCGTAGAAATCAGTGACCGAGCATGACGTGTCCAGGGATACGTTTGGGGTAAAATTTCCTATGAAGCGCCGTGTCATTCAATAATTTGCTTTTGACATGCGCTTCTTCACACAAAACGCCAACCCTACCCCTTCTCCTCCCCCCAACAGCGCTTCACATCAATTTCATTCAGGTAAAACCAACATCAGTGTAATTTAATGTTAACGTTGTGTTGACAGCACCTTTCCGATCGGATAATGTTTAAAGCAGAGGCGTCAAACTCATTTTAGCTCAGGGGCCACATAGAGGAAAATCTATTCCCAAGTGGGTCGGACTGGTAAATTCATGTCATGATAACTTAAAAATAAAGACAACTTCAGATTGTTTTCTTTGTTTAAAAATAGAACAAGCACAATCTGAAAACATACAACTCATAATGTTGTTGGTTTTTTTACACTTACATGTTGCTGTTCATAGTAGTCTATCTTCATTTGTCGTGATTTATAATTTCTGAATAAATGATGTGATGTTCATCAGTCAAATAGGTGTGAGCCTGGCAGTTTTAAAATGTTCTCATTATAGCAGGTTATTAATGTACTTTACTAATTTTCCTCAACTGATGTAATAACATGTGGTTTATTCTGTACATATGTAGCATCATCTACAACAAAACCTGTGATTTTGCACTCATTTCATGAATCACACATGGAGTTAGAAGGGGATACATGTTATTTCAGCATATTTATGTGCGCCCAGATAATGTGTCCCCAGTCCTCCATCTTAACCGGGCACATAGCTCTGCCCCCTCTTAAAGGCCTACTGAAATGAATTTTTTTTATTTAAACGGGGATAGCAGATCTATTCTATGTGTCATACTTGATCATTTATAAATAAAGTTGGTATGGTATGGTATTTCGCGATATTGCCATATTTTTGCTGAAAGGATTTAGTATAGAACAACGACGATAAAGATTGCAACTTTTGGTATCTGATAAAAAAAAGGCTTGCACCTACCGGAAGTAGCGTGACGTAGTCAGTTGAACATATATGCAAAGTTCCCTATTGTTTACAATGATGGCCGCATGAAGTGAGAGAGATTCGGACCGAGAAAGCGACAATTTCCCCATTAATTTGAGCGAGGATGAAAGATTTGTGGATGAGTAAAGTGCAAGTGAAGGACTAGTGGGGAGTTGAAGCTATTCAGATAGGGAAGATGCTGTGAGAGCCGGGGGTGACCTGATATTCAGCTGGGAATGACTACAACAGTAAATAAACACAAGACATATATATACTCTATTAGCCACAACACAACCAGGCTTATATTTAATATGCCACAAATTAATCCTGCATAAAAACACCTGCGTGTGTTATGCTAGCTCCTAGCTCCTCTGCTAGCTCCTAGCTCCATAGAACACGCCAATACAATTCAAACACCTGATCAACACACACAATCACTCAGCCCAAAAGACCGTTCACCTAACCCAAGGTTCATAAAGCTTATATATTTTTAAAAAGTTACGTACGTGACGCGCACATACGGTCAAGTTATCGAATGTTTAGCAGCCAAGGCTGCATACTCACGGTACCTGGTATTCAGCTGGGAATGACTACAACAGTAAATAAACACAAGACATATATTTACTCTATTAGCCACAACACAACCAGGCTTATATTTAATATGCCACAAATTAATCCTGCATAATAACACCTGCGTGTTTGTTATGCTAGCTCCTAGCTCCTCTGCTAGCTCCTAGCTCCATAGAACACGCCAATACAATTCAAACACCTGATCAACACACACAATCACTCAGCCCAAAAGACCGTTCACCTAACCCAAGGTTCATAAAGCTTATATATTTTTTAAAAGTTACGTACGTGACGCGCACGTACGGTACGGTACGTGTTATGCTAGCTCCTAGCTCCTCTGCTAGCTCCTAGCTCCATAGAACACGCCAATACAATTCAAACACATGATCAACACACACAATCACTCAGCCCAAAAGACCGTTCACCTAACCCAAGGTTCATAAAGCTTATATATTTTAAAAAAGTTACGTACATACGCAAAAAAAAGCCAAAGCTGCATACTCACAGTAGCACGTCTGCGTCTTTGTCATCCAAATCAAAGTAATCCTGGTAAGAGTCTGTGTTGTCCCAGTTCTCTACAGGCGTCTGTGTATCCAAATCAAAAGTCCTCCTGGTTAGAGTCTCTGTTATCCGAGTTCTTCCATCTTGACTGCATCTTTCGGGAATGTAAACAAATAAGCGCCGGCTGTGTACTGTTGTGGCTGACTACGTTCGAAAAATACGTCCATTTCGCACCGACAACTTTCTTCTTTGCTTGCTCGGCTTCCTTCTCCATAATGCAATGAACATGATTGAAACAGATTCACGAACACAGATGTCCAGAATACTGTGGAATTATGAAATGAAAACAGAGCTTTTTCGTATCGGCTTCAATGTGGAAGGCATACCCGTGTTCGCCGGGCTACGTCACACGCATACGTCATCCTCAGAGGCGTTTCGAACCGGAAGTTTAGCGGCAAATTTAAAATGTCACTTTATAAGTTAACCCGGCCGTATTGGCATGTGTTATAATGTTAAGATTTCATCATTGATATATAAACTATCAGACTGCGTGGTCGCTAGTAGTGGCTTTCAGTAGGCCTTTAAGTCATGCGCACTCCCGCGGTAGGGGATACAAATAATTGCTATTGCGACATCCAGTTGACACATTTAAAAGAGCAGTTTCTTTCGTTCAAAAATTTCAGCTAATTTTTGTACTTTCCAAAATCCTCTCACGGGCCGGATAAAACCTGTTCGAGGGCCTGATCCGGCCCACGGGCCGTAGGTTTGACACCCCTGGTTTAAAGTAAAAGTGGTAATTTGCGTTACCTTGTTGTCTGGAGTTGTAGCGTGTTCAGCTGTGCATGACTAAAGATTGTATATTCAGAGAGGATGATCTACCGCATTGTGATGTACAGCGCACACAATGTCCCTCACAAAGTATATTTGCAGTCAGTAAATGTATCTTCTTCTTGTCACTTAAGAAAATACTGAGGACATGACCTCGGTGTCTTCAATGGTAGTTAAAGTTAAAGTTCCAACAATTGTCACACACAAACTAGGTGTGGTGAAATTTGTCCTCTGCATTTGACCCATCCCCATGTTCACCCCCTGGGAGGTGAGGGGAGCAGCGAGCAGCAGCGTGCGCCGTGCTCGGGAATCATTTGGTGAAATAACCCCCAATTCCAACCGTTGATGGTGAGTGCCAGTGAGGCAACGGGTCCCATTTTTTGTAGTCGTTGGTATGACTTGGCCGGGGTTTGAACTCACAACCTCCAAATCTCAGGGCGCACACTCTAACCACAAGGCCACTGAGCTGGCCACGTGTCCATTACAGTGCAAAAACAATTACACATATGTGGCAAGTCTAATACATTTTCAGTTTTGTGTATGTTTCATCCATCCATCCATCCATTTTCTACCGCTTATTCCCTTCGGGGTGGCGGGGGGCGCTGGAGGCTATCTCAGCTACAATCGGGCGGAAGGCAATTCCCCCCAAAAACGGATTAACTCGCTGGAATATAACAAACGTGGATGTATATGCAAAAGTGCAATATATTTTTCTGTACAGTAATCTATTTATTTATATCTACACCTTATTGCTCTTTTATCCTGCACTACAATGAGCTTGTGCAACGAAATGTTGTTCTTATCTGTACTGTAAAGTTCAAATTTTAATGACAATAAAAGGAAGTCTAAGTCTAAGTCTTAGTCTAAGGATAAGGGACTTTTAGGATAAAATTGTAAACAAGGATTTCACAGACGATTTGTGGATTTAAGGGCCCATGAGAGTGTGAAAATGTTTAAGCTATATTTGAGAGGTTTTTCTAAATATGGATGTTTCCATTACCAGTTTCTTATTGCGATATTTAGGTTTCTAGGGGTAATGGAAAACGCAGGTCATAATCCTCTATTGCGACAAATAAATGACTTTTCTTAGAAGTAACATCATCACAGAAAGAGAGTAGGACGATGCTAAACATGTTACACACAGGAATAAAAAGCAAGAGTAGGCATATTCATTTCTAAGCAAGCTGCTAAACTGGCTTGAAACAACACAAGAAATAAATGCTTAGAGAATTTTAAGAAATGTAAATGGAAGCACATTACAGCAGAAAGTAAGCAGTTATTAACAGGAAATTTACAAATAGATTATTAAGAGTCTAGAAAGAGCATAATACAAAAATAAAAAAATGTTTTACCATCACTGCCAACCAGGGGCGCAGCTAGGGATTTTGGGCCCCATGAAAATAATCTTTACAGGGCCCCCTGTATTATAATTTCATCATCAATAGGGGCCTCTCTGGGCCCCCCTCCATCATGGGCCCCTAGAATCCGTCTCCTTTACCCCCCCTTTTCGGCGCCCCTGCTGCCAACAGATCTGGCTGCAAAAAACATTTAAGGGGGAGGGAATCTTTATTTTCAAGGGGGCATTTGATTGATTCCCGCCGCAGGACTGCACACACTTGTTAAAACTGCACTGCAAGGCCTTTGTCTGTCCACAACTGATTACTATGCATGAGACAAACACTTTATTTGTGGTTTATCATAGGATAGCGTTTGGAAATTATTTAAGCCTTTATCATGTTGGGAAAATTAAAAAGTTGGCCATTTCTATGGTATTAATGAGATTGTAAACAACTATTGATGTCGATATACCTATTTCTTGTTTGCTTTCTTGTTGTTAATAAAAACTGTTCTTTGTTCATGCAAATAATATAAATTGTTTGGATGTATTCATTAAATCAATGCAATATTGTAGTCAAAAAAGGTCAACATTTTGATATTGATTTGTGCATAAATTACTAGAATACCCTTAGGAGATGCACAGATGAGATGCGTCAATATTAAAATATTATGTTGAATCACTTTTTGGGAACCACTAAGTCGTCATTTGGGGTTGATTTCAGCGTTTTAAATGGTAAATCAAAACAGTACAATATTTACATTAACATATATGTAATTCTCTTATGGGTATGAGAATCAAATTTGATCAAAAGAATGAAGTGCTGTGATATTAATTAGCAAACCATATCTCGTGACTGGACCATTAACATAAACGATATAATTTAGATATTGCAGTGATTTATATTAGCTTTACATGACAGCAAAGAAATATCTTGCTCTGTAAACCAAGGCGAATAAAGTGGCAGCTCTGCATATGCGCATTTCATTTGCAGTCTGGAGTCGTGTTGATCCCCTCTCTGCACTGGCGGACATGATGAGCTAGCTAGCTAGATGTTCAACTTGTGTCACAGACACACACAGACGAGGTGATTAAGTGACCGAGACTCTGTAAAATAAGCAAATCTAATTTAGTGATGTTTTTAAGTGTGACAGTAAGTACAAATTGACATTTAATATTCTAGTCAAAACTTCTGGCTAAGAACTCAGAAATTCCAACTTTTCAGTTCAGATAGAATGCACCATAAAAATCCAGACTGCAAATGATTTGTGCATGCGCCACATGCGTCATCTCTCGCTCTCGCTTTACTTGCCCACTCACTCACTGACACCACTCAGCCAACACATTGCCATTCTCGCAAACACGCACACGCTACTCTCATAACATAGTTAACCAGCTTCCCTGCTGTGCACATGTAGATACGTAGACACGCACAGAGCTGCTTGGCTTGATGCCAAATATTAGCGGAGTTAAAACCGCCCAATTAGCGTCAACTAATGCAAGTGAAATGACTGAATGTTGTAACAAATTACTACAATTTGTGTTTTATCTTTAACAACATGTGTTTTACCTGTTGCATGGCTTATCTGTGTACATGTATCCATAGTTTTGTTTTTAGTACTTACTAATATTTTTATTTTTATTAAAGCACAGACCAGGAGTGGCAACCATAAATCATGAAGCATATAATATAATGTCAAAAAGCGTTTTATTCTATTCTAACCTAATCCTTCATTATGGCAGACTATATGTAATATGGAAACTTGTAAATTGTTTTTTGAGTGCAACAAGAAAAGCACAATGTGTTTAATGCCCAATGATTGGAAGGAGGGGTTAATTGTCACAGTTCCAAAGAAAGGAAACCTCAGCGAATGTAAAAACTGGAGAGGCATTACACTCCTCTCAGTCCTCAGCAAAATCCTCTGCCGAATTATCCTGGACAGAATACAAGAACCACTACATAAGATTTTCAGGAAGGAACAAGCAGGTTTCCAGAAAAACAACTCCTGTACAAATCACATTGCATCACTCAGAACAATTGTCGAACAGTGCATCAAATGGCAGTCATCGCTATTCATAAACTTTGTCGACTTCGAAAAGGCTTTCGACAGTCTAGACAGAAACAACAACTGTCTCAGGTACATACTGAAGATTTGGTGGCCCAACAAGATATCAAATGTAGACTTGTGGAGACGCATGAACCAAGAGCAAATTCAAAATGAAATCAAAAGCAGAAATTGGGGATGGATCGGCCATACACTTAGGAAGGATCCGAGAAACCTAGCAAGACAAGCCCTGGACTATAACCCTCAAGGCAAGAAGAAGCCAGGGAGACCAAAACTCAACTTGAGGCGGTCCACTCTTGATGATCTGACCAAGATGGGGATCTCCTGGCAAGAAGCGAAGACCATCGCACAGAAGAGAGTGAGGTGGAGATCCATGGTAGATGCCCTATGCTCCCAAGGGTCCAAGAGGATTAAAGTAAAAGTAAAAAGTTGAATGCCCTTTAATTTCTATTTTAACCTTCTGAAATGTTTCTTTCAGTGCAATTAGAAACATATGTTTAATGTATTGTAAGATTTTCTGTTAAAATAAAGCCAATATTGACATATTTTGTAGTTCCTTTTATTTTGCAAAGTATCGATATACATGTTGGTACCGGTACCAGTACCAACTTATTGGTATCAAGACAACCCTAACTGAGAGTAGTTTTTACTTTTGTTTAGTTATTGTGTAACATTAACTTTGTTTTAATCAAACAAATGTATGTAATATAAGAAAATAAGAAACTAGTGTAAATATTGTTATGATATTGTTACACTGTCAATAGCACTTAACAATTAATACAACAATTTACAGTTATTACATGTGATCGGTATTGGCCGATTTCACTCATGGATAATCGGTATTGGAATCAGTAACATAAAACCGTGATTGAAATAGAAATAGTACATAACCAATTGTTATTAGAATATGCGCAAGTGTTTGTTTTTTTTTATCATATTTTCCAAAAATAAAGTGAAACTTTTCTGATATTGTACTCCTATGGAAAGAAACTTCATAACAATTATTTTCCAGTTGAAAATATTGATATTTATATACCGTATTTTCTGGACCATCGGCGCACTGCCGATGAGTGGGTCTGTTCAGGTCTTTTTTTCATACAAAAGGCGCATGAAAAGGGTCATATTATGATTTTTTTTTCTAAATTTAAAACATTTCCTTGTGGTGTACATAACATGTACTGGTGGTCAAAATGTTGCACGGATTATGTTTTACAGACCATCTTCGAATCGCTTTCTGACAGTCGCATCAGGATGCGCCGTTTTGTGGGCAGTCTTATTTACGTGACTCACCTTCGACAGCGTCTTCTCCCCGTCACTTTTGTTGTAGCGGTGTAGCGTGAAAGGACGGGAGTTGAAGAAGTGTCAAAAGATGAAGCTAACTGTTTTAATGACATTCAGACTTTACTGAAATCAACAACGGAGCAGGATCTTGTGTCCTGTGAAAAAACATCCGACCGGAACTCTCCAATAACTAAAGTTCCGTGGGTGAATTATGTAAACCCACTACACTGGTAGTTTTTAGCGCTTCCATAGCGAGATATAAGTTACAACTTTACGCTACTTTATATGAGAAATGGCAACAGACATAACAAGAAGATAGTGAAAAAGAAGAAGCTTATCGACTACAGATCGGCACGGACTACAGTGGTGGACTTGCACAACTTTTCAGGACTTATGCAGATCTCAAATACACTTCAGCAGGTACCAGAAGGTAAGAAAAGTTGGTTTTGCATAATATTGCAAAACAAAACGGCAGATAATGTCTGCTAATGGGTGCCATTTTGCGGTCCTTATACACACACCATAGTAATACTTGTATCTCTGACTACGGTAGCCGTAACGGGCCGACAATCCATCAAGCGGTGCGGCTTCAAAGTCATACTAAAACATTTTGACAGATTTTTGAGTGCCGTGTGTAATATTCTTTATTTTCAATGGAACATTTAAAGTTTTGGTGGTGTTTACTGGCGTCATATAGCAGTCTACACGTATCTCTTATGTGTGACTACCACTGGTCATACTTATCATTACACCATGTACCAATTAAAATTGCTTCGAGGTTGGTAAGCACATCCAGAATTATTCCGTACATTAGGCGCACCGGGTTATAAGGCGCACTGTCGATTTTTGAGAAAATGAAAGGATTTTTTTCTACCTTCCTAGTCACGTCCGTTGTGTCCTTGGGCAAGACACTTCACCCTTTGCCTCTGATGGCTGCTGGTTAGCGCCTTGCATGGCAGCTCCCGCCATCAGTGTGTGAATGTGTGTGTGAATGGGTAAATGTGGAAATACTGTCAAAGCGCTTTGAGTACCTTGAAGGTAGAAAAGCGCTATACAAGTATAACCCATTTATCATTTATTTATTTTAAGTGTGCCTCATAGTCGGAAAAATACGGTACTGTTCGGAAATTCATAGAACATTTTTCACCCTCAATCACAATCGAGAATTTCTGGGAACCAGAATTGAAAAAAGGAACCTAAATCGGAATCAACCCAACCCTTCTCTGTTTTTTGCTCCTTGTTGAGTCAGCTTGATCCTGTGAGTAGATAGGTGGATGGAATTCTGCGATGGGAAGGTTTTTGTTGTTTTTTGTTGTTGCTTGCCTGTTTCGCTGTTTTTGTTGCGCCCTTTCCTAACTTTTGTTTGATTTCCAATCTGAAACCAAAGCAGTCACTCTTTTGGATACTTTTAGTATTTACAGTTGTACTTTGGTTTTCGTATGATTCAGTTTGTATTAAAAATATTTACCAAAAGTTTTCCCCAGTTTTTTTTACACCGCATCACATATTGTACGGCCGAACATTGCGTGCAACAAACCAGCCTGTTTGCCTGCGTATCATTTCGGAAAATAGAGTGTCCACAGAAAGAATCCCTCGCATTGTTGACTAAGGCTATGTTCACACTGCAGCTCAATTTTGATTGAGTTACCGATATATAAAATTTATCTGATTTTTTTCATGTCAATGTGAATGTGAAACTGTTGTTTTTGGATGTCTGGAACACATTAATTAGATTTACACGATTTCTCAGGCAGGGAACATTACTATAATTTCAAATCAAATCATCATTTAAACAATACAGAGTTACATGTTTTATAATAAATATGGTTATGGTATATTTATTTATTTATTCACCGTTCTGTTACAAATAGAGAACAAGGAAATGGGAAAAAACTGCTATGATTATGAAGAGGGGTAGGATTAAATAAACTCTGCTTCTTCCTACCGCTTTTCGGACGTGCTGTCATGAAACAACTGGAAATATGTGATGCATTACATCGTATCGTATGCATGTTCGAAACAAACTGAACACTGAACTGAACTGAACAGTACAATTCAGGTGTTTCCATATCCAACGCATGCCTCTTCCATATGTGGATATAAATTCCATATATACATTTGATGCAACTGCTCTGTGAACAATTGTGTCACTTTCATCCCACTCATACATCATCAAAAAGCGACACATGTCATAATTATTCGCCAAACTAGACGGCCGCGAAAACAAAATGGTGTTACAACAAAAAAAAAAAAAAAAAACATACACTATGGTAGCCTCTGCGGTGTTCCACGCCATCGTTTGCTGGGGTGGGGGGAGCATGGCCAGAGACAGGAGCAGACCCAACAAAGAAACCAAGAAAGTCGACTCCACCCTCCGCCGCCCACGAGCTATCGGCCACTGTCCAGTCTGCATGGGTGAGCGAGGATGCGTCCAAGGAGACCAAAGTGTCCGATGCCTGCTCGTTCAGCCAAGACACTGTGAAGCTAGTCCGTTGCGGCGCTCAGCGCCAGCTCCGCAGCCCTGTCTCTTCCTCCCCATCTCCTCCAGCAGCTGGTCTCCATGGCACAAAAGACTCCCGGGAGTCAGATCCAGAAGTTCACAAAAAAGCACCGCAGAAGTCACAAAAGTGCCACCCCTTGTCACACAGTCCCGAACCAAAAGGCAAAAAAACCACATGAAAACAAGAGGGAAACACAAAAGGATGACACAAGAGCACAGAGCTCCTGCCAACAGCAGCCATTACAGCGGCGCCATCTTGGAAAAAAATAAAATAAAATAAAAATAAATTTAAAAAAAGATCTATATTCTCTCTTTTTTCTGTTCATGGTCACGACAAAAATGATTTTGTATGATGTATGATTGACTCTATACCAGGGGTCACCAACCTTTTTGAAACCAAGAGCTACTTCTTGGGTACTGATTAATGCGAAGGGCTACCAGTTTGATACACACTTAAATAAATTGCCAGAAATAGCCAATTTGCTCAATTTACCTTTAACTCTATGTTATTATTAATAATTAATGATATTTACACTTAATTAATCGGTTTAAAAGAGGAGAAAACACGAAAAAAATTACAATTAATTTTGAAACATAGTTTATCTTCAATTTTGACTCTTTAAAATTCAGAATTCAACTGAAAAAAAGAAGACAAAAAATAGCTAATTCGAATCTTTTTTGAAAAAATTTAAAAAAGAATTTATGGAACATCATTAGTAATTTTTCCTGATTAAGATTAATTTTAGAATTTTGATGACATGTTTTAAAAAGGTTAAAATCCAATCTGCACTTTGTTAAAATATACAACAAATTGGACCAAGCTATATTTCTAACAAAGACAAATCCTTATTTCTTCTAGATTTTCCAGAACAAATTTTTTTAAAGACATTCAAAAGACTTTGAAATAAGATTTAAATTTGATTTTACAGATTTTCTAGATTTGCCAGAATAATTGTTTTGAATTTTAATCATAAGTTTGAAGAAATATTTCACAAATATTCTTCGTCGAAAAAACAGAAGCTAAAATGAAGAATTAAATTAAAATGTATTTATTAATCTTTACGATAAAAACAATAAATTTACTTGAACATTGATTTAAATTGTCAGGAAAGAGAAAGGAATTTAAAAGGTAAAAAGGTATATGTGTTTAAAAATCCTAAAATCATTTTTAAGGTTGTATTTTTTCTCTAAAATTGTCTTTCTGAAAGTTATAAGAAGCAAAGTAAAACATGAATGAATTTATTTAAACAAGTGAAGACCAAGTCTTTAAAATATTTTCTTGGATTTTCAAATTCTATTTGAGTTTTGTCTCTCTTAGAATTAAAAATGTCAGGCAAAGCGAGACCAGCTTGCTAGTAAATAAATAAAATGTAAAAAATAGAGGCAGCTCACTGGTAAGTGCTGCTATTTTTAGAACAGGCCAGCGGGCTACTCATCTGGTCCTTACGGGCTACCTGGTGCCCGCGGGCACCGCGTTGGTGACCCCTGCTCTATACGCATTAATACCCACAATCAAATGTGGTCTTCAGGGTTGAAGATATGGCACATTTGGCCTTTTTGTGCAAACAGAACCGATGACCTTAAGTGAACTGCTTCAGCTCTATGAAGTTACTTTTAATTCGAGGTAGGACACCATGATGGGTTTGATTGTATGAAATCGTTAATTTCAGTCTTTTTTTTAACACAACAGTCAGCATGTGATTAAATGGGTTCCCTACCTCAAGGTGTGTCAAACAGTGAAATGAGCTGTCTCTGCATGTTTGACTTGTATTTAGGTCAAAAGCTGCCAGAAAATCTGTGTTTTAGGTTCTTGCGATGTGGAGCTGCTTGTTCAGGTTGCATTTGATTTTCAGCGCAACAAAAACAGCCTCATTAGGCTAATTAGCGGGATTAAAGCAGAGGTGACCTGCATGGCGTCAGCGCCCAGGGGCTGAACAGATGGGGCGGCAACACCACAAACCTGTCATTTCACTATCACTGAGTCAACAGTTCTTCAACACCAAAGAGAACCTGGCAACAATCTTGCACAGATATGTGTATTTGTATCAGCTAAAAATGACAACATTGTAGTGAAACATTATTACCACAAATTTTATACAGAGGAAGAAGTTTCAAAAGTGCATGTCAATTTGGTATACTATCATCAGTCAGATTTAGTCACCAAGTGGACATTAGAGACGAAACAATAAATGATTTGTGGATACACCTTTATTACATTATAGTCAGTGGTAACCTCTGTCGGAATAATTGACTATTCAGTATTCAATTCAGAAGAGTATGATTCAACTATGAACCTCGCATTGTCAGACATGAACCCCCTCTTCCCTCTCCCTGCGAGGGAGGTGAGTTGAATACCCGGCCCCCTGCATCAGCAAGTGTATTGGAAGGATGTTCTGCGATGGGTAGGGATGGAAATTGAGAAGATTTTTCCGGTTACGATTCCACTTTTGATTCTGCATAACGATTCGGTTCACTTATCGATTCTTATTTGGACAAGAAGAGAAGAAGATGGATTAGCATCAATTTTGTTTAGTTTATAGGTAACATGAGGTCTTAAAGGGGAATTTCACTTTTTTTGTAATTTGTAATCGTTCACAACCATTATGAAAGACATGACAACAGATGGATTTTTGCATTCTAAATATTAAATAAAGGTAAATAAAAGTCAGTTTACAGTGGAGCCAATTTGAGCGCCATTATTCCACCCATGAAATCCTATAAACAACCATTCAGAAATCGACCAACAATACTCAACTTACATTTTGAGACTTGAATGTTAACCAAGTATTGGTGATATTGTCCAGGGTGTACGCCGCCTTCCTTCTGAGATAGGCTCCAGCACCCCCGCGATCCCAAAAAAGGGACAAGCGGTAGAAAATGGATGGACGGATGGGTTATTACAAGCGCTAACGCAGACAAACTATTTATAGCGGCGACATGAGTGTAATATTTACATCATTATGGGGTCTGCTGCTCCCCTGCTCCCTGTAAGTTTATTGTAGACCATAAATCATGCCTCTCACCTGAAAAGTAGACAGCTGAGGATATAATCCAACAAATTGGGACACTTTCACAGCCATTTAGGACCAGGAACTGGAGAGAACGACACGAAAAGCGCTTGTTTGTTTGTCCGCCCCGTTTCTTCGCGAGGATTATGAGACATTTTTAATCTATCAATCATTAATCAATTAATCAAAGTTTATTTATATAGCCCTTAATCACAAATGTCTCAAAGGGCTGCACAAGCCACAACAACATCTCACATCAGGGCAAGAAAAAACTCAACCCAATTGTAACAATGAGAAACATTGGAAGGGACCGCAGATGTGGGTCCTCCCCCCTGGGTGATTGGTGCAATGGATGCCGAGTGGGAACAGAAAATAATGTACTCGGATGCGGTCTAAACTTTGTCGATCACGCCAAAAATGTGCCAACAAAGATTTAATTTTAGCTACAGAATTGGCGTGTAAGAAAGTAACCGAGCAGGGGCAACAGACAGAACTACACAACGCAGTGGCAGGGATATTGAAAACGGCAAAACTCCCACCAAGCAACATCACCGAAAAGGAAAGACAAGCAATCAATACGTTTAAAAAATATGAAACAGTCACTAACATACCAGCAGACAAAGGAAAAAGTACACCAATAATTGACATGCAGAAGGAAATAAAAAAAAAATGCTCAAGAATCTCCTCTCAAATCATTAATCAAAAGCAAGAAAATAAGACAAAATCAATATACTTGTTTTAATACCCACAGCAAATATCAAAAATTCACTGCACCCCCAAAATTCACAAAAATATACCCCAGTACGACCAATAGGAGACAGTATTTGGTTTTGGTTTTTGACAGGTTGTGTTACATATAATTTAATAAACACTCTCGTTGAAATAATTAAACCCCTCCTAGGCCTCACAGAATGAAAAATTCACCACAACTCTCACAGGATCTCAACACAATAAAATTGAAACTAGATGAAATGTTTATTATACATGACGTAATTTCATTGTTTACCAAAACCCCAGTAGATGTCACCCCTGCACATCGTCAATGAATGCAACACAAAAGACAGGACACTAAAAGCAAGTACAACCCTGACACCTCAAGACATACAAAGATTACTCATTTTCATTGTAAAATCCACATTCTTTTAACACAAAGGAATAGTATACATAGAAAAAGAGGGATTCGCAATAGGAGACCCCTATCAGCAATAATAAGCAGTTTCTTCACAGAAGACCTGGAAACTACCGCCATCAACACAGCACCCACATTCTGGAGAAGATACGTTAAAGACAATCGATCCATACATACATTTTTCTACCGATTGTCTCTCTGGGGGTCGCGAAGAAAATAAAAATTGGACACACAAGATATTACAGACCACTTCAACAGCATTGACAAGACTGGAAACATCAAATTCCCACATGAAGAGGAAATAAACGGGGCCATAACTTTTTTGGACATGGAAATCCACCGCAAAGATGACGGCAGTCAAAACATTATTGTTCACCGAAAATCGACACAAATTGAAATCGACACAAATTGCTACTCTGGACCTCCGAACATCCCACAGCACACAAACTATCGGTCGTGACGACACTCTATAAACAGGCCAACATCATAACAGAAGAAAAAGATAGACAAAAGGAAGGACATAACTGCACTTTTTGTCCATGTAGATAAAAATAGTGTTCATGTATGAGATCTAGTCTTACATATAGGGCTGCACAATTATGGCCCAAAAAAATAATTAAGATTATTTATATCAATATTTCAATCACGATTATTAATCCTGATTATTCATTGTGTTTGGTAAAACAGTGTTGAGGGGTAGTGTGAATGTGACGCCATCATGTAATTTGTAATAAAAAGGCTACAGATAAAACTTATACATACATTTAAAGACAAATATTTGTGTTTGTGTTCATTAACAGTACCAAAATGTCAGCTTTTTCGCATGACATGATTCCTTTATCTTTATCTTAGCGAGAGGTATTTTCTAACTTATGTGCATTTACATTCTAATACTGTACTAAAAGCTGTATCGGGACAGATCCATGAAGAGTTTGTGCAGAAATATGTCGTATAGGAATTAACTATACACCATAAAACATTAACAAAATGCTATGTCACATGAATGGTTTTTAAAGTAATAACTTTGTGAAATGAAAAACCCCACAAGTAATTTGATGTTATAAGACAACACAGCCTGACAGCCTGACAGCCTGACAACACAGTCTGCGTTCAATTCAATGAGATGTCAAAACATTTGAGCTAGTATTGATGTTATTGGAACACTGACAAAGTTAGCAGTAAACAAAGGATGAGTGAGCATCCCAGTAAACAAACTAAAGACTATAAACAAGTTGTGGCAACGTTCCTGACACATCGCCTGCTGCATGGTAACTCTGTGCCAGCAGTTAACAGAAGGACGCAATGTTGCACTTTCAAAATGAAACTGCAACATAAAATATTTTTCTCCTCATAGGTATACTTTTTGTCTCCAATATTGTCCACACCTGTCGTGAACTAATAACAGCAGTGCACTCTTAAACGCATGCAGAGACTCCACGGAAGTAGAAGCGAGTGAAATGACGTAAAACAAAGCAATCAGCTCCGTTTATTCAGAGCGAACATCTCCACAGCAAAGTTCTCGAGCAAAGTCCACGTAGTTGCCGCCATGTTTTCCCCAAATCTAATGCGCATGTGCCATTTTTGCGGTTTCCGGGAAGTAAGCAGTGTTGCCTAAAATGCATTAATAAATTAAGATTTTTCGGTAATTAAAATGTTAAACAGGATTACTAACCGTCTGGTTACATCCCAGAGTTTCTCATTGCTATAACTGAATAGTTCATATACGCCATACCTTTAAAATATGTTTTTGTATGTGAAAACAAACTAAAGTAATATAATGTATCATAGCTTCCAGAAGAAGTCACACAAAGTCTGACACTATTTCTAACTTTTATTGCCAATCATATGTTAACAACTTACCCAATTCCAACAGGATCGACCTGCTGTGCAAACACTTTAGTCTTTGTGCTTCTCCAGACACACAACAACACTTCCTCATTTTCCGCTAATCCACTTTCAGGCACAGACAGTGTTTTTTGTTATTATGGGAAAAATTAACATCAAATCATAACCACAAGAACATAAAACATTACCACCAGGAGGTTGTTACAGTATGAATATATATATATATATATATATATATCCTATTATTTGCGCACTATCGTCTACTGATGCGGCAAAAACTCGGCCACCGGAAAATACTTTCAGCACCGGAACAACGCTGCCAAAACCGAATGTAAACAAGACGCACACGATTGTCTGCAGCGTAGTCAGCATGTCTGCGATGTGGACGTAACTTTAATATATTTTCCAGATCCAGTGACGTGCAGTCAGGGGAGGCAGGTGAGGCGGGGCCTCACGTGCCATCATGGAAAGAAAAAAAATGTAAAAAGAAAATTAAATTGTTATGTGTATCCAGTGATTATACTATAAAGTTATTTTCCATTTAACTTCACCAGTTTTAGATTATTTGTATTCAAAATCGCTGAATTTTCACATTTGCCGTTCAAATACTGAGAAGAGACTTGCAGTGAGTCACCAGCCAGTTGAGCCTCGCCATGGATTGCGAAATGACTCGGCTAACTGCTGGCCTGCTGCGCAGTGAGACCGTATTGCTATATGAATTATATTATACATTTCCATAGTTTAGTTAGCTGAGGTATATAATGTACAGTGTATTTTGTCAACAACTGTATGTGTGTAACGTATTTTTTGTGCTGAGCAATCATAAAACGGCTGCAAAAGACGCACTGGGTGAGGCTTGCAGTAATCCCGCCTCCTGGTGGTAGAGGGCGGTAGTGATCCCAGAGAGCATTCTTGCGACTACTCGGCTGCAAAAGAAGTGACAACAAGCAGCAACAGTTAGCAGCGATCGTTTATTTGTTCCTCTCGCCTGAACTTTTAACATGGAGGATTACATATCTAAAATAAAACCGTTTTTGTTATGCCCGTTTGATTGTGGACTGACACCTTGTGGCGATGGGAAAATGCTGCGCGTCATCAGTTTGGGCACTTCCGGTTTACGATGTTAGTTCAGTTCATTAGACAATAAGAAGTAGACAAGTTGTGTTACCTCTTACAAGCCTTGGAAAAGATAAGTCTGTAAGTAAACTGTTTAACTTGTTTATGTGGTTCAATATGAAGGTGGAAAGTGGCTAAATTTGATAGTAAGATGTGTATTGAAAAACGATTTTTGTGCTCTAATTTAATGGATGTTTGAGGACTTAAAATGGCTGCCGGTCGTGTATTTCCACCATAGAAATAGTTTCAACACTCAGCAGTGTTTGTTTGATGGTGGTGCTCTGTATTTGTGTGGAGCTGATGTTTACATATTGTGTATTGCATTTCAGTGTGTTGATTGAATCATATAGCTTATACATTGTCATTGTGTGTATTTCAGTTTTACAAAAAAAAAAAAAAAAGTCCAGTGCACGACAAAGCAAGATCAACAACAATAAAGAGCCTAAATGGATTCCTTTGAGACACTTGTGATTTAGGGCTATATAAATAAACATTGATTGATTGATTGATTGATTCATCTGCTTCGGAACTTTATTAGAACGTCCTGGATTGGTTGCTAGCTGTCTGCCAAGCTGTATAACCTCAACACATATAGTGAGGGCAGAACAGTTTTCTAAACTGGACTTTCAATCGAAGCAGGAGGTAATAATTGAAGGAAGATCTCCATCGAGACACAGAGACTTTTAAAACTGAAGAAAGATAAGGAAGACTTCTATAAACAAGTTATCAATGCTTTTGTTCAGAAGGAGCGGCGCATGGACTTCATTTATAAGTAAAGGTAAGACCATAATAACATTTTTTTTATTAAATGGGCTTTTTTGTGTGCTACAGTTTGTATGTGTAAAGTTAAAGTTAAGTTAAAGTACCAATGATTGTCACACACACACTAGGTGTGGTGAAATTTGTCCTCTGCATTTGCCCCATCCCCTTGATCACCCCCTGGGAGGTGAGGGAAGCAGTGGGCAGCAGCGGCGCCGCGCCCGGGAATCATTTTTGGTGATTTAACCCCCAATTCCAACCCTTGATGCCGAGTGCCAAGCAGGGAAGAATGCTGGTATGAGCTTTTAAACATAACCCGTTAACTGCTGCCAATCAAATGGTGAATAAGATACTCTTTAGGGTTCATATGTTTGTAAATCTGACTGTGATGAAGTCAGTGCCTCACCAGCCATGAACCTCACCGCACGTCACTGCCTAGATCATTACCGTCGTTAGGCCTATTTTGGGGGGGTTAAGCCCCTCTAAAATATTCTTCATCCCCACTAAATAATTTGGTGTGGTTTTGTTTTTTGTTTTTTTGCAAAAATTGCAAGACAATTCAATATAATATGCAGGAATATGAGTTTAAATACATAATAATATTACCTGTCATTATTCACAATGATTATATCAAAGAGGTTGTGCATAGTCAACTAATCTTTGGGTAGACATCAAGCTCCTGTTTTCCAGTTAAGAAAGTTTATTTCCACCAGAACCTCCTCTGTTTTCAGGTCAACTCTATAGTGAAGTGCAAGTTTGTTTACACTGCTATCATCCGTGCAACATTTCCCTGTTTGCAAGTTGCTTTCTGGCTTTTCCATGCAGTAACACTGTCCTTATGTATTTGGGCCATCTCATGCTTACTAAAGATGACTGAAGCGTTCTTACACTTCCATTTTCATTCATTTAGATGAGTGTTTGTTGTGTAATTCTAATACAGTGCCAAAAAGTTGTGAGTGAAAAGATTTTGCAAGTGCAAATATGTTTTGCTCGCGCGCTTTGCGCCCTCACTTCACACAAACCCCCTGAGGGCTAAGCCCCCCTCTTTTCTTCAAACCTAGTGACGCCCCTGTCCTAGATAAACCCGCGGACATCGATCTACAAAAAGTGCAAATATTAAGAGGACAGTGGTGGCTTTTAAGGAGAGAAAGTCCAACTGAGCAGCAGTGCAAAGCAAGTGTGACGTTATGCTCGATGCAGCTTGTTTTTTGTCAGGGACATCGAGAGACAGAAGTAGAGTCACTAAATGTGAGTACATTTTATTATGACACCACAAAAAGATGCTAGATTTTTTTGCTAGTCATTTTTAATAAAAAAGGCTCTAGACACTTTATAAATTCTCAACAAAGTACATTGTACAATAAGCAGCAACAATTGAAAATATGGTAAAAGGATATAAAAATATATGTTAATAGTAATTAATAATAACAGATTTTTTTAAAATGTATGTACACACTTTTGAGTGTTATTAATGAAAATCATATCATCATAGCAAATTATGCGATGACGTGATGGTGACCACGCCCCCTTCATACACCCAACCACTCCTCCACCCCCACAGGTATTTTCAACTCGCAATAATAATAATAATTAATAATAATAATAATCGTGCTCAGATAGACCTCATTGGCAGTCTCTGAGAAACCCTGTATATGGATACATACATATATATATATATATATATATATATATATATATATATATATATATATATATATATATATATATATATATATATATATATATATATATATATATATATATATATGTATACATACATATATATATATATATATATATATACATATATATATATATATATATGTATACATACATATATATATATATATATACATATATATATACATATATATATATATATATATATATATATATATATATATATATATATATATATATATATATATGTATATACATATATATATATATATATATATATATATATATATATATATATATATATATATATATATATATATATATATATATATATATATATATATATATATACATATATATATATATATAAATATATAAATATATATATAAATATATATATATATATATATATATATATATATATATATATATATATATATATATATATATATATATATATATATACAGTTGTGGTCAAAAGTTTACATACACTTGTAAAGAACATTAAAGAACATAATGTCATGGCTGTCTTGAGTTTCCAATAATTTCTACAACTGTTATTTTTTTGTGATAGAGTGATTGGAGCACATACTTGAAGTTTGGTTCTTTTATGAATTTATTATGGGTCTACTGAAAATGTGACCAAATCTGCTGGGTCAAAAGTATACATACAGCAATGTTAATATTTGGTTACATGTCCCTTGGCAAGTTTCACTGCAACAAGGCGCTTTTGGTAGCCATCCATAAGCTTCTGGCAAGCTTCTGGTTGAATTTTTGACCACTCCTCTTGACAAAATTGGTGCAGTTCAGCTATGTATATACATATATATATGGATTATTGTTTTCATTATTTATATTTGTTTAGTTATTATTGGCTGATTGGTTGCTGTTTCTCCAATTGTTGCTGTTATTTTTATGTGCCTAGGGCATTGCCGTTGTTAGGCCTATTTTAGGGGGGCTCAAGCCCCCCTAAAATGTTCTTAAGCCCCCCTAAATAATTTGGTGTTAAAAAAATAAAAATAAAAAATAAATATTTTTTATTTTATATTTATATTTTATATATATTTTTTTTTTTTTTAACAAATACATGCCGACACATTCATTAGAAAGTGGCCCGAATATGAGTTTAAAGAAATAGGCATATAACCTGTCATTATTCACTCAGTTTCCCCTCACTTCATAGTGTAAGGTAGAGAGCCCCTTTAGTGCGTCGGTATCCAATCCATTCCACTTGTTCATATAGAAAATGGCCACATCACTCAAAATCCAGTCCGCATTTTCCCTGCGACCTTGCTTGCGGTCCTGCAGGTGTACGAAGCACATTACAACACTGCACTGCAGAACAAGAACCTTGTGTCTGCAATTGTAAATAATTTAGTTTTTAAGTTTTACATGTTATTGTTTGCATTATTTGTGGTCCCTCAGCTATTTGACAGCTTTGGCTCTTTTTCAGATCAGCAGACTAAGTCTTTCTTATTTACAGTATATATAAATGTTTCTCATTTCTATTCAATCAATCAATCAATCAATGTTTATTTATATAGCCCTAAATCACAAGTGTCTCAAAGGGCTGTACAAGCCACAACGACATCCTCGGTACAGAGCCCACATACGGGCAAGGAAAACTCACCCCAGTGGGACGTCAATGTGAATGACTATGAGAAACCTTGGAGAGGACCGCATATGTGGGTAACCCCCCCCCCCCCCCCCCCTCTAGGGGAGACCGAAAGCAATGGATGTCGAGTGGGTCTGACATAATATTGTGAAAGTCCAACACATCAGCGAAAGTCCAGTCCATAGTGGGGCCAGCAGGAACCATCCCGAGCGGAGACGGGTCAGCAGCGTAGAGATGTCCCCATCCGATGCACAGGCTAGCGGTCCACCCCGGGTTGGGAGCAGAGTAGAAAAGAAAAGAAAAGAAACGGCAGATCAACTGGTCTAAAAAGGGAGTCTATTTAAAGGCTAGAGTATACAAATTAGTTTTAAGATGAGACTTAAATGCTTGTACTGAGGTAGCATCTCTAACTTTTACCGGGAGGGCATTCCATAGTACTGGAGCCCGAATAGAAAACGCTCTATAGCCCGCATACTTTTTTTGGGCTCTGGGAATCACTAATGAGCCGGAGTTCTTTGAACGCAGATTTCTTGCCGGGGCATATGGTACAATACAATCGGCAAGATAGGCAGGAGCTTGACCGAGTAGTATTTTATACGTAAGTAGTAAAACCTTAAAGTCGCATCTTAGGTGCACAGGAAGCCAGTGCAAGTGAGCCAGTATAGGCGTAATATGATCAAACTTTTCTGGTTTTTATTCAGACTTCCATACAGTATATATTTAATTTCCTTAACGGCTTACCATAATATATATGTATATAGATATATTATATACAAGCCAAATTATCCCGATCCAGATATTACTTTAATTCAGTAATATTGAAGTAATATTTCCAGGGCTTGAATTTACAACCATTTTAGTCACATATGTGCCCAAAATGTAATCTGTGCAACTTCAAAATATTTGGGAACAAACAATTATTGTATTGTGAGCGAAAGTGGTGGCATTAGCCTCTAAGTTGTGAATGAATAACATAGAGGCTAATGCCATGACTTTCATTGTGTTTCAGTGTATCTTGAAGGATCATGCAAGTCATTGTTTCTTGTTGATGCTGTAAACAAAATGTCACTGTGCTAACCCATGTTTGTTGTTGTACTGAACACAGATTGAAAATAAACCCACTGAAATAATAATAATAACAATGATTCATTTCTAAGTCTTTGTTAGCCGTTTGTGAAGTTTTGTGCTCGTGCGCTACGTTCGCTCGCATCCTGCATCTCCTGGGGGCTAAGCCCCCCCTGTCCTTAAAAGCTAGTGACGCCCCTGGCCTAGGGCTAACGAGCCACTTGGCCACCCCTGCTGTCGAATCTCACTGTTTATGGCCACTACAGTCTTAGGCCATGTCTACACTAAGTCGTTTAACCCCTTAAACAAATAATTATTTAGCCTAAGCGCCGTTTGAGCCCCACTAAACCATTGTTAAAGGCCCCCCTCCTAGGACACATTTTTACACGTCAGCCGTGTAACTCTTGAATCTCCGGCACTTAGCTTTGTATGGACTCATTAATCATTTAAAAAGTGAGTTCGGAGAGGAAGTGACGCCAGAAAGACCCCGCCCACACAGGAAGTGACGCCAGAAAGCCCGCACTCCACAAAGGAAAAGACATCAGAAAGAACGCGCCACAGGCAGCTTCATAACAAAGATGGAGGCGGATCATCCAGACATGCCTGTGTTTCTCCTTCTTCTACATGTACAGGCGCTTTTAGAAACCACAAATCAATACCTTAAGAGAAGGCAACGGGCAATTGCAGCTATTTCGTATACAACACTTCTCAGTCGGCAAGAGAACTTTCAAATGTCCGCGTCAGCTGTGAGTCTATTTACCGAAAAACATTGTCCCTTCCTCCCGCGGATGTGATCGTGATAGGCAGTGTGTGACAACAAATATTGCTTTATGGATGTGACAGTGAAATGGCCAGGCAGAGTGCATGATGCCCACATCTTCACTAACTCCGCCATTAGCGCGCAGCTGAAAGATGGAACCACCATCCCCTCGTGTCCCGAACAACTGCTGGAAGATGAAGATCCGCTCCCTGTTTTTCTTTGGGGTGACCCAGCTTATCCCCTGACGCCATATCTCACGAAAGAATACCCCAACGGCGGAGTCAACCCACAACAGCAATACTTTGGGTATTCTCTGTCTAGATTAATTGTTGTAATTGTCGGACGTAGGGAGGCGGGGGTCTTAAACGGTGACATTGTTGTGTGTGGACACGGATAAGGTTAGGTGTGATTTACCTAATTTTTATTTATTATGTATTTACATAATACATAATGTTGGATATAGAGAACATACAAATCCTTTATTTATTGAATCAAAGATACTGAAATTCCACGACATAGTGAATTTGCAAACAGCTAAAATTATGCACAAAGCAAACTATAACCTGCTACCCAAGAATATACAACAATTCTTCTCAACAAAAGAGGAGAAATATAATCTTAGAGAAAAATGTAATTTAAAACATTTGTACGCACGTACAACACTTAAGACCTTCAGTATATCAGTATGTGGAATTAAATTATGGAATGGATTAAGCAAAGCAATCAAACAATGTACTAATATGATACACTTCAAGAAACTCTTCAAACTCAAAGTGTTTACAAAGTACAAAGAAGAAGAACCATGACAAACATTTTCAATTTATTTCATCCATTCATTCATTCATTCTTAAAGTAATCTTACTTATCTCATCATATGAAATATGACTTTCTTCACCAATTATTATTATTAAATTCTTACTATTATTTATTTATTTATTTTTATTGTGATTACATATGGAGTTTATTGTGAAAAAATTGAGAACAGGAAGTGAATAAAAAAAGTTTCAGCAACTGTTATGTAAAGAAAAGGGGTAGGATTAAATAAGCTCTGCTTCTTCCTACTCCTTTTCGAACATGTTGAAAAGAGAAACTGGAAATTGTGATGTATCATGTTGTATGCTTGCATGTTCGAAATAAACTCAAACTCAACTCAACTCAACTCAACCCTGGATAACCTTAGTGCTTAGTGTAAACGGGGCCATAGTACCGAAGTATATTTCTTCATCCTATGGTCACATTGTTGTCTTATGTCAGCGCCGGATGGAGTAAAATCAGCTGTTCACCTGGTGGGTTTTTCCTGTGTGATAAAAAGGAGATAAACGGGGAAGTCTGATTGATTGAGACTTTTATTAGTAGGTTGCACAGTGAAGTACATATTCCGTACAATTGACCACTAAATGGTAACACCCGAATAAGTTTGTCAACTTGTTTAAGTCGGGGTCCACTTAAATTGATTCATCCTTCTTTGCTGCCACCTTGTTTTATCAAATTTTACAACCTTTGCACATGTCAATGTTTACTTTTGTATGCACAACAAATCAACACAAAATCCGTACTTTGAATCAAAGTTCTCAGACTCTCATATTTAGCTTGTTAACTTCCCGTCACAGGCGAGCGATGACGGTCATGGACTGGTGGTTGAAAGAAGAGTTGTTTGGTGTTGGATGATGGAAAATGTCCAATGCTTTGCAACAATCAGCCTAAATGCATTGCTGCAGTTTGATGTTTTTTGTGCACGTCATGCAACACGCGTTGTGCGTGACAAGCGGGTTTCGTGTGCAGCCGTGCTCGGCGGTGTGGCCGCGGTGTTGAGAGCGGCGGGATGCAATGTTGAAGAGAGGCGAGGCGTGCGTGTTTAGGGAATTAAATGCGTGCCTGTTGGCGGGTCTGTTGGTCATTCTCCGGGTAGGAGTGTCACCTTTTTTATAATAATTTTGCGATCAACAGATAGAGTCCCAAAGATTGATTGGTCGATCGCCATCGACGGGCTGGCAACCCCTGCTCTAAAACATCTTCAAAACCCTCCATCAACATCTTCTACGCACATTGCAAGTATATATATATATGTATATATATATATACACATATACATATGTATATATACATGTACATATATATAGACATATACATATATACACACACATATATACACATTTACATATACATATATACACACATATTTACATATATATATAAATATAATATATATACATATAATATATATATACATATATGTATATATATATACATTTAATATATATATATATATATATATACATATATACATATATATATATATATATATATATATATATATATATATATATATATATATATATATATATATATATATATATATATATATATATATATATATATCAATAGGTAATATGTACAAAATATACAGGAACTTATTTATTTCCGTTCCCATATCAGCGCAGTTCCGACTTCCAGCAACAAATGTGTATTCCTACTTGAAGTTGAATTGCTGGTTATAGAAGGGAGCACGAACAGAGGGTGACATTTTAGAGCAGACGGAAAACTTAGAGAATCAGGAATGGCGTGACTTGACGCTGCAATTGTGGAACCTAGAGCCAAGCTATGCCAACATAAATAGCGTGCTTATCCAAAATCAACTGGAAAAAAAACGTCCCAGGCCAGCTGAACCAAACACACAACTGTCCATCTAATGAGTCACTTTAATATTAATCATGATACATGCAGCACACCATGCTTTTGTTTAGTACAACTACATACACTGTTGATCTGGCTGTGTACAAACAAAACATTAAATGTGGACTAATACTTTACAGATACTGTAATATGATTGATCATGTTTTTCAGTCAGTACAGATTGGTGTCCTATCGCATTACAAACTTGAATTGATGTTATGAATTCAGACTCAAAAGTGATTCCAGTGCTGACGCAAAAGCAAGCTTACGGCTAATACCGCTATAAAGAGAGTTCCTCAGTGTTCGCTCTTACAATAACAGTGCCGTTACAGCTTGGTTATGCAGGTTAAGGAAAGTAAATGAAGTATTGTTGTTGTTGTTTTTTGTATGCAGTGATTTAGAGGCAGAATGGATTGCTCCCATTAGCTACATTACCTTCCACCTAGAACGAGCCGATTATTACAAGTTAGAATGCAAAAAAACAAAAACC
Source organism: Entelurus aequoreus (assembly GCF_033978785.1). Classification (NCBI taxonomy): domain Eukaryota; kingdom Metazoa; phylum Chordata; class Actinopteri; order Syngnathiformes; family Syngnathidae; genus Entelurus; species Entelurus aequoreus. The sequence continues at coordinate 28,645,390 of NC_084751.1, read as the reverse complement.
TGATAAAACTACACAGGTTGGGCCATGCCATAAATGTGGGAGAAAATGAGTGTCTCCATTATGACAGCCAGTATACATGCAAAATCTTCTTTTAAATATGGTGGTCTGCCCCACCCGCAACACATCCACTAACTGCTTGTGTTCCAACACCTGACTTCTTCCCGGAAGTAAAAAGCCAGTGGTGGTCAACCAAGCCAAGACAGTAATTGTACAAACCCCGTTTCCATATGAGTTGGGAAATTGTGTTAGATGTAAATATAAACGGAATACAATGATTTGCAAATCCTTTTCAACCCATATTCAATTGAATGCACGACAAAGACAAGATAGTTGATGTTCAAACTCATCAACTTTTTTTTTTTTTTCAAATAATAATTAACTTAGAATTTCATGGCTGCAACACCTGCCAAAGTAGTTGGGAAAGGGCATGTTCACCACTGTGTTACATGGCCTTTCCTTTTAACAACACTCAGTAAATGTTTGGGAACTGAGGAGACACATTTTTTAAGCTTCTCAGGTGGAATTCTTTCCCATTCTTGCTTGATGTACAGCTTAAGTTGTTCAACAGTCCGGGGGTCTCCATTGTGGTATTTTAGGCTTCATAATGCGCCACACATTTTCAATGGGAGACAGGTCTGGACTACAGGCAGGCCAGTCTAGTACCCGCACTCTTTTACTATGAAGCTACGTTGATGTAACACGTGGCTTGGCATTGTCTTGCTAAAATAAGCAGGGGCGTCCACGGTAACGTTGCTTGGATGGCAACATATGTTGCTTCAAAACCTGTATGTACATTTCAGCATTAATGGCGCCTTCACAGATGTGTAAGTTACCCATGTCTTGGGCACTAATACACCCCCATACCATCACAGATGCTGCCTTTTCAACTTTGCGCCTATAACAATCCGGATGGTTCTTTTCCTCTTTGGTCCGGAGGACACAAAGTCCACATTTGCCAAAAACAATTTGAAATGTGGACTCGTCAGACCACAGAACACTTTTCCACTTTGTATCAATCCATCTTAGATGAACTCAGGCCCAGCAAAGCCGACGCCGTTTCTGGGTGTTGTTGATAAACGGTTTTCGCCTTGCATAGGAGAGTTTTAACTTGCACTTACAGATGTAGTGACCAACTGTAGTTCCTGATAATGGGTTTCTGAAGTGTTCCTGAGCCCATGTGGTGATATCCTTTACACACCGATGTCGCTTGTTGATGCAGTACAGCCCGAGGGATCGAAGGTCACGGGCTTAGCTGCTTACGTGCAGTGATTTCTCCAGATTCTCTGAACCCTTTGATGATATTACGGACCGTAGATGGTGAAATCCCTAGATTCCTTGCAATAGCTGGTTGAGAAAGGTTTTTCTTAAACTGTTCAACAATTTGCTCACGCATTTGTTGACAAAGTGGTGACCCTCGCCCCATCCTTGTTTGTGAATGACTGAGCATTTCATGGAATCTACTTTTATACCCAATCATGGCACCCACCTGTTCCCAATTTGCCTGTTCACCTGTGGGATGTTCCAAATAAGTGTTTGATGAGCATTCCTCAACTTTATCAGTATTTATTGCCACCTTTCCCAACTTCTTTGTCACGTGTTGCTGGCATCAAATTCTAAAGTTAATGATTATTTGCAAAAACTTTTTTTTTTATCAGTTTGAATATCAAATATGTTGTCTTGGTAGCATATGCAACTGAATATGGGTTGAAAATGATTTGCAAATCATTGTATTCCGTTAATATTTACATCTAACACAATTTCCCAACTCATATGGAAACGGGGTTTGTACATCTAACAGTGTATGAACTATCTGGGTACAAAAGAGGCTTAATTCCTGCAAAAAGCAGATACGAGCAAAAAAATATAGTTATGCAATGGAATAGATCCCTATACTTTATCAAAAAAGGTGGTCCAGACGCCATTCTACATGACAAAACAGATGGAAACTTGGAAAAGCATGGAGGTCTGCAACGTCTTTGTGTGTGACTGGGCCAAGGCAATTGGTATCAAGACTCTCCCAGATAAATATGCATTGTTTTTGCTCGGGTAAGGTTGCATTCAATGATTTAACTTTGCGTCTAAGCTGCCATGTTTGTTGCTGTTGCACACTCCGTTTACGAGTAGCGCATTTTACCCCCCGTTATCAAAATATCACAATAGATGTGAACATTGTGTATGTGCTGAAAGCTTCATTTATGATTGTTGCCTTCGGTAAAAGCTTAACTCTTTTGGGTTTTGCTCACATTTACTTTCTTTTATTTACACTTGCCGAGTTGGTGCTTTTCGTAACAATTGCAGCAAAAGTGTTTAAGAAATACAAATAATTTCAACATAACACTTAAATGGGAAATAACAACTGTTAAAAGTATATCAAACAAACCTTTAACAAAGTGATCACTGCAAACTCATGCATTCTTCGACTCTGCTCACTTGGACTGGAGTGTGAGCTGTATGCTTTTCTCGTCATTGTTTCGTAAAATCATGCACTGTTCTGCCCTTTTTGATGACCTCTCGAGGAACTCTTAAGAAACGTTTATCCTTTTCACGATTTGAACAATTCGTGCAGCTGAAAACAATGGCGCCCATTACCCATTGAGACATAGCTAGCTTGACCACCACGCATATTTCATGAGCGGGTTGTGAGGCGGACATGACGTTAGTATAGGGTTGTACAGCATGTTACTATAGTACCGCAATACTAATGAATCATATTCGGTACTATACTGCCTCTGAAAAGTACCGGTCCCCCACACCCCTTTGCCCCCGTCGTCGTCACGTCGTGTCATTGCTGGTTTACGAACAGGCGATCATGTTCGGTAGAGCACAATCACAGAGTACTTACAAACAGACAATGTGTGTAGACAGAAAAGGGAGAACAGGCGCATTTTGGCTTAAAAACTAACGATAAAGGTGAAGTTAGAACACTGAAAGAGGTGCTTTAAGACATGGCTAGCTAGCTAGCGGCTAAAGTCCAGTCGTAGTCGGCAGTGTTTTAGCTACTTCTAAATCACTAATCCTTGCCTCCATGGTGTATAATAAAGTATGTTTCTTACAAGTATCATCCATGCAGGACAAGGAATAGCTAAACATGCTTCACTACACACCGTAGCTCACCGGCGTCAAAATGTAAACCACCGCCATTGGTGGATCTACACCTAACATCCACTGTAATGATACCAAGTATAGGAGGGTTTCTAGTCGATACTACTATGATTACGTCGGTATTTTTTGGCATCACAACATCAACTTCTTTGTTTTTTTTAAAATGTATGTTATGTTTATAAATTTAGGAAATATGTCCCTGGACACATGAGGACTTTGAATATGACCAATGTATGATCCTGTAATGACTTGGTATCGGATTAATACCCAAATTTGTGGTATCATCCAAAACTAATATAAAGCATCCAAACAACAGAAGAATAAGTGATTATTAAATTTTAACAGATGTGTAGATAGAACATGTTAAAAGAGAAAATAAGCAGATATTAACAGTAAATGAACAAGTAGATTAATAATTCATTTTCTACCACTTGTCCTTAATCATTTTGACACAATAATAGAATGGAAAATGACACTATATGTTACTGCATATGCCAGCAGACTAAATTAGGAGCCTCTGTTTGCTTACTTACTACTAAAAGTTAAGTTGTCTTGTACAAATTATATTATTTTATTTAAGGACAAACTTGCAATAACAAACATGTTTAATGTACCCTAAGATTTTTTGTTAAAATAAAGCCAATAATGCAGTTTTTTGTGGACCCCTTTATTTAGAAAAGTATCAAAAAGTACAGAAAAGTATCAAAATAATTTTGGTACCGGTAGCGGTAGCAAAATATTGGTATCGTGACAACACTACGTCAGTAACATCCAAGCAATTGTACACACAATATCATACTTTGTACATGTTATTTTGCAATTAGTTGATCAGGCCCTAAGTGTAAGTAGGGAAGTGCACAATTTGTATAAGACTTCATGATGTAAAACAAAAGTATCACAAGGAAACAACAATTGTCAACGAATATTAGCTAATTTACTGTCTCAATGAATGCACCACATCCTAACTGGTGTTACCGTATGTGCCTCTGTTTGTTTAGCTTTGTATTTTATCAGCTCAAACTGAGTCTGGTAATAGCCTGGGTATAGCTGCTAATAATTTCACACAGGCTGGTTCACAGGCAAACAGGAGAGTCCAGCAAAGAGAGATGGAGAAAAGAGATCGAAAGAGGAAAATGCAAGAAGTCTTGACCCACCCACCCTCATCGCTCTCTCTCTGGTGCATTTTCAGTGATGTATGGCTGCCATCACAGGAAATAATGACTCGTCTGCCTGTAATCTTTTATTTCACTGCAAGCCCGGGGAGAAGGAAGAAGAGGAACGAAGAAAAGATGTAGACTAATTTTGGAGGGAAGATGAGGTGAGGAGTAACTAAAGGAAAATGAGTAAGTGGAAGAAGAAGAGGAGTCTGAATGAGGTGGAAGGAAAAAAAAACAGACTAAAGGAGAATGAAGATACTAGCAAGTTGAGCATGTTCAATCAGCTTAGTGACTTTGAAAACATGTCTATTTCATGATAGGACAAGCTGATCCCATCGCAGATTTCAAAATACGATACTGTACCTCCAACTAAATCCAATGTAACACCTTCAAACGTTACGATAGGGTAGCTTGAAGTCCAATGGGATAAAAAGCTTGTGTTCTGTAGTACCATGCAAATGTTTATCTGTTAAGAGCCATTTCTACAAAGGTGTTTTTCCTCTGCCTCACTTCTTGTATTTTTGCCAACATTTTCCCTCGGTTTTCGTACATCGTTTCCGTTGTGATACAGGCAAACATTACCCGTAACAAATTACTTTGTTTGCCTGTGTATCATTCCAGGGAATGGAGTGTCCAACCAAAGAATATCACCCATTTCAGCCTTTGTGCTTTTTGTACAACTGCAAAATAATCCACGTTGAGACCAAAGAAAGTTGCAAAGGTTGTGTTCATATTTTCGTTTTTCTAGAACCGATTAATTGGATTTACTGGACATTATTTCTTGTGGCAAAAATTGCTATCGAATTGTATTGTTTTGTTGTGTGGAATGTTAGAAAAGGTTTGATCAGGTGAAATTACCCAAACAGTGAACAACGGTAGGTATGAAAAACATTAACCTGTATATAATTAACCGTCTGGAATGGACTTATGCTGTCTTTAAATTGAAATGGAGTGGAAATTGTGGTTTTGGCGAAACCTCATGTCGTAGTAAGTTGAATGATGCAGACATGTTTGTTACTTGATACTTTCCTATATGTTTCTGTCTTGAAGACTTTTATATGTGTCAGTCATATGCAACTATTAATTTGATACTTGTTTATACTGACAGATGCGTGCGATAGACTGCAACACTGTTATTTTAAGGACACCTTTTGTTAAGGATGTCTAGCTTGTGTGCTATTGTATATTTACCTGTTGTCTAGGTGTTAGCTCCTTCCCGGGGCGTCTTGATACGTTTTTTTTTTAACTTCCGATACAATACAGATATTAGAGCCTTGAGTATTGGCCGATACCAATATTGATCCAATAAGATATCAGCATGAATTATACTTACTTGTATTATTTTGAAGTGTGGAATGTTAGAAAATACTTGATCAAGTGAGATTAGTCAAACAGAGAACAATGGTAGGTATGAAAAATACTAACCTATTTAATATTAACTGTCTGTAATAAAACGAGTGAGGGAAGAGTGGATCGTGAGATGGACAGGCGGATTGGTGCGGCGTCTTCAGTAATGCGGACACTGTATCGATCCGTTGTGGTGAAGAAGGAGCTGAGCCGGAAGGCAAAGCTCTCAATTTACCGGTCGATCTACGTTTCCATCCTCACCTATGGTCATGAGCTTTGGGTTATGACCGAAAGGACAAGATCACGGGTACAAGCGGCCGAAATGAGTTTCCTCCGCCGGGTGGCGGGGCTCTCCCTTAGAGATAGGGTGAGAAGCTCTGCCATCCAGGGGGAGCTCAAAGTAAAGCCGCTGCTCCTCCACATCGAGAGGAGCCAGATGAGGTGGTTAGGGCATCTGGTCAGGATGCCACCCGAACGCCTCCCTAGGAAGGTGTTTAGGGCACGTCCGACCGGTAGGAGGCCACGGGGAAGACCCAGGACACGTTGGGAAGACTATGTCTCCCAGCTGGATTGGGAACGCCTCGGGATCCCCCAGGAGGAGCTGGACAAAGTGGCTGGGGAGAGGGAAGTCTGGGCTTCCCTGCTTAGGCTGCTGCCCCCGCGACCCGACCTCGGATAAGCGGAAGAAGATGGATGGATGGATGGATGTATGTCTGTAATAGACTTACGCTGTCTGTGATAATTAATTTTTGCCGATACCTAGTGTCCACAATATTTCATTAAGTTAGGCTCTAGACACAGTAAGTTGAATGATGCAGACACGTTTTTACTGGATACTTTCTGATACACTTCTGCCTTGGGGACTTTGTAAGTGTAAGTAATATACAACTATAATTATTTGATAATTGTTCAGATTGACAGATGTGGTATTTGACACTTATCACATATGTCTAGCTTGTGTGCTATTATGTGCTTAGCCAATAGTAGTTAGCGTTGTCCCGATACCAATATTTTAGTAACGGCACCGGTACCAAAATCTATTTTGATACTTTTCTGTACTTTTCTGAATAAGGGGGACCACAAAAAATTGCATTATTTGCTTTATTTAAAAAAAAAAATCTTACAGTTCATTAACCATATGTGTCTTATTGCAATTGAAGAACAATCTTGTCCTTAAATAAAATAGTGAACATACTAGAAAACTTGTCTTTTAGTAGTAAGTAAGCAAACAAAGGCTCATAATTTGTCATTGCGTCATTTCTCATTACATGTTGTCAAAATTATGAGGGACAAGCTGTAAAAATGGATTATTAATCCACTTGTTCATTTACTGTTAATATCTGGTTACTTTCTCTTTCAACATGTTATATCTACACTTGTGTTAAAATGTAATAATCACTTATTATTCTGTTGTTTGGAAACTTTACATTAGTTTTGGATGATACCACACATTTAGGTATCGATCCAATACCAAGTAGTTACAGGATCATACATTGGTCATATTTAAAGTCCACATGTGTCCAGGGAAGTATTTCCTGAGTTTATAAACATAATATGAATTTTAGAAAACGGAAAAAAGATTTTGTGACGATAAATATCGACTAGATACGCTATTGTACTTGGTATCATTACAGTGGATATCAGGTGTAGATCCACCCATGGCATTAGTTTACATACACGGTGTGTAGTGAAGCATGTTTAGCTATTCCTCGTCCTTCAGGAATGATACTTGTAAGAACTTTACATTATTTGTCGCCATGGAGATAAGGATTAGTGATTTAGAAGTAGCTAAAACCCTGCCGACTGCGAATGGACGTTTACCGCTAGCTAGCAAGCCATGTTTTAGAGCAGCGTTTCCTGAGGGTGTTTCACTGTTATAACGTCACCTTTATCTTTAGTTTTTAGACCAAAATGCGTCAATTCTCCCTTTTCTGTCTACAGACTGTGTCTGCTTGTAAGTACTCCGTGATTGCGCGCTGTCGAACATGCTCGTCTGCTCGTAAACCAGCAATGTCATGACGTGACGACGCGCTGTCATGCCCAGGAACCGGTACTTTTCAAACAGAGTATAGTATTGTTTATGATTCATTAATACCGCGATACTATACCAGTACCGGTATACCGTACAACCCTAATATTAGTAGCCCTATAGCAGACCATACAATATTTACTCTTTGTAAATGACTTGACTAAAATACACGAAAAGAGCAACCTTGTGAGCTTATTGATGTTAACTGGCTGTCCAGCTTCGCACAAATAAATTGCTTGAATCGGAGCGCTTATATCAGAGGCGTTAGCTGCAAGCGGATATAATTAGGTGATTATAAAGTAGTTTCAGCATTGACATATTTCAAGTTGAATACGTTATATTTACATGTCAAATACTCACATATCCCTCTAGTTCCAGCATATGTGACAATGACAAGAACTGTTTCTGTGGAGCATGAATTAAAAAAACTTATTGGGTGAGCGCTGTTGTTTCAACAAAAATGGAGGAAACGATTCAACACATGACACTTGCATGAGGGACGATTTGTGGTTACGCCGCCATAAGAATGGCGGCGTAACCACCACTCTATAATCAATTAAATAGATTTGATAATAATAATTTTATTACTGTAGATCAGGGGTCCCCAAACTTTTTGACTCCGGGGCTGCATTGGGGTAAAACAATTTGGCATAATATATATATATATATATATATATATATATATATATATATATATATATATATATATATATATATAGATATATATAAATATATATCTATATATATATATATACAGTATATATATATATATATATATATATATATATATATATATATATATATATATATATATATATATATATATATATATATATATACAGTATATATATATATATATATATATATATATATATACATGCATATATATATGTACATGTGTATATATATACATATATATATATATATATGCATATATACAGTATGTATATATATATATATATATATATATATATATGTATATATATATATATATATATATATATATATATATGTATATATATTATATGTATATATATATGTATATATATTACATGTATATATATTATATTTATATATATATGTAAATATGTGTGTATATATGTATATGTAAATGTGTATATATGTGTGTGTATATATGTATATGTCTATGTATATGCACATGTATATATATATATATGTATATGTGTATATATGTATATATATATGTGTATGTGTCTATATATATATATATATATATATATATATATTTATATATATATATATATATATATATATATATATATATATATATATATATATACATATATATATATATATATATATATATATATATATTCATACATATATATTCCTCGCGCACTAACTGACTTTAAGAGCGCACTTGCTGCATGTCACGTTATCGATGGTAAAATGCATTTTTAGACAATATGATTTGCCTGAGTGGCTAGGAGACGGTAGAAAATGGACTAGTAAGGACAAATAAAAATAAAAAAATAAAAAAATAAAAAATATATATATATTTTTTTTAAACTTGGGACTTCCCGCGGGCCGGATTTTGGACCCTGGGGGGCCGTATCCGTCCCGCGGGCCGTAGTTTGGGGACCCCTGCTGTAGATTATTAAGGGCAAGTCACACAAAATTAAGAACGTTAACGAGCACTTGCCGTGGTTCTCTACACTCTTTTTCCATTGTCTGATTCCGAGACCAGCCAACAGCATTTTAGGCGGCCCTCGCAGGACTCATTAACATGGTCCTCCTTCATTAAAGATCTGTCTTCTGGTTAAGGTCCTCTCTCCTAACGAGCCGTTTGCTGACCTTGAGTTGTGGTTTTTGGCAGCGTGGGCTAACGAGCGTGCTCAGAGCGTCCTGTCAACATATGGAGGGGCCGTGCAGGCGTCTTGGATGGGGATGGAGACGCCACAGGAAGAGCTGGAGTGATTCCAGATAGAAGCAACCTGATGTAATTAAAACACATTAACAGTTTGCTGGTGCTGCTTGTGTTTCCTCCACATAGCAATTGTTTTGTGTAAAAGCTGATTTCCTCAGAACACATTGAGTCCTTAAACCATCCAAACTGCAAATGTTGTCTTACAGTCAGACTTTTCCTTACAGTAGTCTTTGTGCACACACACGTACACACACAGCATACTCTTGGAGGGACATGCATCTTACACACACTCTGTTGGCTGGTAGTGTTCTTGTGAGTATTTCAGTCAGATCTGTAAGAAGTTGTGCCAACAAACCTCAGAGCTTACTGAGATCAGACAGGAAGTAACAGACTTCACACATACAGCATATGTGCATGTGTGATTGTCAAGCATATTCATTCTGCACACAATCACATTTTTCTTGCTCAGAATTAGGTCAGTGCATATCGATCTATATATTGATAGTATGTCGATACCAAGGTGGGTATTTCTGTCAGATTGATACTGGCGCGATGGGATCAACAATTTTGTTAGTTAGTTTTCTTTACGTGCAGCAAATTACTCGATTTTCTACACAGAATTTGTATGACAGCACCATCGCTCGTAGTCTGTCAGTGCCAACAGCACATCTCTCTCTCTCTGCTCACTTAGGCACTTTTGCCCCTGTACTGACTACAGATGTTATTTTTCTCAAATATCTGTGTGTAAAGGTAGTTATTTTAGCTGTTTTGTTTAAATTTTAATATATAAATGTTATTGTTAAATTGTGTAAATTTGGGGGGTTATTTAACAATAAGGACGGGAGATATAGCCTAAAATCTGTAGTATATCACAATATACATGGTAAGCTCTTGCGATTACAATATATATAACAATACAATATTTGGTATATCTGGCACTCATCGAGGGCGGACGCTCCCCTTTCCTCTCCCTTATCTCTCCTGCTTGCTTCTTTGTCTTGTCTTGTATATGTGCTTTGCTATGGAGGTTTTTTCCCACTACAGACTGGGCCCCCTTACGACCCCAGTCTAGATTGTATTTTTTTGCTCATCCTCCCCCAGCGTTGACCTTTTTCCCATCTTTTACGGGGCGCCTTGTGGCAACCCATCAGTGTTCCTGTTCCGTAACCCTGTACACTGTTTGTTTGTCTAATCTCGGGTTTGTGCTGAAAACAAAGTTTTGTTGTACTTGTGCAATGACAATAAAGACTTACCTACCTACCTCTGGCACTCATCGAGGGCGGACGCTCCCCTTTCCTCTCCCTTATCTCTCCTGCTTGCTTCTTTGTCTTGTCTTGTCTTAACTTTCTTGTTACCTCTTTTTTTACTGCTCTCCAAATCTAAACATTGGAATTATTTAACTGGCCTCAATGAAATTGACAAAATCTTGGGTTTGGGGAACCTGCTTGTCGTGACAGAGCGGTTGTTGCTGGACACACGACGGACTCTTGGGAGAAGAAGGAGTGCCGCGTGCCTGGCGACCCTTCCAGTCGAGGACATGAAGATATCCACCTATTCGGAATTATGACCACAGCACATCTGCTGATTGGAGTAAGCGTTGCTCTGGTTTGTCAACAAATTGGAAGTTGCTGGCAGTCTTCAAAGTACCCCAAAGCTGCCACAAATGATTGGAGGATGCGGGAAGAACTGTGGACCCTCTTGTGATTTGGATAGCATCGGACTGTCTGCCCCGCAGGATGAATTTTTGAGGACCAGTCATAGACAATTTAGAGTGAAAAGCAAATTTTATTTTCACTTGCATACAAAACATTGTAACTTGGATTGTTTCCCTGGCGTCGAGACTCTCCCGAAGGACAGTGCGGCGAAGACACAACAAACTCCCTTCTTTTATCTCATGGACACACACCTGTTGCTGTTGACTTGGACTGACTAGCGAATGCACGACACCAAGGCCGCAGAACAGAGACACGCGGCAGGCTTACACACACACATGCATCCACAAAAATTTACGCCACACACACATACCCCACCACCCATCCAACGCCCTTGACGGGAATCCCTTAGGGGTGATGGACGGCTAGGCAGCGCCTAAAGAGCTGCAGCCTTCCACCGTAGTCCCGAGTCCCTCACCTCTGTTGCGAAATATCTCGAGATGTATGTTGTAATATGTAGATGTGTTTTGCTATGGAGGTTTTAGGAGCCCAGTCTAGATTGTATTTTTTTACTCATCCTCCCCCAGCGTTTCAATTTTCCCCATCTTTTACGGGGCGCCTTGTGGTGACCCATCAGAGTTCCTGTTCTGTAACCTTGTACACTGATTGTTTGTCTAATCTTGAATGTGTTTTTGCTGAAAACAAAGTTTCGTTGTACTTGTGCAATGACAATAAAGACCTACCTACCTACCAACCTAAATGATAATAGAAGCATTTCAAAACAGGTTACAAAGGCTCCTAATTTACTAATTGTATTAAGTTCAGTTCACCAATTTAGTTTCTAACAACAAATCATCCACACAATTCAAACAAACAAAAAAAAACTATCTCCAAAAATAGATAGAAACAAAGAAACATGGTATATCCGAAAAAGAGCAGGAAGCTTATTTTGTCCTGCCCCAACACTCAGATAATTTTATTCTCAATCATCAATATAATACATAATCACCTGATACTTGATGGTATTAGGTTAATTAATTGAATACATATGTAATTTAACTCACATATACTCACAATAAACCCACTTAACATTTTATCAATTGTATGTTGTAAAAATACATTATGATATAATACCCTTAAGATAGTTTACATTTACCCTCACTTCCAGTTGTATTATTTTGTCAAAACTTGCTGGCTACTTTCTGTTGCAACATTTTCCTATCAACACTTCTGTTAAAATGTAAAAATTACTTATCTTTCGGTTGTTTGGATATTTTACATTAGCTTTGGGGGATACTACACATTTGTTTTAAGGAGCAGTATTGGTCATACCAATGATGAGAGATGGAGATTTGAGTTTGAGACTTTCGCAACATATTTTCCTCCATACATGGTAGAGATATTACCCGAAGAGCTTGCGCGACTCTGCCACTTTTATTCAGTTGTAGTCTGACGTTGTAGTCAATAAGTTCTTTATTATTCTATTATTCTCAGAAGGTAGTCAGATAGCAGCTTGAAGATGGTCTGTAAAACAAAATGTATGTATTTCTTTTTGGTTTTGCTTTTTTACCAAAGCACCACCATTACATGTTATGTAGACCACAAGGAAATGTTTTGAATGTGTAAAAAAAAATCATGATATGACCCCTTCAAAATTTTCAAGATCATTGAAGATCTACATTTTTTTATCACAATTATAATCCACACAAACAATCAATCAATCCATAATTCTGTAAGACTTTCCATGTCTCCGCTGATGACTCAGTGGCCACATCCCTCAGAGATCATCTTGTTTGAAGACTACAAATGTCAAGGTACAGTTCATCAATTGTTAGGTGGTCTTGGTGTCATGATGTGACACCAAGATGATTAAGAGGATATTTAAATATCAATTCAAATTCAACAATGTCAAGTATTGATCAATTCATTGATCACACACCGTTGTCAATTTTACTGTTCAGCAGTGTTGGGACTAACGCGTTACAAAGTAACGCGTTACTGTAACGCCGTTAGTTTCGGCAGTAACTAGTAATCTAACGCGTTATTTTTTATATTCAGTAACTCAGTTACCGTTACTACATGATGCGTTACTGCGTTATTTTACGTTATTTTTTATGTAGTATTGGCTAGAAACAAAAGATCTGAGTGTGTTTTATTGCAGCGCTACAGTGTCGTTCTTCTGAATCTCTTGTGTCACACGGAGGAGCCGCGCTGTGTGTGTGTCTGAGTGTGGGGAGGGAGGGAAGGGAGGGGTGCGCGCAGCAGCATTCGTGAGGGAGGGGCGGAGACAGAGAGAGCGAGAGAGTTGTTAACACGCATGCGTTGCCAGGTTCAACTTTTTATCGATAGATTTATCAGATTTAATTTTTTATTATCTATAGCAGGGGTGTCAAAAGTGTGCCCGGAGGCCATTTGCGGCCCACAGCTAATGTTTTAAAGGCCCACAGCACATTCTAGAAATACTATTAAAATAAACAAAAACATAACAAAAGTGAAATAAAAAAGCTTAAAGGTGAAATGTAATTTAGAAAAAGTTGCAATGTTGACTAATAAAACAAAGCTGTTTTTTTTCTTTTAAACTGTCATTGCTCAAAACATAATATTGAATCAAAATCAATGTTATTATGAATTATAGTACACACACTCTGTCAATTCTCTTATATACTCTTTCATTCTAGACTTCTAGAGCAGGGGTGGGCAATTAATTTTTACCGGGGGCCACATGAGCAACCCGAGCACTGCTGGAGGGCCACACCGACAATATTTCAATTAAGTTTTGCACAAATTATTTTTGATATACCGTAAGATAGATAATAATAATAATAATAATAATAATAATATTTTCATTTAACCTAACTTATCTTTATACAAAAGCAGATGGCTTTTGATGGTTTTATTTTTTAACACTTTCTTACACAACACTTCCTGATGTATATTACAATACAAAAATTTCAATTTCTGTCACTTCATCCTGCATCCTCTTTGTTGTGAACATAGCACGCCTGTAAGGTGATTGGCGAAGAAGGAAGAAGCGTTGCTGTTGCGTAAATGAGGAGTGAGGATTGGTTTTCCTTTTGGAAAGAACGAGATTGTCATGATCCATGGTCCGGATCATGTTTTTGTGTTTTCTGTTAATTTTGGACTCCTTTTGTTATTTGTTGTGCTCCTGTGAGTTTGTTTTGGTTGTCATGGTCACTCTTTGTGTGCACCTGTCTCTGATTAGTGCTCGCCCGCTCACCTGCTTCCCGAGCGCTAATCAGAGGCATTATTTAAGTTGCCTTTGCCAGTCACTCGTCCTGCTCTCATTGTGTTTGCTCCATGCACTTGTCACGTGAGTTTTTGAGTTCTAGTGTTCCTTGTCTTTTGCCTATGCTAAGTAATAGTTCCTTAACTTCCCGTGCGCTCTGCACGCATCCCTGTTGTTTTTGTTTATTGGATGATTTATGATAAATAAATCACTTCCTACCTTACGCCTTCGTCCGGAGCCGTTCCTTTGCATTGGGAGAACAACCGCGCAGCAAGCTGCGACCCCCCGTTCGTGACAGAATGAGAGCAGCTTCCGTTCTCCCGCAAACGGACCAGGGGGAGATGGATGAAGGTACGCGCATGGTGTTGCGAGCGATGGAAGTGGAGACGCTTCGCTATTCGACGGAGGAGAGGTCGAACCTTATGTGGGGACCTGGAGGCTCCCTTATCCCCATCGACTCCCTCTGGTCCGAAGACATCGCCGCTACACAGCAGTACCGGACGCGCAGGCAAAGGCGGAAGCCGTCCAGAAGGGCTTCGCCTCGCCGTCAGAACGCGTCACTCCCGCAAGCTCCTCCCCCGGACCGAAGCAAGTTGCAGGCAGCCCAGTATCCTTCCCCCGATGACGTCACTCCGTCCACGGCTGATGACGTCATGGCCCAGAATTTTTTTTTTCTGAATTCTGTCTCCTTGCGTCAACAACCTCCTAAAGACTTTAATTCTAAAATTATACCTTGTCAGGACATTCTTTTGAAATTTAGATGTCAGCCACAGTCTCCTTCTGAGTGCCAAGCTCCGCCCCCTAGGACTCTAGCCCCGCCCACGTCAGTGACTTTTTCCTCTCATCCTCCCAAAAGACCTCAGGTGGGGGGTGGGAAAAGACATTTTGGACAATTTAGAGGGGAGGATTTTGCCCCCCTCCTGACTTCCCGCCACCCACCCGTAAAGACTGTTCCAGACCGCAAGCAGCGCGTCTGGTATCCGCCCCTTGAGGGGGGGGCTGGGGCCGGGAGCTGTGCTGGTGGGGCTGCTCGGCTGCGCCCAGCCAGGCAGCAACCTCCATCCCGGCCGCCACCACCAGTCTTTCGGCCTGCCAAGCCGCAACCTCCAGCCCGTCCTCCACCACCAGTCCGTCGGCATGCCAAGCCGCAACCCCCAGCGAGACCACCTCTGCCATGCTCATGGCTAACCTCAGCCCGGGTGGGCCTGCAGACGCCACCAGCATCTCCGGTGGGCCTGCAGACGCCACCAGCATCTCCGGTGGGCCTGCAGAAGCCACCAGCATCTCCGGTGGGCCTGCAGAAGCCGCCAGCATCTCCGGTGGGCCTGCAGACGCCACCATCTCCAGTTCCTGTACCTGCTCCTCGGCTGGCACCCGTACCTGCTCCTCGGCTGGCACCCGTACCTGCTCCTCGGCTGGCACCCGTGCCTGCTCCTCGGCTGGCACCCGTGCCTGCACCCCGGCTGGCACCCGTGCCTGCACCCCGGCTGGCACCCGTGCCTGCACCCCGGCAGGCACCCGTACCTGCACCCCGGCAGGCACCCGTACCTGCACCCCGGCAGGCACCCGTACCTGCACCTCGACAGGCACCCGTACCTGCACCTCGCCAGACGCCTGCACCTGCTCCTCGGCAGACGCCTGCACCTGCTCCTCGGCAGACGCCTGCACCTGCTCCTCGGCAGACGCCTGCACCTGCTCCTCGCCAGACGCCTGCACCTGCTCCTCGCCAGACGCCTGCACCTGCTCCTCGCCAGACGCCTGCACCTGCTCCTCGCCAGACGCCTGCACCTGCTCCTCGCCAGACGCCTGCACCTGCTCCTCGGCAGACGCCTGCACCTCGGCAGACGCCTGCACCTCGGCAGACGCCTGCACCTCGGCAGACGCCTGCGCCTGCACCTCGGCAGACGCCTGCGCCTGCTCCTCGGCAGACGCCTGCACCTGCTCCTCGGCAGACGCCTGCACCTGCTCCTCGCCAGACGCCTGCACCTGCACCCCGCCAGACGCCGGTGGTACTTGTACCACGCCAGACGCCGGTGGTACCTGCACCACGCCGGACGCCGGTGGTACCTGCAAGCACGCCAGACTCACCGGTGGTGCCTGCTGCCACGCCTGACTCGCCGCCGGTGCATGCTGCCACGCCTGCCTCGCCGCCGGTGCCTGCTGCCACGCCTGCCATGACGGCGCCGGTGCCTGCTGCCACGCCTGCCATGACGGCGCCGACACGCCCACCTCCTCGTCGACCACGGATGTGGCCGCTCCCTGGTCGTCCGCCTCGCCAAGTGCGCCCACCTCCCCGTCGGCCACGAATGTGGCCATTCCCTGGTCGCCCGCCTCGCTTGCTGCAGCGGCGTTCCACTCGCCGCCGCCACTTGACTTTGCCTCGGTGGATTCGGGGACACTTGGCCTGGCGACCCACCTCCAAGTCCTCCCTCCGCCCGCCCGTGACTTTTGACCCTGCTTGTTTTTTGTTTTTGTTTTTATATGGACATCTTGTATCTGTCCTTGAGGAGGGGGTACTGTCATGATCCATGGTCCGGATCATGTTTTTGTGTTTTCTGTTAATTTTGGACTCCTTTTGTTATTTGTTGTGCTCCTGTGAGTTTGTTTTGGTTGTCATGGTCACTCTTTGTGTGCACCTGTCTCTGATTAGTGCTCGCCCGCTCACCTGCTTCCCGAGCGCTAATCAGAGGCATTATTTAAGTTGCCTTTGCCAGTCACTCGTCCTGCTCTCATTGTGTTTGCTCCATGCACTTGTCACGTGAGTTTTTGAGTTCTAGTGTTCCTTGTCTTTTGCCTATGCTAAGTAATAGTTCCTTAACTTCCCGTGCGCTCTGCACGCATCCCTGTTGTTTTTGTTTATTGGATGATTTATGATAAATAAATCACTTCCTACCTTACGCCTTCGTCCGGAGCCGTTCCTTTGCATTGGGAGAACAACCGCGCAGCAAGCTGCGACCCCCCGTTCGTGACAGAGATACGTTGAGCTGTGTTAGTATAGCATGCTCAATAAAAGTTTAAAAAGAACGTCAGACTTGGTGTGCACTTCTTCTGGACGCCACAATTGATGTCACAAGTGGGATGAAATGCCTCCCAGTTCGCCTTGCCATCAAACCTGGGAGTCTTCATTGAGGGCGGAATTCCCCCCGTGGCAAGCAGCGTGGCTGCACCTGTAAACGCTCTCTCTCTCTCTCTCTCTCTCTCTCTGTCTCTCTCTCTCTCTTTGCGGCGAGCTCCTCGCGTGGCACGTACCTCCCAATGACGTAGCACACAAGCAGCGCAGTATGCGCAAAGTTTTACTTCTGACACCAATTGTAGCGTCCAGAAGAAGTGCACAGCAAGTCTGACGCAATTTTTAAACTTTTATTGAGCAAGCTATACTAACACAGCTCAACATATCTCGTTCCTTCCACCCGCACGTCTCCTCACTTCTCATTTACGCAACTCAAGAAGACAACATCTACTTCAGCAGGTGGTTACACTATATTCTTTAAACACAGCAACATGTGTACCACAAATAAGCACACGGCTTTACCTTTACTTGGCAGTCCATGTCTTTTTTAAAACACGCCATTCGTCATCAACTTTTCTCTTTTTAGCGTATCGGGGATAACCGCTGTGCGCCTTCCCTCACAGGACATACGCACATATAACACTTTTCAAAATAAAAGCAGCACAGTTGTATTGCACGCACGACAAAGATGTTTTTTTTAAAATTTATTTTGTATTTGTGATTGCCGCTGCGCGCACGAGCATACGTCCACACGGAAGTAATACAAATAACGCTTTTCAAAACAAAAGCAGCACTGTTGTATTGCACACTCGAAATAGATACTTTTTCAAATTTATTTTGTAATTTATAATTGGCCTCACGCGGGCCGGACAGGGACGTACAAAGGGCCGCAGAATGCCCAGGTCTGTTCTCGAGTGTTTGATTATCACATCACTCTAAATGTATAGAATGTAAAGTTCACAAACATAAAGAGGGATCCTAGTGGGCCAGGCCAATATTTCCTTATCTCTAAACTAAAATTGGGGAAATGTGTAGAGTGTTCCGTGCTTCAGACATGATTTTATTTCAGAATTCCTTGACAGAAAAAACGCCTGGTTAGGCTTTGGTATGTAAAGTTAAAGTTAAAGTACTTCCTTGGTTTACAGCTATGTTGTTATTATGCTGTTTGTTACTTATGTATAGGGATGATACTCGAAACCGGTTTTCCCGGTTGTTTGATAAGAAATGAACCGAGTCCTCGGACTCGAATCCCTTTTTGAGAACCGGTACCCGTTATCGAGACCACTATAGTAAATAAAAAGAGTTGGTTCTTTATTCGAATCCCTCGGAACGAATCCCGTCCCGACCAGAAATGCTCCGTGGGACATCACAAGAAATGGCGTCACGTAGCTCAGTCATTAGGCGCAGATAGGGAAAGCAGGAAAAAAATGGACGGGAAAAAGCGCTCCAAGGTGTAATAAAGTTCAAAACAAAAAGGTATAATCCAATGAATAACTTTACTGAGAGATTTGAGCAGGGTACAAACACATGACTCCTCCAAAGAAGAGCGTACAGATGGAGAATGACATAGAGGAAATACGCAAGTCGCTATACTTCATGTCAGGGGACGTGGCTAGCGTCTCCCAACAGCTAAGCAAGCTAACGGAGCTTGTAGATGAAGTGAGGAAACTCAATGAAACAATCTGACAAAAAGACAAGACAATAACTGATCTTGAAAGGAGAGTTGAAAACTTGGAGCAGTACACAAGGATGGAAGATGTCATCATCACGGGACTAAACATCAGACCGCGCTCAGATGCCCGAGCTGCTACGGCGGGCAGGAATGTTGGAGAGGACGCAGAGACAGAGGATCTGCAAACTCTGGAGGACCAAGTCTTGCACTTTTTGAAAGGAAAAGATATACACGTGGATGCAAACAATATCTCAGCGTGTCATACACTGCCACGCAGAGACAAAGCAAAGCCTGCAGTCCTTGTGCGCTTTGTAAACCGGAGACACAAAATGGAACTACTGAGACAAGGAAGAAAGTTGAAGGGATCAGCGGTGTATATCAATGAGCATCTGACCCAGAAAATATCGGATATAGCACGGGAAGCACGGATCCTGAGAAAAAACAACAAGATTGGAGCCACATGGACAAGAAACTGCAAGGTTTTCATTCAGCTGAATGGATCTACGCCGGAAAAAGCAAAAGTGATACTGGTAAGAGAACTTGAAGACCTCGAACAGTTCAGATAATGTCGATTGTTCCATTTTTTGGACAGTCACAATTGCACTCTTGTCGAGCTCATTTTTTGATTGTTCCATTTTTGATGAGGACAGCTACAATGAGATTTTTGATGAGAACAGCTACAGTGAGATTTTTAATGAGCTTATTTTTGGAATGCTCAGACTATTTTTGTTGTTTTTTACTTTTTCTTACCTTGGATCATAAAGACATATACTCGACACCTCGTACAAACACTAACCTAATACCAAATACAAACTTGTTTTCTCTTGGACTGCTTTGGGACGCTCATAATAGAGTAAAAGTATGGTCAGTTGTGTGTGTTTGTGTGTGTTTGTGCGTGTGTGTGTGTGTTTGTGTGCGTGTGTGTGTGTGTGCGTGTTTCTGTGCAAGTGTTTCAGTGGAGGTGGATACAAATGTGTTATCTGTACAAAGAAAAATAAAAAACTAAAATATAATAGAGAGTGAATTAAAAAATATCTTTACAAATGTTGGTGATAAGGAATTAGAATGTAGAAATACTGATAATAGTAGTGAACTGTATAATAATTATAATCACATCCAACTAGACTTATATGATAATATCAATTACAACTGCAATTCAAATGAGTTTGGCAGTGACATAGATCCTGATTGTAATCTTTACAATAATATTACCAGAAACTGTGAGTACTACACAGACGAACAATTTAAATGTGTGAATGTGGACAAATCATTTACTGTAATACATTTTAATAGCCGAAGCTTGTATACAAATGTAGACAATATTAGAGAATATCTGAGCCAGTTCAAAACATTTAGTATTGTTGCAGTCTCAGAGACTTGGCTCAATGAGAACAAGTGTTGTGATATGAGATTGGATGGTTATGAATTATTTACCACAAACAGAGTTGGAAAAAGGGGCGGGGGAGTAACACTTTTTGTAAATCAAGATTTAAAATGTTGGAAGATTGACAGCAAATCAACTGCTATAGCTGGAGTTCTTGAATGTATAACTGTAGAAATTGAAGTAGAAAAATCCAAAAAAATAAATGTCAGTTGTGTTTATAGAACACCTGGATCATGTCTAGACACATTCAATCAAAAATTGGATTGTTTGTTTAGTAAATCAAACAAGATCCATATTGTGTGCGGTGATTTTAATATTAATCTTCTGAACCCCATGGACAGTACCAAAACAACCGATTTTATAACAGGATTGTACAGCAATAATTTATTTCCCCTTATCACAAAACCAACCAGAATAACAGTGGACTTTGCCACACTGATAGATAACATTTTCACCAATCAACCGGAGAATCAAATAACAGCAGGACTACTACTCAATGACATAAGTGATCATCTACCTGTATTCAGCATTTTCCACAATTTCTTTGATGAGAGAGGGGCCAAAAAAGCAGTTCAATATAGATTTGTTAGACACCAAACGCCAGAAACTATGGCAGCTTTTAAGTCTGAGTTATGTGCTCAAGACTGGGGGGAGGTTTATACCTCCACAGACCCGCCGGATGAGGCATATGAAACCTTTCTCAACATTTTTATAAAACTGTACGATAAGCACTGTCCAATTAAAAAGCATGACATTAAGGACAGCACTGTTAAGGACAAACCGTGGATAACAAAGGGACTATTGAAGTCCTGCAAAAAGAAATATTATCTTTACAGAAGATATTTAAAGTACAGAACAAAAGAAACTGAGCACAAATATAAAACGTACAAAAATAAGTTAACACAAATAATAAAGCACAGCAAAATAACATATTACTGTAACCTATTAGAACAACATAAAAATAGCATCCAGGGTACGTGGAAAGTTTTAAATGGTATCATTAAAAAAAACATGACAAATAAGGAACATACAAGCTATTTCCTAGAAAATAATCAAACTATAAATGACCCTAAGGAAATAACGGATGCTTTTAACACCTTCTTTGTGAATGTTGGACCTAATTTAGCAAATGAAATTGTACAACCTGAAAACAGTGTCAAATTTAATGAACAAACCATTCAAAGCAACTTAGAATCATTTTTTATTTCCCCCGTTCATGAAAGTGAAATCACAGAAATTGTACATTCTCAGAAAAACAAGAAGTCAACAGACTGCTGTGACTTGGACTTTTCTCTGATCAAAGAAATTGTTGATTTTATAGCTGTTCCCTTCACTTATATATGTAATATTTCTTTTATAAAAGGTGTTTTCCCAAAAAAAATGAAAACGAAAAAAGTTATTCCCATCTTCAAAAGTGGAGATAAGCATCAGTTCACCAACTATAGGCCTATTTCTTTACTCTCACAATTTTCAAAAGTCCTTGAAAAATTATTTGTGTCAAGATTAGACAGTTTTATTGATAAGCATCACTTGCTAAGTGAACACCAATACGGTTTTCGACCAAACAGGTCCACTTCCATGGCAGTGATGAAACTAGTTGAGGAGGTAACCACTGCAATTGATAAGAGGGAGTTTGTTGTTGGCGTTTTTATTGACCTGAGCAAGGCCTTTGAAACCATCGATCACACATTACTTTTAAACAAAATGCAGATATATGGTTTTAGAGGTCTTGCTCATGATTGGTTGAAGAGTTATCTTGGTGGCAGAGAACCGTATGTGCATATGAAAAATGTAGATTCAGATAACCAGATTATAACAAATGGAGTACCCCAGGGTTCTGTATTGGGACCAAAATTGTTTTTATTGTATATTAATGATATCTGCAAAATCTTTAAAAAACTCAACTGTATTCTCTTTGCTGACGATACAAGTCTGTACTGTTCTGGGAAAGACCTTGGCCAACTCTTAGAGACTGTAGAGAGTGAACTCCACATACTAAAGCAATGGTTTGATGCCAATAAACTGTCAATCAACCTAAATAAAACAAAATATATAATTTTTGGAAATAGGAAAAATAACATAGAGTGTCATATAAGAATTGATGATATGGAGATAGAAAGGGTGTATTCAACAACATTTTTGGGAATCTATATAAATGATAAATTAAATTGGAAAGTGTACATAAATATACTTAAGACAAAGATGGCAAAAAATATTGCTATGTTACATAAAATCAAAAACTCTGTAAATCAAAAGGCTCTTAATATGTTATATAATTCTTTCGTACTCCCTTATCTTAATTATTGTGTTGAAATCTGGGGTAACAATTACAAAACAAACATCAACTCTATATTCTTACTTCAAAAGAAAGCGATTAGAATTGTAAATTATGCAGATTATCATGACCATACCAATGCTCTGTTTATTAAATTAAAAACATTAAAACTGCACGATCTTGTTGACCTCAACACTGCTATTGTGACGTACAAAGCTCATAACCACATGCTGCCTGGGTGTCTACAGGAGAGGTTCAAACCCAGAGAGAATCCCTATGACCTCAGAGGTTCAGCTGTCTTTCAGAAAGCTAAGATAAGAACGAGCTTAAAAAGTAGATGTGTTTCTGTCAGGGGGGTTCAACTGTGGAACAGCTTGGATAATTCCTTAAAATGTTCCAGTTCCATTCACACATTTAAAAAACACTTTAAGACCAATGTCTTGAAAAAATATATCACTCTTGAATCAACACAGTAGTTAATACTATGATCAATGTTAATTAAAATACTAAATGTGGGATATAAATAATAATGGAAGTGTAATTGTTTGTATATAGTATATACATTGGTACAAAGGTTTAACACGTGTACAAGGATATTTCACATGCCTTTACTGTGTATATAATTGAACTGTGTTTATGTTGTGTATAATGTGTATTTATAATATGTTGTACAAAGGACATTTAATAATTTTCGGAAGTTCATTTTGTACAAAGGACACTTCATAATTTTCGGAAGTTCATCTTGTACTTTGACATTGTTTATAGGGTTAGGCGCAATAAGTGTTCAACTTCAGCCTAAACCCTTTCGGTCTGCAACATTTTCATTTTCAATCTATGAATGTACAACTGTTTGTTTATTTTGTTGACGATTGACCGAAGAAATAATAATAATAATAATAATACATTTTACGACCAACCTGAAACATAGCAACCAGGCTAGCAACGCACCTCCTTTACGGCAGCTGTCGCAACGTTCTTAAAGCAACCGCAGCACATACATATATATACAACACATCTCCCTTTTTTAACTTTTGTTTTTCTTTACTTGTAAACAAAACATAATCACACTGTATATGTGTTGTCTGTCTAATTATAAATAATGCAGACGAGGCGTGTTGGCTGAGTTCTTGACGTTTACTTTCACAGCGTGCTCATAACCTCATTCTTAGCTGCCGGGTGACGATATGCTCGTCACTCCCGTTGCATGCTGGGTAGTGTAGTTGTTATATTCTCTAGCTCATAACATCTTTCCCCCTATATAAAGAAATAATGTTAACTCAATGAAGTGTATTTCTTTTTTTAGCTTTAACTTTTCATTTTTTAGCATGGTAACCACATTTGCAAAGAACCTTTCTCTTCATAGAATTGACTTTCAATAAAGAAATAAAGTGCAAAAATGTCAAAGCATCATAACAAACAGTTATGTCAAATAGCAGCAGAATTGCACTTTTTGGAGAGCTGTATTATTTTCAGTTTTGTGCCCAAGGGACTGATTTTATTTAACACTATATTATTATTTATTCACCTATAGTGATCACAGAGACAAGTTGTTTTTGTGTTACTGTATATATTTGTTTTTCTGAAAAATCCCACTTAATATACTTTGGGTAACAACAGTTAATATTTATTTTTTATTTTTTATTTTTTTAGGGGGGTAAAAGTCAATAGTTATTTATTTATTAGATTAAATTGTTTTCTTATATAATAAAAGTGAGCTTTTGTTAAACCAAATATTGTGTGTTTTTTTCCATATACAACAACCTATCTGAACTCGATAAGAGAATCGATATGGAATCGGTTCGATAAGAGGATTCGATAATAGGCTCGAAGTCGATAATTTCTTATCAAACATCATCCCTACTTATGTATGTTATGTTGCAGCTATTTAAAATAGTTTTGTCAATTTGTTCTGGCCTGAAATAAATTAGCCCTTTGAAACATATCTTTGTCTTTGTGTGTTATATGTAGACCTTATTGCTTAGCAGAGTTCAGTGATGCAAATGCATGTCAAGTTGATCAACAGATTGTATTATTCTCCAGTGCAATAACAGTACTGAAATGAAGGCTAAAAGGGCATTAATGGGAGCTTTAAAAAAAAAAGAAGAAAAAAGGAAGTAACTAAATAGTTACTTTTCACAGTAACGCATTAGTTTTTGGTGTAAGTAACTGAGTTAGTAACTGAGTTACTTTTGAAATAAAGTAACTAGTAACTGTAACTAGTTACTGGTTTTCAGTAACTAACCCAACACTGCTGTTCAGTTCCTTGTAAGAGAACTGCAAGTTGTGCTAAGAGTAGTGGGAGTATACGACTAGAGACATCTTAGAATAGTCGACTAATTCACGATTCGATTTGGAGCTTTTTAATTGAATCACATCAACAAAGGAAAAGTAAGTGCAGCCTGTACAGTGCCTGTTGCCGCTACGCAAGGTTTTAATTTGTTTTGGAGGTGTACATCATGCTACGCAAGAGGACGACACAGCAACATTAACAAGCTGTTGAGAGAATAGAGCAAAAATACAGAACAAAAGTACAGATTTGATTGAGAATGCCCACATCTAATGGTTGCTTCACCCAGATTGCGCATCTTGGATAAAGGTGCTGAGTGACGGGCTTATGTCAAGGGGGAGAATGCCAAAATCTGCACAATTACGCATGAAAGAATAAAGTCCTGAAAGTAAAAAAAAAAGGATGACCGTAATGCTGTCAGAACTACAGAAATTGACTCACTGATGGTCGATGTGGTGATACCAATGATGGTTGTGACTGATTTAGCAAGTAAGTGGCATAAAAGCTCAACAGAAATGAAATACGGTCGGCAGGATGTCGAAAGGAGACTTTTTTTATTGCAAACAGTCGATCCAACATCAAAACGTGTCAAGACACTTTCTTAAACCAATCACACACTTTTCTGGCTTCAAAATAAAAGCGCTACGCTTTACATCTAGTTTAACTGCATTTACAAAATGAAAATGTCTTACATTACGATCATGCTTTGTCAAGAGGGCTAGGCACCAGATTCAGTACTTTTTTTTGGCACTGACTGAAACCAGCGGGTACTACCGGGCACCGATTCAAGAAAGATCCAGCTGTGCCATATTTCGGTGTCTGGTTTGCGCGTGACGTCACTTCTGTTTAAATTAGCACTCGCTAGTGGCGAGTACTTGCTAGCACTTGAGAGGAAAACAGGCCATTTTGAAGCGGACATGCTCTTAGTAATCTTGCAACCCATCAATGTCTCATGACAACAACCCAAACATGTCAAATAGAAAACGCTCTAAAGTGTGGCTCGTTTTTTCCAAATGTGATACCGATGCAGATTAAGCTTGCTACACTATTTGACGCAAAAATTAAGGCAAGTGGCGGAAATACTTCCAACCTGAGTAAGCACCTGGTTAAACACAGGATTGTTCTCATGGCTGCAGAGTGCAGATTATTTGACAGCCAAGTTAGATGTACAGCTCTTGCATTTGGCACCATTAGCCAACAACACGGGGGAAGAAACGCCGTTAACATTTGGTGACGATGACAGCGACATCATCATCAACCTTTTTTTTTTTTTTTCCTGAGGGAACTCTCCTGAAGGAATCAATAAAGTACTATCTTTCCATCTATCTATCTATCCTCTACATCTACTCCAGTTAAAAAGCCCACTCTATAAGAATAAGCTCTGCATTTAATTATCAATAGTTATCATAATCAGCTCGGTTCCTCGTACTGTACTTTGTAATGTTAATGTAAAGTTTTTGCTTCACTTTCATTTGTACTTTAACACTTTTGGAAAAAAATAAACAATCAGTCTTTATTTTTACTCCATCCTCTTTTTTTCACATTTGTTTTTAATTTGGATTTCCTTAATTGCCTCCATGGACCCCCAGCAAATATTTTCCAGATGGAAAAAGAAGCCAGGTTTTATTTTGTGCAATACTGAGAAAATAACACCGCATTG
This sequence comes from Entelurus aequoreus, assembly GCF_033978785.1. Classification (NCBI taxonomy): domain Eukaryota; kingdom Metazoa; phylum Chordata; class Actinopteri; order Syngnathiformes; family Syngnathidae; genus Entelurus; species Entelurus aequoreus. Next base: position 28,618,680 of record NC_084751.1, on the reverse strand, counting down.
TTGTAGTTAAGTGTTTCTACACTACCGTTCAAAAGTTTGGGGTCACCCAAACAATTTTGTGGAATAGCCCTCATTTCTAAGAACAAGAATAGACTGTCAAGTTTCAGATGAAAGTTCTCTTTTTCTGGCCATTTTGAGCGTTTAATTGACCCCACAAATGTGATGCTCCAGAAACTCAATCTGCTCAAAGGAAGGTCAGTTTTGTAGCTTCTGTAACGAGCTAAACTGTTTTCAGATGTGTGAACATGATTGCACAAGGGTTTTCTAATCATCAATTAGCCTTCTGAGCCAATGAGCAAACACATTGTACCATTAGAACACTGGAGTGATAGTTGCTGGAAATGGGCCTCTATACACCTATGTAGATATTGCACCAAAAACCAGACATTTGCAGCTAGAATAGTCATTTACCACATTAGCAATGTATAGAGTGTATTTCTTTAAAGTTAAGACTTGTTTAAAGTTATCTTCATTGAAAAGTACAGTGCTTTTCCTTCAAAAATAAGGACATTTCAATGTGACCCCAAACTTTTGAACGGTAGTGTATGTTGAAGACATTTGCAAAACAATTGCAAACATTTTACTATACAAATACCGGTAATTGTTTTCATAATCAATGAATAAAGAGGAATGAATATGTTACATTTAAACATTTTAAGATGTCATTATTTCACAAATAAACATTTTTTACCACATGAACACACATAAAAGTACCAAAAATTGGTACCGTTGAGTACCGGTATCGATTCCCAGGTACAGGGAACCGGTACCGTATCAAATGTGAATGGGACCCATACCTATTCGTCAGAGATGTTTTGTAAAATTTTAGGGTGAATATTACATTTTATTAATTAATACAGAATGTTACAACATAACTTCATGTAAAATACGAAGACCATTAACAACACGTAATGTACAGAATATCAGAAGGGCAAGCGGTAGAAAATGGTTGGATGGCTATTACCAAACATCTTTGACAATCAAAGCATGATCATACCAATTCACATTTTGTGTTATTTATGCGTGAAACTGGTATCTAAACATGCAAGTGTAGCTTCTCCTCTGAATGCAAGTGCTCCTAAAGCAGGAATACAAATTCTGTATTCCTACAAAATCTGGCAAGACACCAACACACAGCAGGCAATTTTTTTTTTAAATTGTCATTAAATCATGTTTGTCCTTTTTGTGTTGTGCTGTTTAAAAAAGCATAATGTTTAAAACAAATGTCATGAAAGCAAATCAATTGTCCGTCCGTGGTGTTAAAACCTGAAAATGATCTTCCTAGGGTACACTTATTAATGATAACAATTTATTTATATCTGTAATTAATTGTGATTAATTTTGAGTTAACTATGGACAATGTGATTAATTGCGATTAAATATTTTAATCGTTTGACAGCCCTAGTTTTTCACATATAGCAAAAAGCTATCCAGGTGCTACAGCAGCGTGCTTAAATGTATCTGTATATCAAACTTTGAAGCATGATTCCCATCCTGAAATATGGATGTGTGTGGGCTCTGGTATGTAATTGTGCTCATCTTTGTGTCTGTATGTGGTTCTTGTTCGTCCCTTGATCAATACATCTTGTCAATCAGCATTTGATGGACTATTGATTGTCATCAGTGTGTGTGCAGGCAGCCTTTAATTACTTTGTCCATCAGTCAGCACACCAACTTCTCTTTCTTTTTAACCTACGCATTTATTTAATGTACTCACTGTCAAGGTGAAGCAAACATATTTGTACCTTTTCAACACCACAAATGATTAAATCCTGGATTTCAAAATTAAAACTAAAAGACCCGCAATGATAGTATAATATTACAATTAAAATGGGATAACATCACTTGTAAGTAGGGATGATGCTCGAAACCGGTTTTCCCTGTTGTTCGATACCGGTACCCATTATCAAGACCACTATAGTAAAGAAAAAGAGTTGGTTCTTTATTTGAATCCCTGGGAACGAGTCCCGTCCCGACAAGAAATGCCCCGTGTGACATCACAAGAAATGATGTCACGTAGCTCAGTCATATGTCACGGTGAGGTGTAGCGTGCTGCGGTTAGTTCCCGGGACGCAAAACTGACGGCTGCGGACGAAAGCGTGCAGGTAGGAGATGATTTATTTCTCATAAATCATACACATTACAACAGACAGGAACGAAACAAAAGGAAAGCGTGCCGTTCGCGCTAGAAGCTAAAGCAAAAAGTTACTTAGCACAGGAATACTAGAAGCTAAGGTAACTTTAGCACAGGAATCATGAGCTCGAAAACCAGATTGCCAACGTAACTGTTGCAAATGCAAACAATGAAGCCACGACGAGTGACCGGAAGGCAGGCTTAAATAGAGTCTCTGATGAGCAACAGGTGCGCGTCCAAGGCAGGTGAAAATGATAAGTAACCATGGTGACTAAAACAAACCCCCGAAGTGCACAAAACAACTAAGGAAGTCCAAAACTAACAGAACATAACTAAACAAAACATGATCTGTCTAATAAACTAGTGTTTTCTTTTTTTTTTAGTTTATTTGGAACATGAACACACTTACAGTATAATACATCACAGTTTCATATCATTCAACTTTACAGGAGTAGGAAGAAGTAAAGCTTATTTAATCCTACCCCTTTCCCACTTCATACAAATATATACATCATTTACTGACCTTTTTATAATAAAATATCTGTGAATTAGTATATAGAACAGTTTTGTAATATGTAATTAATTAATTCAGTCATTATTAATATACTGAGATGAAGAATATCTTATTTTCAATAAGGTTGAAAGTATTTCTCATAATTCTTCTTCTTTGTACTTTGTAAGCACTATTCATTTGAACAACCTCTTAAACTGGATCATATCAGTACAATGTTTAACTTCTTTACTTAATCCATTCCATCATTTAATTCCACATCATTTTAGCTGTTTGCAATTTTACCAAATCATCGAACTTTAATATTTTTGACTCAATAAACAAAGTGTTTGTATGTTCTCTATATCCAACATTATGTATCAGTCTAAATAATTAACGAATGTAGCGCACATTTGTAGTTATTTCCCCACATTTCTGCACAATAACTCAGATATGGTAACACTAGCGAGCAGTAGAGAATGTGAAGTGATTTGTTAAACCAAATATTGTGTGTTTTTTTCCATATACAACAACCTATCTGGACTCGATAAGAGAATCGATAAGGAATCGGTTCGATAAGAGGATTCGATAATAGGCTCGAACTCGATAATTTCTTATCAAACATCATCCCTACTTGTAAGGGTGTGTGGCTTAAACCATGTGACCGATGAGTGTGATACTACTGACGATCTTCACCCTCAAGTGTTTTCTGTTGGCTTTTCCCATGTGCTGCTCATTAGACAACTGATTTCCTATCAGCGTGCATTCTCAACACCTGTGTCTTATCCTGGCTTCAGTTGGAGCGTATTTCCTTTTACCAGCTTTTGCACAACTATTGTCCTCATTGTGCCGCTGATGTTTCACTTTTAGTCATGGTTGAAATGTTTTCACACATTATATTTTTCTTCATTAAAATTTTTCCATTCATTATTTTTATTTCCCATGCTAAATTATTTCCACATCGCCGTCACCACCTTCAAAATGGAGCGGATCACAACAACCTTCGCTCACTGTGTCGGGAAAGCAAGACGGCTGTTGTTCGATCTCCTACCAGGTGTACTCTGATTAATGTCAGATCGCTGGTAAATAAAATCTTTATTCTAAATAATTAGTACACCTCACAGGATTTGAATTTTATGTTTGTGACTGAGACCTGGCTGTGCGTGGGTGAGTCTGCCGCCTACTCTGAACTTTTGCCACATGATTTTGCGTATTTTACCTCTTCGAGAACCACTGGACGCGAAAGAGGAGTGGCGATTCTTTTTTAAAAGACCACTACCTGCAAACAACTCCCAGCCCCCTCTTTCTCCAGCTTTGAGCTGTGCATGTTTTGTTTGAGCTGTCTCACTCCACTACTGTGTGCTGTGATTTACCGTCCTCCTAATTATAACAGACACTTTATAAATGAGATTTCTGAGCTTTTGTCCAGTGTGGTACCTAAATATGACAGACTTTGAATTGTTGGAGACCTCGACGTTATAAAGGCTTCTTACATATTTTGGACTCTTTTAGAACCTGTCTACATTAAGCCAGATAACTCCTTAAACAAATAATTATTTAGCCTAAGCCCCGTGTCAGCTCCACGAAACCATCGTTTAAGGCAGGGGTGGGCAATTAATTTTTACCGGGGGCCGCATGAGCAACCCGAGCACTGCTGGAGGGCCACATCGACAATATTTCAATTAAATTTTGCTCAATATTATTTTTGATATATACCGTAAGATAAATAATAATAATAATAATTAATAATAATAGTAATACTTCAACATAGTGTGTGTAACAGCAGTCCATGACTAATATAAATAAATTAACATTAATAATAAATGACAGTAAAATAAGCACACGTATGACTGAGGAGTCATAGTGTAACTTTGTGTGGTGTTTGAGTTGTCCGACTTTTTGTGTGGCCATAAACGCACCAGTGGTTTAGTGCTATGCGTGTTGGTGACAGATGACAAGTTGGTTTTGGCCTGGTTTGTACGGCAGAAAATGACTAGTTTGTCGAGATAGAAGTGTTTTACTTATGTTTTTGGTGTGGTTATGGCCGAATATAAACAGTTTTGCTCAATAAAGTGATCGATATAATTCCTGGCCTCGAAGCATCTCAATAGACGTTACAATAATTGAACGGTGTTCAATTGAACGGTGTTGACGAACACCGTTAGGGCCGCTTGTTGTCACTGTCACTCAAAGTTGCATTGCAAAATTACATAGAATAAATATGTTTATTTTGTTTAGAATTCAGATGGGATTTGATTTGGTGCGCGGCATATATTTGCTGCGCGCAGCAGACGCTTGAGCAGTGCGCAATTGCGCAGGCACGCACCTTAGAGGGAACGTTGCATGGCAGTCCATGTATTGTTGGAAACACGCCATTCTTCATCAACTTTTCTCTTTTTAGCGTCTCAGGTGTAAACCGTGCATCACTTGTCGCTGCATGTGCACCTTCACTCGCAGGTTACACACGGACACACGCCCATAAATAATAATTTTCAAAATAAAAGCAGCACAGTTGTATTGCGCGCACGACATAGATGTTTTTTCAACTTTATTTTGTAATTAATGATTGCAGCTGTTCACATTCACTCACAATCACGCACACGCATACGTCCACACGGAAGTAATACAAATAACGATTTTCAAAACAAAAGCAGCACCGTTGTATTGCACACTCGATATAGATACTTTTTAAAATGTATTTTGTAATTTATAATTGGCCTCACGCGGGCCGGACAGGAGCGCACAAAGGGCCGGATGCGGCCCGCGGGCCGCAGAATGCCCAGGTCTGGTTTAAGGTTGCTCTCCTTGGATATTTTTTTACACGGGTAAGTGCACCGTGTATCTCTTGAATCTCCGGCTCTTATCATTGTATAGACTCATCGATCGTTTTTAAACTGAGTTCAGAGAGGAAGTGACGCCAGAAAGACCGCGCCCCACACAGTAAGTGATGTCAGAAAGAACGCGCCACAGCCAGGTTCGTAACAAACTTTTTCCACTCGGAGGTAAACGCTAGAAATATGGAGGCGAGTCATCCGGACATGCCCGTGTTTCACTTTCCTCTACATGTACAGACGCTTGTGGAAATCACACATGAATACCTAAAGAGAAAGCAATTGCAGCTATTTAGGATACAACACTTCTCAGACGGCAAGAGAACTTCCGAATGTCCAGGTCAGCTGTGATTCTACGTACCGAAAAACTTTGTCCATTTGTCAAAGGAGAGACAACGAGAATGCGGGCTCCCGTGGATGTGATTAAAACAAAAGGAGCGTGTGCTTTGTATTACCTGGCCGTCGAGGGAAGACAACGGAAAACATTGAATGCTTTTGGACTGGCAAAGCAGACTGTATCGAGAGTATATAAAGTCACCAAAAACGAATGAACAATGAAGGTGAAGGCAAAAGAGTGAGGAGTGTCCTGACAAGATATTTAGATCCCTAGATTGACTGATGTAAATTGTTCTTTATCACAGTTTACTTTCACGTGTCCAATAAAGATTTGAGTAATTTATGATGGCTCAGGTGTGATTCACTACAATAAGGCCCCACAGCTTCCAGTTAATTGAAATACCACAACACTGGATATTGTTCAGATAAGTTCAATTTAATTTAAGAACTTGCACACAAAGCAACACTGGAGGTGACTATGACGTGCGCATTTTCCGCGTATGCGTACTAGGTCGCGTTGCACCGGCGGACGAAGGAGGCAGGGGTCTTAAACGACCATTGTGTGTGTGTGGACAAGGATAAGGTTAGGTGTGATTTACCCTGGATAACCTTAGCCGGTTAACCTTAGTGTAGAAGGGGCCTTAGTTTTGTGCAACATGTTGCAGGTCCCACACAAGGAAAGGGCCACACACTTGATCTTGTAATGGCACATAATCTTGACATACTTAATGTTCAAATATGTGATGTTATCTTCTCTGACCATATTGTTGGGAACTCGCATGGCTGCCGTTTTGTGACCCCAAGATGCAAGAACCAGGAGAGCGGAGACCAGGTATGATGAGTTTTAAACTCATACAAACAGAAAATGAAGCAGTCAAGTATACAAAGGTTCCAAACATAAAGTGTTATAATCGAGCACTGAGGAGTGCTCGAGACAAAGTATAAATAGGATACATGTTAATTGGCAGCAGGTGTGGACCGGCTGCCAATCAACGGCAGGTGAGGAAAAAACAGTGCTCCACGGAACAAACAGGAAATATAACAAAATAAGAGCACTGACGGGAAGTAAATACAAAAACAAGGTGTGGAGGGGGCGTGGTCCACGCGTCGCCTGTGGGCGGGGCATGTGCAGGAGCCGGCTGTGAAGCGGATGACAGGTGAGTGGATATCTCAGCTGGAACGAGTTATCTGATCACCTGTCTCTTTTATTAGCAGTGTTGGTGACCGCAGAGGGGGGCTGAAAAAGCCAGAGAGAAGCTGAAAAGCCAGAGAGAGCAGGGAAGGAGAAAGACTTTTTGGAACTGAATGACGAAAAGACTTTTGAACTGGAAATAAAATAAAAATAAAAAACACTTGATAACTTGTGAACACGCCTGGGCACAGTTTGTCGGTCCTGGAAAGAACCCTGCGACACAGTGTTGTCACACAATGAAACAAACAGAAATGAAGTGACAGATCGTCACACATATGCCGGTGTTGTTTGAATTATTTTAAGCAAGCTGTTGTGGAACTTAAATCCTTCTATTTTATCAAATGTTAGACCCATTTCGAAGCCTCCTTTTATTTCAAAGATTTTAGAGAGTGCTGTGCTTTTACAATTACAGTCTTATCTTGATTTGCATGCTATTCTTGATGTTTATCAGTCCGTTTTTTTAACCGAATCTGCACATTTAAGGGTTTTTAACGACCTTTTAATATCCACTGATTCTGGTTATTCTGCCATTTTAATTATTTAAGATCTAACTGCTACATTTGACACAGTGGATCACACAACTCTCATCAGTCGCTTAGAACAATGCGTGGGTTTAAAAGGCACACCCTTGAAATAACAAACAGAACTTTAAAATCCAAATTGATGGTTCGGCTTCAGCCTGTGCTCCCTTGTCCTGTGGTGTCCCTCAGGGTTTGATCCTAGGACCAATCCTGTTTTCTGTGTACATCCTGCCCATTCAACACATTTTAAGAAAATATAATATATCTTATCATCTTTATGCTGATGATACGCAAATCTATGTCCCTTTAAAAGACAAAAGTGACATGTTTAAAATAATTTTTAAATTGTCTTGAGGACATAAAAGCATGGTTGGCGGTAAACTTTCTAAACTTAGATGACAAAAAGATAGAAATCATTTTATTATACTCAAAAGTAAAACAGAATGCTCACCCCAGTGACCTGGACCCCCCAATGCCTTATTTTAAACCCAAAGTCACAAATGTTGGTTTTAAGTTCGACAATGACTAGCATTAAAAGATTACAGATGGTACAAAATGCGGCTGCTAGACTTTTGACAAAAACAAGAAAGTTTGATCATATTACGCCTATACTGGCTCACTTGCACTGGCTTTCTGTGCATCTAAGATGTGACTTTAAGGTTTTACTACTTACGTATAAAATACTACACGGTCAAGCTCCTGCCTATCTTGACGATTGTATTGTACCATATGTCCCGGCAAGAAATCTGCGTTCAAAGAACTCCGGCTTATTAGTGATTCCCAGAGCCCAAAAAAAGTCTGCGGGCTATAGAACGTTTTCTATTCGGGCTCCAATACTATGGAATGCCCTCCCGGTAAAAGTTAGAGATGCTACCTCAGTAGAAGCATTTAAGTCTCATCTTAAAACTCATTTGTATACTCTAGCCTTTAAATAGACTCCCTTTTTAGACCAGTTGATCTGCCGTTTCTTTTCTTTTCTTTTCTACTCTGCTCCCAACCCGGGGTGGACCGCTAGCCTGTTCATCAGATGGGGACATCTCTACGCTGCTGACCCGTCTCCACTCGGGATGGTTCCTGCTGGCCCCACTATGGACTGGACTTTCGCTGATGTGTTGGACTTTCACAATATTATGTCAGACCCACTCGACATCCATTGCTTTCGGTCTCCCCTAGAGGGGGTGGGGGGTTACCCACATATGCGGTCCTCTCCAAGGTTTCTCATAGTCATTCATATTGACGTCCCACTGGGGTGAGTTTTCCTTGCCCGTATGTGGGCTCTGTACCGAGGATGTCGTTGTGGCCTGTACAGCCCTTTGAGACACTTGTGATTTAGGGCTATATAAATAAACATTGATTGATTGATTGAAATTGGAACAGCAGATTAACTCTGTTGTACAATACGTTTTTTATCACCTAAGACATTTAGCAAAAATTAAATCAGTTTTATCTTTTAACCACTTTGAGCAGGTAATCCATGTTTTTATTTCATCACGTTTGGACTTCTGCAACTCCCTGTATGTTGGAATAAACCAGGCTTCAATCGCTCGATTGCAGTTAGTCCAAAATGCTGCTGTTTGCCTTTAAACTGGCACTAAAAAAACATGAACACATTACCCCTATTATAGCATCCCTTTACATGCTCCCAGTTCATTTTAGAATTCATTTGAAAATGTTATTGTTCGTCTTTAAACCTCTTTAAACTTTTAAATTTTCATTTTTAATTTTTTAAATTTTTATTTTAATTCATTTTTTAATTAAATTTAATTTTTATTGTTGTATTGTTTATGTATATATCGACCTTTTTTTATTGTGAGCCATGTAGGCTTTGTGAACCACGACAACCTGTTGCTCAAATTGAATTGCCCCTTGAGGGATTAATAAAGTTGTTTGAATTGAATTGAATTTGAATTTAATTTCTATTAACACAAATACGACTGTATATACGACGGACACTGCCCTCCAAAATAGTCTCTCTATTTTTGATGAAATAACATTAGAGGAATTATTACAGCGTGTAAGTGGGATAAAACAAACAACATGTTTACTTGACCCACTTCCTGGGAAACTTATCAAGGAACTGTTTGTATTATTAGGTCCATCAGTGTTAAATATTATAAACTTATCACTTTCCTCCGGCACTGTTCCCCTAGCATTCAAAAAAGCGGTTATTCATCCTCTGCTCAAAAGACCTAACCTCGATCCTGACCTCATGGTAAACTACCGACCGGTCTCCCACCTTCCGTTTATTTCCAAAATTCTCGAAAAAACTGTTGCACAGCAGCTAAATGAACACTTAGTGACTAACAATCTCTGTGAACCTTTTCAATCCGGTTTCAGGGCAAATCACTCTACGGAGACAGCCCTCGCAAAAATGACTAATGATCTATTGCTAACGATGGATTCTGATGCGTCATCTATGTTGCTGCTTCTTGATCTTAGCGCCGCTTTCGATACCGTCGATCATAATATTTTATTAGAGCGTATCAAAACACGTATTGGTATGTCAGACTTAGCCTTGTCTTGGTTTAACTCTTATCTTACTGACAGGATGCAGTGCGTCTCCCATAACAATGTGACCTCGGACTATGTCAAGGTAACGTGCGGAGTTCCCCAGGGTTCGGTTCTTGGCCCTGCACTCTTTAGTATTTACATGCTGCCGCTGGGTGACATCATACGCAAGTACGGTGTTAGCTTTCACTGTTATGCTGATGACACTCAACTCTACATGCCCCTAAAGCTGACCAACACGCCGGACTGTAGTCAGCTGGAGGCGTGTCTTAATGAAATTAAACAATGGATGTCCGCTAACTTTTTGCAACTCAACGCTAAGAAAACGGAAATGCTGATTATCGGTCCTGCTAGACACCAACATCTATTTAATAATACCACCTTAACATTTGACAACCAAACAATTAAACAAGGAGACTCGGTAAAGAATCTGGGTATTATCTTCGACCCAACTCTCTCGTTTGAGTCACACATTAAGAGTGTTACTAAAACGGCCTTCTTTCATCTCCGTAATATCGCTAAAATTCGTTCCATCTTGTCCACTAGCGACGCTGAGATCATTATTCATGCGTTCGTTACGTCTCGTCTCGATTACTGTAACGTATTATTTTCGGGCCTCCCTATGTCTAGCATTAAAAGATTACAGTTGGTACAAAATGCGGCTGCAAGGCTTTTGACAAAAACAAGAAAGTTTGATCATATTACGCCTATACTGGCTCACTTGCACTGGCTTCCTGTGCACTTAAGATGCGACTTTAAGGTTTTACTACTTACGTATAAAATATTACACGGTTTAGCTCCAGCCTATCTCGCCGATTGTATTGTACCATATGTCCCGACAAGAAATCTGCGTTCAAAGAACTCCGGCTTATTAGTGATTCCCAGAGCCAAAAAAAAGTCTGCGGGCTATAGAGCGTTTTCTATTCGGGCTCCAGTACTCTGGAATGCCCTCCCGGTAACAGTTAGAGATGCTACCTCAGTAGAAGCATTTAAGTCCCATCTTAAAACTCATTTGTATAATCTAGCCTTTAAATAGACCCCCCCTTTTTTAGACCAGTTGATCTGCCGTTTCTTTTCTTCTCTCCTCTTCTCCCCTGTCCCTTGCGAGGGGGAGTCGCATAGGTCCGGTGGCCATGGATGAAGTGCTGGCTGTCCAGAGCCGGGACCCCGGGTGGACCACTAGCCTGTGCATCGGTTGGGGACATCTCTGCGCTGCTGACCCGTCTCCGCTCGGGATGGTTTCCTGTTGGCCCCGCTGTGGACTGGACTCCCGCTGATGTGTTGGATCCACTGTGGACTGGACTTTCACAATGTTATGTCAGACCCACTCGACATCCGTTGCTTTCGGTCTCCCCTAGAGGGGGGGGGTTACCCACATATGCGGTCCTCTCCAAGGTTTCTCATAGTCATTCACCGACGTCCCACTGGGGTGAGTTTTTCCTTGCCCGTATGTGGGCTCTGTACCGAGGATGTCGTTGTGGCTTGTACAGCCCTTTGAGACACTTGTGATTTAGGGCTATATAAATAAACATTGATTGATTGATTGAATTTAATTGAATAGCAGATTAGCGCCACAATATATGTCAGATCTTTTAAAAATGTACACCGCCACAAGGTCTTTGACATCAGATGATTAGTTTCTTCTTGTTGTCCCAAATACCCGTTTAAAATCCAGAGGGGATTGTGCATTTTCTGCTATGGCTCCAAAACTTTGGAACAATATCTGTCTTGCTATTCAGACGGTTCCATCTTTAATGAGTTTTAAATCATGTCTGAAAACATATTTTTACTCTTTGGCTTTTAAAACAGCATGAGAGTTGGGTGATTTTAGTCTATTTTATTTTATTTTATATATATTATGTATTTATTCTCTTTATAGTTAAATGTTTTATACTATTGACTCTCATTGTATTTATGTTTTAACTCCTGTGCAGCAATGTGCTATGAAAATAAAGTGGATTGGATTGGATTGGATTAAATGCAATGAATGATAACCGAGATGGTGTACATGAACGGACAACATTTTTGGTGAAAAAATCCTTCAAAATTTAAAAAATGTTACGCGACAAGTCTCATTCAGAATGAATGGATGATATTAAGAAGTCCCACATTTTTCAATTGATAAAAAAACATTCAAACAATCTGTTTTCAAAAGCAATATCAATAGTATCAGTGTGGAAGTATACATTCCATAATATTGACTTATTTAAGAATAGTTTACTCTTCACCCCTTAATGTAAACATTTGCATTTGTCATCTGAGCAGTGACTACTTCATATTTCACCGTTTATGTCTTTGTACGAATGACTGTAATAATGGGATTGATACAGACGTCCCAATGACTACTTCATATTTCACCGTTTATGTCTTTGTAAGAATGACTGTAATAATGGGATTGATACAGACGTCCCAATGACTACTTCATATTTCACCGTTTATGTCTTTGTACGAATGACTGTAATAATGGGATTGATACAGACGTGCCAATCTGCTTTTCAATAACTGCAAAATCACATTGGTTCAGAATTGGCACTGTCTCAAAAGTTTACAATATTCTGCTAAATAGCCAACTTTATTGATCCCGAAGGGAAATTGTTTGACACAATAGGTCAGTGACAAGAGGAAAGGTAGCTAAAACACTCTCAAGAGCAATAAATAATTTGTAATATAAAAATATTGTGTGAACATACATTTCGATGCAACTGTTGTACCGAATATTATTACCGTACATTACAGAAGTTGTCACGTTTCTCAAACTCCAATGTCTTGTTGTTTTTTTCCATACAGAAAACAACAATTGAAAATGATTGGTTTCACGGTCAAAGTTCTGGCTTAATAAATGCTTTCCACTTGAATTACAGAAGTGCCATCCAACATGGCGACCAACATGAAAAGAGCGTCACGGTGGGCCTGCTGCTGGGGGTTCCTTCACCTCTAAGCCTTTTAATTGTCTGTCTCACTGAATCCATTAGAGACAATCTGTGGTATCAGTTACCATCTCATCAGCACTGTATTTACATAAACATGCATAATTAAGTGAAGCAGCCAAGAGGAATCAGTGGCTGTGATTACAGATGAACAGTTTGTTTATTTATTTACCCAAACACACTTTACAATCTGTGATTTGGGTGACACACACACATTAGGAAAAGTGGAAAGTTTACTCACAACACTCTCTCTCTCTTGTCAATCTTCATTCCTGGCTGCCACCGAAGTGTTGAAAAGACGACCAGTGTGTGCGCTCAATATTAGTGCTTCTGCTTGACTGATCTTTTCCATCCAATGCTCTATCGTGGTGCCTTCACTGTACCAACAAATTCGGCCGTTCAAATAAGCAAGCAAGCCTTAATTACGTAATGACGCTGGGCATGTTAACACAAAAATTGTCAACAACTGTGAAAAACGATACAAACCACCATACCTGCTAATAGAGTGGATCCTAGCTATTTGTAGGGATAACATCCAAAACCTTCTGCTTTGCAAAACATATACCGTATTTTCCGGACCATAGGGCGCACCGGGCTATAAGGCGCACTGCCGATGAGCGGGTCTAGTCAGGTGTTTTTTCATACAAAAGGCGCACCGGATTATTATAAGGCGCATTAAAGGGGTCATATTACTGTATTTTTTTTCTAAATTGAAAACACTTCCTTGTGGTCTACATAACATGTAATGGTGGTTCTTTGGTCAAAATGTTGCATAGATTATGTTTTACAGATCATCTTCAAGTTGGCCTAAGGGCCCTAGAGACTCCACGCAGCCGGACGGGAGGACCACCCTGCCTCACAAGCAACCGGGCCCTCACCGAGCAGGGCATCCGGAAGGGGTAGGCGGCGGGACCCAGGGTCCCTAGACACGCAGCCCGGCCATGGCAGCTAGGGACGCCGACCCTTGCTGGGCAAGCAGGCTCTGAACGCCCCAAAATAAACCCCGCGCCAAACCATTGATACAAACTCCAAAGCACAAAGCCGAAACAGGTCATTACACGATGATGCGACTTACACGCAGCTAATAAATTAATGTAATTAACAGCGTGTTATGCATGTGTTTAACTGTTGGCTTATGGCTAACAGTACAGCAGTGTTGAAAGAGGTAAATGCTTAAAACGCTTACTATGGTGAATCAAACAAATACTGTACACCCACACTACCGAATGTTCTCTTTATCCCATGCATGTCATACAGCACACATCTCATTGTGCAACTTGTGAATGTTTTAGGGGGAACTAAATTTGATCTCTGAAAGGGGTACAAATCATTCCCTAAGTTGGACCCCACCCAGACATGCAATACTGGTATATAGCTCATAAAAAACAAGATGTTTTTGTTATTTTTATTGTAAGTGGGCCAAATCACCTATAATTGAAAATATTATATAATGACAGGATTATAATAATAAGACATTCAACTTGTTATTATGCCAGATTTGGGACAGGTGCACTGCTTGTGTGTGCATGTCTGCTCCTTTGACCATTAGCGAGTAGCCAACTGCTCGCTACTAGCTAGCTTGAGGTGCTAATAACCGCCATAAAATAAAGAAGAAGAAGGAGTTTGAGTTAAAGTTAAAGTACCAATGATTGTCACACACACACTAGGTGTGGTGAGATCATCCTCTGCATTTGACCCATCACCCCCACCCCCTGGAAGGTGAGCGGAGCAGTGAGCATAAGCGGTGCACGCGCCTGGGAATCAATTTTGGTGATTTAACCCCCAATTCCAACCCTTGATACTGAGTGCCAAGCAGGGAGGTAATGGGTCCCATTTTTATAGTCTTTGGTATGACTCGGCCGGGGTTTGAACTCACGACCTACCGATCTCAGGGCGGACACTCTGACCACTTGGCCACTGAGTTGCTTCTTCTGTTGCTGTTATGAGTTAATAAAAGTTATTACTAGATAATAAATCAAACATCTCACCTGTATGGTAAAAACTTCCAGCACCAACTTTAAAAATCCACACACTACCAACTTTATATAATATGGCTCTCAACAAATGGAAGACCATCGCAACATCGCTTAAAAGCCTCTTTTTTCTGAGGAGTGAGATTATTCTGAATTTAGCAGCTCAAGGAACGCACAACTCTGAAAGATACAAACTTCCCATCAGTTAGTCCCAGTGAGGGCTGACATTGTAAGTTACCGTTCTTATTTAAAACGTTTAGCAATAGTGTTACATAATAACGCTCCAAAGCGTTCACGGAATTTGCCATTAGTGGTGGCAAATAGGGATGTCCGATAATGGCTTTTTGCCGATATCTGATATTCTGATATTGTCCAACTCTTAATTACCGATACCGATATCAACCCATACCGATATCAACCCATACCGATATATACAGTTGTGGAATTAACACATTATTATGCCTAATTTGGACAACCAGGTATGGTGAAGATAAGGTCCTTTTTAAAAAAATTAATAAAATAAAATAACATAAATAAATTAAAAACATTTTCTTGAATAAAAAAGAAAGTAAAACAATATAAAAACAGTTACATAGAAACTAGTAATTAATAAAAATGAGTAAAATTAACTGTTAAAGGTTAGTACTATTAGTGGACCAGCAGCACGCACAATCGTGTGTGCTTACGGACTGTATCCCTTGCAGACTGTATTGATATATATTGATATATAATGTAGGAATCAGAATATTAATAACAGAAAGAAACAACGCTTTTGTGTGAATGAGTGTAAATGGGGGAGGGAGATTTGTTGGGTTGATGTACTAATTGTAAGTGTATCTTGTGTTTTTTATGTTGACTTAATAAAAAAATAAATACAAAATATTTACCGATAATAAAAAAACGATACCGATAATTTCCGATATTACATTTTAAAGCATTTATCGGCCGATAATATTATCGAACATCTCTAGTAGCAAACCCAGAAAGTTGTAGATTGATGGGAGCAATCCATTCTGCCTCTAAGTCACTTTGAAAATGAATCCAAAAACTGCCAAAAGTACTTTTGTACTTAAAGTTAAAGTTAAAGTACCAATGATTGTCACACACACACTAGGTGTGGTGAAATTTGTCCTCTGCATTTGACCCATCCCCTTGTTCACCCCCTGGGAGGTGAGGGGAGCAGTGGGCAGCAGCGGTGCCGCGCCCGGGAATCATTTTTGGTGATTTAACCCCCAATTCCAACCCTTGATGCTGAGTGCCAAGCAGGGAGGTAATGGGTCCCATTTTTAGAGTCTTTGGTATGACTCGGCCGGGGTTTGAACTCGCAACCTACCGATCTCAGGGCGGACACTGTAACCACTAAGCCACTGAGTAGGTAATTTACATTCCGTAACCTGTATTATAACCAAGCTGTAGCGACATTGTTATTCTAAGAGCCAACACTGAGGAACTCATTTTGTAGTGACCGTAGGCTAGCTATGGCAAAAAAATAAGCTAGCTACTGCGTGAACAGCTTTTGAGTTTTTAATACACAACACATTGCAATAGGACACCAATCTGTACTCACTGAAAAACATGCACAATCATATTACAGTATCTGTAAAGTATTAGCCCACATTTCATGTTTTGTTTGTACACAGCTTGCTCGACACCGTATGTACTGTCGTTGCACTAACAAGCATGGCGTGCTCCATGTATCATGGACAGTTGCACGTTTGGTCCAGCTAGCCGGGGACGTTTTTTCCCCGGTTTATTTTGGGTAAGCACACCATTTATTTCGGCACGGCTTGACTCCAATTTCCACATTTTCAGCGTCAAAGTCACGCCGACCTTACTCTCCCGACTTCCATTTGCTGTGTGTTTGTGTTCGTTTCTGTAAGCAGCAGTTTATCCTCCATATGTTCAGCTTCAAAAAGATAAGGTTGTGAATACTCATTTGTCCAAAAATAGTTTTCTTCGTTGTCTCTTATGATTAGAACCCACTCGCGCTTGTTCCGAAAGTAGGAGCACACATTTGTTGCCGGAAGTCGGAAATGCGTTGCTATGGAAACATACACTACCGTTCAAAAGTTTGGGGTCACATTGAAATGTCCTTATTTTTGAAGGAAAAGCACTGTACTTTTCAATGAAGATAACTTTAAACTAGTCTTAACTTTAAAGAAACACACTGTATACATTGCTAATGTGGTAAATGACTATTCTAGCTGCAAATGTCTGGTTTTTGGTGCAATATCTACATAGGTGTATATAGGCCCATTTCCAGCAACTATCACTCCAGTGTTCTAATGGTACAATGTGTTTGCTCATTGGCTCAGAAGGCTAATTGATGATTAGAAAACCCTTGTGCAATCATGTTCACACATCTGAAAACAGTATAGCTCGTTACAGAAGCTACAAAACTGACCTTCCTTTGAGCAGATTGAGTTTCTGGAGCATCACATTTGTGGGGTCAATTAAACGCTCAAAATGGCCAGAAAAAGAGAACTTTCATCTGAAACTCGACAGTCTATTCTTGTTCTTAGAAATGAAGGCTATTCCACAAAATTGTTTGGGTGACCCCAAACTTTTGAACGGTAGTGTAAATCAATGTGCTGAGGAAAGAAGTTCCACTATTGCATACAATTACCAAAATACAGTAAATATTGTATTATAAAATATCATATTGTTATGAACGTGTCCCTTTTCAAAGTTATATTACTTGCAATGTGTATATAAAACGTTAATGGAGGGTTCGAACTGGACCAGATTGGTTACACATATTTGATGATGCTATATTATAATGCTGTACATTTTATTATTTGTTATCTTGTACCCCTCCCCCATAAAACTAAAAGTAATATTAAATGTTAATTTATCCATTTAATTCATTATTTACAGTATATGTATGTATTGTTTTCTGCATGTAAAACTATTTTTTCTCTATGAAATGTGTATATAGGCAACAATTGCCTTAGTTTTGGACGTTTTAAAAAGGATTAATCTACTAATAAAAACTGAGGTAAGCAATATATGACAAAAATTACATTGCATTCTTGGACCTTCTCTCTCCGGTGTGTTTTGGTGTTACATCTTATTGGTGTGTGTTGTACCTGAAAACATCCGGACTTTCATGTCATATATTAGCATCAGTAATGACGGCACAATCTCCATTAGCATCTGTGTAAGTATTATGGTCTACCCTCTGTCCTTCAGCAGGATTCAAGCATCTAATTTGTTTAATGTATTCTACTGCCTGTGAATCCAAAAAATATATATCTCATGGGGCTTTACTTTCAAAAAGTGATTCAAATGTTGAACCGAACTTGACATTTTGTGATGTTACTGCCTGCATTCAACTATAACAATGCAACTGTTAGGGTGGCAATATATTTAAATGTATTATACAACAAGAATGGTCAGATAATTGCTTAAGTTTTAGCTTTTAGCTTTTCTTTAGCATTCATGACATTGCTTTGAACCTAAAATAATTATATCCATCCATCCATTTTCTACCGCTTGTCCCTTTCGGGTCGCGGGGGGTCGCTGGAACCTATCTCAACTGCATTCGGGCGGAAGGCGGTGTACACCCTGGACAAGTCGCCATCTCATCACAGGGCCAACACAGATTGTTTTTGTAAATACTATTGTACAAATTAAATTCACTAAGCAACAGTGTTGGGTTAGTTACTGAAAACCAGTAATTAGTTACAGTTACTAGTTACTTTATTTCAACAGTAACTCCGTTACTAACTCAGTTACTTACACCAAAAAGTAATGCGTTACTGTGAAAAGTAATTATTTAGTTACTTCTTTTTTCTTTTTTTTTTTTAATTTAAGGCTCCCATTAATGCCCTTTTAGCCTTAATTTCAGTACTGTTATTGCACTGGAGAATAATACAATCTGTTGATCAACTTGACATGCATTTGCATCACTGAACTCTGCTGAGCAATGTGGTCTACATACAACACACAAAGACAAAGATATGTTTCAAAGGGCCAATTTATTTTGGGCCAGAACAATTTGAAAAAACTATTTTAAATAGCTGCAACATAACATACATAAGTAACAAACCGCAAAATAACAACAAGCTGTAAACCTGGCTTCATCCAAGGAAGGCACACATGACATGATTATATGTCATGTCCCTATATACAGCACACATACTGCTATACACACGCCTAACCAGGCGTTTTTTTCTCTCAAGGAATTCGGAAATAAAATCATGTCTTCAGGAGATCAACACTGTACTGAAGCCGAGAACACTCTACGCATTTCCCCAGTTTTAGTTTAGAGAAAAGAATGGCCTGGCCCACTAGGATCCCTCTTTATGTTTGTGAACTTTATAATCTATACATTTAGAGTGATGTGATAATCCAACACTCTAGAAGTCTAGAATGAAAGAGTATATAAGATAATTGACAGAGTGTGTGTACCTTCAGTGCTGAATGATGAGCAGAGGCAGAATTTGGAGTGTCTTCTTTAGCTTGCTTTCCATTTTTATGTGCTTACTGTCCACTGTGTCCACGCCTGCTATAATGCTAATTAGCTGCCTGAAAGCGGGTGACCCCACTGTAGAAATAGCCTGCATGTCTTCTAGCACATACGCTGCAATGGCTCTATCAATGTTGTCCTGGCTAGCAGCCCCTCCGTTAAAATCCTTAGGTGGTGGTGGAGGTGGAGGTGAAGTGGCATCGGAGTCTGTGTCTCTCTTTACTAGCTTCGTCGAAGCATGTTGCTTTTGTAGCTGTTTCAGCAGATTTGAATTGCTGTTTTGGGCAGTAGATAGGATATTTGATCCAAGACACAACTTACATTTAACTAAAATGTTATTTTCTTTGTGTTCATCAAAAGAAAAGTAGTGAGAATATCTCCATGTTAAGAACTTCGGCTCCGCCATGATGTCTTGTTAGTAAACACAGACACGCCCCCCAGCCCCACACACACCCACACACAGCGCACCTCTTCTCTTCCTTGTGACACAGGAAGAATCAGAAGGACAACACCGCAGCTCTCCAATAAAACACACTCAAATCTTCTCAGTTTCTAGCCGATACTATATAAAAAATAACGTAAAATAACGCATCATGTAGTAACGGTAACTGAGTTACTGAATATAAAAAATAACGCGTTAGACTACTAGTTACCGCCGAAAATAACGGCGTTACAGTTAGTCCCAACACTGCTAAGCAATTGCTTAGTGAATTTGCTAATGGTCTTTCGCCGAGAAATTGACTTTAGCTTACAACAAAACCAAACTCAGGAACATCTGAGGCAGACCAATTCACTTCTTAAAATGTGTTAAAACATGTCTTTTACAGTGTTTTACTTGATTAAGTCCCTTAGTGAAGTTTAGGAAACACTTAGGATGTCATGTGACAGTCATGTGAGTGTCCCAGGATTTTTTCCAAAATTGTTGTGTGTCAAGTTAGGGTTTTTTGTTTGTGTTTTAGCAATATGGCTAATTTTAAACCAATTCAACAATTGAAATGCTTTATTAGGGTGTCAAATATTACAATTCAACTATTCTTACTATGTATATTTATTCACATAATTTATGTAAAACAAGCCCGCTAACTTACTATATTATTACTGTCATGATCCATGGTCCGGATCATGTTTTTGTGTTTTCTGTTAATTTTGGACTCCTTTTGTTATTTGTTGTGCTCCTGTGAGTTTGTTTTGGTTGTCATGGTCACTCTTTGTGTGCACCTGTCTCTGATTAGTGCTCGCCCGCTCACCTGCTTCCCGAGCGCTAATCAGAGGCATTATTTAAGTTGCCTTTGCCAGTCACTCGTCCTGCTCTCATTGTGTTTGCTCCATGCACTTGTCACGTGAGTTTTTGAGTTCTAGTGTTCCTTGTCTTTTGCCTATGCTAAGTAATAGTTCCTTAACTTCCCGTGCGCTCTGCACGCATCCCTGTTGTTTTTGTTTATTGGATGATTTATGATAAATAAATCACTTCCTACCTTACGCCTTCGTCCGGAGCCGTTCCTTTGCATTGGGAGAACAACCGCGCAGCAAGCTGCGACCCCGCGATCGTGACAGAATGAGAGCAGCATCCGTTCTCCCGCAAACGGACCAGAGGGAGATGGATGAAGGTACGCGCATGGTGTTGCGAGCGATGGAAGTGGAGACGCTTCGCTATTCGACGGAGGAGAGGTCGAACCTTATGTGGGGACCTGGAGGCTCCCTGATCCCCATCGACTCCCTCTGGTCCGAAGACATCGCCGCTACACAGCAGTACCGGACGCGCAGGCAAAGGCGGAAGCCGTCCAGAAGGGCTTCGCCTCGCCGTCAGAACGCGTCACTCCCGCAAGCTCCTCCCCCGGACCGAAGCAAGTTGCAGGCAGCCCAGTATCCTTCCCCCGATGACGTCACTCCGTCCACGGCTGATGACGTCATGGCCCAGAATTTTTTTTTTCTGAATTCTGTCTCCTTGCGTCAACAACCTCCTAAAGACTTTAATTCTAAAATTATACCTTGTCAGGACATTCTTTTGAAATTTAGATGTCAGCCACAGTCTCCTTCTGAGTGCCAAGCTCCGCCCCCTAGGACTCTAGCCCCGCCCACGTCAGTGACTTTTTCCTCTCATCCTCCCAAAAGACCTCAGGTGGGGGGTGGGAAAAGACATTTTGGACAATTTAGAGGGGAGGATTTTGCCCCCCTCCTGACTTCCCGCCACCCACCCGTAAAGACTGTTCCAGACCGCAAGCAGCGCGTCTGGTATCCGCCCCTTGAGGGGGGGGCTGGGGCCGGGAGCTGTGCTGGTGGGGCTGCTCGGCTGCGCCCAGCCAGGCAGCAACCTCCATCCCGGCCGCCACCACCAGTCTTTCGGCCTGCCAAGCCGCAACCTCCAGCCCGTCCTCCACCACCAGTCCGTCGGCATGCCAAGCCGCAACCCCCAGCGAGACCACCTCTGCCATGCTCATGGCTAACCTCAGCCCGGGTGGGCCTGCAGACGCCACCAGCATCTCCGGTGGGCCTGCAGACGCCACCAGCATCTCCGGTGGGCCTGCAGAAGCCGCCAGCATCTCCGGTGGGCCTGCAGACGCCACCATCTCCAGTTCCTGTACCTGCTCCTCGGCAGACGCCTGCACCTGCTCCTCGGCAGACGCCTGCACCTGCTCCTCGGCAGACGCCTGCACCTGCTCCTCGGCAGACGCCTGCACCTGCTCCTCGGCAGACGCCTGCACCTGCTCCTCGGCAGACGCCTGCACCCGCTCCTCGGCAGACGCCTGCACCCGCTCCTCGGCAGACGCCTGCACCTGCTCCTCGGCAGACGCCTGCACCTGCTCCTCGGCAGACGCCTGCACCTGCTCCTCGCCAGACGCCTGCACCTGCTCCTCGCCAGACGCCTGCACCTGCTCCTCGCCAGACGCCTGCACCTGCTCCTCGGCAGACGCCTGCACCTCGGCAGACGCTTGCACCTCGGCAGACGCCTGCACCTCGGCAGACGCCTGCGCCTGCACCTCGGCAGACGCCTGCGCCTGCTCCTCGGCAGACGCCTGCGCCTGCTCCTCGGCAGACGCCTGCACCTGCTCCTCGCCAGACGCCTGCACCTGCACCCCGCCAGACGCCGGTGGTACTTGTACCACGCCAGACGCCGGTGGTACCTGCACCACGCCAGACGCCGGTGGTACCTGCAAGCACGCCAGACTCACCGGTGGTACCTGCAATCACGCCAAACTCGCCGGTGGTACCTGCAACCACACCAGACTCGCCAGTGGTACCTGCAACCACGCCAGACTCGCCGGTGGTACCTGCTGCCACGCCTGACTCGCCGCCGGTGCATGCTGCCACGCCTGCCTCGCCGCCGGTGCCTGCTGCCACGCCTGCCATGACGGCGCCGGTGCCTGCTGCCACGCCTGCCATGACGGCGCCGACACGCCCACCTCCTCGTCGACCACGGATGTGGCCGCTCCCTGGTCGTCCGCCTCGCCAAGTGCGCCCACCTCCCCGTCGGCCACGAATGTGGCCATTCCCTGGTCGCCCGCCTCGCTTGCTGCAGCGGCGTTCCACTCGCCGCCGCCACTTGACTTTGCCTCGGTGGATTCGGGGACACTTGGCCTGGCGACCCACCTCCAAGTCCTCCCTCCGCCCGCCCGTGACTTTTGACCCTGCTTGTTTTTTTGTTTTTGGTTTTCATATGGACATCTTGTATCTGTCCTTGAGGAGGGGGTACTGTCATGATCCATGGTCCGGATCATGTTTTTGTGTTTTCTGTTAATTTTGGACTCCTTTTGTTATTTGTTGTGCTCCTGTGAGTTTGTTTTGGTTGTCATGGTCACTCTTTGTGTGCACCTGTCTCTGATTAGTGCTCGCCCGCTCACCTGCTTCCCGAGCGCTAATCAGAGGCATTATTTAAGTTGCCTTTGCCAGTCACTCGTCCTGCTCTCATTGTGTTTGCTCCATGCACTTGTCACGTGAGTTTTTGAGTTCTAGTGTTCCTTGTCTTTTGCCTATGCTAAGTAATAGTTCCTTAACTTCCCGTGCGCTCTGCACGCATCCCTGTTGTTTTTGTTTATTGGATGATTTATGATAAATAAATCACTTCCTACCTTACGCCTTCGTCCGGAGCCGTTCCTTTGCATTGGGAGAACAACCGCGCAGCAAGCTGCGACCCCGTGATCGTGACAATTACGGGAAAACAAGAATTACACAATAATTACATGCAAAAATTAATGAATTAATTGCCATCAGCTTTAAGTATATTAGTGAATAAAAATGTTGCTACGTTGTTGAGCAAAAGTATTATCGGCCTACATTTACTCCGTTACATTGACTTAAGTAACTTTTTGGATAAATTGTACTTGTACTTTTTGGCAAAATACCTTTTACTTTTACCTAAGTATTTTTGTGAAAAAGAAGCAGTACTTTTTCTTCGTTATATTGAGTTTTATTCCCATTGGAACATTTATTTTAATCTACTGGTTACTGCTTGCAGAGACAGTTACCCAATACCTGAGTCATTTTTTTCACTGAATACTTACTCTTAGTCAGGTAATTATTTGAATGGCTACTTTTTTCTTTTACTTGGGTCATATTAATTTAAAGCGGAGGTTTTCAACAGGGGGTCCATGACTTCCAGGGGTCCGCAGAGATACTGCAGGAGGGGTCGTGACATTTTTGGCCGATAGGACTTTTTTGTAATACAAATCTTCCAATAATTCAAATGCCTTTAAATACACATTAAAATTAATTAAACACACTGTAAATTAGAAATAGCATTGGTATGGCCATACTACTCCCTGTAATTTGCAGTTTTAAAATAAAAATATGAACAAAGAAATATATTGTTATATTCATTTGGCATTAAAGATAGAAAGTGATTAGCAATGTAGTGCCTGCTCGCGATTACCGCACAAGCTGCAGCGCTACAGTTAGCACATTAGTTGTCAGCTAGCGATTAGTGTGCTAATTGTCAGCTAGCCATTAGCGCCGCTATACTTTGGTATTGGAATACCTTCTTAGCCTATTGCACAATAATAAATGACCTGAAAGAGGAACTGGTTGACGGTAGGAATGGTGTTCCTGGGATTAAAGGCCTCATCTTTTCTCCTCCAAACATATTGCTGGGTATTATGGCCAAACAGCTAAATTTTTGTTTCATCTGACATCACATGGACAAAGATAAGACCTTCTGAAGGAAAGTTCTGTGGTCAGATGAAATAAAAATTGAGCCGTTTGGCCACAATACCCAGCAATATGTTTGGAGGAGAAAAGGTTAGGCCTTTAATCCCAAGAACACCATACCTACCTTCAAGCATGGTGGTGGTAGTATTATGGGCCTGTTTTGTTGCCAATGGAACTGGTGATTTACAGAGAGTAATTGGGACAATGAAAAAGGAGGATTACCTCCAAATTCTTCAGGACAACCTAAAATCATCAGCCCGGAAGTTGGGTCTTGGGCGCAGTTGGGTGTTCCAACAGGACAATGACCCCAAACACACCTCAAAAGTGGTAAAGGAATGGCTAAATCAGGCTAGAATTAAGGTTTTAGAATGACCTTCCCAAAGTCCTGACTTAAACGTGTGGACAATGCTGAAGAAACAAGTTCATGTCAGAAAACCAACAACGTTAGCTGAACAGCACCGATTTTGTCAAGAGGAGTGGTCAAAAATTAAACCAAAAGCTTCTGGATGGCTACCAAAAGTGCCTTATTGCAGTGAAACTTGCCAAGGGACATGTAAACAAATATTAACATTGCTGTATGTATACTTTTGACCCAGCAGATTTAGTCACATTTTCAGTAGACCCATAATAAATGTATAAAAGAACCAAACATCTTGAATATTTTTTGTGACCAACAAGTATGTGCTCCAATCACTCTATCACAAAAAAAATAAGAGTTATAGAAATTATTGGAAACTCAAGACAGCCATGACATTATGTTCTTTACACGACTGTGTATATATATATATATATATATATATATATATATATATATATATATACATATACGTGTGTGTATATATATATATATATATATATATATATATATATATATATATATATATATATATATATATATATATATATATATATACATATATGTATGTATATGTATATGTAAATATATATATACTGTATATGTATGGTATATGTATATTTGGGGTGTAACGGTACGTGTATTTGAATTGAACCGTTCTGTCCGGAGGTGTACCGAACGAGTTTCCACACGGACATATTGAGTAGCGTACTGCATGTTGTGTAAACGATGCATACTGAGGCACAACACACGGCATGCTAGCAGCTAACGAGCTACGATAGACTGACCATACGTCCTCTTTTCACCGGACATGTCCTCTTTTGCGGAGCTGTCCGGGGGGAGTTTCTTAAATGCCTCAAATGTCCTGCATTTTGAGTTAGGGTTGCGTGTATTTTCAATGTACGTTCAGGGTTAAGAAGGGGTTAAAAACAAAACAAATTGTGCATGCAGCAGCATTTGTGAGGGAGGGGCAGAGACAGAGAGAGCGACAAAGTTATGATAAACGCGCATGCGTCGCCAGGCTCTGCTTTTTATCGATAGATTTATCAGATTTAATTCTTTATTATCTATAGCAGGGGGGTCAAAAGTGTGCCCCGGAGGCCATTTGCAGCCCACAGCTAATGTTTTAAAGGCCCACGGCACATTCTAAAAATACTATTAAAATAAACAAAAACAACAAAAGTGAAATAAAAAAGCTTAAAGGTTAAATGTAATTTAGAAAAAGTTGCAATGTTGACTAATAAAACAAAGCTGGTTTTTTTTCTTTCAAACTGTCATTGCTTCAAGACTTCAAGATGGCGGCGCTTCAGGGCGGCAGCTTCTTGCGAGCACTCTTGGAAGTGTAGACCGATTTGGCAAAAATACCCGTCAATTCAGTCAATTTCATGGCTGGCTCACAGCGTGTTCACTCCGTCATCACTTACGACCGACTTACGATTCTGGATGTGGAGAGATCGGGCCATTTTGGGCTGAAAGATGCGTGTACGGTGGACCTACTCGCTAGCTTGGGAATTCTTCGCGAGCTACATCCAGCAGTGGCCTTTGAAGCAGCGGCGTCCACTACCAGCGGAGACCGTCAACGAAAGAGACGTAAGCGGTGTGCTCGGAAGCAGAAGCGGGGATGTCGGGCGGGGCTAACAACAAAGCTAAAGGCGTTGTTGTTAGCGGGGCTAACGCTAAAGGCTAATCCTCAAAGAAGCGCTAATAAGGAGTCTGTTAAACTAGAACTAGCCAGTGCCAGGCTGGATAATCCCTGCACACATAGCAATTCTCTTAAAATAATATACAACTCACATAATGTTTTTTCTGCGTCAGAGGTGGACATGCATTTTACTGAGGTGGCAAACAATCTAAAAATTCCTGTCGTATCAATTCCTAGATATGGTCGAAGTTATTTAAAGTGCACTACGCATAATAAACGTAACATTATTAATATTGCTACTACGGATACTTTCAACAAAAACTCCTCAAAACAGCCCACTACCTATAATATGGGCTTTTTAAACATAAGATCATTGTCTTCCAAAACGTTATTAGTTAATGAAGTCATTAGAGACAACAATCTTGATGTCGTTGGTCTAGCCGAGACCTGGCTCAAACCAGACAATTTTTTGCGCTGGGTGAGGCGTCTCCTCCTGGCTATACGGGAACGCATATTGCCCGTCCCATTAAAAGGGGTGGGGGTGTTGCACTAATATACAACAAAAACGTTAGCCTTACCTCGGATCTAAATAATAAATATAACTCGTTTGAGGTGCTTACTTTGAGGTTTGTCACACCGCTGCCTCTGCCTCTGGGAAACTTATCAAGGAGCTTTTTGTATTATTAGGTCCATCAGTGTTAAATATTATAAACTTATCACTTTCCTCTGGCACTGTTCCCCTAGCATTCAAAAAAGCGGTTATTCATCCTCTACTCAAAAGACCTAACCTCAATCCTGCCCTCATGGTAAACTACCGGCCGGTGTCCCACCTTCCGTTTATCTCGAAAATCCTCGAAAAAATTGTCGCACAGCAGCTAAATGAACACTTAGCGTCTAACAATCTCTGTGAACCTTTTCAATCCGGTTTCAGGGCAAATCACTCTACGGAGACAGCCCTCGCAAAAATGACTAATGATCTATTGCTAACGATGGATTCTGATGCGTCATCTATGTTGCTGCTTCTTGATCTTAGCGCCGCTTTCGATACTGTTGATCATAATATTTTATTAGAGCGTATCAAAACGCGTATTGGGATGACAGACTTAGCCTTGTCTTGGTTTAACTCGGCATGGCGAAGTTGGTAGAGTGGCTGTGCCAGCAATCGGAGTGTTGCTGGTTACTGGGGTTCAATTCCCACCTTCTACCTTCCTAGTCACGTCCGTTGTGTCCTTGGGCAAGACACTTCACCCTTTGCCTCTGATGGCTGCTGGTTAGCACCTTGCATGGCAGCTCCCGCCATCAGTGTGTGAATGTGTGTGTGAATGGGTAAATGTGGAAATACTGTCAAAGCGCTTTGAGTACCTTAAAGGTAGAAAAGCGCTATATAAGTATAACCCATTTATCATTTATCATTTATCTTACTGACAGGATGCAGTGTGTCTCCCATAACAATGTGACCTCGGACTATGTTAAGGTAACGTGCGGAGTTCCCCAGGGTTCGGTTCTTGGCCCTGCACTCTTTAGTATTTACATGCTGCCGCTAGGTGACATCATACGCAAATACAGTGTTAGCTTTCACTGTTATGCTGATGACACTCAACTCTACATGCCCCTAAAGCTGACCAACACGCCGGATTGTAGTCAGCTGGAGGCGTGTCTTAATGAAATTAAACAATGGATGTCCGCTAACTTTTTGCAACTCAACGCTAAGAAAACGGAAATGCTGATTATCGGTCCTGCTCAACACCGACATCTATTTAATAATACCACCTTAACATTTGACAACCAAACAATTACACAAGGCGACTCGGTAAATAATCTGGGTATTATCTTCGACCCAACTCTCTCGTTTGAGTCACACATTAAGAGTGTTACTAAAACGGCCTTCTTTCATCTCCGTAATATCGCTAAAATTCGTTCCATTTTGTCCATAAATGATGCTGAGATCATTATCCATGCGTTCGTTACATCTCGTCTCGATTACTGTAACGTTTTATTTTCGGGCCTCCCTATGTCTAGCATTAAAAGATTACAGATGGTACAAAATGCGGCTGCTAGACTTTTGACAAAAACAAGAAAGTTTGATCATATTACGCCTATACTGGCTCACTTGCACTGGCTTCCTGTGCACCTAAGATGCGACTTTAAGGCTTTACTACTTACGTATAAAATACTACACGGTCAAGCTCCTGCCTATCTTGCCGATTGTATTGTACCATATGTCCCGGCAAGAAATCTGCTTTCAAAGAACTCCGGCTTATTAGTGATTCCCAGAGCCCAAAAAA
Source organism: Entelurus aequoreus (assembly GCF_033978785.1). Taxonomy (NCBI): domain Eukaryota; kingdom Metazoa; phylum Chordata; class Actinopteri; order Syngnathiformes; family Syngnathidae; genus Entelurus; species Entelurus aequoreus. The sequence continues at coordinate 28,589,873 of NC_084751.1, read as the reverse complement.
AAGTCTGCGGGCTATAGAGCGTTTTCTATTCGGGCTCCAATACTATGGAATGCCCTCCCGGTAAAAGTTAGAGATGCTACCTCAGTAGAAGATGCTACCTAAGTCTCATCTTAAAACTCATTTGTATACTCTAGCCTTTAAATAGACTCCCTTTTTAGACCAGTTGATCTGCCGTTTCTTTTCTTTTCTTTTCTACTCTGCTCCCAACCCGTGGTGGACCGCTAGCCTGTTCATCGGATGGGGACATCTCTACGCTGCTGACCCGTCTCCGCTCGGGATGGTTCCTGCTGGCCCCACCATGGACTGGACTTTTGCTGATGTGTTGGACTTTCACAATATTATGTCAGACCCACTCGACATCCATTGCTTTCGGTCTCCCCTAGAGGGGGGGGGGTTACCCACATATGCGGTCCTCTCCAAGGTTTCTCATAGTCATTCACATTGACGTCCCACTGGGGTGAGTTTTCCTTGCCCGTATGTGGGCTCTGTACCGAGGATGTCGTTGTGGCTTGTACAGCCCTTTGAGACACTTGTGATTTAGGGCTATATAAATAAACATTGATTGATTGATTGATTGCTCAAAACATAATATTGAATCAAAATCATTAAATCAATGTTATTATGAATTATTGACCAATCCAAGGTTCCGATTACCGGTACTTCACATCAAATATTCCACTAAGAAAAATATTTTTGGTGGAAGATTTTGCAAATTTGGTAAATAAATAATCCAAAAATTTATATTTTGTTGTTCTCCTACTGTACCGAAAATGAACCGAACCGTGACCACTAAACCGAGGTACATACTGAGCCGAAATTTTTGTGTACCGTTACACCCCTTATGTATATATATATATATATATATATATATATATATATATATATATATATATATATATATATATATATATATATATATATATATATATATATATATATATACACAGTATGTATATATATGCTAACAGGGGAACAGCTAGCATACTTCTAACATGGTGCCAAGTAACGGAATCCATGATTATTAGGTTTACAATGTACAATATTAGCTAAAAGTGTAGAAATAACTTTAGCTTGCTATCAATATCATGCTAACATTAACATGCTAATAGTTGAAGAGCTAACATACTTCTAAGATGGGGGCAAGTAACGAAATACATGTTTGTTAGGTTAAAAAATACGAAACTAGGTAAAAATGCTAGCATAAAACATTAATATGCTAACATTAGCATGGTAACAGTGAAACAGCTAGCATACTTTTAAGATGGCACCAAGTAACGGAATCCATGGCTATTAGGTTAAAAAGTTAAAAATGTGCTAAAATGCTAACATGAAAGGTTAACATGCTAAAATTAGAATGGTAACAGGGGAACAGCTAGCATACTTATAAGATGGCACCAAGTAACGGAATCCATGATTATTAGGTTTTACATGTTCAAAATAGGCTAAAATGCTAGCATAAAACTAACAGGTGAAAGGCTAGCATTCTTTTAAAATGGTGCCAAGTAACGAAATCCATGATTATTGGGTTAAAAAGTACAAAATAAGCTCAAATGCTAGCAAAAACTATTAGCATGCTAATAGTAACATGACAACAGGGGAACAGCTACTATACTTCTAAGATGGCACCAAGTAACGGAGTTGTTAGCGTATAATTATTAGCACACTAATTTTAGCATGCTAACAGGTGAAAGGGAAGCATACTTTTAACATGGCCCAAGTAACACAATCCATGACTATTAGGTTAAAAAGTATGAAATTAGATCCAATGCTAGCATTAAACGTTAGCATGCTAACATTAGCATAATAACAGGTGAACAGCTAGCATACATTCAAAATGACGGCATTTAATAACATTCATGAGCTGAACATGTTGGTGTTAGAACTAATTGAATCGGTTGAGAAATGTGGGAATTGTTGAACTTTGAAAAAATGTCCTGTTCATTTCAATGAGGATTTCCTGATAATATGGGAATTTCGGGAAAAGCGGGTTATTCTCATAACTATACCAACATTTGAAGATTCACACTACATTTCAGTACTGCTTCTGCTCTTCACTTCTCAAACCATTTTACCCTTTAATCTATTTCAACTTTGAAATAATTTCTACATTGCACTAGTATTTCAGTTTAGCGTCAGCTCTTCAACATTCAAACCATTTTAGCATTTAAATGATTTCAACATTCAAAACATTTCTATGTTGACCCTACATTACATTAGCATTTCAGTTCAGCGTCAGCTCTTCGACATTCTAACCACTTTGACATTTAATCTATTTTTACATTCATACTGCATTCAGTCAGCATTTAAAGGCCTACTGAAATGAATTTTTTTTATTTAAACGGGGATAGCAGATCTATTCTATGTGTCATACTTGATCATTTCGCGATATTGCCATATTTTTGCTGAAAGGATTTAGTATAGAACAACGACGATAAAGATTGCAACTTTTGGTATCTGATAAAAAAAAGGCTTGCCCCTACCGGAAGTAGCGTGACGTAGTCAGTTGAACATATACGCAAAGTTCCCTATTGTTTACAATGATGGCCGCATGAAGTGAGAGAGATTCGGACCGAGAAAGCGACAATTTCCCCATTAATTTGAGCGAGGATGAAAGATTTGTGGATGAGTAAAGTGCAAGTGAAGGACTAGTGGGGAGTTGAAGCTATTCAGATAGGGAAGATGCTGTGAGAGCCGGCGGTGACCTGATATTCAGCTGGGAATGACTACAACAGTAAATAAACACAAGACATATATATACTCTATTAGCCACAACACAACCAGGCTTATATTTAATATGCCACAAATTAATCCTGCATAAAAACACCTGCGTGTTTGTTACGCTAGCTCCTAGCTCCTCTGCTAGCTCCTAGCTCCATAGAACACGCCAATACAATTCAAACACCTGATCAACACACACAATCACTCAGCCCAAAAGACCGTTCACCTAACCCAAGGTTCATAAAGCTTATATATTTTTAAAAAGTTACGTACGTACGCAAAAAAAAGTTGCGCACATACGGTCAAGCGATCAAATATTTAGAAGCCAAAGCTGCATACTCACAGTAGCACGTCTGCGTCTTTGTCATCCAAATCAAAGTAATCCTGGTAAGAGTCTGTGTTGTCCCAGTTCTCTACAGGCGTCTGTGTATCGAAGTCAAAAGTCCTCCTGGTTAGAGTCTCTGTTATCCGAGTTCTTCCATCTTGACTGCATCTTCCGGGAATGTAAACAAAGAAGCGCCGACTGTGTACTGTTGTTGCTGACTACGTTCGAAAAATACGTCCATTTCGCACCGACAACTTTCTTCTTTGCTTGCTCAGCTTCCTTCTCCATAATGCAATGAACATGATTGCAACAGATTCACGAACACAGATGTCCAGAATACTGTGGAATTATGAAATGAAAACAGAGCTTTTTCATATTGGCTTCAATGTGGAAGGCATACCCGTGTTCGCCGGTCTACGTCACGCGCATACGTCATCCTCAGAGGCGTTTCGAACCGGAAGTTTAGCGGCAAATTTAAAATGTCACTTTATAAGTTAAAAATGGCATGTGTTATAATGTTAAGATTTCATCATTGATATATAAACTATCAGACTGCGTGGTCGGTAGTAGTGGGTTTCAGTAGGCCTTTAAGTTCAACTTCAGCACTTCAGGAATTTCCTCATTTAGTTTACAAGTTAAAATGCAGGAAAAAAAAACAAGAAAAAAAAAACATGTGTGCTGGTCTCTCACAAAGATTGTCAATAGTAAAAAAGTGCAGTTTCCTCTTAGATATCAGTTTAATTGAAATGAAATTGGCCTGAAAAATATTGAAGACCCCTGCTCTAAAGTAATGGTACTGTTATTTCATTACAGTTTTTGGCTACTCTACCCGCCTCTGCCAAGTAAACTTTAAATCATTTGTAATTTTTGTTTAGGTTTGTGGTTTCTCTCGGGTGATGCACTTTCCATGTGAAGGTAAGAAGACATGCTGTCTTTTACTAGTCCATAAAATGGACCTAAAGTAATTTTTCATTTGATGGGCTCCTTTTAGCCGGTTAACTGCTCTGATCCTTCCTCAGGGATGTTCAAACTAAATGAGCCTCCGTCTACACGGCTTTAAATAACCTGGCTTATAAATCAAGCGAGCTTGCCTGTTTGAATCTTAATCAGAAGTGTCAAACATGCAGGTTTGACGCAGACGTCGTCTTGTACTGCACCTTGAAATCAAATCTTTGATGCAAAATGAAGAATTTGTTCCACTCATTGAAAACAAGACTTAAAATATATGATTGCTTAATTGACACAATATATGACTAATAGTTAGCTCATCTTTACATACATTGCAGCAGATCCATGGGACAAAAACATCATTATCATCATGTTCTTAATGCACTCTCACATTCTATTGATGCTCAACATATTTAGTTACCCTGTTGGTGTTTTCCTAACACACCAGCAGCTTCATTAGGCGTCACCCTTGTTGGACAGAGAGCTGCTTACTGGGTTTCAAACATGCACCATCAAACACACACCAGGACACACATATCAGCTGCCTCATAAAACCACAGCGTTCCTCTCTGACAGTCCTCCAGCCAGCAAGGCTGAGAACATTAAAATCCTTTTTAGAGGCATCACATTTGATTGAGAAAAAAAGGCGCAATTTACTGATTAAAAGGAATATCAATTTGGAGCTCAATTACATTTATAAAAAAACATCAATTGGACCTGTTTTCATAAGTATTTAATATTCAGTCCTGTTTGCACTGATTCCAGCAAATATACCTCAAATTGCTAACAATTACTGCGCTTTGGCATGGTCTACTGGCCGCACAGAGAACCGGTGGTTAACATATTGGCCTCACAGTCAGGAGATCCAGGTTGGACTCACATGTGAGGAATTATGTGTGTTCTCCTCGTGATAGTGTTAGTTTTTGTACAGTTTCACATCCCAAAACATGCATATTATGTTAACTGTTGAGTGTCAATTGTCCGTAGGTGTTGTTTGTCTTTATGTGTTCTGTAAAGGTGGAAAAAATATTGGTATTAATTATAAACCGCGGTAAAATTTCCGACACTAAGTATTACCGTTTCAATTTTTAAAATTATTTTGAAATTGTGATTGATAACCGCACATCGATAAAAGTCACAGACCGGTGTGCTAATTGCTTGCTAGCTTAAATGCTCACATGAATACAAGAGTCATTAACGCTTTTCCCTAATACGAACATCATACTCCAATCTCAACTTGTATGAACACATTACTGTCTGACGACTTGTCCTGGGTGTACACTGCCTTCCGCCCAAGTGCAGCTGGGATAGTCTTCCATTGCCATGTTACAATGGAGAACAGCAGTTGGCTGCTCAGTTCAGCAGAAAAGACAGAAGTCCAAATTGCCCTCGTCCTGGAAGGCAGAGCACTGCAGATCCTCACCGAGGATCCTCCCAGAGCCCAAAAAATGTCTGCGGTCTATTCGGGCGCCATTACTCTGGAATGCCCTACCGGTAACAGTTAGAGATGTTACCTCAGTAGACGCATTTAAGTCCTATCTTAAAAGTCATTTGTATACTCTAGCCTTTAAATAGACCATTTTTCGACCAGTTGATCTGCCGTCTCTTTTTTCTGCTCTGCCCCCCTCTCCTGCGCGGAGAGGTTATCAGGGAGCCACGGTTAATCTTCCATGGAGGATGCGCTAGCTGTTCCAAGTTGGACGGGGGATGGAACACTCTTCTGTGCATCAGTTGATGACATCTCTGCGCTGCTGACTTGTCTGCATACAAGGGGATCCCCGGCTTTCCCCATTGTGGACTGGACTCTCACATTTAGACAGTGTTTTTCAACCACTGTGCAGCGGCACACTGGTGTGCCGTGAGATCCAGTCTGGTGTGCCGTGGGAGATTATGTAATTTCACATAAATGGGTTAAAAATATTTTTTGCAAACCAGTAATTAGAATCCGCAAATAATGTGCCGCTGTTGACTGTCTGTACTGTTTAGAGCTCGGCAGAGTAACCGTGTAATACTCTTCCATATCAGTAGGTGGCAGCAGGTAGCTAATAGCTTTGTCGTGATCACAATATGGAGACGAAAGCGGGAGGCAGCATGCAGGTCAAAAGGTATCTAATGCTTAAACCAAAAATAAACAGAGGGCGAGTGCCGCTAAGAAAATGCATTGAAGCGTAGGGATGGCTATGCAAAACGAAACTAAAACTGAACTGGCTACAAAGGAAACAAAAACAGAATGCTGGACGACAGCAAAGACTTACAGAGTGTGGAGCAGAGAAGGCGTCCACAAAGTGCATCCAAACATGACAATCAACAATGTCCCAGCAAAGAAAGATAAAAACAACTGAAATATTATTGATTGCTAAAACAAAGCAGGTGCGGGGAATAGCGCTCAGGGAAGAAATGAAACTGCTACAGGAAAAAACAAACAAAACAGGAAAAGCCACCAAAAGACAAGGACTAAAACACTACACACAGGAAAACACAAAAAAACTCTAAATAAGTCGCGGCGTGATGGAACAGGTCATGACAAGACCTTTGAGACAAGAGCTATAGTGATGCACGGTTGGTTATGTTTTGAATTCATATCCAACAATTGCCAGAACAACTTTTTACTTTCAGTATCGGCTGCGGAGTTTCATTTATTAATGTTTTCTGCTGGTGGTGTGCCTTCGCATTTTTTCAATTAAAAAATGTGCCTTGGCTCAAAAAAAGGTTGAAAAACACTGCATTAAGAAGTCGGGAGAGGATCCACTGCTGGCCCCACTATGGACTGGACTCTCACGTTATTAACCATATCCACTCAGCATCTATTGCACCGGCCACCCGAGGAGGGCGCGGTGGGGTCTCCACATATGCGGTTCCTTCCAGGGTTTCTCGTTGTTCCCATTGGGTTAAATTTTGTCCTGCCCTGAAGTGGGATGTGAGCTGAGGATGTCGTGGCTTGTGCAGCCCTTTGAGACATTTGTGATTAAGGGCTATATAAGTAAACGTTGATTGATTGATTGACCAACATACAGCCACAAGAGAGACTGAACTGGCTAGTTATTGCGATAGCTCTACAGCATCGTTTTGGTCGCCGCACCAAAGCTGATGACGCTCGGGACAAGCCAGTCCATTGCTACTGGAAAGAAGGGGAACATCTGGGCGCCTACAGCGCAGATCTCCACCTTTACGCACGTCAAGAGAACCCCTCCTTTGACACTGCTGCACAGGAAGAGCTTGCTCTCCAAGCCTTTGTTTGCGGTCTACAACCACAGCACGTCAATCTGCATGCACTAAATACTTTGGTTGAGGCCCTGACTGAAGCAAAGCGGGTTGAGCACTAACTGGGCACGAAGTGACATCCAACATGAGGCATGTGGCTCATCAAGCAGACTTCAACGTCAGCAACAGCAAATAAGTGTCATGCCAAGCTGCCAGCACACACCCACAACGACCCTGGCGGGGAACCAATAACCAGGTCTCCTGGCAATCTAAAAGATTTGAAAAAAAAAGTTTGTATTTCAATTCCATTACTTTGTTTGCAAATGTCTCTCCAGATTGGCCTGTTGCTCCGTTTCCTGACTGTTGTTTGCTTTTGAAGCAAACAATCATTTGAACTCATTCATACACTTTTAGTTATTATTGTTATTAATATTTTATGCATGCATTATTCATGCAGCTCCGCCAGCCTTGTCCTTGGTTTGTAGGGGTGGGCAGCTCATTCCAAATATGGATAATATCTTGAATATGTTAATCTTCACAAATATGTATTTTTTGTCAGATTGTTTCTATCGCTACATTGTTGATAATGTTGTGTGTTTATATTGTTTTACAACGTCAAGTCCTTGGAAACCGAAAGCCTTTGGGGGCCAAAATTGAGCCAACAGCTTTTGCTTTTCATTACTTATTTTGAACTTGTTACTGCATTTTGCTCTGACACTGGTTTGTAACAAAAGTGAATGACCACATTTTTTTGTTAATAAAACCATCTGATTATGATCATATCATGATTAAGAAAACTAAAGGCTAAATCTTAAAATTAATCAATAATCTTGTCAAAATTATATTAAAATAGTATCAGCAATATTGGGTCTGTATTTTGCTTTATACCGCCCGAATGCAGCTGAGATAGGCTCCAGCACCCCCCACGACCCCGAAAGGAACAGCGGTAGAAAATGGATGGATGGATGTATCTAGACAGAAATGTGCAGTATGGCTAAGTCCTATTGTTTTGTTCCTTTGTTGGTCGTATTTTTGTCATTAGTGTTTTCTTTTTGTATTTCCTAATAAATTGTTGTGGCACTTTGTTGTTTGGACTTTGTCCAAAGAGCTGGCAGGGCAGCCGCAGACGTTAAACTGCCCTCCTCGAGCCATGCTGGCGGACATAAGAAGGGTTGCCTTTAAATGGCAGGTGCAGATGGCCACGGAACCTCCAGAGAGTTGAAGGGCTTGGCACACTTACTGTGCCCAGGAACCTGTGTTCCTGCTGGGCTTTGTGAAAACCTAAAGTACCCTGCTGCCTCTGAATCTCCACCAACATCGACTCGGGTAGTAGTGGTAGTAGTACATACATTCCATGTTGACGCCTATAGCAAGTCTTAATATTTAATATACTTTTCTATTTCACACTGTTATAGGATGTAAAGAAGTAAAGTGTGTGTAAATTGCAGATGGTTTGACAATCTCAAAGGGTTTAAAGGTCAATCTGTGCAGGGTGATGAGTCTGCTGTCCCCTGCTGGGCTTTTTAAATCTAGAACCCTGCTCCCAACCCCCAAAACACTCATACTATATTCCTGAAAATCTTCCAACACACACACACACACACACACACACACACACACACACACACACACACACACACACACACACACACACACACACACAAACACACGCACACACACACACGCACGCAGGCAAACACGCACACACACACTAATGCATCCAATTGCAAGTTGTCCTGCACACACGTTCATATTCAAATTCCCTAATTAAATTATGATTTACATGAGATTAAAGTCTTACGAAGGTTTAAGGACATTTTTAGAGCGCTGCCATCCCGCCCCTATTGTTGTACTGCCCACACGCGCACACACTTTCTGTTTAGCTGCCAACTAATCCCACCATACACACACTCATGCACACACAAGCAAACCAAGTCAACAGTTAATCTTTCTCTCACACACACACACACACACACACACACACACACACACACACACACACACACACACACACACACACACACACACACACACACACACACGCACACACACACTCAAAACACAGCAATGGCAGTGTTAAGGGGGGAGTGGCAGTGTATATAAAAGACTGAACAGATGTTGATTGTCCAGTTACCTCCTTCAACAGTACCAGTGTGTGTGTGTCAAGCGTGCATGCGTGTGTGTGTGTGTTTTCATGTAATCTTTGTGAAGACCCATATAGGTTTGGGGACATCTGTTTGCTGGTGTGCTATGCTCCAGATCAGCATTTAAAATCCTTCTCAAAGTTGTTGTTCATACATACTGTACTGTAAGCCATCAAAAACGACAAAACTCTGTCCAGATTGTTGGCCATGCCAACGTATTTACTCGGCTGTTTTTGCTGGTAATGAAGCCAATTTGGCAACGATTTACTGTTTTCATCACAGATTTGAAATCTTGGTTGTACAGGGGGAACTGCACTTTTTTGGAATTGTGCCTGTCGTTCACAATCATTATGAGACACACGACAAACGGGTATATACTTTTATTTTAATGCATTCTAACTCGTGAAGTGGCCGTCAATAGATCTGGGGTCGACATGTTGTCTGTCCAGGATTTCCGTGGTCCTCCTCGCTTCCTTCCACCTTCTAGTGTGCTCTGCGTGATGGTCTTGCACGGGGTGTCGTGGCGGCATGTGTGGCCGAACCAAGCTACTTTCCTTCTTTTGACTGTTGCGAGCAGGGGTTCTTGGTGACCAAATAGTCTTTGGAATTCACCTCGCACATACTCATTGGTTTTGTGTTCGTGGTATGTCATCTTAAATATTCTTCTGAGGCATTTGTTTTCAAAGGCTTGTATTTTTCGTTCTGATTCTACCATGAGTGTCCAGGTCTCGCATCCATACAGTAATATTTATGTTATTAGGGATTTGTAAAATTTGAACTTTGTCTTGAGGTTGATGTTGCTTTTCCATATTTTGCTTAGTTTGGTCCTTGCTGCTGTTGCTGTGGCAATCCGAATGCGGATTTCTGCATCGCATGTGGCACCTTTGGCCAGTGTTGCTCCCAGGTAGTTAAATCTGGACACTTCCTCCAGTTGTTTCCCATCCATCATCATGTTGGCCTTTGAGTTATTTGAGGTGTTCACCAGTACCTTTGATTCGGCTGTGCTGACCTCCATTCCATAGGCACCAGCTGCTGTGCATAATTTGTTTGTAAGGTCCTGCAGTTCGGAGTTTGAGCCTGCCATGAGGTCAATATCATCTGCAAAACGTATATTGCAGATGGGCCTGATATTGTAGTCTGGTGCTCATGCTACTAAAGTAAACACAGTATCACAAATGTTATGAAGCTTACCTAATCAAATCTAGTATTTGCTAGTATTGTTGTAAATCAGATGATGTATTAAATGCTACAGTGTGTAACTATAAATACTACAAATGCTATAATTTCAAAAGAAATATGGATGGACTAAAGTCGCTAGTGCACGTTAACTAAACAAAAGCAAAACCTACTGTTGGTTACTTTTTAAATCATTTGGGTTTTGTCCTCAATAGCCTTCCTGTATCAAGACTTTCTCTCTCAGTTTGTAAACAAAAACAAAAATAACCAACAAATTATTTAGTAATAACAAGAACAAGAAAAGTAAAAATATCAGTCTGATCACTTTAGTATGGGTTATGTACTGATAATATACTAGGTATCGATAATATCGTCATCTGGATCAATTGTCCCTGCTTTACATTGAAGCTTTAGCAATTAACTTCTTGTGTCGTCCTCCTCAGTGTGTAGCATGTTAGCCATTCCTTTTACTGTAGTTGTCCAGTGATAATGACATTTGGAAATAAAAAAATGTTTCCACCATGGTGGTGAGAATTAGTGTCTTTGAAACGGCTTTGTACAGTGGCTAGACAACGCCTTCGTTGCCGCTTGCCGTTAAATTTGAGCCAGTGTTCTGGCAAGACATGCACCCTGCTGGAATGCTGGAACTATTGCATGTGTGCAACAAGGAATATGGAAATGTTATTGTTTCTCCCTGAGCATGCGTCCCTTTAGAAGGTATCTTCCATGTGAATGCAATCTTTAGCATGTAACACAGGTATGGTAAAGCTCAGGGGCCGTATACCTAAATATTTTTTGTGCAAAGAGTTGTTCCTTGTGGCCAAATTTTAAGAAAATTGTAGGAATCACAATATTTTCTTAGAATTTCCCCTAAAAGTGAAGAGTAGATCCGAGTTAAGATAAAAGCTATTCCTCAAGAATCCTAGCTCATAAGAGAGCTCCTAAGGGGAGATACTGTATGTTAAGAGCAGGAAAGAGGACTTTTAAGTGACTTAAGAGTTCCTTAAGCAGAGTACAAAATGGCCAACGGAAGAGGCAGGAGAGAGTTCTCCAAACACCGGATGACAGTGAATTAATGAAATGCGAGATTGTGCAGAAAATCATGTTTGTGGTTGATCTCATTAGAGATGCACTTACTTCTCCAACCCAATGGGACAATGTAATACTACACAAAATTAAAACCAACCAAAACTGCTTCTTTTAGGCCGGTCAGCAATCATACACACTGATGAAAGCTGAGCCATTTTACCATCGTAAATACTATATTGAGTTGGAATGTCAAAAGTTAATTATGAATTAATATGAGCAAATAAATATAACCATCACCATTTGATTACTGTGCAAGTGAGTCTAAGTTTTCACACATTTTGTAGGATAATGCGATGAGTTGGCGACGTGTCCAGGGTGTACCCGGCCTTCCGCCCATAAGCAGCTGTGATAGGCTCCAGCCAACCCCGCGACCCCGACAGGGAAAAGTGGTAGAAAATGGATGGATGGATTTTAAATTACGATTTCATCAACAGATATTTTCTTTTATGTGAAATATTATTTACAATTACACAGTCTTTATAAAATTAGATTCTATGATTACGTTTATCGACTTGAGGGTCCATCTTTTGCCCATTATTACCAAAAGTATATTTTTGTTTAGCTTTTAGGATCACCCAATCACAGCTTTCGAAAAGATGACTCATACCTAGCAACAGACTCAACCACACCTCCTCACTGAGATAAGAGTTTCTGTCCATTCCTTGCTCAGACTTCTCTGAGAAAGTTCTGGAATTACTCAGAAGCTAATTCTCCTTGCTAGGATTTTTTTAGGTCAAAGGGGAACTGCACTTTTTTTGGAAGTTTGCTTTCGAGAGACAAGAAGACAAACGTTTTGTGTTTTTTGCATAATCAGCTCATTCTAGGTGGCTAGCATTGCAGCTTAATAGGAGCAATCCATTCAGCCTCTAAGTCACTTTGAAAATGCATTCAAAAACCGCCAACAATACCTAATTTACGTTCCGTAACCTGTATAATAACCAAGCAGTAGCGACATTGTTATTCTAAGAGCGAACACTGAGGAACTCATTTTCTAGCATAGTGACACATTGTCTTGCAACGGCATGCTACGGTGTTAGCCGTAAGCTAGCTATGACAAGAAGGTAAGCCAACTACTGCGAACAGCTGAATGGCTTTTGAGTTTGTAATGCACAACACAATGCGGTAGGACTCTAATCTGTACTGACTAAAAAATATCCATCCATCCATCCATTTTCAACCGCTAGTCATATTACAGTATAAGTATTAGCCCACATGTCATGTTTTGTTTGTACAAAGCTCGCTCGACAATGTATGTAGTTGTACTAACGGTAGCATAATGTGATCAATATTATCATGATCATTCGATTCACAGTTGTGCGTTTGGTCCAGCTGGCCGGAGACATTTTTTCCGGTTTAGTTTGGGTAAGCACACCATTTATGTCACTCAGCATAGCTTGGCTCCAAGTTCCACATTTACAGCGTCAAGACACGCCGACCTCACTCTGTCGGCTTCCATCTGCTCCAACGTTTCGGCCTCTCTTCGCGCTCGCTAACCTTCTATAACCAGTAATTCATCATCCGTATATTCAGGTTCAAAAAGATAAGATTGTGAATCCTCATATGTCATTTTCGTTGTCTGTTACCAAGTCTGCCATGATTAGAACACACTTGCGTTTGTTTCCGGAAGTAGGAACACACATTTGACCAGAAGTCAGACGTGCTTTGCTTGGACACGGAAATCAGTGCCCTGAGGAAAGAAGCTCTGGTAATGCATAAAATTACCAAATTACGGTAAATATTGTACATATATATGATTATGAAGGTTTCTGTTACTACATTGTATATAGACTTGCAGTGTGTATTTAATAGGTTGATGGAGGGTTTTGAAGTTGTTTTTGAGGGCTTTGAAGGCCTCAATGGTGACTCCCATTAGCCACATCTTACAAGCATGTTTTATCATCCCTTAAAATCCAATTTAAAAAAAGACGGCAACATTCCCAAAAAATGTGCAGTTAAGTTAGGAGCTTTCTGAGAGGATTCTCAGAATCTTTAAGAACACTGGCCCAGGTTGGCTGGGCAGGTCATCAGCCGATCACTGATCAATTAAAAAAGGCAAATATCCGCCCCAGACACAATGCCATGATCCAGATCAGGACCTCTAGTTTTAAGAGCATAGGAAGTGTTTGAGTGTGTGTTTGGAGGACATAAAAAGGCTTAACATGCATAAAACATTCATAAAAATCACAAAATAAATAGCATCCCCACTTAGCGGAAATGCAGAGAGGAGTGTTTCTGGAAAGTCACCCCCAAGATAGCATTGTATTATAAAAATGTATTAAAACAAAAAAAAAAATTCTGACAATAAAAAAAAATTCTGTTTTTTAGGTAATTTCTGTTTATTTTAGGTACATGGATGGCATCTTTACATTCAAGGATTTTTTTTTATTGTTTTATTTAAAAAATAATTTGCATGTAATAGTAAGTCAATGTAAAGCCTTAGTACTTCTTGTAAATGCAAAGCCTGGCAGCATTTCACATAAAGTGACTTTATTCAAATAATCTGTGCAGTCTTTGTTGCAAGAACCCCATCTGCTAAGCCAACAGTGACCTCCCACTCCGCTTCTTCTTCTGTCCCACAACATCTGCCATGACCCCCCGACTGCGTGTGACTAACAACACTGTATGAAGTCAATGTGTGCGTGTTAATGTGTGTGTGTGGACGCGAGGTTGTGCGTGTGTTTGTGTGTGTGTGTGAGCGTGCGTGCGTGGCTGTGTGTATGTCAGACAGATGGGATCATGGGTGTTGATTGTCATGGATATGAGGGCACACAGTTTTAACACACACACGCGCACATACACTTTTACACACTTTTAACTGCAGCTTGTCTGTCAGACCTACACAAATAATGCCATGACTAATGAAGCAAAACTTCAATATCACAATTTATTCCTGCTTTTAGGAATCAATAATGATGTTTTCAAATAAGACATCTCCTAATTTGCTGAAATCTATTTGTCTCTAATGGTCTTGAATCTCTGAAATATGTTCTACAGTAAGACAATAGCTTGAGATGCACTAAGAAGATTTGAATGTTTGAGAGAATTAATTTGTAAATTTCAGGGCTGTCAAAAAAATAAGTCACTCATTTCACTACGTTAAATATTTTGACGCCACACCTCTGTGTTATGACACTCACAAAAGCATAACATGCAGTCAAAATAAGCCAGCTGCTATTATACGTGGATGTAATTACAAAAGTACAATGATAGATCAGTCAAATAAAAAGTGATTTGCAAGGAGTTTTAATTTCATCAAAGCTGTAAGTGCCATGTTTCCATGCCAATGCTGAGTGTTACAGTGCACTCTACCGACATGTGACATGTTGGCACATGTTTCCAAGTGCAGTCAAACAGAGGCTTTATTGCAACAAAAGGGAAGTCCAATTGATCCAGCAAGATACAAAAGTGAAAGGAAGAACAACAACAAGGAGAACGGCTGGCCCCTTATGGAAATGTGCCAAAGGAATGTGCACAACAAGGTGTAAAAACTAAGGTGCAAAAAGTTAAAGTCCAAATAATCCAAAATAGCAATGAAATGTGGCCCAAAACATTTGTGTCATTGCACAACACACATGCAATGATATAGCGATTGGCAAACACTGTAGCTCAACATAACCAGAACCGCACTTTAAAAAAAAAGTTTGCCTATCGTTCACAATCATTATGAAAGACATGACGACAGATGTTTTTATTTTTTTTACATTCTAAATATTAAATAAATGTGATCAAAAGTCATCTTACAATGGAGCTTATTGGAGCCGCGCAATTTCGCCTACAAAACCCTTAAAAGAACATCCAAACATCTCCATTGAGGTTGTATGTACATGATGTAAGTATATATGTTATGTAGTAACAGGTACATTTATAATAGCATTTAATATTTACGTATTTTGATCATTTTAAGCATACGCGGCGCATTAATTTAAAAAACACATCACAATGTTTGATTTTTTTTTCTCCATTCACTAATTATTACTCACTGCAGACTTTATGAGAGCCAACAAACACAATAAAACATCACTTACTGTGCAAGGTCTTTTGTCATTAGTATGCCGACGGCAGGGATGTTCATAAATTCCCATTTAGATGATGAATGACTCATAATACTCACGAAGAAAAGGGTCGTGCCTTGCCAGTTTTGGGTCCTAAATGGCTGTCAAAGTGTCCCAACTTGTCGGATTATATTCTTAGCCATCTACTTTTCAGGTGAAAGACATGATTTATGATCTAAAAATACGCTTACAGGGAGCAAGGAAGCAAGGAAACAGCAGACCACTCGAGGATGTAAACATAGGCACAAAGGATTGTGATCACGGCGCCACTATAAATAGTTTGTTTGTGTTAGCAGTTATAACAACAATATCACTAACACTTGGTTAATATTCAAGTCACGAAATATAAATGGAGTATTGTTGGCGCTTTTTGAATGGTTATTTATTGGATTTTATGGGCTGTAAGCAGACTTTTATTAACATGTATTTAATATTTAGAATGCATTTAAAAAAAAATCCATCCGTTCCATTCATCGTCATGTCTTTCATAATGATTGTGAACGATAGGCAAAATAAAAATAAAAAATGCAGTTCCGCTTTAAATAGTGCTGATTACTAATTACACACATCTGCATCACCAGCACAAAGCAAAGCTGTTTTGTCCATAACAGGACACTCAAAATACAAAAAAGAGCCTGATAATAAATATTAGTTAAATAAGTTATAATTTACGACCTGTCCAGGGTGTACCCCGCCTTCCGCCTGATTGTAGCTGAGATAGTCTCAGCGCCCCCGCGACCCCGAAGGGAATAAGCGGTAGAAAATGGATAGATGGAAGTTATAATTTACATAATGAAATTAATAAGATTATTTATTTTTTTCAATAAAGTTAATCAATTCATCAGTATTCTTCTTCTTCGTACTTTGTAAACATTTTTGAGTTTAAATAGTTTCTTAAACTGGATCATATTAGTACTTTGTTTGATTTCTTTGCGTAATACATTCCATAATTGAATTCCACATACTGATATACTAAGGCCCCGTTTACACTGCACACCAAATCTGAATTTTTTGCCCTCAAATGACACAGATCTGATTTTTTTTGCCAATCTAAACGCTCCAAAGTGCTTCAAATCTGATTTTTTGGCATGGGATTTAGGCCACATCAGGAGGTAGTCCTGAATCTGATTGGAATCTGATCTTTTCAAATGTGACTTCAGTCTAAACCCAATGTGCCCTGTATGTGACCTGAATCAGATTTTTTCGTCAGCTTTGGGCGAGCTATGTCACTAGAAGACACAGTCGCCAGTAGAAATGGATATTTCATCACATCTATTTAGGACGACCGAATTTTCGGTGTATCACTTGTCAATTTCGGAAGCATAAAAGAAGCTAAGCATATGTCTTCTTGTCTTAAATAAGGATTGTGAATTATAGACCACACATTTATTTCCAATTTTAGGGTGTTTCCAGTATGACTGATTTGATGATATGGATATGGTCAGAGTGCAGAAGCATTTTGACGTCATCCGACTTCTATTCTAAGAAAATTGCCGAGGATATTCAGGGCAGAATTTTTATAATGGCTGAATTTGTGGCATTTTGTGATGTTGAGATGGTATTTTTTCTCAAAAGGTTATATTTCTCCTATTTTGTTGAGAAGAATCGTTGTACATTTTTGGGTAGCAGTTTATAGTTTGCTTTGTACATCATTTTAGCTGTTTGCAAATGCACCAAATCACTGAATTGTATTTATTTGTGAGTCAATAAGTAAAAGGATTGATTGTTCTTTCAATCCAACTTTATGCATTATTCTAACTGAACTTTTGTGTAACACAGTCGTCGGTTAGTGAATAAAGTGTACTTTTGTAGTAGTTGTAGTTTTGCCTTATTCATTATTGAAGTATTTTTTGCCACATTATGTTGTACATTTTGTATATGAGATTTTCAGTTCATTTTATCATCTATTATTACACCCAAACATGTGGCTTCTTTTACCCTGTCAATGTGTACTTTGTCTAGTTGTACTTGTGTTCGACTTTCTCTTCTGCTGCAAGCGAATAGCATTATTTTATTTTTTCCCAGATTCAAAGATAATTTCTGTGGGGTCAAACCAGGGGCTACTTTGGCTTTTGAAATTTGACAGACGGGGCAGGCGAGCACATGATGCATTTCAAAGCATATCATATCTGTTGGAACTAAAAGTAGGCTTCTCAACCATGGGCTATTTTAATTATAATTCATCTATTTTTCAACAATATCATAACAGAACATCAAAGAAACATACAAATGGTATTAAAGGGGTTAACACTTACATTTACCAGTGCGTCGAAGTCTAGTATCAGTTTTGCTGTGGCAATTCTCAGAACAGATCTTAGCTCAATTCGGTTTTAATATTTGGCGAACCGGATTAAAGGGACCAACGGGCCGGATGTGGCCCTCCGGCTGTAGTTTGCCCAGCTCTGTTCTACAGTGAACATTTGTGTTATGTTGTGCCGTTAATTAAACAAAAAAAATTGTAACCTTGTACAGTAATTTTTTTCAGAATTTGTAACCTTGTATCTATCCATATCAGATTCGCCGACAATATTTTTATATTTAGCCACACCACTGAGAAACTACAGGAAATGATTCGTGATCTTGTAGAGGAGAGTAGTAAGGCAGGCGTTAACAAGAACATAAAGAAAACTAAAGTCATGATGAGCAACAACAACCCAAACCCTAAAGTAACCGCAAAGGGGAAATAACTAGAAACAGTAGATCACTACATATATCTAGGGAAGACAATCACCTTCACAAATGAAACCTTAGGGAAGACAATCACCTTCAACAATGAAACTTGCGGGTAAATTAGGAGAAGACTCCAAATGGGTTTGGTGAAGTTTGGGTCTCTCAGCTACATCTTCCGAGACCCTACTCTCTCCATCTCCTTGAAGAGGCAGGTATTCAAACAACTGTTCTCTCTATGGTGCCAAAACCTGGACAGCCATAAAACATTTGGAGAAAAGACTTAGGGTGACAGAACGGGCTGTGGAAAGAATAATGATAGGTGTAACAAAGAAGGACAGGGTGTCCAATACAGACCTGAGACAGAAAACAGGATTGCAGGATATTATGTTGACCATTAAATCAAAAAATGGAGATAGGTGGTACATCTAGCCAGCAGGCATGACAACAGATGGACACACAAGACAACAGAATGGACTCGAAGACATCTAATCAGAAAAAGAGCGAGACAAAGCAAAAGATAGAGGGATGAGTTAACAGAATAGAGTGGCATTGCTTGGCAGAGAATTGCTCGAAATTGAACAAAATGGAAAATTGGTGAAGAGACCTTCCTCCTGCAGTGGAGTGAAATAGGCTGAAAAAAATAAAAATAAGAGTCTATCCATTTATAGATATTTATGTGTTGATCAGAATATTGTTAATATTGGGAACAACTTGTACCAGATTGCCAATTCTGGTACAAGTTGATTTGTGATTATTAAAAAGGTGATTGCGACCAATATTAGTTCAGAAAAATACGCAAATGTCGGAACATGAAGTGAGTATATTCACTGCAATGGCAAAGGTATAAGAATATGAACAAATTTAAACAAGACGCTTTTGTCTGTACAATTATTGATGATATGTATTTAAATAATGCTTTTCATCAGTATATGACCCAACAAACTATAACAAAAAGACAAACATTTGATCTTTTTGGTGTAAAATAACCTAACAATATATTTGTTTTGTTTTGACATTATGAGGGTTTTATTAACACTATTGGAAATATTCTGCTTAAACAGGAGTACTCGTATATTAAACATTAAAGACAATATCAAACTGAACTACAACATTGTATGCTCATGAACATGGTGACTGTAGTAGATTAGTGATAATTGTAATAAACTAATGATTAACCGTTACTTCAAGAGCAACAATTAGCTTTGTCAATGTATCTGTCACCTGCTGTGAGTGTTTCCAAAACAGAAGCGTAAGAAGCAAGCTGACGGATAGAAGTTGGAGAACAGCCAAGGTGCTGGCGGGACTGATTCCTCAAATGTGTGCAGAAACCCTCGTTGGACTTCTCATTTTATCACCAGAAAATAATGAGAGGTAAACATGAACTTCAGACATAGTTCTTAATTAATGTATTTATCAGTCAGGAGTTGCAATAACCTTAAAGGGGAACTATGAGGATTTTAATTAATTATCACACTTACTTGTGGTCTAGATCAGTGTTTTTCAACCACTGTGCCGTGGCACACTAGCGTCCCGTGAGATATTCTCTGGTGTGCCGTGGGAGATTATGTAATTTCACCTAATTGGGTTAAAAATATTTTTTGCAAACCAGTAATTATAATCCGCAAATGTGTATGTGCTGTCTAGAGCTTGGCATAGTAACCGTGTAATACTCTTCCATATCAGCAGTGTTGGGTTGGTTACTGAAAACTAGTAACTAGTTAGAATTACTAGTTACTTTATTTAAAAAGTAACTCAGTTACTAACTCAGTTACTAACACCAAAAAGTAATGCGTTACTGTGTAAAGTAACTATTTAGTTACTTATTTTTTTCTTTTTAAAGCTCCCATTAATGCCCTTTTAGCCTTCATTTCAGTACTGTTATTGCACTGTTGATCAACTTGACATGCATTTGCATCACTGAACTCTGCTAAGCAATAAGGTCTACATACAACACACAAAGACAAAGATATGTTTCAAAGAGCCAATTTATTTCAGGCCAGAACAAATTGACAAAACTATTTCAAATAGCTGCAACATAACATACATAAGTAACAAACAGCATAATAACAACATAGCTGTAAAGCTGGCTTCACCCAAGGAAGGCACACATGACATACACAAAGCCTAACCAGGCATTTTTTTTCTCAAGGAATTCGGAAATAAAATCATGTCTTCGTGAGATCAACACTGTACTGACACCCAGAACACTCTACACATTTCCCCAGTTTAGAGATAAGGAAAGATTGCCCTGCCCCATAAAGAGGGACAGATGGGTCCCTCTTTAT
This sequence comes from Entelurus aequoreus, assembly GCF_033978785.1. Classification (NCBI taxonomy): domain Eukaryota; kingdom Metazoa; phylum Chordata; class Actinopteri; order Syngnathiformes; family Syngnathidae; genus Entelurus; species Entelurus aequoreus. Next base: position 28,569,265 of record NC_084751.1, on the reverse strand, counting down.
GTTTGTGAACTTTATAGTCTATACATTTAGAGTGATGTGATAATCAAAAATCTAGAAGTCTAGAATGAAAGAGTATATACGAGAATTGACGGTGTGTGTACCTTCAGTGATGAATGATGAGCAGAGGCAGAGTTTGGAGTGTTTTCTTTAGCTCGCTTTCCATGTTTATGTACTCACTGTTCAGGTACTTGGAACATGTTTTCCGTGCCATTTGCTGTTTGACGCCGGTATCATGCTAATTAGCTGCCTGAAAGCGGGTGACTCCACTGTAGAAATAGCCTGCATGTCTTCTAGCACATACGCTGCAATGGCTCTATCAATGTTGTCCTGGCTAGCAGTCCCTCTGTTAAAATCCTTAAGTGTAGCTGAAGTGGCATCAGAGTCTGTGTCTCTCTTTACTAGCTTCGTCGAAGCATGTTGCTTATGTAGCTGTTTCAGCAGATATGAATTGCTGTTTTGGGCAGTATTCCCGGGCGCGGTCACTGCTGCTGCTCACTGCTCCCCTCACCTCCCACGGGGTGATCAAGGTTGATGGGTCAAATGCAGAGAATAATTTCGCCACTCCTCGTGTGTGTGTGACAATCACTGGCACTTTAACTTTAACTTTAAGTAAATGGGATCTTTGATCAAAGACACAACTTACATTTAATTAAAATGTTCTTTTCTTTGTGCTCGACAAAAGAAAAGTATTGAGAATGTCTCCATGTTAAGAAACTCGACTTCTGGCTTCGCCATGATGTCTTGTTAGTTGTTATGAGAGTAGCGTATGTGTGTGTGTGTGTGTGTGTGTGTGTGGCCTAAGATATGACAGCATGTGAGGTGAGTGACGTCAGTGAGTGTGTGGGCGAGAGAAGTGAGCGAGCGGCAACAGTGAGTGCGTGCAGATGATTTTGCTTGGTGCATGGCTGCGTGCAAGACAACAATAAAGTCACAAAGTTGCAACAAACCGCCGGCCTCATCATTCACCCTCGAGTCCGGAGCTGTAAAGACCCACTGCCGGGTAAAGTGAAGGTTGTTAGCCCGAAGTACATATGTCCTGGAGGAACGTCTCCTGTGCGCTCCTCAACTACGGTATGGGAACCCCCCGCCCCCCGCTCCCACCCAAACAAAGCACGCCTTTTCTTTTCCTTGTGACACAGAAGGATGACACCGCAGCGCTCCAATAAAACACACTCAGATCTTCTGTTTCTAGCCGATACTACATAAAAAATTACGTAAAATAACGCAGTAACGCATCATGTAGTAACGGTAACTGAGTTACTGAATATAAAAAATAACGCGTTAGATTACTAGTTACCGCCGAAACTAACGGCGTTACAGTAACACGTTACTTTGTAACGCGTTAGTCCCAACACTGGATATCAGTAGGTGGCAGCAAGTAGCTAATTACATTGTAGATGTTGGGAGCATGGTTTGTCGTGATGACAATATGCGGGAGGCAGCGTGTAGGTAAAAAGGTATCTAACAATTAAACAAAAAATAAACAAAAGGCGAGTACCGCTAAGAAAAGGCATTGAAGCTTAGGGACGGCTATGCAAAACGAAACTAAAACTGAACTGGCTGCAAAGTAAACAAAAACAGAATGCTGGACGACAGCAAAGACTTACAGCGTGTGGAGTAGACGGTGTCCACAAAGTACATCCCGTACATGACATGACAATCAACAATGTCCCCACAAAGAAGGATAGTGTCCGCACAACTTAAATAGTCTTGATTGCGTAAACAAAGCAGGTGCGGGGAATAGCGTTCAAGGAAGACATAAAACTGCTACAGGAAAATACCAATAAAAGAGGAAAAGCCACCAAAATAGGAGCGCAAGACAAGAACTAAAACACTAAACACTAAACACCGGAAGACACCATCCATCCATCCATCTTCTTCCGCTTATCCGAGGTCGGGTCGCAGGGGCACCAGCTTAAGCAGAGAAGCCCATACTTCCCTCTCCCCAGCCATTCCGTCCAGCTCCTCCCGGGGGATCCCGAGGAGTTCCCAGGCCAGCCGGGAGACATAGTCTTCCCAACGTGTCCTGGGTCTTCCCCGTGGCCTCCTACCGGTCGGACGTGCCCTAAACACCTCCCTAGGGAGGCGTTCGGGTGGCATCCTGACCAGATGCCCGAACCACCTCATCTGGCTCCTCTCAATGTGGAGGAGCAGCGGCTTTACATTGAGCTCCCCCCGGATGGCAGAGCTTCTCACCCTATCTCTAAGGGAGAGCCCCGCCACCCGGCGGAGGAAACTCATTTCGGCCGCTTGTACCCGTGATCTTGTCCTTTCGGTCATAACCCAAAGCTCATGACCATAGGTGAGGATGGGAACGTAGATCGACCGGTAAATTGAGAGCTTTGCCTTCCGGCTCAGCTCCTTCTTCACCACAACGGATCGATACAGCGTCCGCATTACTGAAGACGCCGCACCGATCCGCCTGTCGATCTCACGATCCACTCTTCCCTCACTCGTGAACAAGACTCCGAGGTACTTGAACTCCTCCACTTGGGGCAGGGTCTCTTCCGCAACCCGGAGATGGCACTCCACCCTTTTCCGGGCGAGAACCATGGATTCGGACTTGGAGGTGCTGATTCTCATCCCAGTCGCTTCACACTCAGCTGCGAACCGATCCAGCGAGAGCTGAAGATCCTGGCCAGATGAAGCCATCAGGACCACATCATCTGCAAAAAGCAGAGACCTAATCCTGCAGCCACCAAACCAGATCCCCTCAACGCCTTGACTGCGCCTAGAAATTCTGTCCATAAAAGTTATGAACAGAATCGGTGACAAAGGGCAGCCTTGGCGGAGTCCAACCCTCACTGGAAACGTGTCCGACTTACTGCCGGCATTGCGGACCAAGCTCTGACACTAATCGTACAGGGAGCGGACCGCCACAATCAGACAGTCCGATACCCCATACTCTCTGAGCATTCCCCACGGGACTTCCCGAGGGACACGGTCGAATGCCTTCTCCAAGTCCACAAAACACAGGAAGACACCAAAAAACTCAAATATTTTGCGGCGTGATGTGACAGGTCGTAAGAGTACTTTGAAACAAGAGCTATAGTGATGCATGGTTGGTTATGGTTTGAATTCATATCCAACACTTGTGAGAACAACTTTTTATTGTCAATATCGGCTGCTGAGTTTAATTTTTTTTATCACCATAGGTCCTCTTTAAACAAATATACATATTTGTTAAAAACATACCGTAATTTCCGTATGACTAAAATTATTTTTAAAATGCTTTCCTGATCAAATACACGGCGTAAAACTGAGATGAGGTTGCGGTGAGCCAAGCTTACTCGCTGATTTAATAGTCATTAATGAACGGGCTTATTCAGCACATCACCAACATAATGTTTACAGAAACATTTATTATTATACACCATGACTTTCTCAGCCTGTCTAATACTGTATGTTTAATGTGACATATTTATTCTTGCTAATCGGACATTAAATTGCAGATAAATATCATGCAGTGAGTTGCTCAATATTCGGCTCACCATGAAGGGGCGTACATGAGCAGAGAGGTAACAAAAAAAATTAATATTTTTTAATAAACACATTTATAGAGCTTTTTTTAATGGACAAGGATTGTGCTGTTATGAATACACTGTGTAAGTCCAACTGTGTTTTTTACCATCTTCATCTTGCAACATGCATGTTAGCCTCCTCTGAACTTTCTATCCAAAAATAATTCCCCATCATCTTTCTTACCCCTCTCTGACATCACTGGTTGACTCTGGAGTTATTTCCTAACTAATGAAATCAAACTAAGAAGAATATTTAAAATGTAAGACGGGGAAAGGGAACCGCTGCAGGCGACTGACAGGAAACAGCAAAACACAACATTTTAAATACATGATAATCTTATCCAGATCAAAGCAACAGCCCTCAGTCTGCAACACTCATTAAAACTAAAAATACATACATAGCAGTCTTGGCCTAAACAAGCAAGATACTAGATTGCAGTAAGATGAGTTTATTTAACTGCAAGCTTGTGAGAAAATATCTGTTATGCTTTCCAAGCAAATGTCGTATGAAAAAATTCATGATATTACTCACACCTGTGAAAGTGATGAGGTTGTCAAGGTCTGCATCCAATGACTCTTAATTTGTCCAGTTTCTGTTTTCTGTCTCTCATTTCCTGTCCACTGCTCTGTTTGCAGGCAGCTTGGTCCAGTGACTGGGATGAAGCAATGAGGCCGGTGGACAAAATCAGCAATTAGCATTATTTATCATCCCTGCGTCCACACCAGGAAAACATACCAATTATTCCTTGTTTCTTTTGTGTTTTTACTTTAGCTGTGCAGTCTTTACCACTATTTCTATTTACCCGGTTACTAGCTTCCATGAAAAGTATTTAGTTTAAGTTTTTTAATTAACTTATAAGTATTAACGAATAAGGAAAGGGGTAGTGAAGTATGCCGTAAAGCAAGTCAGTACATTTGTATTTTTTGTGTGTGGTAGAGTTCCTGCCACCCTCCTATATATCACTAAGTGCCACTAAAAGCACTACAGACCCCCTCAGGCCATGACAGAGGTGACATTCAGCTAGTTGTAAGTTGATGTATCATCCCATCAGTTATTTTAATATCTTATGTAGGTTGAAAAGTTACATTGTGCCGCTTTAAAAAGAACAAATTACAAGTGTATATATTACATGTAACCGGCCATAATCCAGGACTTGTTGTGACTTTAAGAGAAATACAATCATTAGTAAATACTAAAATACTAAAAATTCTAAAATACTATGGCTAAAAGTATACCGATAAGACATGTAGCAGGTAAAACACACATTGTTAAAGATAAAATACAAATTGTAGAATAATTTTTTATTTTACAAAATTCAGTCATTTCACCTGCATTAGTTTGCGCTACGTGGGCAGTTTTGACGGCACTAAAAATTGGCAACAATCGCGTGCGCATCTAAGTATACTTATATGTGTACACAGGAAAGCTAGTTTACTATATTACCTGTCTATCTGACTGCATGTTATTTAAATGTTTAGCTAAGTTTGAAGCAAAGATTGTAATACTTTTTGGTGTTGGTGTTTAAAGTTGTTGTTTAAAGCATCATCTTACTCGATAGTTTTGAAGCCCAAATATCCCCATATTGCGCTTCACGCACGATAACTTCACACACCCTCTTCATTAACCGGTAGAATTGCCTTTGTGTGTCATTCTTTCTCTCCACTGAGTTTTTTCTTGTATGCGCTCTCGGCCCTGTGTGTGTGTGTGTGATAACACACTCAACATTATGCGCCTCGGCTTTGTACGTCACCGCCGCACGGATTGAAAAATGTGTAGAGTTTGCATGTTCTCCCCGTGACTGCGTGGGTTCCTCCCACCTCCAAAGACATGCACCTGGGGATAGGTTGATTGGCAACACTAAATTGGCCCTAGTGTGTGAATGTGAGTGTGAATGTTGTCTGTCTATCTGTGTTGGCCCTGTGATGAGGTGGCGACTTGTCCAGGACAAAACGGACGTGACGAGGTTGGTAGAAGGTGGGGATCGAACCAGGAAGCCTCAGGTAGCTGATACGGCCACTCTCCCAAATGCGCCACGCCATCCCCAAATTGAATTTGACACCATAAACTTCCGCTCAACACCGTTGGTTACAACTTGTACAGTACATGACATGCTGGGACACAAAGGTTACAGGAACACAAATCTACAAGCACTTTCACAGGAGTCCAAGTCACCATCAGTGGTAATAATTAGTTAGCCTGTGATGACGGCGCTGTGTCATCCCGCAGCTGCACTGTCATCTTCTGTTGCTGATGCAGTTTGACGTCGCCGCCCTCAGCAGTAAATTAACATCATGACCGGATGCTCCGTGCAGCAAACCTACTGACGTGGCTGCAGGCGTCGCTCTGCCGCGGCTGTGTGACTGAACCCGCTTGAGTCGTTGTGACATTTCTCAGAAGTTTGTTTCTGCGGAAACACACTGAGACATGGAAGTCTTCCGGGTCACTGACAATGTTCTGCTTTTAAACACAGTGACTGGTTCTCGCAGGGTCACACTCTTGCTGATGCGTGCTGGGTCATGATGAAGACTGACATGGCCGTGTTGATTGACAACGGTGATGTCATAACAGCTCATCTGAATGTTCTCTGGAGATGACGGAAGAACTTGTGTAGTCGTCTTAAAGCATTGTGTCACGTTTCGCTTTCTTACTGTCCGTGTGGGGCTGAGCCATGAGCCAATTTGGTGTCACAAGCACAGTGGCTTTGGCAGGAAGATGCCAAATTGTTCGTCTTCCCCATTTTTCTCTACCATGTCCAGAACGGTGAGCGTTATGTCTCGTCCTCATCCACTTTTATGTATTACTGTGTAGTATGTACCTGCAGAATGTTTGCAGTTCATTTTAAGCTGATTCCTCGTCTTCCTGTCATTCCTGCACGTTTGCCTAGCAATTATTCCCATAGTTTACATTTCCATTCAAGTTCATGACTTATTTTGAATCAAACAGTGGATTGTCCTTTTTCAATGTGGTTCATACTGTACAAGGGTTTAGAATGATATATATACAACAGGCTCCAAACACTCAGCAGCCTCGCAGTTTGAATATTCAGGGTCGAATCAGAACTAGAACCCTAACTACATTACAACAACAGATGACATTGCTAACCATGAACATAAAACATCATAAACAGGATGGCCACCACTGACTGCATCAATCTTTTATTTGTTGCCTTAGCCAGGATGTCAATGTGGTGAACAGCCGAATAGTTTCATTTTATTGCGAGCCTAGGGCGAAGTCACCAATGTACTATAAAAAACAGTGTGTGGGTTTAACATACTACCAAAGTAGGCTATCTGGTGTAGCAATTAAACTCTAATTAGTGGTTAAATTAAAGGTTTAATTAAACCCAATTAAAAGCCTGTATAACAACATCAACATTTTTTATAATCATAATAAATCTCATTTTACAAATCCACCATGACAGGTAAAATGCGCTGTAAACAGACACACAGTCATTTAATAGATACATTTAACGATGCCCCTAAATACATTTTTGCCAAAACAGGCAGAAATTTAGTGTACTTAGGAGTCTGATCTACCACACAGGGCAGAAAATGTATTTCTATTGTGACAGCATCCAAAATCGCTGAAAATCCATTGAGTTGTAAAACTATAACTGTGTCAAATTTATTTACTGTTTTTGCATTCAAAATTGTATTCCAATTGTTTGTTTAGAACACCCAAGAACATTCCTAAGCATATTTGAGAGTGGAGAAAAAATAATGTCATCCATATGCTCTGCATAATTAATCACATTTATGTCAGTAAATTATTATGCCAACTGTGTTTATAAGGCACATTTGCTTTTTGCAATAAAAGAAAAGGAAACAAAATATATATGCAAAGACAGATATACTCATTAGTAAAACCCTTTTCCCAGCTGGTCTTGATTAGCAGAGGTAAATGACCACGGTCTCTATGACAGAACATGAGACTGGAGAAGATGTTGAAAGATAGAAGGGTACAGTAAAAAAAACTGGTAGGAATCCCAGTAATTCCAGACTGGTTCTTTTTTTTTTACCGCTGCAATTCTAGAAAGGGGGAACAACTTAAGAAATTGCATCTAAAGCAAAAGTAAATATAACACTTGGAAACATTCACAGAGGAGGCATGGATTCAGGGTCGTTTGAACTCTTAATGAACAAAATGGTTGTCCCCATCAGTCAGAATATGTGGTAAGTGCTACTGACACAGAGTAATGTGCGTTTAAATTCACTGCAAAAGAAGGGTTTTTTTTTAGGTTTGTCTATATTTTTTTCTGAAAAGTTTGGTGTATTTAAGCCTTTTGCAGCATGTTTATAGCTCAATATGAGTCCAAAGAAAGCAATACATATAGCAATACATCAGGAAGACTTCTCCCTCTCCGTGGTGGGATTACAATAAAACAGTATGAATAAGCATTTTTAACAATTAAAAAAGCTATCAGATGAACTGGCATCAATAAATATACACCCATATAATCACGAATGTCGAGTCTGTGATTTTAATGACGGGCTGCCACAAGTAAATTAATGTATGGGAAACTAATATAGTAACCTGGAATCAATCAATCAATGTTTATTTATATAGCCCTAAATCACAAGTGTCTCAAAGGGCTGCACAAGCCACGACGACATCCTCGGTTCAGAGCCCACAAAAGGGCTCTGAACCGTGATGTTTATTAGTCCATCCATCCATCAATCCATTTCCTACCGCTTATCCCTTTCGGGGTCTTGGGGAGTGCTGGAGCCTATCTCAGTTGCATTCGGCAGTAGGCGGGGTACACCCTGGACAAGTCGTCATTGTGGTTAGACTGCCTGCCCTGAGATCGGTAGGTTGTGAGTTCAAACCCTGGCAGAGTCATACCAAATTGGGACCGATATTGATCTGATAAAATATCTTCACAAATCATACATACATGTATAATTTGTTTGGTGGAATGTTAGAAAATGTTTGATCAAGTGTAATAACTCAAACCGAGGAAATGGTATGTATTTTTACAAAAAATAATTTAAAAATGTCTTGAATGGACTTATGCTGTCTTTAAATGGAAGTGGAGTGGTATGTTTTGGTGACACATAGTGGTCATTAGCTAGGTTCATTACACATTGCGTGAATGATGCAGACACGTTTGTTACTGGATACTTTCTAATGCACTTCTGCCTTGAAGACTTTGGGTGCAACAAAACATTTATACGTATGCAAATGTGCTGTTTTAGACTACAGTATTATTCAATTAAGGACACCTAAGATATGTCTGTCTGTTGTGTAGCTGCTAGCTACACAACAGACATGTATATGTAACTTAGCCCTGAGCTTGGCACAAGTAAACATGCTGCAGGACTGCTTGCTCATATTGGATATTATTAGAGATGTCCGATAATATCGGCCGATAAATGCGTTAAAATGTAATATCGTAAATTGTCGGTATCGTTTTTTTTTATTATCGGTATCGTTTTTTTTTGTTTTTTTTCAATGTTTTTATAAATCAACATAAAAAACACAAGATACACTTACAATTAGTGCACCAACCCAAAAAACCTCCCTCCCACACAAAAGGGTTGTTTCTTTCTGTTATTAATATTCTGGTTCCTACATTATATATCAATATATATCAATACAGTCTGCAAGGGATACAGTCCGTAAGCACACATGATTGTGCGTGCTGCTGGTCCACTAATAGTACTAACCTTGAACAGTTAATTTTACTAATTTTCATTCATTACTAGTTTCTATGTAACTGTTTTTATATTGTTTTACTTTCTTTTTTATTCAAGAAAATGTTTTTAATTTATTTATCTTATTTTATTTTATAAATTTTTTTTTAAAAGTACCTTATCTTCACCATACTTGGTTGTCCAAATTAGGCATAATAATGTGTTAATTCCACGACTGTATATATCGGTTGATATCGGTATCGGTTGATATCGGTATCGGTAATTAAATAGTTGGACAATATCGGAACATTTGATATCGGCAAAAAGCCATTATTTACCTTAGATATTATGGATGCAAACCAATAAAATCAAACTTCTAATTTGTTGAACTCTTTGTGTCATGTGATCTCCATTGGAATAGACAAATATAAGTCTATGTGAAAGTGTGTTTGTGCATTTATATAAGTCGACTGACTATTGTTTGGAGACAATCAGCCACCCAAAAGTTACATCATTAAGATGGAAGGTTTTTTATCGGACGAGACCCGTGTGAAAGAGTGTCTGTCCGTGTGTGTGCGCGTGAAAGAGAGAAAGATGTGTGTGCGCGCGTGTGCATGTATGTGTGCTGCATGCAGGACGCATCACTAATCTTTATAAGTGGCTATAAATCCAACTCACTGTGCCGGGCGGCATGCTGCTGCATGGAGGGGGAGAAGGGAGGGTGTTTTTGGCGAGGGTTCACTGAAGTGCTCCGAGCTCTCTTGCATGACGCAACACCTCGCTAAATGAATATTTATGAGGTGAAACCACTGCAGTTGTTGAGATTCATCTCATCAGGAAGGGAACATTTTAGTGCTCAAGGTTTCTGGACTTCAGCCAAACAAGGTGGACTATTTGTCATTTCCAGACCTCAGAGTCGCATCCTTTTGTTGTCAGCTCACCTTTATTTGTGTGGTCGAGCCTCAGTCTGCATTCAAGTACGAACCTAGCAGTGGTGTGCCGTCAGGGCCAGCAAGGCCTTCTCTGCTGGCCTAACATAACCAGAAATCATGATCATAATTAAAGATAAAAGTAATTTTTAATTTACTTTCCCTAAATATCTAAAAGTAGGGATGTCCGATAATGGCTTTTGGCCAATATCCGATATTGTCCAAATCTTTAATTACCGATACTGATATCAACCGATATCGATATCAACCGATACTGATGTATACAGTCGTGGAATTAACACATTATTATGCCTAATTTGGACAACCAGGTATGGTGAAGATAAGGTCCCTTTTTAAAAAATGTATAAAATAAAATAAGATAAATAAATTAAAAACATTTTCTTGAATAAAAAAGAAAGTAAAACAATATAAAAACAGTTACATAGAAACTAGTAATTAATGAAAATGAGTAAAATTAACTGTAAAAGGTTAGTACTATTAGTGGACCAGCAGCACGCACAATCGTGTGTGCTTACGGACTGTATCCCTTGCAGACTGTATTGATATATATTGATGTATAATGTAGGCACCAGAATATTAATAACAGAAAGAAACAACCCTTTTGTGTGAATGAGTGTGAATGAGTGTAAATGGGGGAGGGAGGTTTTTTGGGTTGGTGCACTAATTGTAAGTGTATCTTGTGTTTTTTATGTTGATTTAATAAAAAAATAAAATAAAATAAAAACGATACCGATAATAAAAAAAACAAATGATACTGATAATTTCCGATACTACATTTTAAAGCATTTATCGGCCGATAATATCGGCAGGCCGATATTATCGGACATCTCTTTCTAAAAGTATTCATATTCTCTTCATGTCATATTATGCTCCTACCAGCGCTATTGTTTTTAGTTGATAGAGTTTTTATCCAATCAGAATTCAGCTAGCTTATGTTGCCATGCTGTACAAAACCTTCCAGAGGCCTTCAGATTCAGCAATGTGGGCGTTCGTGCACTATAAGCGAACGGGCACCTACAGTGACAGACAGTTGCAATAGCCAATCAGATCACGCGTTGTTGTCAGTAAGGCCTTCTAGATGGCCTAAGGCAGATATATAGTGATGTTATGAGCAAGGTAACATAAGAACTCCATTACCCAGCATGCCACAGTAGTTAAGAGCATGCGCAGTAGTCCCGTTTAGGTTGCTAAATGTAGACATGCCGGCAGCGGGATGTTTTAGATGAGCACGCTGTGGAGTAAACTTTAAGAACTCAGCCAACACACCTCGTCTGCATCTTTTATGATTAGACAAGCCAACACATATATTTGCAAGGCCATTTTCAAGAAGGATATTTAAAGAGAAACTACATCTTGTGAGACCATGTCGGCCAACCCCAGAAGCGAGCTCAGCTGTCGATGAAATGTGAGTTTAGATATTTTATTTCTTAATTTTTTCACGTTTAAAATGTTTTTTGCAATTTTAATTTTGACAGTATCACATAAGATATGTTTTAATTGCTGATGCAGGTTTATTGATTTTTAAATGCACCAGAAAGTAACCCGTTTTGTACAATTCCCAGTAGTGCGTAAATGTGTTTCTGTATAGTATTTCTCCAGCAATGGTCATGTGGTGACATAAATGATGGTATTTTGAGAGGTCATCTTTGAAGTCGGACATCACTGAAGGCCCAGGTGGGAAACGCACGGCCCGCCAATGGAACCCAGTATTTATGCTCTTGTTCTTGCATACGTTTTATGCAGAGTGAGTGAACGTTTATGTACCTGTGAGTACTTTACATTGTTTATACCCTGACTTTAATTTATTACATTGCCCCAACTTGTTCCTATTTTTGTTTTCTCAGCAGATGATTTTACTACCAGGGTAGGGCTGAGCAATGAGACACACCTTTCAGTTAGTGGTGTTCAAAAACCAGCGGTTGCAGCAGGAAGACGACAGATTGTTCTGCTTCCTCGTATCCCATGCTTCTCCTGACTATGCCAACAACTGTGGGTGCTGTATCCCATTCTCTTCTACTTTCTTATGATACCTTGTATAATCGCGCTAATTCATTCGAATTCAACCAATCTCTGGAATTATGTGCGGCCTCGCAATATTGACCAAAGCCCACAACATCCCTGCAAATTTTAGCCAATGGGGGTAATTTTCTTCAATTATTTTTTTCTGAGCAGCGTTCAAACGCGTATGTCAACTTTCTAATCAAAACTTATGTTTGTTTCTTGTGTAGATGAAGTAAGGATGGCAACGTGTAACAATAGCTCAGTTATTTATTGCTCAAACGGCACCCGTGTAGCTTGGACCTACTTCCTGTCTCTGTCTACAGCACTACAGCACTGAATAATGTAGTACTGTATATAACACTTACTTCATAGTTTACATGTATTTATATATTCATTTCAACTTTATTTATCCTGCGTAAGACAGTTAAAAGAGATGTTCATTTGCTATGCTGACCTAGCATGACCGAGATGTTGGAGTGTGATATATTGCGCTCAACGTGAATTTATTTCCGACTGTATAGTTGCCTATTCTACACCTGTCTCCAGTTTCTGCCCTTTCTTTTTTATTTTGAATTGTGTACATCTTGAGGTTTGTTTGTGTTTTCTTTACAGCAGTGTTTTTCAACCTTTTTTGAGCTACGGCACATTTTTTTCATTGGAAAAATCCAGAGGCACACCACTAGCGGAAAACATAAAAAAATGAAACTCAGCAGCCGATATTGACCGTAAAACGTCCATCCATCCATTCATTTTCTACCGCTTGTCCCTTTTGGGGTCGCGGGGGGTGCTGGAGCCTATCTCAGCTGCATTTGGGCGGTTGGCGCGTTCTTGCCATTGTTGGATACAAATAACCAACCATGCATCACTATAGCTCGTCTCAAAGTAGGTGTACTGTCACGACCTGTCAGATCACGCTGTGAACTATTTTGAGTTTTTTGGTGTTTTCCTGTGTGTAGTGTTTCCTATTTTGTTGTTGATTGTCATGTCATGTACGGATGTACTATGTGGACGCCGTCTGCTGCTCCACATGCTGTAAGTCTTTTCTGTCGTCCAGCATTCTGTTTTTGTTTACTTTGCAGCCAGTTCAGTTTTAGTTTTGTTTTGCATAGCCATCCCTAAGCTTCGATGCCTTTTCTTAGCGGCACTCGCCTTTTGTTTATTTTTGGTTTAAGCATTAGATACCTTTTTACCTGCACGCTGCCCCCTGCTGTCGTCTGCATATTGTGATCACGACAAACCATGTTCCCGACATCCACAAAGCAATTAGCTACCTGCTGTCACCTACTGATATGGAAGAGTATTACACAGTTACTCTGCTGCGCTCTAGACAGCACAGACACTCAACAACGGCACATTATTTGCGGATTATAATTACTGGTTTGCAAAAAATATTTTTAACCCAATTAGGTGAAATGACATCATCTCCCATGGCACACCAGACAATATCTCACGGTACACTAGTGTGCCGCGGCACAGTGGTTGAAAAACACTGCTTTACAGAGCACTTGATTTCCAATGCAGGGCAGGACAAATGCACACCTGCAGCCCTTTTCAACTTTCAATAAGTGGTGTTCAAAAGCACAACGGCTGCAACAGGAAGACATCAGTGGCTATGCCAAAAACACACTATTGTTTTCCAGTTTCTTGTATTCGGTTAGTTGTTATTTTTGTGGTTTATTTATTCTCCCACTGAATCATCGTCTTCCTGCCATAGTCATTGTCTGGTTGCACGTTTTTTGCCGAGCAATTATTCTTAAATTGCAGTGTTTGGTTAGCTTTTTCATTGTGTTATTACCTGACATGATTTCTGTTCCTTTTTGTATGTTTTACTTTGTTGCTTATTAGGGCGGAGCAACAAGACACACATGCAGCTACCTTCCAATTAGTTGTGTTGTGGGGGACAAGCACAGCAGCTGCGATAGGAAGACGTCATCCGATTCAATCCAAAACTGTCGCAGTTGAAGCCGTACGCGACAGCAAAAAAAAAAAAAGGTAATCTGCGACCATAAATGTCCCGCATTTTGAAAGCTGCCAACAGTGTGACCTCCCACTCTGCACTAAGAGAGCAGCACCACATTCAAACTGCGCCTGCTTTGTTGTTTGTAGTTCCATTCTTCTGGAACACGTTCAGGAGCAGCATATTTAGTCCTCCTGGACTAGTAGAATTGGTTCTTTCCCCAGTTCTGTGTTGCTACGTTGTCAATTTAATTTCAAAGTGCTGTCCAATGGGGATTCTAGGATTTGTTATTCATTTTAGCAATGTAGAAATGTTATTATTTTCTGCTCCACTCAATCTACTTGCTGCAGAATCCTGGCTCATATATATTACAAATCAAAGATACTGTATGAGCTTAAAAGGAAACTGCACTTTTATGCAATTTTGCCTACCAGTCACAATCCATTGGTACTAAAATATATGTTTTTAAAGGATTCCTAGTAAGTTTGTGAAGCGCTGTTACTGGGATTGATTTTTGCATGTTTAATGAACAAAAGCATATCACATTGGCCCCAACATCTTTTAATGTTTCTGTATGTATGTCTTTATATTTATTTGTGACAAATATAGGCTGTAAAGCCAGCGTTGTCTGCAGTGTATTTTGCATAACAGAAACAGACCAAAAACAAATGTCCACTGCAGAGGACGCTGGTTCAATAATGTATTTATGATAATATTAAACATTGTTCTACTTTTCTATAAGTGAGAACAAATTCCATAAGGAAGAACAACAGAAGCAGTCACTTGGAGTTCCTTCAAGCTGTGCATGCACTGGAAGAATATCAAGTCTGTCAGAAAATGAATTTGCTTCATGTCATACAACTGAAGTCTTTTTTTTTCTTTTACTGCAAAGTGAATCAACAGCCAACTGAATTCATGAAAGAAAGATTGTGTTGCGTTAATATATGCGCACACGTCTCTTAAGAGGAACATGGCTTTGGTAATTACAGTAGGTTGTTTTAGCATTGCAGTGCTGTTAATGTCGTCTTGTATTCTTTTTGTGTGTTCTTCTTGATTTGCTTTGATAGTCGGCTTGAACCTGCAGCGTGAGCAGTCGTGTCATGGCGGTCCATATTCTTCAAGCACTTTAATCCATAACTTTGACGTTCTGTCGCCAGAGATTTACTTGTACAGCGTGAGTTGGAGTTGAAACAACACTACTAAAAACAAACTGTACAGTTTCCTCAAGGTTTACATCTTTGGAGTGTGCCAGCTTAACACCTTGACAATTACAATGGTGATTTAGCTGATAAAACTAATACTTCGGCTACTACTACTACTACTACCACTACTACAATTAGATGACAAGAAAATAAGACTTTCTGACTGTTCAAATCACATCATATATGATTCAGACATTAGTACCTGGAAACATCATACCTACACAACAAATTAGAGGTCTAACGACGGATCGATATATCGATAGATTTATATATTTTATCGTTACTAGAAAAACGAAAACATTGGATTTAAGAACGGCAGACTTTTATGAAGTTTAGCACATTTAATGATTTGTCATCAAAACGGATACCTACGGTGGTCGAGAAATGTCATAACAAACGTAAACGACACAAGACAATATCATAAATTATAACACAAAAACTTTAAAGCTACAGCACGATTGCAAAAGCCACAACAAAGACAAACGACACAACACAATAATATAAAAGATGCAAAACAACTTTAAGCCACAAAAGACGCGACCGACACAACGGAAGTGACAGTCTTTGCTATGCACAGTCTTGGCTTTGCACCGACTTCCGTAACACAACGACTGACAACCAGGGAAAAGTTATTTAATCAGAAACAAATAAACACAAGAGATGGATCAAGGAGGCTATGGAAATTAGGAAGCGAGGGACCAACACCGTCAGCAGGAATGAGATGACATTCCGTATTTTCTGGACCAGAGGGCGTACCGGATTATAAAGCGCACTGCCGATGAGCGGGTCTATTCAGGTCTTATTTCATACAAAAGGCGTACCAGATTATAAGGGACATTAAAGGGGTTATTTTATGATTTTTTTCAAAATTTTAATTTAAAACATTTCCTTGGTCAAAATGTTGCATAGATAATGTTTTACTGATCATCTTCAAGTCGCTTTCTGACAGTCGGATCAGGATGCGCCATTTTGTAGGCGGTTTTATTTATGTGGCTCACCTTCGACAGCGTCTTCTCCCCGTCAGCTTTGTTGTAGCGGTGTAGCGAGCAGGACGGGAGTTGAAGAAGTGTTAAAAGATGGAGTTAACTGTTTTAATGACATTCAGGCTTTACTTAAATCAACAACGGAGAAGCATCTTCTCATCCGTGGCTCACTAGTGCAACAACGTGTGTCCCGTGAAAAACCGTCCGACAGGAACTCTCTAATAACTAAAGTTCCGTGGGTGAATTATGTAGGCCCATTACACTGGTAGTTTTTAGCGTATCCATAGCGAGATATAAGTTAGAACTTTACACTACTTTATATTGGAAATGGCAACAGCAGAGGGTGAATGCCCCATAACAAGAAGATAGTGAAAAAGTAGAAGCTTATCGACTACGGTATCGGCACGGAGTACAGTGACAGACTTGCGCAAATTTTCAGGATTTATGCAGATCTCAAATACACATGAAACAAAACGCCAGATAATAGGTCTGCTAAACGTGCCATTTTGCGGTCCTTATACACACACCAAAGGGATACTTGTATCTCTGACTACGGTAGCCGTAATGTGCCGACAATCCATCAAGCGTTGCGGCTTCAAAGTCATAATAAAACATTTTGACAGATTTTTGAGTGCTGTGTGTAAAGTTCTTTATTTTCAATGGAAAATTTAAAGTTTTGGTGTTGTTTACTGGCGTCATATAGCAGTCTACACGTATCTCTTATGTGTGACTACCATCTCCTAGTCACACTTATCATTACACCATGTACCAAATAAAATTTATTTGAGGTCGGTAAGCACAACCAGAATTATTCCGCACATTAAGCGCACCGGGTTATAAGGCGCACTGTCTATTTTAGAGAAAATAAAAGGATTTTAAGTGCGCCTTATAGTCTGAAAAATAGGGTACATGCTTCCGCACACCTAGGATGCTGTCCATCATCGGCGACACCAGGGCGCAGATCAAATACTTTAAGGCCGGGTCAGGGAACTTTATTTAGCACTGTTAAAATGTTGGTTAATGTACTTTTATTTAAAATTGCATGAATGTTGAAAATGCGAGCAGGAAATGTTTCCTCTTGTTAATTCAACCCAAAGTGTTTTGTTGCACCTTATTCAAATAAGATGTGAATGCATTATCCATTAATTGTTGTTTAGTATTTCAACTAAACAAGAAACATTATTGTTATTCAGAACAGTAGCAACTGTATATATTGTATATGACCATGAAATTATTTTAAAGAACAATAACAATATGGTGTCATGGTCTGCATTCCAAAACACTCTTGATTTGGTCACTTCTTGTTTTCTGCCTGACATTTCCTGTCCTCTGCTCTGTTTGCATGCAACGTGAATAAAAGTGGATTTGATTCATAAGAACTGTGGCCCACACCAGTGAAACCAGAAGTCAGATTAGTTCTCTGTGTTGTACCACTACTTTCTTGTTAACTTGCTTCGCTTGCTACTAGCTTGCTTTTGTTTGTTCGATTGTTATGTTTTGTTTTTTTGCTTTGTATGTGTATGTTTTTGTTGCTACTTTCACACTGTTGTTTCTCCAGCGTCTTCCTTGCCTTTTGTTGTTGCTCTGTTCCTAATAAGCCTTTAAACATTTTTGCTCTTTTGGAAAAAGGTGTAGCCTGCCTCTCACCTAAAGTCAGCTGGGATAGGCTTCAACTCGACAGTGATTCTAATCAAGGCAGGGGGCAAATTACTCATATGTTTAACAATCTGCGGGATGTAGTGTGGAATGTTAGAATACTCTTAATTAACCAAGTGCAATTACTCAAACAGAACAATGGCATGTGTAAACTTTTATATTTATAACCGAAAATTACTTATGCTGTCTTTCAATTAAAGTGGAGTGGTAATTGTTTTGTTTTTTTGTGGCATCAAGTGGTCACAATAATTAAAAAAATTGAGCTTCTGATGCAATAAGGTGAATGATGCAGACACTTCTGTTACTGAATACTTTCTAATACACTATTCTTCCTTGGAGACTTTGTATGTGTAAGCAATATGCAAATATAGTTATTTGATACATATTTATTGTTTATTGGGGCAGCACAGTGTACAGTGGTTAGTGCTTGTGCCTCACAATAAGAAGGTTTTGGGTTCGATTCTCGGGTCTTTCTCTGTGGAGTTTGCATGTTCTCTCCGTGACTGCGTGGGTTCCCTCCGGGTAATCTGGCTTCCTCCCACCTCCAAAGACATGTACCTGGGGATAGGTTGATTGGCAACACTAAATTGGCCAATGTGTGTGAATTTGAGTGTGAATGTTGTCTGTCTATCTGTGTTGGCTCTTTGATGAGGTGGAAACTTGTCCAGGGTGTACCCTGCCTTCCGCCCAAGTACAGCTGGGATAGGCTCCGACCCTCCCACGACGCCGAAAGGGACAAGCGGTCAATTTTGACCAATGTTCTGTTTTAGACTGAAATATTGTTCAATTAAGGACATGCATTACATATGTCTAGCTTGTGTGCTATTGTGTGCTTAGCTGTTGTGTGCTCCTACTAGCCTATACCCTCATAAACCTACCATGTTTACCTTTTGTAAATAACTTGACTAAAATACAAGAAAAGACCATCCTTTTGTGCTTATTGTAGAACATTTAGCTGTTGGTTGGCTGTCCAGCTTTGCACAAGTAAAGGTGCTGCAGAACTGCCTGTGTCAGAGCTTATGATGGAGATTGCAAGCCGATATTATCCGATACTTGTTCTTTTTTCTGATATTGGACCAACAGCAGATATAAATATCTGATGGATACACCCTAAGTAACAATTGTCATTTACATGTATTTTGCCCAACCTAAAAGCTATTTCTATTTAAAAGGTGTCAGAGGCATACTGTTCATTAGATATTAGGGGAATAAAACATCACAATTGCAGTTCCAACTGAGTTGGTGTGCAAAAAAAAAAAAAATGCTTGAGTGTAGAGGACTACCAACAAATCAGCAGGGTAAGGAAATAAGTATAAATAATGAAGTAAAAGCCTGCAGGACAACTAATGAGGAAGAAATAAAGGTGAGGGACACTGTAGCACTCCTCAGGTAGGTAATGCAGGTTTTTCAGCATGAATAATGTATGAGCATCAAGTCGCTGATGTTAAATATAGACAGCTGAGAGCACTGAACAGCGAACTAAAAATGCTCAGAGCTGACTGGATTTTCCTTAATTCAGTCTTCTAAATAATAAAGAGACAAACACATGTATTAAACTGACTCAAAAACATGTGTTGGTCTTTGAAAACTATTGATTTGTCTTAAAATTTGTGTAAAGTTACTGTTGGACCTGAACTATGAATTTTGTTAAATGTACAGCATGTACCACTGTTTTTATAAGTAATTTCAAACGCTCCGATTTATTTCCCATAAGAAATAAATTCAATTAATCTGTTCCGGACACCCAAAAATATAAACACAAGTGTTTGAAAAAAATATAGTTTTACATCCGGAAAACAATGTGGTATACATATAAATGATGAAGTAAATATATGAATGAATATCACTTTTAATTTCATTGAAGATTCTGGATGGCAAAAACGAAACTCAGCGGAGAGAGGCGGGAAGCGGATGGGAGAGCGACACAAATGCCACCGTTTTATTTTGCTATGAGTTCAAGTGGCACTCACAATCAGAGGTGGATAGTAATGCTAGTGCAGACAAATATTTAAGGGGTGGAATTAAATTTTTTCCGGGGGGTCCCTGACAAAAGGGATTTGTTAAAGCTGCAATGCTGGAGATTTGTCTGTCCACAACTGATTACTACATGTAAGACTTTATATTTGTGGTTATCGTAAAGATATGTGTTTGAAATTATTTAAGCCGTTATCGTGTCGAAAAAGTTAAATAGATGTCTATTTCTATGGTATTAATGAGATTGGAATGGACTGTTGTGGTTCGGGCAGCACGGTGGGAAAAAGGGGTTAGTGTGTCTGCCTCACAATACGAAGGTCCTGGGTTCGATCCTGCGCTCAGGATCTTTTTGTGTGGAGTTTGCATGTTCTCCCCCGTGACTGCGTGGGTACTCCGGCTTCCTCCCACCTCCAAAGACATGCACCTGGAGATAGGTTGATTGGAAACACTAAATTGGCCCTAGTGTGTGAATGTGAGTGTGAATGTTGTCTGTCTTATCTGTGTTGGCCCTGCGATGAGGTGACGACTTGTCCAGGGTGTACCCCGCCTTCCGCCCGAATGCAGCTGAGATAGGCTCCAGCACCCCCGCAGCCCCGAACGGGACAAGCGGTAGAAAATGGATGGATGGATGTGTGTGTGTGTGAATGTGGAAAATAGTGTCAAAGCGCTTTGAGTTCCTTAAAAAAGGTAGACAAGCGCTATACAAGTACGACCCATTTACCATTTACCATTTGTGGTTCATTTGTTGATGTAATAAAACCTTTTTTTTTTCTTTAAAAGGTACATACAGTATTAACTGTTCTTTGTTCATGCACAATAAATATTAATAAAGTGTTTGGATGTATTCATTAAATCAATGTATTCTTAGGTGTCAAAAATGGATTCAAAGTAACATTCTGATATTGACACATCTTATCTGTGCATACATTACTTGAATAACTATTAAAATATTAAAATCTAATTTTTAATCACTAAGATGTCCTTTGGGGTTGATTTCAGCTTTTTAAAAGGTACTTCAACACGTTAATGGCGTGGCCATGCCAGCAACTTGAGGGTTCATGGTCCGATCCCCAGCTTCCGCCATCCTAGTCACGTCCGTTGTGTCCATGGGCAAGACACTTCACCCTTGCTCCTGATGGGTCGTTGTTAGGGCTTTGCATGGCAGCTCCTGCTATCAGTGTGTGAATGTGTGTGTTAATGACTGAATGTGGAAATAGTGGCAAAGCGCTTTGAGTACCTTGAAGGTAGAAAAGCACTATACAAGTATAACGCATTTACATGTATTATTTAATTAACAGATCATGTAACTCTCTTGAATGAATACATTCAAACACTTGATTAATAATTATTATGTGCATGAACACAGTAGTTATTATTCTATGTAGCTTCTGAACAAGAAAGAGGTTTTAGCACATCAGTCTTTTACAATCTCATTGGTACCATAGAAATGATCAACTCTGTCATGTATCGGACATAATTAAAGGCTCAAATGATTTCAAACACATACACTTGTGATAACCACAAATATAAGTGTTTGTTGTTGTGGACAGACGAAAACCAAAATCAGTACGGGCTCCTGCGACGGAGGGAATCAATTATTGGCATGAAATCAGTTTTTGGCCCAGCACCGATAGCAGAAAATAATAGATTAGACTTAACAGTTGTGTCGATGTCATGATCGATGACTAGCCTGCTGATGGCATCATAACAGTAAAAATGAAATGTGTCCTCTTTACTTTCTTCCAGGTGTACACATATTACGATGTGGAACATGTTAAAGCTACTCATTTTGGTTTTTGCTGTGACTTCCTTTAATCGCAAGGAAAAGCATCTGATTGGCTCTCGTTCATAACTAACACCCTGGATATATTTCGAACGTGTCCCACCCATCGACAAGACGAAATTAAATATGATTAGATTTTGTTTCGGTCAACATTTTCATCTTATATTTTTACTTTAACTAACTTGTCAGTTAATTGTGTTATCGTCTTTGTCAAGAGTGCCTTTGTTTCGATTACTTGTCATCTTATTTTTACCTGCTCCGATGTTAAAAAAAACAACCAAATTAAATAAACAGCTTCCAGCCCAGGGTGGGCACTGCCATAAGGCTCGCCCACCCTGTAGTGCACTACATTTACTATGTTACATTTACTTAAGTAACTTTTTGGATGAACTGTACTTAGTTTCGATGCAACATACTTTTTACTTTGACTTGAGTATGATTGTGAAGAAGAATCGCTACTTTTACTCTTACATTGAGTTTCATTTTGATTACTATATTCATTTATATCACCATTAAATGTATTGATTACTGCTTGCAAAAACGTATTAATTTGGCTCATATCAGCTAGACTTCTTCCAGCTGGCACTGTCACATGACTCTGTTTCACCAATCCAACATAAGCACTAGTGACTTTTGACTCCATTTCGCCAATCAAACGGAGCCTTGCATACTACATTATTTGCAGGCGAAGAAGAACAGGCCAAGGGTGGAGGGACTATTTACACCAACAAGAAAACACAGCTTGGAGACATTTTCCTGTCATTATGTAACACTTTAAACACCACTGTTTTACCTATTTCACCAGGGGGGTCAAAGTTTTGCTTGGGGACTATTTCGAACCCAGCTCTGTTTTTATTGGTCTGTAGGACATTGTAAAAATACAGTAAAAAAAACAAAAAAAAACATCAAAACTGGGGGGAAAAAAAGAGCAAAAAGGAATTACGTAGTGAGAAAAGGCTGTCATGTTGATATTAATAACAGATCAAAACACAAAGATTTGTCTTTAAATATATGTTTAGCCTTTTTATTAGCCTATTTCAAAGTAAATCACACACCACCATATTGAAAAAGTATTTTAGAACAATATTGTTTGTCTTATATTTTTTGATTCTTTGGTATTTGGTATCTTGATAACCCTGCTAAGTAGTATGGTGTATATCAGACCTGGGCATTCACCGGCCCGCGGGCCGCATCCGGGCCTTTGCGCATCCCTGTCCGGCCCGCATGAGGCCAATTATAAATTACAAAATAAATTTCAAAAAGTATCTATGTCGAGTGTGCAATACAACGGTGCTGCTTTTGTTTTGAAAAGCGTTATTTGTATTACTTCCGTGTGGACGTATGCGCGTGTGCGATTGTGAGTGAATTGAACGGCGCAATCACAAATTACAAAATAAAGTTTAAAAAACATCTATGTCGTGCGCGCAATACAACTGTGCTGCTTTTATTTTGAAATGTGGCCGTATGTCCGGGGGGAACCTGTGAGTGAAGGTGCATAGAGACAAGTGATGAGACGCTAAAAAAAGAAAAGTTGATGACGAATGCCGTGTTTTCAACAAGACATGGACTGGCAAGTATTTCTTTACATAAATTAAAGGTAAAGCCGTGTGCTTAATTTGTGGTACACAGCTTGCTGTGTTTAAAGAATATCATTTGAACTGCCACTACACGACGAAGCACGAGGGAAAATACCGGAATCTGTCTGATGAAGCGCGCGCAAAGGAGGCTCATGCGTTGATGGTAAAACTGCAAACCCAACAAGGACTTTTTGCCATATTTCACACCCCCAGAGATGCAGCCGTCAGGACAAGTTTCGTCATTTCTCACAAAAGCGCCAGAAAAAGTAAGGCGTTTTCTGACGGAGAGTTTATTAAGGAGTGCTTATTGGACTTTGTTACGCTGTATGCCCGGAGACATGGACTGTTTTTCGCTAACTTTGGATGAGAGCTGTGATGTACGTGACACCGCCCCAGCTGCTCATCTTCTTACGTGGGATAACTGCAGACTTTCAAATCACGGAGTAGCTGGCAGCCATGCAGTCAATTAAAGAGACAACCACAGGTAATGACTTATTCACATAGGTAAATGCGTTTTTGGACATGTTAGGACTGAAATGGGACAAGCTGGCAGGTGTGACATTCCAATCCACTTTATTTATATAGCACATTTAAACAACAAAATGTTTCCAAAGTGCTGCACAACAATATTAAAAACAATATTTAAATATTATCCTTAGCTCCACCAATGACTGAATTAAAAGAAAAAACAATTACATATAAAACCAATATAAAAAACAATATCAATCAATCAATCAATCAATCAATGTTTATTTATATAGCCTTAAATCACAAAAGTCTCAATATAAAATAAATATGATTAAAAACTATTTTTAACAACAGATGGTTGTCCAAATCTGACGGGGAAAAATGTTGGATAATGCAGGATAAAGTGACCATCAAAAGCAATCTGCTTTTGTATAAAGTTAAGTTAGGTTAAATTAAATTATTATTATTATTATTGATTATTATTATTATTATCATCATTATTATTTATCTTACGGTATATCAAAAATAATATTGAGCAAAATTTAATTGAAATATTGTCGTGTGGCCCTCCAGCAGTGCTCGGGTTGCTTATGCGGCCCCCGGTGAAAATTAATTGCCCACCCCTGGTGTATATGGTAAATTCTTCCCCATATCAGTCTAAATGAGACATCAACCATCAACCACAACAAAAGGAACAAGGGTGTCCTGTACTTACAGGAAAGCAACGTTTTCTTGTAAATTAATTTTTTGCTTGACTGATGAGCAAGGCTGTGAAGTAATTAAAATAGTAAAGTAGAAAATTACTTCCTGTCCAGCACAGGAGTAAAGAAGTGAATGAAAGTCAGCTGGTATGTCATTTTCCCTTTAGTGTATTATTAATCTGCCTGCTCCTGGTGATGATTACTTGCAGTCTTTTTCATTTGGCCCAGCAATCAACCTCCCACACCTCAGTGGCACACACATCATTTGTTACAGCAGCACGCTGTGGGTGCGGCATAGCAGCGTAAAGACTTTTAAAGTGTCTGCATCCAAGCCACACATCAGCGGGTATGTGGATGGATGGGTGGGAGTGCTAAAAGCTTGCAGTGCTTCTAATGGATCACCTTTTACTTGATTATTCACTTCACTCCTTAATGAAAATGTTTTACAGTTAATGCCATTCT
Source organism: Entelurus aequoreus (assembly GCF_033978785.1). Taxonomy (NCBI): domain Eukaryota; kingdom Metazoa; phylum Chordata; class Actinopteri; order Syngnathiformes; family Syngnathidae; genus Entelurus; species Entelurus aequoreus. Next base: position 28,544,396 of record NC_084751.1, on the reverse strand, counting down.
TGATTGAATTGAACTTGTGTTGCTTAACATGATGTTTTACTTGCAGCAATGTTTGCATTTCTTCAGCCTAAAGAGACGGTCGTCTTCAATGAAGCTATGCACTCAATGATTTAATACATCCATACTTTCTATTTGGAATGTTTTGGTTCTGTGTTTAGGTCAGATTTAATATTTTGTCTTCGTAAAGTTTATTTTTGTTATTTTTTATGTATTCACTGCCATTTTGGAGAATATCCTGGATAGTCACTGTGCGTGTACACATTTGCACGAAATATTCAGTGAGCAGCAGCTCAAATAAAGTAAGTCACAGAGTCAAAACAGTAACTGGTTGACAGTAAAATAGTCTTCCTCTGGACAAAGACAAAGCTTTCAAGATAAAATCTAATCATCAGAATAATCAGAAAAGAGGCTTACAGGATATTATTTAAAAAAAAAGCCATATTCAGCAAAGAGGCACTGAAGGAATGACAATGTGTACATCGCTAGTATTATTTGGACTAGCACACAACATTTAAAATCAACCAATCAATGGTTGTGTAGCTGCTAGGTTCATAAAAGTATGAATGGTTCTTATTTATAAAAATAGCAAATAAATGCAGAAGACAGTTTCTGATAAATACCATGTGAATGCTGCAAAACTGAAACGAAATGCTCTTAAAAAAATGTGGAATTACAGGAAAAGCGGGAATTTTGTGGTTGTGGAAAACACTTTCATTATTTTATGTAATTGTTTGAAATGTGTTGAGAAATGTGAGGAAATGACATTAATTTGAATGGGACTCATTGAGCTGTAAATTGTAGCATTCCAGGGAAAATTGATATAATATAATGAATTGAAAAGTAATGTTTTGTTAAGAATAGGGATGCATTGTATGTATGTATATATGTATTTTTTTCAAGCAAATAACTTATTTATATCAATATTTTTTTTTAATTAGATTCAAGCTTTGTTTGTGCAAGCCTGACGGTAGGAAAGACTCAAGCAAAGATGCATTTGACAAAGTGTACCTGTAAATGTTTCCTGACAAAAGTCTGTACCTTCAACAATAGGCTGCTTGGGGCGGTACAGCTCGGTTGGTAGAGTGGCCGTGCCAGCAACTTGAGGGTGCCAGGTTCGATCCCTGCTTCCGCCATCCTAGTCACTGCTGTTGTGTCCTTGGGCAAGACACTTTGTTTTTTGACATAACGACAGTCATTACAGTATGCAAAACGACTTGTTTCTTATTTCTTTTATATTTGTATTACAACATACTTGACAACGAAGAGAAAGAAGAACCAAATGAACTTTTGTGGGCATCTGTGTGCTGAAGAACACTGATTAGTAGAGCTGTGTTTTTACTCCGTTGTAGTCTTTTAACTGTATGCAGTTTAATGTTGTTTATGAAGTTTTACAAACTTAACTTCACAGAAGTGGACAGACTCTTTTAAATGTATAGACAGAGGAAGATAAAGCCTCACTTCGAAGCGGTGAGGCGAGCAGCTCACTGGGACTCCAACATTGTAGTTTGAAGATAAATTTGATATGAAAGTAAGTGACATCAAATATCCATTTTCTACCGCTTATTCCCTTCGGGGTAGCGGGGGGCGCTGGAGCCTATGACATCAAATATTTACTATTTAATCTATTACATTTTGTAAAAGTAGTCCATGACATGCCATTTGTGTAGTTATTAATCTCAACCTGAATGAACCGAAGGCTAATGCGAAATCTGATGCGTTTGTTGTCACCGTGAGTTAAACACGTGATTTTTTTTTAAATATTACTATTTATAGCTGAAATAGACCAGAAGGAATTGCCTGAACTTCATGAATTTATCATTTACCCACTGGAACACAAACTGACTGTTATCAGAACCCTAGAACCACAGAAAGAGCATAGGCATTTGAGGGGAGCCCTCAAAATTTGTGGTTACCCCAGGCGGTCGTTTGTGAAAAGTGCATCCAGTTCCAAAAATAACAAGAACGAGTGGATGAGGAGGGAAAAGGTGCAGTAGCAAAAATATTCATAATATATCATTACATATGTATCAGGTCTATCTATCAGGTGTGGTGAAATTACCCTCTGCATTTGACCCATCCCCTTGTTCCACCCCCTGGGAGGTGAGGGGAGCAGTGAGCAGCAGCGGTGGCCGCGGTCGGGAATCATTTTGGTGATTTAACCCCCAATTCCAACCCTTGATGCTGTGTGCCAAGCAGGGAGGTAATGGGTCCCATTTTTATAGTCGTTGGTAGGACTCGGCCGGGGTTTGAACTCACAACCTACCGATCTCAGGGCAGACACTCTAACCACAAGGAATGGCAAAATTATGGAATTACACAGAATGCTAACAACACAACTAATGATTGTAGTGCCAAATCTATTTGTGGCGGTCCAAATGTATCTTTGGCAGGCCGTGATGAATAAGTAAATTAGAAAATTAAATGAGTGAATGTATTTGAAACACTTACATTGTCAAAGCACTGTGGTGCATGAATTGTCCTGTTTCAATTATAATTTGTGATAAACCGTCCTTTTCATCATGCTGTTCACATTTGGACCACAAGACAATGCCGCTGACTTAGAGCTAATGAGTTGATGAGAACGCATCAGGGAGGAAGAGGAGGAAAGGGATTGGGTGAAATGCAGAGAGCTAGTGTGGGAGCAAAATTGAAGATCCACTGAGTTCACAACAGCAAAAACTGAAAAGATGAATCCACTCATCACTTCACCTAAAGCAAGTGGAAAAGTGCAGGTTCAACTCTAAAATGTCTACGCTTTGAACATGTTTGTGCAAAATCCTGAACCTCCTCTGCTTACCATATTGTTATGTGAATGAGACATTCAATACCATTATCATTAGCTGAATGGCCGAATGAGGCAATTGAGTACCTTAAATGTGCTTCAAGTGGTAGGTTTACCGTTATAATTCCTCCTCCATGTACAGTTTCCTACATTTAACCATCATGACAATAATGATTTTGCAGGGAGGAATGACAGATAATTAGAAACACAGGATTGTGATGCTGCACAGATGCTCTCGCTTTTAAATCACAGCAAACAGAAAGGAAACATTTTTTTTTCTATTTTTGGAGCAAAATAATAATACAAATATGTACAGCATAGGTATAAGGACATACCATAAATGAGGCATGCAGAAACCACACAGAAAAGTGCTCGGTCGCAATAAAATATGTAGCAGACAATTTTACAGTTGAGCTGCAAAGGTAACATCAACCACCCGCACACACACACGTACACGCACACAAAATTGCAGCAACAGCGTGTGTACTCTAGCAACCAATAAGCTAAATTAAAGCTGGAACATAATTCATTGACAGCTGAAGCCTCTCAAGAAAGCTCTCTCATCCATTTATTCAATACACCAAATGGTGATAAGAGACAACATGTGTGACTTTGGTGTGCAGTAGGGCTGCACAATTAATACATTTTTAAAAACAATAACAAATTGGCTGCCATGATTAATTAAAGGTTATCGTCTGCAATTTTAACATTTAAAAGCAGGCTCTGTTGCATGTCAAATCAAGCACCTTCACAGCCCGCGGCGGCAGGAAAGCAACAGCGACTCGACTTGAAGCCCTGTGAAGTGGCTTCTGTCCACACCAGAGGCCATTGTAAATGTGCACAGAGCTCCATGACCAAGTTGGCCACCTCGCCGGCTGGCATTGGCAAACTTTTTTCAGGCTGCTGCAGCATGTCGCCTTATTGCACTTCTGTGCAGTCTAACTCAGCTTGGGTTAAAAAACAACAAAAACAACCTCAGTGCTGTTATTAAATGGCGAAAGTTGTGGGCGCCTGCACAGCCCACTGTTCTGCTTGTTTCCTTCTAGTCACACTGGTTGTACTAACAGCTAGCCATCATGCTAAAGAGAGTCACTTTACTGTTTAGTGCCAACATTTCTCACCAGTGTTTTGGTGAGATGTGCTCTGCATTGAAATTCAAGCACCACGTACATTTGCGCATGCATATGAATCCAGATAATGTGAAAATATAATTGCGCGTCGAAGGACTCTTTCACGTGAGTACAATCATTACACTAAGGCCATGTCCACATGAACACACACAGTTTCAAAAATGCATATTTGGGGTTAAAGTGATCTCCATCTACACAAGTGTAGTTTCAAAACTGTATATGTCTACACACAAACGCATACACCTTGTCCAATCAGAAGCCTGAAAAAAACAGCCACGGCTGACTTGTTGGCATTATACCGCCTTCATGTTTATTTTGATATACTAGACCGGGGGTCGGCAACCCGCGGCTCTAGAGCCGCATGCGGCTCTTTAGCGCCGCCCTACTGGCTCTCTGGAGATTTTTCAAAAATGTATGAAGAATGGAAAAAGATGAGGGGAAAAAAATCTATTTTTTTGTTTTAGTATGGTTTCTGTAGGAGGACAAAGATGACACAAACCTCCCTAATTGTTATAAAGCACACTGTTTATATTAAACATGCTTCACTTATTCGAGTATTTGGCGAGCGCCGTTTTGTCCTACTTATTTTGGCGGTCCTTGAACTCACCGTATAGTTTGTTTACATGTATTGATTGATATAACTTTCTCCGACTTTCTAGGACGTGTTTTATGCCACTTTTTCTGTCTCATTTTGTCCACCAAACTTTTAACGTTGTGCATGAATGCACAAAGGTGAGTTTTGTTGATGTTATTGACTTGTGTGGAGTGCTAATCAGACATATTTGGTCACTGCATGACTGCAAGCTAATCGATGCTAACATGCTATTTAGGCTAGCGATGTGTACATATTGCATCATTATGCCTCATTTGTAGCTATATTTGAGGTCATTTAGTTTCCTTTAAGTCCTCTTAATTACATTTATATCTCATGACACATGTAATATGGCTTTTAATTTTTTGCGGCTCCAGACAGATTTGTTTTTGTATTTTTGGTCCAATATGGCTCTTTCAACATTTTGGGTTGCCGACCCCTGTACTAGACGTACACAATGACATGTACATTATCTTTCAAACCAACCTGCACATACACAGAGCCCTGGGAACATTGTTATCTCTTTTTTTCAGTGTTTAAAGCGCGCACACACAGCTGTGCTGCTGAAACCCAACACTGATAGAATTATAACATGTTCAGCAACATGGTGAAGTGTTACATGTGCGGTGAAGTGTACATTATTTCTAAAATCAGCATGCACTAACGAGCCAAGGAAACCATTTTGCTTAATTGAGAGCCTATTTCAAGCACACGGGCGTGCGTGTACCGCTGCAAAACTCTCGTGGAATTATAAAGCATTTAATCATCGATATAGTGATATGTTACATGTGCAATGAAGTGTATATTGACCTTTTACATCGGTACACACTACAAGGAGGACACAACATTATGGTATTTTTTGTTGCTTGGTCGCTTTTTACATGTGTGCACGGTCGCGCCCGGCTCCATCTACAAGAATGGAAGCAACACACGTAAGTTGACATCATGATTTGGCGTTAAATAAGGACTAAAAAACATGACATAATGTTTCACCTTTCTTATGACACAGAGCAAAAAGTCTTGTTTCAAAGTTGTTCCATCAGGTGGAGGTTTGACAGCGATCATAACCAAACCAGCTGACTGTCATTAGCGCCGGCGGGAGTGTCGCAAAGCCCAGTCTTTTTAATCAATGTAAAGTGAAAATAGCAGCATATTTACGTTCAAACATACAGTAATTCCTCTTATAATGTGTTTAAAGGCAGCAAGACAGTGTGGTTGAGCTTTGTAAATGACAGCGCACAACCGTTTCGTCATCACAAGTTTCCGTTTGTGCCGTGTACACGCATACGCTAAGCGGAGAGTTTTGGAACTCTACACTTTGGCCAGCGTTTGTAAAAGTTTGCGTTTTTAAAGACAAAAGTATGCGTCTGCGTGTGGACAAGAGGCCTAAACGCAGAGATAAGTATGCGTTTATTAAGTATCTGTGTTCGTGTGGACATGGCCTAAAATGTATAGTTTTATCATTTAATATACATGTTTCACACTACACATGATCAAATGTATGATGAGGTCAAGCAGGGGTTTCCATTTGCCATTTCTTATGGCCCTGAAAAAAACATCAAAATTGTATGAAGGCATCATATGATGAGAAAATCTGACATTTTAATACTAATGATTAACAATAACACTAAGATGTGTCCTTCAATATATGGATAACCTGTATTTAACCTTTTTATTAGACTACTTCATTACAAATTACATGATGACAACACGCTCACCTTTTGTTTACTAAAGGGATTGTTTGATGAACAACTTCGTCGTCATCCTTTCAACATCCTGGCAAAATCTACAATATTTCATATCTACACAAATACATCCAGGATTCTGTTGGGATGTCAGTAGACAAGGGCAAGGGAGTTTTCTGGAGAATCCGGATAAGTTGACGAGTCTGTCCAAGTGTTCCCATACAGCAGAACAATACAATGCCACAGACACATCCTCGACATGTTTGTTTAAAAAAAAGTCAGATCACCATGTCTCCAACACGAATGCCTCTACAGCTCCTGTTTCGCCTTTGGATTACATTGCACAAAGCGCATACATATGATCGGAACTATATGCACACACACGCACACACAGACACACACACTCTAAAATGATTAGTAAAAACATATGATCCAAAAAACAGACAAACCGTGTTAGGGTAACCGAATGGTTTGGTTTTTTTTCAAAAAACCTTCCAACCCTATCAAACACGCGTAATAACTAACTAACTAATTATTTACATAATTAACTCAAACATATTTCCAAATGTGCGCGAGGCCGAGCTCTAAAGGTTGTATAGTTGAGGGAGACGATGACATCTTAGATCGATAAAAATGCTGACTTGCACCAAAGACGAAAGCACAAACCCAACACACTAAACCTGTTCAAACCAGATGAAAGATGGGTGGAGCAGAACTGTAAATCTTCTTGTAAGGAGAAAATCGATCAGAGCTTACACCACTGGTGTCCAAAGTCCAAAACCCTATTTTGGCAGCATGTACTATGCACAAATATATTTTAAGAAAAAATAGAAATTAAAAAGCCACAAGAAAAAACATAGTTTGCTATGTGAAAAAAAAAAAAGTCATCTAAATTCACAATTTTAAAATAACTTAATATGGAAAAACTTTAAATTGTAGATTATAAAATGTGGGAAAAAAGGAATCAATCATCAAATATTATTTTACAAATAGTAAATAGTATTTATATAGATCATTAATTACAATTGTAGATCTTTACAATGTAACACTTTTATTACAAAAGAAAACCAGCCAAAAAAAAGTGTGTTTTATTTAAGCAAGCTGCAATTATTAATAATAGTTATCGTTATTATGAGTAACAATTATAGAATCATTCAAAGTTTAATAATATCTGTAATACTTATATTGTAATTGGACATGCTGTAGTTTGACCTTAATTTTGCAGCTAGTCAAGTATATTTAATTGTTTAGCATATGTTGACCTACATTGCACTTTAGGTTGTTGTCGAAACACAAAAAGTAATCCATTCATTTTGGTGAAGGAGGTTGGACGCCCTGTGAGAAGAGAGTTCAACAAAAGTACTGACGTGGTAGAAGGTAGTGAAGGTAGAGTTGTCCAATGTATGTACAGCAAGCTACTAGGATTCATCTGGAAAGTGATGCTTTTCCTCACAAACGTGTGATTGTTAAAGTGCTCCAAGTAGTAAACTATTGTAGCGCTTCATAAACCAGTGTGAGCGGCACTGGGAGCAAGATGGGTGAAGTTTCTTGCCTAAAGACAACAAAGCAGTGATTATTAGAGGTGGAGGAATCTTTGGGCACCTCACAATTCGATTACGACTCAAGAGCTACGATTTGGTAAAAAATCGATTATTGATGCATCTTTTATTTATGTACATTATTTTTTTACATTTATTTTTATTTCACTAAATACGCATTCATCGCTTGCAACTTTTAAAAAACAGTGCATTTGTAATAAGAAACAGTTTAATTAATTCCAATTGCCATTATTAATTTAATAAAGTTACAGTTAAAGTGCCACTGATAGTCACACACACACACACACACACACACTAGGTGTCTCTGCAGGTGTCTCTAGAAGTCTCTGCAGAGAGTGGTGAGGACGGCAGAAAAGATCATCAGGACTCCTCTCCTCAGGATATCGCAAAAAGCCGCTGCCTGACCAGGGCTCAGAAAATCTGCAGAGACTCCTCCCACCCCCACCAAGGACTGTGTTCACTGCTGGACTCTAGAAAGAGGTTCTGCAGCCTCCGTAGCAGAACCTGGAGGTTCTGTAACAGCTTCTTCCCTCAGGCCATAAGACTCTTGATCGCATCATAATAATCCCCTCAATTCCCCCCAAAAACGGATTAACTCGCTGGAATATAAAGACAATATAACATACATCCATAAACGTGGATGTATATGCAAAAGTGCAATATATTTATCTGTACAGTAACCTATTTATTTATATATGCACCTTATTGCTCTTGTATCCTACACGACAACGAGCTAATGCAACGACATTTCATTCTTATCTGTACTGTAAAGTTCAAATTTGAATGACAATAAAAGGAAGTTGAAGTCTAAGTCTCTAAGGCAGGGGTGGGCAATTAATTTTTACCGGGGGCCGCATGAGCTACCCGAGCACTGCTGGAGGGCCACATCGACAATATTTCAATTAAATTTTGCTCAATATTATTTTTGATACATACCGTAAGATAAATAATAATAATAATAATAATAATAATAATAATAATAATAATAATGATAGTAATACTTCAACATAGTGTGTGTAACAGCATTCCATGACTAATATAAATAAATTAACATTAATAATAAATGACAGTAAAATAAGCACACGTATGACTGAGGAGTCATAGCGTAACTTTGTGTGGTGTTTGAGTTGACCGACTTTTTGTGTGGCCATAAACGCACCAGTGGTTTAGTGCTATGCGTGTTGGTGACAGATGACAAGTTGGTTTTGGCCTGGTTTGTACGGCAGAAAATGACTAGTTTTTCGAGATAGAATTGTTTTACTCATGTTTTTGGTGTGGTTATGTCCGAATATAAACAGTTTTGCTCAATAAAGTGATCGATATAATTCCTGTCCTCGAAGCATCTCGATAGACGTTACAATAATTGAACGGTGTTCAATTGAACGGTGTTGTAAACGGTGTTGAGGAACACCATTAAGGCCGTTTGTTGTCACTGTCACTCAAAGTTGCATTGCAAAATTCCATAGAATAAATATGTTTATTTTGTTTAGAATTCAGATGGGATTTGATTTGGTGCGCGGCATATACTTGCTGCGCGCAGCGGACGCTTGAGCAGTGCGCAATTGCGCAGGCATGCACCTTAGAGGGGACGTTGCTTTGCAGTTCATGTCTTTTTGAAAACACGGCATTCCTCATCAACTTTTCTCTTTTTAGCGTCTCGGGTGTAAACCGTGCATCACTTGTCGCTGCATGTGCACCTTCACTCGCAGGTTACACACGGACACACGCCCTTAAATAATACTTTTCAAAATAAAAGCAGCACAGTTGTATTGCGCGCAGGACATAGATGTTTTTTCAACTTTATTTTGTAATTGCAGCTGTTCACATTCACTCACAACCACGCACACGCATACGTCCACACGGAAGTAATACAAATAACGATTTTCAAAACAAAAGCAGCACCGTTGTATTGCACACTCGACATAGATACTTTTTAAAATTTATTTTGTAATTTATAATTGGCCTCACGCGGGCCGGACAGGGACGCACAAAGGGCCGGATGCGGCCCGCGGGCCGCAGAATGCCCAGGTCTGCTCTAAGGTGTGGTGAAATTACCCTCTGCATTTGACCCATCCCCTTGTTCCACCCCCTGGGAGGCGAGGGGAGCAGTGAGCAGCAGCGGTGGCCGCACTCGGGAGTGATTTTGGTGATTTAACCCCCAATAACAGACATAAATGGAACATAAGTGCCGTAATATGAAAGAGCTGGTCGGATCTCTCTGTGAAGTGGCTCGCAGCGGTCAGACAAATTTTACAACTGTCTGCATTACTTTATTGACAATAAATAAGTGATCGGATTTGATCTACCAAAAATGGCCTATACTTCATGAAATGGTGATTCTTACCTGTCAATTACAATTGTTGGTATCAGCGATGCAACAGATCGCATGGTCGTTTCTAACATCATGGTAGTTTCTAACAACATGATAAATCACATGGTGGTTTTGGTTATGTGGAGGGCCCCCAATGACTTGGTACGCCTTAGGCCTCCTAATGACTAAATACGCGCCTGCAATGAGCTCCACTAGAATAGAACGCTGCTGCAGCCTCTGGCCTGCACACAGTGGACCCCCAAGTGTTGAAACAATCATGTACCGGTAATCTTTCAGCACATGCAACAAATGTGTTCATTAACACACACACACACACACACACACACACACACACACACACACACACACACACACACACACACACACACACACACACACACACACACACACACACACACACACACACACACTCACCATGCGCTGAGGTGTGAGCAGCCAGCAGACAGAAGAGCAGCAGGTTGATTCCTCCTGTCCTCCTCTTCAGGACCAGCACCTCCCAAACATCTCCATAACATTCAAACAAGGACGTCTCCATGATCCAGTCCTGGTGAGCAAGGGCAAGCACGAATCTCCAAAAACGATTCAAATCCTTAACTGGCACTGGCAAATAAAAAAAGCAGAGGATGTTGAATTGGGTGGATGAAGAGGAAACAGCCTCTTCTTCCCCAAAGCGGTTCGGCTGTTGTCCCCGAAAAGAAAAGAAAAAGAGATGCAGTGAATTTCCTCTCGTTTGAAAAAGAAAAGAAGTTACAGAAACTAAGAAGGTGCTGTATCCATGGCACCGGGATGGAGGGAGAGTTTGAATCCTCTCTGTCTACCGGAGCTCTGCTCAGACGATGGAGTGGAGCGAGAGAGAGTCCGACACCTTTCTCTCTATTTCTCTCTCTCCTGTCTGATAGCCAGAGAGAGAGAGAAGGAGAGCGGAGAGCGACCCAGAGCCAGCATTGATCTAAAGTGGGTGCAGGGAAAGCCTGGAGCTCAAGCACGGTTCTGCCGGAGCGGAGCAGCTGTAGCCCGGCGAGGAGGACACCTTCAACTGGGAGAGATTAGCTCAACTCTCCTGCCCTCTCTGGTCACAGCGGGAACTTAAGCTCTCCTCTTCCAGCGGGGAGAACATGCCTGAAGAGCAGGGTGTCCAAACTTCATGTTCATAAATGTATATATACACTATATTGCCAAAAGTATTTGGCCACCCATCCAAATGATGAGAATCAGGTGTCCTAATCACTTGGCTCGGTATATAAAATTAAGCACTTAGGCATGGAGACTGTTTCTACAAACATTTGTGGAAGAATGGGCCACTCCCCGTGGAACTGTTATAGCAGGGGTGGGCAATTAATTTTCAACGGGGGCCGCATAAGCAACCCGAGCACTGCTGGAGGGCCACACGACAATATTTCAATTACATTTTGCTCAATATTATTTTTGATATACCGTAAGATAAATAATAATGATGATAATAATAATAATAATTTCATTTAACCTAACTTAACTTTATACAAAAGCAGATTGCTTTTGATGGTCACTTTATCCTGCATTATCCAACATTTTTCCCCAGCAGATTTGGACAACCACCTGTTGTTAAAAATAGTTTTTAATTATATTTATTTTATATTGTTTTTTATATTGGTTTTATATGTAATTGTTTTTTCTTTTTATTCAGTCATTGGTGGAGCTAAGGATAATATTTGAATATTGTTTTTAATATTGTTGTGCAGCACTTTGGAAACATTTTGTTGTTTAAATGTGCTATATAAATAAAGTGGATTGGATTGTCACACCTGCCAGCTTGTCCCAACACCCATTTACCTCTGTGAACAAGTCATTACCTGTGGTTGTCTCTTTAATTGACTGCATCAGAGCTCTCATCCAAAGTTAGCGAAAAACAGCCCATGTCTCCGGGCATTATCAGCGCAACAAAGTCCAATAAGCACTCCTTAATAAACTCTCCGTCAGAAAACGCCTTACTTTTTCTGGCGCTTTTGTGAGAAATGACGAAACTTGTCCTGACGGCTGCATCTCTGGGGGTGTGAAATATGGCACAAAGTCCTTGTTGGCTTTGCAGTTTTACCATCAACGCATCAGCCTCCCTTGTGCGCACTTCATCAGACACATTCCGGTATTTTCCCTCGTGTTTCTTCGTGTAGTGGCGATTAAAATGATATTTAAACACAGCAACCTGTGTACCACACATTAAGCACATGGCTTTACCATTAATTTATGTAAAGAAATACTTAGCAGTCCATGTCTTGTTGGAAACACGCCATTCCTCATCAACTTTTCTTTTTTTAGCGTCTCATCACTTGTCTCTATGCACCTTCACTCACAGGTTCCCCCCGGACATACGGCATAAATAACACATTTCAAAATAAAAGCAGCACAGTTGTATTGCGCGCACGACATAGATGTTTTTTAAACTTTATTTTGTCATTTGTAATTGCGCCGTTCAATTCACTCACAATCGCACACGCGCATACGTCCACACGGAAGTAATACAAATAACACTTTTCAAAACAAAAGCAGCACCGTTGTATTGCACACTCGACATAGATACTTTTTTAAATGTATTTTGTAATTTATGATTGGCCTCACGCGGGCCGGACAGGGATGCGCAAAGGGCCGGATGCGGCCCGCGGGCCGTACAATGCCCAGGTCTGTGTTATAGGATGCCTCCTGTGCAACAAATCCAGTCGTGAAATTTCCTCGCTCCTAAATATTCCAAAGTCAACTTTATTATAAGAAAAGTGAAAAGTTTGGGAACACAGAAAGTCAGCCACCAAGTGGTAGGCCAAGTTAACTGACAGAGACATACTTGCCAACCCTCCCGTTTTTAGCGGGAGAATCCCGTTATTCAGCGCCTCTCCCCACAACCTCCCTTCTCCCGACAAACTCCCGGTATTCAGCCGGAGCTGGAGGCCACGCCCCCTCCAGCTCAATGCGGACCTGAGACTGAGTGGGGACAGCCTATTCTCACGTCCACTTTCCCACAATATAAATACGCTTGCAAGTTCCAAAACGAATGGAAACAAGAATTTCAGTTCATCCAGGACAGTTCGAAGGATAAGGTGTATGTTGCCTGTAAATATGTGGAACAGACTTCTCCATTGAACACAGTGGCCGAAATGATTTCTCAGTCATGAACAGAGAAGTTAAACAGGACAATACTGCCATCTAATGGATAGATAATTCAAGTATTTATTTTATGTAAATAAAATAAATATATATATATATAGCTAGAATTCACTGAAAGTCCAGTATTTCATACATGTATATATATATATATATATATATATATATATATATATATATATATATATATATATATATATATATATATATATATATATATATATATATATATATGAAATATATATGAAATACTGGAGTTGGTGAATTCTAGCGGTAAATAACCACGCCCCCCCAACCCCCCCAACCCCCCCTACCCCTCACCTCCCGATATTGGAGGTCTCAAGGTTGGCAAGTATGGACAGAGAGGAGTCAGCAGAGGCTGAAGCACAGGGACGTGCACATGATTATAGAGGGGCAGGGGCTCAAAGTCAGAAAAGGGCAGGAATTTTTTTTTTGGTCCTTTACACAATATGGAAATTAATGTAAAATTAATTTTGCTAATAGGAAGCTAACTACTTAGCTGTGTGTCCTTTGTAGGTAAAAGTGATTGCCATTTATTTTGCTGTCAACAAATTATGGTCATAATGAGTTAATTCACATTATCATAGGCCTTGGAAGACATGAAAAGCAACAAAACACTGGTTTATTATTAGGCTATTTATTGTTAAAGATAATAACTTTAATATTGAACATTGAACAGTGCAACATGAACTTTGAAAAAAAATACAAAAATAAATACTCAAATGGAAAAAACTTCAATGTGAAAATCTGTCCTTCTTCCCTTAACTTGATGAAAACACAATCAAGTTGTAATGTATGGTCTTTCTCACTTAATGCTCAGACTAAACAACTGAAACGCAATACAGGGCCAAAAATATGGACCAGGGGCCAGTAGAGGGCTGTATCCTTTCTTTTTTTGGCATTGTGCTGCAGGCATAATCAACATGAATCAAGTTTAAATACAGATGGCAATATTCCTAACAGATAACCTACATCTTATATCCCCAGAATGCTGAAATTATTATTATTAATAATAATAATAAATAATAATAATAATAATAATAATAATAATAATTATTATTATTATCATTATTATTCTTATTATTATTGTTATTATTATCATTATTATTATTATTATTTTGTTAACCCACACAGTAATAGCAAAGTCACAATAAACTTTATATCTAAAACTCTACTGTGAGAAAAATGTGATCCGCCGTAAACACAGTGCATTTTATTTTGAAAATTAACCCTGTGTTTTATTTTGTATTTTGTACACTACTTCCTGTCCCGCACGATCCGCTCTGCTCTGTGCGGACTTGATGTGCCGTGCTCAATTGATGCGCCATGCTCCGACGTCCGGCAAAAACAGAAGCTGACACATTGAATAATAGAATAATACAGCGTTTTTCTGAAATATTACCCATATTAGATGCTGAATAAGTGGACGGCGACTAGACCATAACTCACAAGTTCAAGTTGCTCCACTGTCACGTCTCCTCAGGGGCGCAGTTGGCTCTCTCTCCTCTCACTTACTCACTCACTCGCCCTCTCTCTCTCTCTCTGGCGGAAGCGGCAGGCTCAAACAATCCGGTATTACAAGAAAACGTGGCGTTTTTGTACCGCTGTTTTTTTGTTTTGTTTTGTTTTTTACATCCCTGACAGGAATTTATTAATGTTGTTTAAAGAAAAAACAAACAAACAAACAAAAAAACACACACACAGGCAGAGGGCACTTTTGACTTTAATCTTAATCTTAATCTTTAATTTTAAAACGAGGCAAAAAAGGGCAGGGGCTCAAGCACCCATAGGGCCCTATGTGTGCACGTGCCTGCTGAAGCACATATAGTGCAAAGACTTTCTGCACAGTCAGTTGCTACAGAGTTCCAAACTTCATGTGACCTTCCAATTAGCCCACGTACAGTACGCCACTGGACTCTAGAGCAGTGGCGACGCCTTCTCTGGACTGATAAATCATGCTTTTCCATCTGGCAATCTGATGGACCAGTCTGGGTTTGGAGGTTGCCAGGAGAACGCTACATTTCGGACAGCATTGTGTGAAATTTGGTGGTGGAGGAATTATGGTGTGGGGTTGGTTTTTCAGGAGTTGGGCTTGGCCCCTTAGTTCCAGTGAAAGGAACTTTGAATGCTCCAGGATACCAAAACATTTTGGACAATTCCATGGGATGGCACTTCAAGTTCATATGTGAGTAAAGGAAGGTGGCCAAACACTTTTGGCAATATAGTATGTGCAGCTCTAATCATTGTTGATTTAGGTTGCACATTAGAATAACAGGGAAAAGAGGGGAGTTATTCGCTTTCATAAAAACGTTATAATAATGATATTATGATATGATAAATGGGTCCAAAAAGTATTTGATAAAGTTGTTATTAAAAACTTTTTGGTCCCATTTGATTTTAACAAAAATAAATCAAGTATTGTGAGTAGTATCTTACCTTTCTGTATTTGTTTCTGAAGCAGCAATAGCTATCCTCCATGAAAATATACTTTGTATGATCACATTCAGTTTGTTTTAAAGTCCAGTTTAGAGAAGTATTTAATCTTGGATACAGTATATAATCCTCCAAATTGGCAGACACATTCATTCCAACCAATAAAACAATTTTTTTGCATCTGACAAAAACACCCACAAACGCTGGCTTACTCTAATAAAAATGCCATGTTTGTTATAAATAAAAACATTTTTTAAAAAGAAGGGAAAAAAAGGCTGCCTTACGCTGGAGAGACATGTGTCTGCTAGCTTGAGCGCCCCCACTTCTCCCAGTGTGGCGAGTCAGAGTACTGCAGAGGCATTGGACTGCCAGTTGACAATATATCGCCCCCTACATTGAGGCAGAAGTACTTGCTGCCTCATGGCCTGCCTTTTCCCAGTGGCAACAAGCACGCGCCCACTCGCACGCACACGCTCCATACACTTTGTGTGTAGCCGTGGAGGCACTACCTGTGCCTGCCTCACTTCTCGTCTGCCTTGTTATTTTCATTAGGGAAACACGGAATTTCCGCGATTTTGACCATGAAAATCATCAAAATAAACAGGAACCACACCAAAATCACATCGAAAGCATAGACCAAAAGATAAATATTAAAACGTATTTTATTTTATTACTTTGTTTTTGAACATCCCATGGTAAGCCACCTGGTGGCAAGGTGAGGCACTGCCTCACTTGCCTCCCCTGACAGCACGTCACTGATACATAAACACACATGTATATACAGTCGTGGTCAAAAGTTTACATACACTTGTAAAGAACATAATTTCATGGCTGTCTTGAGTTTCCAATCATTTCTACAACTCATATTTTTTGGTGATAGAGTGATTGGAGCACATACTTGTTGGTCACAAAAAACATTCATTAAGTTTGATTCTTTTATGAATTTATTATGGGTCTACTGAAAATGTGACCAAATCTACTGGGTCAAAAGTATACATACAGCAATGTTAATATTTGGTTACATGTCCCTTGGCAAGTTTCACTGCAATAAGGCGCTTTTGGTAGTCATCCACAAGCTTCTGGCAAGCTTCTGGTTGAAATTTTGACCACTCCTCTTTACAAAATTGGTGCAGTTCAGCTAAATTTGTTGGTTTTCTGACATGGACTTGTTTCTTCAGCATTGTCCACACGTTTAGGTCAGAACTTTGGGAAGGCCATTCTAAAACCTTAATTCTAGCCTGATTTAGCCATTCCTTTACCACTTTTGACGTGTGTTTGGGGTCATTGTCCTGTTGGAACACCCAACTGCGCCCAAGAACCAAACTCCGGGCTGATGATTTTAGGTTGTCCTGAAGAATTTGGAGGTAATCCTCATTTGTCATAGTCCCATTTACTCTCTGACATCAGATGGACAAAGATAAGACCTTCTGGAGGAAAGTTCTGTGGTCATATGAAACAAAAATTTAGCTGTTTGGCCACAATACCCAGCAATATGTTTGGAGGAAAAAATGTGAGGCCTTTAATCCCAGGAACACCAAGCCTACCGTCAAGCATGGTGGTGATAGTATTATGCTCTGGGCAAGTTTTGCTGCCAATGGAACTGGTGCTTTACAGAGAGTAAATGGGACAATTAAAAAGGAGGATGGACAATGCTGAAGAAACAAGTCCATGTCAGAAAACCAACAAATGTAGCTGAACTGCACCAATTTTGTCAAGAGGAATGGTCAAAAATTCAACCAGAAGCTTGCCAGAAGCTTGTGGATGGCTACAAAAAGCGCCGTATTGCTGTGAAACTTGCCAAGGGACATTAACATTGTTGTATGTATACTTTTGACCCAGCAGATTTGGTAAAAAATTTTCAGTAGACCCCATAATACATTCATAAAAGAACCAAAACTTCATGAATGTTTTTTGTGACCAACAAGTATGTGCTCCAATCACTCTATCACAAAAAAATAAGAGTTATAGAAATGAATGGAAACTCAAGACAGCCATGACATTATGTTCTTTACAAGTGTATGTAAACCTTTGACCACGACTGTATGTGCTCTGCTCGTTGTATACTGTAGGCTAAATATTTGTTATGCTTTACCTTTAAAAACAATTTAGTTAAATATGACACTTCAGTCATGTTCTGTTACACAAACACATTGGTAATGGTGAGTTTTCAAAGCATTCCTGTCACTTCTGCAGGCCATGGGAAGTACAAAAGGAATCTGAGGATGTGAGTTTACTCAATTGTTTTTCTCTATATTATGTACTATTTCAACTATGACTAAAGTGGATCACAATAATCTTTTGATGTGTATTTTTTAACGCAATAATAACGTGTTAACTATAAATTTCAACAACGGCACTAATTTTTTTAATGGCCAATTAATGCACACGTGTCCATTTTGACCCTGGGGCAGTGCTGTCGCTGGAGGAACTTGGCTGCTTGCTATTCATGAGCCACAAGCGAGCAGAAATTAAAAAAGGAAGTCATGGAAATATCAGGTTCAAAGCCATGGCAAATTGTTCTACGGACAAGAAATGACTCTTTTTCGCTGTGAAAAGAGGCGACATCCCTGCTGCGCGAGTCGTTCAGGCGGGTGGTGCTTCTCTTCCATGTTCAGATTACGGATAAGGGCAGTGATAACATCACCTGAGATCGGTAGGTTGTGAGTTCAAACCCCGGCCGAGTCATACCAAAGACTATAAAAATGGGACCCATTACTTCCCTGCTTGGCACTCAGCATCAAGGGTTGGAATTGGCGGTTAAATCACCAAAAATTGATTCCCGGGCGCACCACTGCTGCTGCCCACTGCTCCCCTCACCTCCCAGTTGGTGAACAAGGGGATGGGTCAAATGCAGAGGACACATTTCACCACACCTAGTGTGTGTGTGACAATCATTGGTACTTAACATTTAGATTGTTACTGTGACTGATTTAGCAAGTAAGATGACATAAAAGTTCAACAGAAATGAATGATGGTCTGTAGGAGGTAGAAAGGAGACTTTTTTTTTTATTGTTAACAGTCGATCCGAGATTAAAACATGTCAAGACACTTTCTCAAACTAATCACACACTTTTCTAGCTTTAAAATAAAAGGGCTATGCTTTACATCAGAATTAACTGCATTTACAAAATGAAAATGTCTTACATTATGATCATGGTTTGTCATTAGGGGTGTGCACCGGATATGGTACTTTTTTGGCACAGACTAAAACCAGCCGGTCCTACCGGGCACCGATTTACATAGAATGCAGCGGTGCCATATTTTGGTTCCTGGATTGGTCTGTTTGAATTAGCACTTCCGAGTGGCGTGTACTCGCTAGCACTTGAGAGAAAAACAGGCGATTTCGAAGCGGACATGCTATTAGTAATCTTGCAACTCAAATGTTTCATGACAAAAACCCAATCATTCCAAATAGAAAACGCTCTAAAGTGTGGCTTGTCGTTTCTAAATGCGATGCGGTTTCAGATTTCGCTCTCTGCAGTATTTGTGACGTACAAATTAAGGCAAGTGGCGGGAATACTTCCAATCTGAAGAAGCACCTGGTTAAACACAAGATTTTTCTCATGGCTGAAGAGTGCAGCCAAGTTCGATGTACGGCTGCAACTCCTACATTTGGCACTTTTAGCGGCTCGGCTGCAGGCAACAACTCGGGGGAAGAAATGGCGTTAACATTTGGTGACAATAACAGCGACATCATCATCCTCTCAGTCTGCCCCAGGTAAAAAGCCTACTGTATAAGAATACATTAGCTTTGCATTTTAACTTGCAATAGTTATCATAATCAGCTCGGTTCATCGTACTGTACTTTCTAATGTTAATGTAAAGTTTTTGCTTAACTTTGTATTTATTTGTAGTTTAGGACTTTTAAAAAAAAAAAGTCTGGCTTGCTGAAATATCATGTAAATTATTTTATAAACATGTTCTGGTTGAGTCCTCAATTACAAAATGATTAGCAGGCTGAATATTACATTTTATTCATTAATAGAGAAGGTTGAAACATTGCCATGCAGCAATATGAAGAAAATTAACTTGGACAACATGTAATGTACAGAATGTCAGATCCATTTATTCAGGTAGAAATATCACAGATTAAAGCTGGGATAGGCTCCAGCCCCCCTGTTTCCCCAAAACAAGTGGTAGAAAATGGATGGATGGATATTACAACAAAATATTTTACAATAAAAGGTGTGATCATAACAATCAACATTTTGAGTTATTTATGCATTAAACTGTTATCTAAACACGGAAGTAGAGCTCCTCCTCTGAATGCAAGAGCTCAAGCAAGAATAGAAATTCTGTATTTCTACAAAATACCAAATCTGGCAAGACACCAACACACAGTAGGCATTTTGTTATTGTCATTAAATCATCTCTTTTTGTATTGGGCTGTTTAAAAAAGCATAATGTTTAAAACACATTTCATTAAAGCAAATAAATGTTCCGTTCATGGTGTTAAAACTTGAAAATTACCTGTCTAGGGTACACTTATTAATGATGAAATTAAATATATATCTACAATTAATCGCGATTAATTTTGAGTTATCTATGAACAACTGCAAATATTCGTGATTAAATATTTTACTCGTTTGACAGCGCTACTATTTTTGAAACAATATTTTCAATAAAACATACACCTTACTGACACTTTAAGATCCATTTCCTGTCAATAGAAAAGGACAGGGAAAAAAGCTCAGCTTTTACTACTGGGGTTTTGAATAATTGCAGGGATGTCCGTGTGGACATTTGCGGCCCACGGCTTGTTTTTTTTGTTTCTGTTTTCTCGCCTGCGACAAAAAAACACGTCCTGGATTAGAACATTGCTTAAAAAAATAACATTACACTAAAACACAAAGAAAAAATGGAGTTGACCCATATCTTCCCCAAAAACGGAACCCAAAATGGTCACCGAACTGAGTTTTATGGTCATTAATGACATTAATGATTATTTTAGTAATCGAATAATCTATTGATTAATTTGTTCAATTAATCGAGTAAAGGATATAACCAACTTCATTGTATTTTAGGGAAAATGTGTTTTTTCAAATAAAAGCACATCATCAGCATTGGCATTGTACTTTTAGCAGGTGTAATAAATAATAGATAAAAATAAAATAAGAAAACGAAAAACTGTGTTGTTCGGCAGCACACAGATCACAACACCACGCTCATGTGCCCTACGTTTACATATTTAAAGTTCCGGGCACTCCGTGTTATAATATTAAAAATAATAAGAGATTTTGTTTGTATTGCACTTTACAACAACAAATGTGGTCCAAATGTATAACTTTTTATTAGTGACATTCATTTAACAATTGATTGAAGCAAGAGAATCAAACCTTTTTTATATTCTATTAATCCTTGCAGCTGTAATCTGTGCATCCTGTTATGATGAACATGTGTACAAATTTCTTGCAAGACATGGACATTTCAGAGTGGGCTAAAGCCCTCAAACAGGTTTTAGTTGGCAGAATAATAAAAATGTTCATCAATAATAAGAATAAATTAAATACCTGAAGGGGGTTGGATTAGACATTACACTAATTAGCATTGTTTCCTGTAAAACGCTTTGGTTTTAGTATCTTTAATGTAGAAAATGTATCAAAGTGGCTCCATGCACCCTTCAACTTTTCTGTATACAACCCTCGCTGAAAAAATGTTGAAACCCCTGATTTAATGTGATCACAGCTACAGGAGAGCTTGCTGACATCTCCAATCAGAACTGTGTTCGGCACAAGGCACAGAATCACTGAAACAAGCAAATTGGAAGTGGCAACCTGAAGCTATACAAAGATCAAGCAACGGGAGGTTTGGACATATTTAAAGAGTTCCTGATCACACAGTGATTCCAGCTGAAAGGCTGACACCTCCACCTGAGCTCTAACTGGTGTAAAGTACAACAGGGGATTATGGAAAACAAAAAAATTGTAATGCAAAAAATAGACAAGCTACAATCATCTAGGAAATTAGATATGGAAAATATACAATCACAGTAAAACAACTTGAAAAAAGAGCTTTTTGGCAAAATAAAGAATCTCAAAGATGAAGTGAAGAATCTTAAAGAGGAACAGATAGCAATGCGACAATAAATGAAGGTCCTGCAACAAGACAACACAAGGCAACACATCTCTATAATATATGGATCAGAATTCACCAGGTTGCACATTATACCCAGATCTTATGCCAGAGCAGTTGACAACAGAGAAGAACCAGATGAAATCGATGTAGCCTCAGTGGAGAAACAAGTGGTTACCGTATTTTTCGGAGTATAAGTCGCAGTTTTTTTTCATAGTTTGGCCGGGCTCCAGTGCGACTTATATATGTTTTTTTCCTTTTTTATTATGCATTTTGGGCAGGTGCGACTTATACTCCGGTGCGATTTATACTCCGAAAAATACGGTACATTTCTGCGATCAAAGGAAGTTGATGTTGATATTGACACCAACGACACATGCATTCCACTGTATGAAAGAAACAACACCACTCCAGTCATCATTGTGAAGTTTGCCAATAGGAAATTCAAAATTACACTGCTGAAACAGGGAAAGAAGCTTAAGGGTACAAAAACATGAATGATTTGAAGAATTATATAAGAGAACAAAGTTGGAACAATGTGTATAGGGAAAATGACGACGATTAAGCTAATTTAATTGTTTGCCATGGATGACAAACAATTGAAAAATGCTTGTAACAAGAAATATAATTTATATAGAACAATTATAAAACAAAGATCAATAGAGGCAGAACGTACGTACAAAAACAAGCTAACTAGCATCTTAAGAGCATATATAAAAGAATGTTACAATGAATTACTTGAAAAGGAAAAAAACAACATGAGAAATATTACTCTTAATACTTCTCAGACGGAAATGTAAAAAATGACAAGGAATGAAGTAGCTGAAAGCTTCAATAAGTACTTTGTAAATATTGGACCAAATCTAAATGAAGTACTTGAAAGCTTCAATAACTACTTTGTAAATATTGGACCAAATCTGGAGGAAAAGTTTACAGGACTTGAATAGCACCATAGATAGAAATCCGAACTCGGTGTTCCTCACGTACGAGACAGAGAAGGAAATAATCAAAATTGTAAATAAATGTAAATCTAAGACCTCAACGACGTGTAATAAAATTGATATGGAAACGATAAAAAAGGTTATTCAAGATATTTTAGAAACTTTAACGTACATTAGCAACCAATCATTTTAAATATGTAAATTCCAAAACGAAATTAATAGCAATGGTTGTACCGATTTATAATAATGGAGACAAACACAAGTTTACTTTCACAATTTTCTAAAAGCATTGAAAAATGATTTAACAACAGATTGGAAATATCCTTGTATAACATTCACGGACAATCAATACGGATGCATAGCCAACATTTCAACATTGATGGTATTAATCGAAATGACAGAGGAAATTACTAACGAAATAGGTGGTAAACCGTGTGCAGCTGCAGTTTTTATGGCTCTAAAGCATTTGACACAATTAATCATATTATCTTAATGAATACATTTGAATTGTATGGCATCAGAGGGCCCGTCTTAAACTGGGAAAGAAGCTATTAACAAACAGGGAGCAATAAGTAAAGCTCCACAAACACGTCTACAGCTCTAAATGTATCTTGCAGTCCACCCCAGGAATTAATACTGGGACCAAAATTGTTCAATCTCTATAGAAATGACATTTGTAAAGTTATAAAGGACTCAACGTCAATACTATTTGCAGAAGATACGATCGCATTTTGTTTACGAGAGAACACAGAATCGAATACAAATAACAGAATAAATTAATACATTGAAGCTAAAGGGTACAAAAACTTGAATGAGCTCCTCACAAAACGCATTGCTGAAACTGTCTCGAGGACGCAAGGGAAAATTCAGGGCACTTGAAGTGCCAAATGCAAAATCTACATCAAGCTGAATGGAGGACCAGAAGCAAGAGTATTTGTTGTCAAAACATCAAGGATCTGGACAAGTATTACAAATCCACAACGCTTCGACAACAACGATAATAGCGTTTGATGGAAAACAAGGGATCACTTAACATTAAGATCTGGATTTAGGAGCACATTCATCAACACTCTTTGACATTCATTTTGCAACATAGACCATAAAAGTTTGGATTTGGAGAATACATTAAAAAAAAAGTCTCCCATATTAGGATTTTTTTTATATTTTATTGTAGAGAGCAACAATACAATATTGATATATCTCTCTCGAGGTCGTCCTCAGATGAGCCTTCCATCGTTGTCTCCCGTCATCCCGGTTCTCCACACATCTGGCCAGCTCATTGGTGCTTCGTGCTCCCGCATCATTCTTGAGTACATCCACATATGTTATAGTGGGACGTCCTCGTCACTGGTGGCCTAATTATGCAAAACCAACGTTTCTTACCTACTGGAACCTGCTGTTGTGTATTTGTGATCTGCATAAGTCCCAAAAATTTGAAATCCAACCATGAAGGCATTGCGGAGATATTGATAAAACAATCTTGCCTTCTTTCATACTTCCTTCAAACAGTCCGTTTGGAATATGTACAACCTGTAAAGTCACAGGTTGGGGAAAACGTCACTGGATTATCCAGCACGGTGTCACAGGGGTTAGTCCATGTGCCTTACAATGCGAAGGTCCTTGGTTCGATCCTGGGCTCGGGATCTTTCTGTGTGGAGTTTGCGTGTTCTCCCCGTGACTGCGTGGGTTCCTTCCGAGTGGGCTTCCTCCCACCTCCAAAGACATGCACCTTGGGATAGGCTGATTGGCATCACTAAATTGGCCCAAGTGTGTGAATGTGAGTGTGAATGTTGTCTGTCTATCTGTGTTGGCCCTGTGATGAGGTGGTGACTTGTCCAAGGTGTGTCCAGCCTTCCCCTCGAATGCAGCTGAGATAGGCTCCAGCACCCCCCGCGACCCCAAAAAGGGACACACGGTAGAAAATGGATGGATGAATGGATAAGTCTCGAAAATTTTAAATCCAACTATGGAGGCATTGCGGAGATATTGATAAAACAATCTTGCCTTCTTTCATACTTCCTTCAAACGGTCCGTTTGGAATATGCACAACCTGTAAAGTCAACAGGTTGGGATAAACGTCACCGTATGATCCATATAAAGTATACATGTACGCAGAGTGCCTTGCGCGCGTTCGCCATTGTACTCCACGCTACAGTCAATAAACACCTTTTTTCGCGATCCTTTGTTGTGGGACAGACTGCGTCGTACATGGACAGCCAACCTTTGCTGTTGCCATTTCTAATTCATAATAGCGTATAGTTCTCACTTATTTTTTATCGGTAGACTTGATATGGTAGTGCTAAACACCACAACAAAGTGGGTGTGGACAAAACACTGTTAAAGTAGACCCCCGTAAATAAGACCGCCCACAATGGGCACATTCTGTAAAGACAGTTTGTAAAACAGTCAATGTAAAATTTTGACAAAAGACCCACCATTACATTGTATGTAGACCACCAGGAAGTGTTTTAAATGAAGAAAAAAAATCATAATATGACCCCTTTACATCTGAAAAAAAAGTAATTTAATCAATACATTAGACCAGGGGTCGGCAACCAAAAACGTTGAAAGAGCCATATTGGACCAAAAATACAAAAAACTAATCTGTCTGGAGTCGCAAAAAATGAAAAGCCATATACAAGTCTTAAAATGAAGGCAACACATGACGTAAGTGTCTATAATAGCCTACTATCAAAATAACTGTCGCAGGCTGAAGCAAATCTTTATTGACAGAAATGTTGAAATGTAATATTTGTTCTACACATTTTTACAACATTAGAAACCATTAGTAAATCAGAGGCTACTCAGAGGGTGAGATAACTCCTGGAAATTACTGGCTTTTTAACGGCCAAAGGTATAGATGTGTGCGTCCAAGTTAAAAGGAAACTGCAAGCGGTCTTCTTTTAATAGATTTATTACATTCTTTGGCAAGCTAGGTATTGTTTGCTGTGGTCTGGAACAACATGACACACAAACAACTATATGAAATGCAGCCAATATTACATACAGATAATGTGTCATGAGACATGCACAATTAAATTATGTACAAAAGAGGATAAAAGTAAAGGATATAAAATGAGCTCAAATAGACATACCAATGAGGCATAATGATGCAATATGTAATTATAGCTAGCCTAAATAGCATGTTAGCATTGATTAGCTTGCAGTCATGCACTGACCAAATATGCCTGATTAGCACTCCAGCAAGTCAATAACATCAACAAAGTGCACTTTTGTACATTCACGCACAGCATGAAACCTTTGGTGGACAAAATGAGACAAAGAAGGAGTGGAAGATTTTACATATAAACAAACTGTTGCGTCACAGTCCACACTATGGTGAGTTCAAGAACCGTCAAAATTAGTAGGACGAAACGATGTTCACCAAATACTTTCATCAGTGAAGTATACACACAAACATATTAAACAGTGGGCTTTCTAACCATTGTGAAGGTTTGTGTCATGTTTGTCCTCAAACAAAAAACATACTAAAACAACAACAACATTTTCCCCCCCATCTTTTTCCATTTTTAATCCATCCATCTTCTTCCGCTTATCCGAGGTCGGGTCGCGGGGGCAGCAGCCTAAGCAGGGAAGCCCAGACTTCCCTCTCCCCAGCCACTTCGTCCAGCTCCTCCTGGGGGATCCCGAGGCGTTCCCAGGCCAGCCGGGAGACATAGTCTTCCCAATGTGTCCTGGGTCTTCCCCGTGGCCTCCTACCGGTCAGGCGTGCCCTAAACACCTCCCGAGGGAGGCGTTCGGGTGGCATCCTGACCAGATACCTGAACCACCTCATCTGGCTCCTCTCGATGTGGAGGAGCAGTGACTTTACTTTGAGCTCCCCCCGGATGGCAGAGCTTCTCACCCTATCTCGAAGGGAGAGCCCCGCCACCCGGCGGAGGAAACTCATTTCAGCCGCTTGTACCCGTGATTCTGTTCTTTCGGTCATAACCCAAAGCTCATGACCATAGGTGAGGATGGGAACGCAGATCGACCGGTAAATTGAGAGCTTTGCCTTCCGGCTCAGCTCCTTCTTCACCACAACGGATTGATACAGCGTCCGCATTACTGAAGACGCCGCACCGATCCGCCTGTCGATCTCACGATCCACTGTTCCCCCACTCATGAACAAGACTCCCCCGCAACCCGGAGATGGCACTCCACCCTTTTCCGGGCGAGAACCATGGACTCGGACTTGGAGGTGCTGATTCTCATCCCAGTCGCTTCACACTCAGCTGCGAACCGACCCAGTGAGAGCTGAAGATCCTGGCCAGATGAAGCCATCAGGACCACATCGTCTGCAAAAAGCAGAGACCTAATCCTGCAGCCACCAAACCAGATCCCCTCAACGCCCTGACCGCGCCTAGAAATTCCGTCCATAAAAGTTATGAACAGAATCAGTGACAAAGGGCAGCCTCTGCGGAGTCCAACCCTCACTGGAAACGTGTCCGACTTACTGCCGGCAATGCAGACCAAGCTCTGGCACTGATCATACAGGGAGCGGACCGCCACAATCAGACAGTCCGATACCCCATACTCTCTAAGCACTCCCCACAGGACTTCCCGAGGGACACGGTCGAAGGCCTTCTCCAAGTCCACAAAACACATGTAGACTGGTTGGGCAAACTCCCATGCACCCTCAAGGACCCTGCCGAGAGTATAGAGCTGGTCCACAGTTCCACGACCAGGACGAAAACCACACTGTTCCTCCTGAATCCGAGGTTCAACTATCCGGCGTAGCCTCCTCTCCAGTACACCTGAATCGACCTTGCCGGCTGAGGAGTGTGATCCCACCATAGTTAGAACACACCCTCCGGTTCCCCTTCTTAAAGAGAGGAACCACCACCCCGGTCTGCCAGTCCAGAGGTACCGCCGCCGATGTCCACGCGATGCTGCACACACGATGCATTTTCAATTATTTTTAAAAAATGTTCCAGGGAGCCACTAGGACGGCACTATAGAGCCGCAGGTTGCTGACCCCCGCATTAGACGCTTGTATGCAATCTACAACAACATGAAACATTTTTGGAACAATACTACAATCCCTTCAAAGTGATTGCTTTCTCAGAAATATGGATTGAAGCTAAAAAAAAGAAATAAAAAAAAGAAAAATGTAATAGATTTTCATTTTGAAAGATATGAACTAGATTACATCAACAAAAACAACAAGAGTGGAGAAGTAGCGGTGTGCGAGATTAAGAACTCGAGCTACAAAGTGGTAAAAACATGTTATTTACTATTTAAAATATTTTCAAATGATTAACCATTAAAATGTCATATAAAGACCAAAAATGTATTGCTTAGCTGTATATACTGTGTATAGAACACCTAAATCAAGGAAATGATGGCTGTAAACAGTGGAAAAAGTAATTTTCTCATGTGAAATTTTACCATTCACATCCTGAACACTAATACATGAAAGACCTTTGATGACTTCATAGATACAATATAAAGCATGAGTTTGTATCCAAAAATTACAAGACCAAGTACAATTCCAGGCCATTGTGCCACGCGCATTGACAATATGTACTAATGATTTTGATAAAAATACTGCACGGGGTCTGATAATAACCAACAATCTATGACAGAAACTATAGGAATAGAAACATGGATGACAAAAGACATCACAAAGACTTTGCACAGAGAAAATTATGTATGATTTGAAGAATTATACGTTTGTATAAGAGAACAAAGTTGGAACAATGTGTATAGGGAAAATGACGACGATGAAGCTAATGTAATTGTTTGCCATGGATGACAAACAATTGAAAAATGTTTGTAACAAGAAATATATATTTTATAGAACAATTATAAAACAAAGACCTATAGAGGCAGAAAATACGTACGAAACGTATAAAAACAAACTAACTAGCATCTTACAAGCATATATAAAAGAATGTTACAATGAATTACTTGAAAAGGAAAAAACCAACATGAGAAATATTACTCTCAATACTTCTCAGATGGAAACGTAAAAAAATACTATGAATGAGGTAGTTGAAAGCTTCAAGTAGTACTTTGTAGATATTCGACCAAATCTGAATTAATTAGTTGAAAGCTTCAATAACTATTGTCACAATGCACTTTAAATACAGTACAGAGGAACCCAAGGATGCAGACGGAAGGTGAGTAAAACAGTTCTTTACTAAAGGAAAGAGTACTCACTACAAAAATCCAAACAGGAGATAACAAAAAGTGACGGTGCGAAAAAGAGAAAACAAAATGAGCACAGTGGAAAAAAGAACAAAAGCTAATATGCAAAAGACGTGCAACCTACCAGACAGCACCAAGTTGGATGGCACTGGGAATAGCCAAGAATGTTAGCATCAAAAACTCTGGAAGCATAGAAGTCTTCGGACATGGAGAGTCGAGTAGTGGAATTGCAGAGTGCCACCCAGCTGTCGAGGTGCTGCTTAAATAGTGTCGGGAAGATTGGACACAGCTGTGCACGTCTCACAACTCCGCCCACAGGGAAACACAGGAACTCTAGGAAAAAGACAAAAAATAAGAGCCAGGTCTGCTGCACCAATAAAGGAAAACTGAACACACAAACCACAAGGTGGCAGCAGGCGGTGACAACTACTTTGTAAATATTGGACCAAATCTGGAGGAAAGGATTACAGGACTTGAATAGCACCATAGACAGAAATCCGAACGCGGTGTTCCTCACGGACAAGACAGAGAAGGAAATAATCAAAATTGGAAATAAATGCAAATCCAAGACCTCAACGAAATTTATATGGAAACGATAAAAAAGGTTATTGAAGATATTTTAAAACCTTTAACGTACATTGGCAACCAAGCAATTTAAACATGTAAATTCCAAAACAACATTAAAAATACCAAAGGTTGTACAATTTTCTAAAAGCATTGAAAAATTATTTCAACATTGGAAATGTCCTTGTATGACAGTGGAACATTCACGGACAATCAAAACGGATGCAAAGCCAACATTTCAACATCGATGGAAATTAATCGAAATTACGGAGGAAATTACTTACGAAAAAGGTGGTAAACAGTGTGCAGCTGCAGTTTTTATGGCTCTAACAAAAGCATTTGACACAATTAGTCATATTATCTTAATGAATACATTTGAATGGTATGGCATCAGAGGGCTCGTCTTAAACTGGGAAAGAAGCATAGGAGGTCACCCGAGTCAAGGGGTGCCCGACATGTACAAAGCGCCCCCCAGCAAAGTCACACTGTGAGTGGGGAAGAAAAGTTGGGAAAGTGTGCAAAAATCCCCGAAATGTTCAAAAATCACACCCAGGTTTGAGTGCCAAGAGTCATAAAGAAGCAATTAACAAACAGGGAGCAATAAGTAAAGCTACACAAACACGTCTGCAGCTCTAAATGTATCTTACAGTTAACCCAGGAATTAATACTGAGGCCAACATTTTTCAATATCTATAGCAATGACATTTGTAAAGTTATAAAGGACTCAAAGTCAATACTTTTTGCAGAAGATACGATCGCATTTTGTTCAGGAGAGAACACAGAATCGAATACAAATAATAACAGAATAAATGAATAAATTAAAGCAATGGTTTGACCAAAACACTATCTTTGAATCTAAGTTAAAGTAAAATAATAATATTCGGTAACAGCAGAAGAGAAAGTCAAAAACAAATACAAATAGACAGATTAGACATTGGCTGGGTAAAATAAATACAATTTCCAGGTGTAAAAATAGATGATAAAATTAACTGGAAATCTTATACAAACCCTGTTTCCATATGAGTTGGGAAATTGTGTTAGATGTAAATATAAACGGAATACAATGATTTGCAAATCATTTTCAACCCATATTCAGTTGAATATGCTACAAAGACAACATATTTGATGTTCAAACTGATAAACATTTTTTTTTTTGCAAATAATCATTAACTTTAGAATTTGATGCCAGCAACACGTGACAAAGAAGTTGGGAAAAGTGGCAATAAATACTGATAAAGTTGAGGAATGCTCATCAAACACTTATTTGGAACATCCCACAAGGGGGGAAGGCTAATTGGGAACAGGTGGGTGCCATGATTGGGTATAAAAACAGCTTCCCAAAAAATGCTCAGTCTTTCACAAGAAAGGATGGGGCGAGGTACACCCCTTTGTCCACAACTGCGTGAGCAAATAGTCAAACAGTTTAAGAACAACGTTTCTCAAAGTGCAATTGCAAGAAATTTAGGGATTTCAACATCTACGGTTCATAATATCATCAAAAGGTTCAGAGAATCTGGAGAAATCACTCCACGTAAGCAGCATGGCTGGAAACCAACATTGAATGACCGTGACCTTCGATCCCTCAGATGGCACTGTATCCAAAACCGACATCAATCTCTAAGGATATCACCACATGGGCTCAGGAACACTTCAGAAAACCACTGTCACTAAATACAGTTTGTCGCTACATCTGTAAGTGCAAGTTAAAGCTCTACTATGCAAGGCGAAAGCCATTTATCAACAACATCCAGAAATGCCGCCGGCTTCTCTGGGCCCGAGATCATCTAAGATGGACCGATGCAAAGTGGAAAAGTGTTCTGTGGTCTGACGAGTCCACATTTCAAATTGTTTTTGGAAATATTCGACATCGTGTCATCCGGACCAAAGGGGAAGCGAACCATCCAGACTGTTATTGACGCAAAGTTCAAAAGCCAGCATCTGTGATGGTATGGGGGTGCATTAGTGCCCAAGGCATGGGTAACTTACACATCTGTGAAGACACCATTAATGCTGAAAGGTTTGATTGATTGATTGAGACTTTTATTAGGTTGCACAGTGAAGTACATATTCCGTACAATTGACCACTAAATGGTAACACCCGAATAAGTTTTTCAACTTGTTTAAGTCGGGGTCCACTAGGTACATACAGGTTTTGGAACAACATATGCTGCCATCTAAGCGCCGTCTTTTTCATGGACGCCCCTGCTTATTTCAGCAAGACAATGCCAAGCCACATTCAGCACGTGTTACAACAGCGTGGCTTCGTAAAAAAAAGAGTGCGGGTACTTTCCTGGCCCGCTTGCAGTCCAGACCTGTCTCCCATTGAAAATGTGTGGCGCATTATGAAGCGTAAAATACGACAGCGGAGACCCCGGACTGTTGGACGACTGGAGCTCTACATAAAACAAGAATGGGAAAGAATTCCACTTTCAAAGCTTCAACAATTAGTTTCCTCAGTTCCCAATCGTTTATTGAGTGTTGTTAAAAGAAAAGGCCATGTAACACAGTGGTGAACATGCCCTTTCCCAACTACTTTGGCACATGTTGCAGCCATGAAATTCTAAGTTAATTATTATTTGAAAAAAAAAAAAAATGTTAGTTTGAACATCAAATATCTTGTCTTTGTAGTGCATTCAATTGAATATGGGTTGAAAAGGATTTGCAAATCATTGTATTCCGTTTATATTTACATCTAACACAATTTCCCAACTCATTATGGAAACGGGGTTTGTATAAAAATACTCAACATAGTGAGTAGAAATACTCACTATAAGTTAAAAAAAATCCCTCCATATTCTCTACTTCTCGCTAGTGTTACCATATCTGAGTTATTGTGAAATAATTACAAAAGTATGCCTAATTCATAAATCGTGTTTACAAAATAAAAAGTTTGGATAATGTCAGTTATGTAGAACCTTACTGCATTGAATCAAAAATATTGAAATGCAATGATTTTCTCCATGTGCAAACAGATTAAATTATGTCACTGTCTTTTTGACAGTTTTGTGGTTTTGTGATTATTTTCCTGTGTTTAGTGTTGATTTATGTTTCAGTGCTCCTTCCTTCCTTTGTTCTTTCCACTTCCTGTGCGCTTCCCCTGCTCACCACAGTCAGTGTGATTGACATACCTGCCTCCATTTCGTGATTAGGCCACACACTTATAGACAATCACCATCAGAGTGTTTTATATGCATTTATGTGCATTGTTTTCTGTTAGTGTTTATGTGATGCCATTTTGGATTGCTTTGTTTTGTGCCAAGTGTCTCATGTATTTTGCCCTTGCTGCCTGATTACTTTTGACAAATAAATCACTATTTCATGTGCACGTCGTCTCCTATTTCTGCATTTTGAGGTCACGCCAACTACCACTATGCAAGTTCCTGACACTATAAATTGCTACCAAAGAATGTACAACAATTCCTGTCAACAAAAAGGGAGAAATATAAATTTAGGGAAAAATCCAACTTCAAAACATTTGTATGCCTTTAGTACAGGGATTTGGTACGCGGGCTCCATCTAGTGGTACGCCAAAGAATCACTAAATAAATATTCGAACACATTGTGTGTAATGTTACAGTGGCCAAAAATATTAAATATACTTGTTAAATAAAACCTCTGCCTTGTTTTTAATGAATATATGGCCTACTTTGCTACTGTATTTTTATGTTGGTCATTGTGGTGGTACTTGGAGAGCCAAATGTTTCCTGAGGTCGTACTTGGTGAAAAATGTTTGCTTTAATCTATAAGTATTGTCAGGCTTGTCACTGAAAGTTTTGGTTATGTTTTAGTTTGACCTCTGTTTGTGTTATTTCCTGTTAGCGCTCTTATTTTTGTTCAGTTTCCTGCTTGCCTCCCTTAGCGCTGTTCCCGTCAGCTGCGACTGATTGGCACCTGGCCACACCTGGTGTCAATCAGTCGGCTGCTATTTATACCTGCCTTGCCCTCCAGTCAGTGCTGGAGTATTGTTTGCTGTGGACTGCCTGTTTCTTGAATGCTGTGAGCTATTCCCTGGATCCTGACTCCTGTCCCTGTTTGCTGTTTCCTGATTTCTGGTTCGTGTTTTCCATGCTTTTTTTTTTAACATTAAAACCATGTTTTTTTGTACCAAGCCTGTCATCTCTGCATCTTGGGGTTCGTCACCACCACTTCATGACAAGTATGTATAATTAAATTATGGAATGGATTAAGCAAAGAAGTAAAACAATGTAGTAATATGATCCAGTTTAAGAAACTGTTCAAACTCAAAGTGTTTACAAAGTACAAAGAAGAGGAATCCACTAAACATATTGAACCTTATCTCTCTTCCGCTATATGGAAGGGATCACAGGAGATGTAGTTTACATCTCAGACCAGCCCATTTAATAGCGCCAGAAAAAAACTACATTGACGGGAGAACTACCAGTTCTCGTTCGATACCGACACATACTACGGCATTGCTACCAGCATTTTGTAACCAAAAAACAGCAATATTTACAATACCGTTACATCCCTACAAATTATACATCTTTTGCTTGGAACGTTTCACAAAAATGAAATGAAGTTGCCAAGCGTGGAGCACATTTTAATTTCAGTCCCTGACTTTTATTTTATTTTTCATCTCCGGCATGCAGTAATGCAAAACGACCATCATAAGAAGAGTCCAAAGAACATGATTTCCCCTGTCATAGATACATTTTAGAATTCATGTTTGCCTGCCCTTGAACTATACATTCTTGTGGGGTTCAAAGACCAAAATGCCATTCATTCCAGTGTGACTACTTGGAGTCAATACGTATGTAACAATGTACAGTATTTTGAGAACCGCAATACAGTATGTCCATTTGATTTAACTGAGTTTGATGCCCTCTGTAGACCGTATAATGTACATATTTTGTTTGTGGGTGGGTTTTCATTACAAAGATAACTGTCTCAGATGTGTGCCAATACAGCCATGAAAGAAAGGTTCCGTGCATGTGTGTTGCACATGTTTTCATCTTTGAACGGATATTAATGTCAAAAGGGAAATTACACTTGTGTGCGTGTGTATTGAGAGAGTCTGTTGTGGCAGCATAATTTTATAAGGAAAATTGCAATGAATATGAAGTATACAATGATGAATATGTTTCTATTATGAAGCTCGTCAGCAGGGGTGGGTAGAGTACCCAAAAATTGTACTCAAGTAAGAGTACCGCTACTTTAGAATAATATGACTAAAGTAAAAGTAAAAAGTAGTCATCAAAATTATTACTTGAGTAAGAGTAAGTATTCTACCCAAGTATTGAGTAACTTGTGAGTAACTTGTGATTTATTTAGTAGCTATTTTTCAATGGTTCTTGGACTGCAATTGTAGTTGGTGTGTGTGTGTGCATGCGTGCGTGCAAAATATAAAAATCATCTACAATTTACTGCAACATGGGTTTTATTTTAAGTGGAATTCTTGTAGGCTAAAATGAGAACATTTCTACTGACACAGATGACAACACATTATATAAAATTGTCTTTTTACTAGTTTGAAAGTAATCATCAAACATTTGTGCTGTCTTGTCTGACGTAATGTCACTTTTTACAGTCAGTACGTTTCTATGCACTAAATTAGTCTGATTTGTCAAATAATTCAGTTTCTTCTATTTTCACACCAACATGTGAAGTTGTAATTTCCATGGTCTTATCTCTAATGTGACTGATTGCCATACGTACTGTGCCTCTTGTACACTAGGGGGCGATTGTGGTCATTTCAGCTTGTTTAGCTATGTAGGAATGTAAGTACATCAGAAGAAGAAAATGCTACATGGTAATAAGCTGGTGCTAGTAACTTTCAAGCCACAGATCTAACAGTGTTGTTGGTAATGTTTTAATGTTTTTAAGTGACATGAGTGATAATTCGGATCATCAATCAATCAATCAATCAATGTCTATTTATATAGCGCTCAATCACAAGTGTCTCAAAGGGCTGTACAAGCCACAACGACATCCTCGGTACAGAGCCCACATACGGGCAAGGAAAAACTCACCCCAGTGGGACGTCGGTGAATGACTATGAGAAACCTTGGAGAGGACCGCATATGTGGGTAACCCCCCCCTCTAGGGGAGACCGAAAGCAATGGATGTCGAGTGGGTCTGACATAACATTGTGAAAGTCCAGTCCACAGTGGATCCAACACATCAGCGGGAGTCCAGTCCACAGCGGGGCCAACAGGAAACCATTCCGAGCGGAGACGGGTCAGCAGCGCAGAGATGTCCCCAACCGATGCACAGGCTAGTGGTCCACCCGGGGTCCCGACTCTGGACAGCCAGCACTTCATCCATGGCCACCGGACCTATGCAACTCCCCCTCGCAAGGGACAGGGGAGAAGAGGAGAGAAGAAAAGAAACGGCAGATCAACTGGTCTAAAAAAAGGGGGGTCTATTTAAAGGCTAGATTATACAAATGAGTTTTAAGATGGGACTTAAATGCTTCCACTGAGGTAGCATCTCTAACTGTTACCGGGAGGGCATTCCAGAGTACTGGAGCCCGAATAGAATCATCTGAGACATATAAAAAGATCGTTATTTTAGTCAACCGTTTTCGGAGGTTTCTGCTTTCCAGTTGTCTCAAACAGCCTGGATATGCTGGTGTTATGTCACGTAATTAAATTGTCTTATTTTAGGAACATTGTGATTCTTGTTAAACAAGTAGGTTTCTATTTGATCATATACCACCGGCCAGTATTCATTTTGACAGCAGTTTTTGTATTTAGTTTTATTCATAGTCTTTTGATGAAAGTGTATTTTAGTTTTAGTCATATTTTAGTCTTCTAAATTACTCGACTAAATTCCTCAACATTTTAGTCGACTAAAATTACAGTAAATTGTGTCGACTAAAATATAAATTGTTACAAACAACGCATCTTTCAAATTGTCTTGAATGCCCTTTTTTATTCATTATTTATTAGTGCAGAACATCTCAAAAACTAAATTCACAACAAGACCTGCATTCCATTAATATTTCAATAAGTACATTTCACACTAACCTTACTGTGTATTTCTATTTTAGATTAAATTAAGCATTTTTTTTCAAATGTTAAAATATTGTTTGACTAAAATGGTCACATGAAGAAACAAATTTGTTTTATTATAGATTGGCTGGCAAGCTCGCCTATATGGGTACTACAAAATTAGTGGTTGATGGTAACAGTAATTCAGTACAGTATGAGTCATTTGGAAATATTAGTTCAGACCTACTTACTGTTGCGTAGATGTCCTAATGATTAGCCTGCAGATGGCTCTTCATGTTAAGGGGCTGTATGCTTAGCTTTTTCACTCGTAGTACCGGTGCTACTAAATGAAAAAAATCAGTAGCAGAGTAAATTTTTTGTAGCACAGAAAAAAAAGAGCAGTTTGAAATGTTTTAAATATCACAATTTCATTATTAACACTCAAACAAGGTTTATATGTATGTGCACAATGTATACATATAAACACAATGCCATCATAATGCCTACTTTAACGCTCAATTAAAACACAGATAACATCCCTAAACTCATATACCAATATATTTTGGCCCATAAACTAACCCATAAATGGAAAAATCAGTTGACGTAACAAAAAAAAAGTGGATGAGTTAAAATGCATAATGAGATGACATTTGTGCCATTTTGTATTTACACTACAGCATCTATTCAGAGGCAATAAGTGTGTTTGTGTCTTTGTTCTTTTCAATTTTTCACCATGTTGTCTATGAAGAAATGTCAAAAGTAAATGGTCAAGCTTACAACGACGTTCTCTTCATTGAAATGAAGAGAACGTCTTGGCTTGGTGTTGAGTCGGCATTTCTACACGTCTCACGAGAACACTAATGTGAAAAAGGCACGTTTATCATCATGGCGACAAGTCACAGTGGAAGCAGCAAAACGTCAGTATCCACAGCAAGCGCAGCATTTGTTAGAGCTAAAGCAGAAGCCGCCAAAGTGCGAGCGTTGTACGCAAGCCAAGAAGCTAAGCTAAAACTGGAAAAGGCCTCCAGAGATGCTCATAATCAATTAGAAACAACGAGAATAAGCACAGAATTAGAAGGAACAGACCAAAGAACCCCAAAAACATTTTTGAGACCAGTAACAGAAGTAGTTTTACTCCTGCCCAAAGACTAGAGTTGTTTGGTGATCTTAGTGGCCTCACATAGGCCAGGCAAGGAGTGTGTTGTTCTGAAGTCAATCGTTAATATTATTTACATAATTACTTGATAATACTTTTGTATTAGTGACTGCAATGCTTTAATTTGGAGCTAAAGTTGTTTTTATTTATTATATGCTATAATCGGTAAACAGCAGTTAGATGATGTCACTTCCGCTAAATTACTTCCTGTTGGTTGACTTCCAGTATTCATTCGAAAGCAAGTCGTACATGTTGCGGTCTTCTGTAGTAATTTCTGTTGCCATCCAGGGGCGCCGCTAGGGATTTTGGGCCCCATGAAAAGAATCTTTACAGGGCCCCCAACACAGCGGCAACATTATAATTTCATCATCATTAGGGGCCTCTCTGGGCCCCCCTCCATCATGGGCCCCTAGAATCCGTCTCCTTTACCCCCCCCCCTTTTCGGCGCCCCTGTGCCATCCTACACAAAGAGGCGAAGAAGCAATGCCGTAAGTTGTCTTTAACAAGTTAACAACATGTCAGACACGTTAACAAGGGTAATACTGCCGATATGATGAATACAATTGTCAAATTAGATACAATGTGTTCAAGTCATTCAGGCAGATGGGAGTCTCCCTCTGTTGGACATTTTGGGACATTACATATCCATTTTGTATGTCATAGTAGACAAATATGTACGGAGGCAATAAGTGTGTTTGTGTCTTTGTTCTTTTCAGTTTTTCACCATGTTGTCTATGAAGAAATGTCAAAAGTAAATGGTCAAGCTTACAACGACGTTCTCTTCATTGACTCCGGTTTGGCTTGGTGTTGAGTCTGCGTTTCTACACGTCTCACGAGAACACTAAAGTACATATATTATGGGTTGCACCTATCATTATGTTATACTTAGGGATGTCCGATAAATGCTTTAAAATGTAATATCGGAAATTATCGGTATCGGTTTCCAAATTATCGGTATCGGTTTCCAAGAGTAAAATTTATGACTTTTAAAAACGCCGCTGTGTACACGGACGGAGGGTGTAATACAGAGTGCCAATATTCCTTAAAGGCACTGAATTTGCGTGCCGGCCCAGTAACATAATAAAGCGCTTTGAGTACCTTGAAGGTAGAAAAGCGCTATACAAGTACAACCCATTTATTTATCATTTATAAAAGGTTTTTGACACACACAAGTGACTGCAAGCACTCTTGATCAATAGAGATACAGGTCACACTGAGGGTGACCGTATAAACAGCTTTAACACTGTTACAAATATGCGCCACACTGTGAACCCACACCAAACAAGAATGACAAACACATTTCGGGAGAACATCTGCACCGTAACACAACATAATCACAACAGAACAAATACCCAGAACCCCTTGCAGCACTAACTCTTCCGCGAAGCTACATTATACACCCCCCAACCCCTGCCCCCCACCCACCCCAGTACCTCACCACACCCTGCATCCGTGTCGACAGCGAACGTCTGTTTAGTGTTGCCGCCCATATCATCGACAAGAACAGAAATCGCATACATTGTGACAATGCTGAGATGCTTGTTTTCATTCAGAAAAATCTACCTCTCACACGTGATGACAAGGAGAAAAAGAATTAGCCCACTCTTTGAGCTTCATCTGTTGCACAAATAGACCAGTAGTCTGGACTGAGTGAAACTGTTTTATTTATGTTGTGTGCCTTTTTTCCCATGCACTTTAAAGGATGGCTGTGTTTTCTACTAGTCTAGACTGAAGCAGTTTTATTCATGTTCATGCACCTTAAAGGATGGCTGTGATATCTACTAGTCTAGACTAAAGCAGTTTTTTTTATTTTTGTGCCTTTCTTGTTTTTATTTGCACATTTTTGTTACTCATACGAATACGTTAAGAACAGGGCAGATTGAGCCCAGTTTATAGTATACTCTGGACTGAAGCTGTGTGCCGTCATTGTTTTTGTAGCTGTTGTTTTGAGGCATGTTTATAAAAAAAAAAAAAAAAAAAAGCACTTTGTGTAAGTCAAAGTTAACAGTGTTTCCCATAGTAGTAGTGGGTATCAGGATTATTTCAGGGAGAGCATGTCCCACATTCCAAGGTGCTGTTTTGAGGCATGTTAAAAAAAATAATGCACTTTGTGACTTCAATAACAAATATGGTAGTGCCATTTTGGCACTTTTTTCCATAACTTGAGTTGAAGTTGTTCTCTTATTTTGGAAAACCTTGTTACATTGTTTAATGCATCCAGCGGGGCTTCACAACAAAATTAGGCATAATAATGTGTTAATTCCACAACTGTATATATCGGTATCGGTTGATATCGGTATCGGTAATTAAGAGTTGGACAATATCG
This sequence comes from Entelurus aequoreus, assembly GCF_033978785.1. Classification (NCBI taxonomy): domain Eukaryota; kingdom Metazoa; phylum Chordata; class Actinopteri; order Syngnathiformes; family Syngnathidae; genus Entelurus; species Entelurus aequoreus. The sequence goes on along the minus strand of NC_084751.1, from coordinate 28,504,568 downwards.
GAATATCGGATATCGGCAAAAAAGCCATTATTGGACATCTCTAGTTATACTCACATGTTATATATACGTTTCTTATATATGTTGATATATAATTACAGTGCATCATATATACTCATTATATTAACAGGGCAAAGTGAAATCTCAAAACAGAGTTAAAATTGAAAATGTTGGTCTTGTAATTTAACTAAAATCATCATTAATAATACATCTACATATATATTTCAAAGTTGTTCTGTGTGTCTGTTTATTTTTCTTACAGGATACTGAAGTGGTAACAGCAGACTCAATGTTACAATCCAACAACCTGAAGACACATCCACAGCTTCAACAGATGCCTGAGAATATTTCAAAGCTTCCCCCATTGATCCTGCTGACTAGCCACACCATTTAATTGACACACTAAGAACTGAATTACTTTTAACAAGGACCTTATGAGGTAAACTCAGACTTCACATTCCCGAAAAGAGATGATGGAAGAATTTTCCATCACCACTACTTCTACAAACATTTAGTAAACCGAGAGAAAATTAAGAGAATGTGGCTCATGTATACCCCCAATTTTAGCCTCATCCAGTGAGGGTTGGACTCCGCCAAGGCTGCCCTTTGTCACCGATTCTGTTCATAACTTTTATGGACAGAATTTCTAGGCGCAGTCAAGGCGTTGAGGGGATCCGGTTTGGTGGCTGCAGGATTAGGTCTCTGCTTTTTGCAGATGATGTGGTCCTGATGGCTTCATCTGGCCAGGATCTTCAGCTCTCACTGGATCGGTTCACAGCTGAGTGTGAATCGACTGGGATGAGAATCAGCACCTCCAAGTCCGAATCCATGGTTTTCGCCCGGAAAAGGGTGGAGTGCCATCTCCGGGTTGCGGAGGAGACCCTGCCCCAAGTGGAGGAGTTCAAGTACCTCGGAGTCTTGTTCATGAGTGAGGGAAGAGTGGATCGTGAGATCGACAGGTGGATCGGTGCGGCGTCTTCAGTAATGCGGACGCTGTATCGCTAATTCCAGGAACACCATTCCTACCGTCAAGCATGGTGCTGGTAGTATTATGCTCTGGGCCTGTTTTGCTGCCAATGGAACTGGTGCTTTACAGAGAGTAAATGGGACAATGAAAAAGGAGGATCACCTCCAAATTCTTCAGGACAACCTAAAATCATCAGCCCGGAGGTTGGGTCTTGGGCGCAGTTGGTTGTTCCAACAGCACAATGACCCCAAACACACTACTTGGATCATACCCTCATTTTTGACCTTACAACCAATCAACCTATCCCCAGGTGCATGTCTCTGGAGGTGAAGGTGGGAGGAAGCCGGAATACCTGCAGGGAACACACGCAGAAAAGGTTGGTTGCTACATATATATATACACACACGTAGCGTGGCGTAGGGCAGCAAGGTGGCACAGGGGTTAGTGCATGTTCCTCACAATACAAAGGTGGAGGAAACTCTGTGTGGAGTTTGCATGTTCTCCCCGTGACTGCATGGGTTCCCTCCGGGTACTCTGGCTTCCTCCCACCTCCAAAGACATGCACCTGGGGATAGGTTGATTGGCAACACTAAATTGGCCCTAGTGTGTGAATGTGAGTGTGAATGTTGTCTGTCTATCTGTGTTAGCCCTGCGATGATATGGTGACTTTTCCAGGGTGTACCCCGCCTTCCGCCTGAATGCAGCTGAGATAGGCTCCAGCACCCCCGCGACCCCGAACGGGACAAGCGGTAGAAAATGGATGGATGGGATGGAACCCACGGGGTAACATGCAAACTCCACACAGAAAGACCCTGAGCCCGGGGATTGAACCCATGACCTTCATATTGTGAGGCACATGCACTAACCCCTGTTCCACTGCGTAGTACAAAGACGCCGCGATCCGGACTGCGTTTTATTTCTTAGAACACTCCTTTTGTATTACACAGTGCGAAGGGATAATGTGGCGTGTACACAGCATCTTTTAAAGCATAAATTATAGCGGTCAACAAAAATATAATTCCTTTCTCCCTCTTTCCTATTTCCTGTTCCTTATTTCCTGCCTGCACACGCGCATGTTCACATGAAAGTCATTTTTGTTTGGTCAGCCTGATGACCAAGAGGCTCACTGTCAGTAACTCAGTCACTTTTCAAAAAAACTCAAATGTATCCAAACGGTCCTCTCACATTTGAAAACAACAGACATATTTATGAGTGTCCAAAAAAATGGAGGATGGAGGCCAGCAATGTCCTCATGCTTCAATGAATACTTCAGGATAATCTGCATCAGAGTTGTATGTGGAAGCTGATCCACTGTGACTGTCTGTTTTCTCCACATCTTCACCATAGCCAGGGCTTGATGTTGGGCTTGTTGATGGCGTCCTCTGGCAAGATGTTGCAAAATTCCTCCTCGCCGGCGTACAACCAGTAATCCCCAGTTAGTTAGCTTTCTCCTGTTCTTCTTTTCTACTTTTTCCTGATCTTAAACGTAAGCCGAAAAACTCGCTCTTTGCTGCCACATGTGTGTATATATATATATATATATATATATATATATATATATATATATATATATATATATATATATATATATATATATATATATATATATATATATATATATATATATATATATATATTTTTTTTTTTTTTTTTTTTTTTTTGAGTCACAATAATATCCAGGTGTGTAATGAAGAGACCTTCTACTTTCACATTGCCTGCCTTCTCTGCATCCTTGAATCACTCCACTAAAACCATGCGCAACTGTACTTTATGGTTTTATTGGATTTGCCCATCCATAATCCCTTAATTCAACAACTGATTACTCTGCAAGGTGTTGCGTACTTTATTTACTTCCGGGGAAACATTCATCGTCTAAATACTCTTTTTTTAGAAGACTTGGCGAGTTCTTGATAATAATTAATAGAGATGTCTTGATCCTGACCATGGATCAGATCGAGGGCAATATTTACTGTAGCTTTTTAAAATTATCTTTACGCGGTCATGATCAGCTGTGCCTCAGTGTTTCCGTCCTGCTCAGTGGCCTTATGGTTAGAGTGTCCGCCCTGAGATCAGTAGGTCGTGAGTCCAAACCCCGGCTGAGTCATACCAAAGACTATAAAAATGGGACCCATTGCCTCCCTGCTTGGCACTCAGCATCAAGGGTTGTAATTGGGGGTTAAATCACCAAAACGATTCCCGGGCGCGGCCACCGCTGCTGCTCACTGCTCCCCTCACCTCACAGAGGGTGAACAAGGGGATGGGTCGAATGCAGAGGACAAATTTCACCACACCTAGTGTGTGTGTGACAATCATTGGTACTTTAAAGAATTGTAAAGTAAAATAATTCTTCAAAAGAGATGCACACTCAGGAAGACATAATAATAATAATAGTAATAACAATAACAGTAATGATAATGAGTTTGATTTATATTTATATTGTACTTTTCTAGACACTCAAAGCGCTTTACAGTGAGAAGTGAGAACCCATCTTTATTTCACTCCAAATTAATTTGTAGTCAAGGCAGCCCTGCAAGTAGACATCGCTGCCAATTTGCGCCTACGGCCTCTCTGACCATCACTAACATTCATTCACATTCATACACCAGTGTGAGCGGCACTGGAAGCAAAGTGGGTGAAGTGTCTTGCCCAAAGACACATTGGCCGTGACTAAGATGGTGGAAGTTGGATACACACCAGGAACCATCTAGTTCAGTGGTGTCAAAGTCAAGGCCCGCGGGCCAGATCCGGCCCCAGGGATGATATTTGGTTAGTATTAGAACTGGCCTGTAGGCCACAGCCACATACTGCTGTTTTGCTGTGTTGGCACTAGGAATTTTCAAAATGGGGTCCCAGGGACCCCATCAAGTCATAAAAATGGGGTCCCACGGTAAATTTTTGGGGTCCCACTTTTTTGTAACCGTTTTGAAAACAAATGATAAATGTATGCATTATCCTGTTATATCTCACATTCTATATTGTGTTTTGGAAAAAGGTTGTCATAAACATTACTTAATTCATTAAAAAAATAATACAAAAGAATGCATACATAAATGTATTCAGTTATAAACATTCATTCACTTTCTACTTTCCTTCATGGATTTAAACTTTACCGCTGCCGATATATTTTTCTATATTTTTTTCTATATTTTTATAGTAATATTTTCAGAATGTGTTTGTTCTATTTTTGGCCAAAGTAAGACAAAGAAAACAATCTGAAGTTGTCTTTGTTTTTTAGTTTTAATGCCATGATTTTAATAGTCCGGCCCACGTGTGCACAGGTTTTCCTCCATGCGGCCCCTGAGCTAAAATGAGTTTGACACCCCTGCTCTAGTTGCTGGATGGCCGCCCTACCATCTGAACCGTTTCCATATTCCTTGTTACGCAAGTTGTCTGTCCACAGTACCAAAACGCTTTTAAGAAACTAATACTCACTACCATGCCGGAAAATAAACTTTTTTCCAAGTTCCATCATCATTGGAGAACTAGAGGAATGGCTAAGCATACTACACACGCATACATCGAGCAGAGTAAAGTATCAGTTTTTAAACAATACTGAAGTGATCAGTTCCATAATACTTAATATGTATTATTTAAAAAATATTTTTTGGTGGTTTTTGTTAGTGTTTACATAATCTGGGAGTAAATCTCTGGATACAGAAAGGCTTTGAGTGCAAATCCCAAATTATTTAAATGGGACCTAACGGTAGTTTTTCCTTTTGTTTAGCTATTAGGGAATCGTCATGTCTTGTAGGGTTTTTGGGGTGTATTTCCTGTGTTTTAGGGCTTGTTTCCTGTTTGGTGTTCTTATTTTGGTTTCACTTCCTGTGTGTGTTTCTGCAGTGACTTCACCCCTGCTTCTAAGCGCTGTTCTCATCACCTGGGGGTGATTAGCGATCATTGTTCTCACTTGCTGCCAATGATTATCAGAAGGCTTTATATGCCAGCCTGAGGGCTAAGTCCGTGTCGGGTCATTGTTTTTGTCAAGGATGTTTTTGCGCCGCTACCTTTGGATGGAAGCTCTCTGTTGGCTTAGTTTTACGTACACAGCTTCCCTGGGGTTCTCGTGTGCATTCCCCTGCTGCACTCGGTTTATTATATTTTTGAACAAAAGATACACTTTTACCTGCACGCTGCCTTCTCCCTTTGCATCGTGGGTCATAAGTACCGCAGTAATGCGAGTTTGTGACAAGCAAATTCTAAATTGAATACGTTTTATAAAAATATGTTATTGTCTTTACTTTAGGTACTTGCAATAAAACATTTTCACCTTTACAATCAATTGTCAAAGAACTGTACTGGGACTCATACATACTTGCCAACCCTCCCGATTTTTCCAGGAGACTCCCGAATTTCAGTGCCCCTCCCGAAAATCTCCCGGGGCAACCATTCTCCCGAATTTCTCCCGATTTTCACCCGGACAACAATATTAAGGGCGCGCCATGATGGCACTGCCTTTAGCGTCCTCTACAACCTGTCGACGCGTCCGCTTTTTCACCATACAAACATCGTGACGGCCCAGTCACATGTTGTATGCGGCTTCTGCATACACACGAAAGTGACTGCAAGACATACTTGATCAATGGCCATACAGGTCACACTGAGGGTAGCCGTATAAAGAACTTTAACACTGTTACAAATATGCGCCACACTGTGAACCCACACCAAACAAGAATGACAAACACATTTCGGGAGAACATCTGCACCGTAACACAACATAAACACAACAGAACAAATACCCATAGTCCCTTGCATCCCTAACTCTTCCGGGCTACAGTATACACCCCCACTACCACCAAACCCTGCCCCCTCGCCCCAACCCCACCCCCCAATCTCCCGAATTCGAAGTTCTCAAGGTTGGCAAGTTTGGACTCATAATCGGCAAAAATATTGATCGAGACATCCCTAGTACCGTATTTTCCGCACTATACGGCGCACCTAAAAAACCTCCAATTTTCTCAAAAGCTGACAGTGCGCCTTATATATGGACCAATATTGAGCCACAACAGGTCTCGCAACTACGGTAAGCAGCAGCCGACTTCATTTTCCCCCGTAGAAGAAGAAGCACACGGTGCATGCTGGGATATATGACTGCGCGAGGCGTGCCGTTTCATTTCTATTTGTGTGTTTATGTAAAGACCCCAAACAGTGGATGGGAACAGTGGATGACAGAAGGCGAACACACGTCCACCAAGACAGGGAGATAGCGCCGGACGACATACGCCACTATCTGCCAGTGGATCGTAAATGCCTGGGCTGATATATCAGTCTCAACTGTGGTCCGATCTTTCAGGAAGGCAGGAATTGTCACTGAACTGCTAGACAACAGCAGCAACACTGTCTCGATTAATGACGACTTCGACGAGACGGAGCCGGGCATATTGGATGCCGTTTTCGCCCAACTGTTTAATTTGGACACTGAAGAAGAAGAATTTGAGGGATTTGTGGATGAGGAATAACTTCATAAAGTGAGCTTTACATGTTTATTTTGTGTGTTGTGTTGTGTGACATTAACGTTTGAGCAACGTTGAGTTATTGATATATTGTTATTGCTTCGCACTATTTCGAGTGTTACTATATTGTGATTGCACTAACGTTTGATTTACCGAAACAGTATCAGACTGTTTTTTACGTGTTTATTGAATCGAGAAAAAGTTTCCCTCCACTATGTGATATAAATGTTGCACTACATGTTATACCTTGCTGTTGTTAAAAGATAGATGAAATACCACGTCAGACTTTACCTCGGGGAAAATAATAAAACAGCTGTTTATTCATTTTGGGAGTGAACGGAGTTGTCAAAACGCTGGTTTGTAATCTATTAATAAAGTTTGACTGACCTATCTGACTGTTTTGTTGACATTCCCTTTAGCGCAGCTCCATTTAATGGATGCATAGCGTAACCCCAGCCTCGACTGTAGCGTCTATTCTTTGCGCCTTATAATGCGGTGCGCCTTATAATGCGGTGCGCATTATACATAAACAAAGTTTTAAAATAGGCCATTCATTGAAGGTTTACCTTATAATCCGGTGCGCCTTATAGTGCGGAAAATACGGTAATTATGATTGGCCAAATTGAGTTATTACGTTGCCCTGTTGTAAACAATACTCAATCCTGAAAGGCGTTATCAGTTTATTAGTAGTGGCGGTGTACTAGTGACTCCCAAGATAAGACTGAATGTTGCTGCGGTCCAAGCAGCATCTAAATGGGCTGAACAAGCTGCTGTGTGTGTCTGTCACAGGAAGTTGGATTGTATCTGCAAAACAAAGCGAAGCACAGAAATGGCAAAAGAGGGAAGCGGCTAAAATCAATGTTGCTTAGAGACCAAGGAGAGAAGATGTGAGAAATAGGACAGAAAATTAGAAGACAAGGAATATGTTTAATAGACACCGGAGGCGGTATAATAGAGAATATGATTCATTAGTATCGCGGTACTATACTAATACCGGTATACCGTACAACCCTAGTTTGAACTATATGCTACTTTCTGTTAGAAATGGCAACAGCGGAGGATGCAAGTGCACGTATGAGCCAGTCTGCCTCACAACAAGAGGATAGCGAAAAAGAAAGAACTTACTTATTGGCAGCCATATTATAAAATACATCACAAACGTCTCAAATTCCAAACGACTCGTGTGAAATCTGAGAAGATTCAGAAGACAAGGCAAAAGAGTTTTTATAAATATGTCGGCTATGCCTCCGTGGTTTGAATTTACTGTAAATGTTTGGAGTTATGTGGGTCCCAAATACACAAAAACAGGTACCAGGTTAGAATAGTTGGTTTTGAAAATTTCAATTAATATTGTACATGGTAATTGGGATTTGTTATATATTGTATATATTATATAAAAATATAATGTAAAATAATAATATAATATATCAGTATACATTATATAATGTATATATAAATATTACATTATGTTATATTTTATGTTGCTACTATGGTACATTTTTAGTCTACTTAATACCTGCATTATCCTTTCCATCCTTACTTTTTCCATCCACAGTAGATCAGTTTGTGTAGGGTTTTTGACTGAATAATCACATGTGAAATATAAGTTTTTGAATTGCAGGGTGCTTTATATGAAATGTTACCGCAAACATAATCCTAGCCCCTTCCTGCTCAGTCACTGATAAGAATATAACGGCACATTATGGCACTCTATGTGATCGTTACCTGGGCATAGGCTGATTGGCAACACTAAATTGGCCCGAGTGTGTGTACGTGAGTGTGAATGTTGTCTGTCTATCTGTGTTGGCCCTGTGATGAGGTGGCGACTTGTCCCCCCCTGAAAGTGACGATGGGTAGAAAATGGATGGACGTTAGTGTATTGAGTACATAAGTACAAGGTTTGAATCCCGGCCGACATGTGTCAGAAATAAATGTAAATTTATGTTTTAGTTATGTAAAATGTGTTATTTTACACGAAGAAAATATAAAATTGGTCAGTCTATTTTCCATGAATTTGTTTTAGTACAAATTATGCATCAAATTAAATTCAATTTTAAATAATAAAAATTGTTTCACATAAATAAAACATGATAGGGGCTGGCTTCCAATAAAATTCTGGTTGGGTGCACGATTTAGCCAAGGGGTGGCCCTATTTAACATTATTGATTTCATGGCAGCACGGTGGGACAGGGGTTAGTGCATGTGCCTCACAATACGAAGGTCCTGAGCAGTCCTGGGTTCAATCCCAGGCTCGGGATCTTTCTGTTTGGAGTTTGCATGTTCTCCCCGTGACTTTGTGGGTTCTCTCTGAGTACTCCGGTTTCCTCCCACCTCCAAAGACATGCACCTGGGATAGGTTGATTGGCAACACTAAATTGGCCCTAGTGTGTGAATGTGAGTGTGAATGTTGTCTGTCTATCTGTGTTGGCCCTGTGATGAGGTGGCGACTTGTCCTGGGTGTACCCCGCCTTCCACCCGAATGCAGCTGAGATAGGAACCAGCACGCGACCCCAAAAAGGGATAAGCGGTAGAAAATGAATGGATGGATGGATGGATGGATGGATGGTTCAAGTGATCCAGCTCCAATTTCATTGTCCTGTCTTCACATATTTGTTATGGCAAATTTTGTGACACTGCATCATGCAGAGCACCGTTTCCTTCCAATATTTCACAATAAAAGCATTTTGCCAGGAAAACATCTTATACAGCAGGCATAGGCAAACTCTGGACCACTGGCAATATACAACTCTTAAAGTTTTTCAAAATCATATAATTATAACTCTTTAATAATGGTAAAAGTGTCATTTTTAACAAGCATTAGGTTACATCGAAGTACATCATAGTTATGCAATTCAACATGTGCAAAAAAAGGGGTTGGTAGAAGCAGAGTTGTTTTAATCCTGCCTCTTCTCACAGCAACTAGTAAGAGTTTGTTCACTGTCTGTATTCACTATTTGACAGTGGTGTGCCATTTCCCTAAATATCTAAAAGTTTTCATATTCTCTTCATGTCATATTATGCTCGTTCCAGTGCTGTTGTTTTTAGTTTTAGTTTTCATCCAATCAGATTTCAGCTAGCTTATGTTGCCATGCTGTACCAAATCTGCCGGACGCCTTCAGAATCAACAATGCTGGCGTCCGTGCGCTGTAAGTGAACGGGCACATACAGTGAAGACAGTTGCGATAGCCAATCAGATCACGAGTTGTTGTCAGTAAGGCCTTCTAGCTGGCCTAAGGTTGAACGTGACATTTACGCATCCTGTGATTGGATACTCATCGGGACCGTTAGCGGATGAATTTGAGAACACAGAGTTGAGAGACAGTTGCGATAGCCAATCAGATCCCAAGTTTTTGACAGTAGCTGTTCTGTTACAACTAAAAGTTGTAAACTCTTGTTGTTAAAGTGTGTCATGCTTGTCATTTAATTCAATCAATCAATCAATCAATGTTTATTTATATAGCCCTAAATCACAAGTGTCTCAAAGGGCTGCACAAGCCACAATGACATCCTCGGTGCAGAGCCCACATAATATAATTAACATTGTTACATGTGTATTTGTTGCCATCATGTGGTCAGGGCAGTTAATATACAGTATATTTGAGAAGTGTGTACTCTCAATCAAACTTTATTGACCGGAAGTTGCATAAGCCAAGCAGAGAAATTTACGGTATATGTTTTAATTGCTGATGCGTTTTAATTGATTTTTAAATGCGCCAGAAAATAACCCGTTTTGTATACTGTTGATGTGGTTCAATACACAGTAGGGTGTTAATGTGTTGTATAGTCATGGTGGTGACATGAATTATAGTATTTTGAGAGGTAATTATTGAAATCGGAGATCACTGGGGAAACGCACGGCCCGCCACTGCTATTTGATAATGTAAATTTATCAAGTATCAAAGAAATATAAATGGTAAAACGTAAATAAATAATACATTGATTGGATGTTTTATTATTCAGGGCAAAATGATACAATAAAAAATGATTCCTCGCAAATGCAAACTCAGATCAAACATGAGTTTCCTGATTTCCAGCATGGCCGCCATTAATGTGACAATGTTAACAGGCACCTCCCCCCTTCCTCGTCAGTATTCTGGCGGCAGGAGCAGAGAGCGCTGCCAGCCTCTATCGATCAGACATTTAGCTGAATGTTCTCATCGAACAGCCGGCTGCCGTGGACGAGACGCACGTGGGGAGACTGAGAAACAGCCTGGATCTCACACACAAGCAGACGACGGAGGGGAGATGCGAGGAAGGAAAATTAATGAGCGTCAGCTTTGGTCATGGACCTTAAATTTCTAAATAAAAATGTAAATAATCATCCATTAATGTTTTAACATTCCAGACAAAACGTGTCACACTTGGTCCTCTCCTTTACTTTGTATTTTGTTCCTTCCACTCGATGTTCTTTCTGTTCCCATGTGAAACATGGCCACTCCTTACTATAACGCGCAGTGATCGTACCTGAATAAGCACATGTAAAATGATTGAATGACAGGGCGTTTCATATGAATCAATCAATCAATCAATGTTTATTTATATAGCCCTAAATCACAAGTGTCTCAAAGGGCTGCACAAGCCACAACGACATCCTCGGTACAGAGCCCACATACGGGCAAGGAAAAACTCACCCCAGTGGGACGTCGATGTGAATGACTATGAGAAACCTTGGAGAGGGTAACCCCCCCCCTCTAGGGGAGACCGAAAGCAATGGATGTCGAGTGGGTCTGACATAATATTGTGAAAGTCCAGTCCACAGTGGATCCAACACATCAGCGAGAGTCCAGTCCATAGTGGGGCCAGCATGAAACCGTCCCGAGCGGAGACGGGTCAGCAGCGCAGAGATGTCCCCAACCGATGCACAGGCTAGCGGTCCACCCCGGGTCCCGACTCTGGACAGCCAGCACTTCATCCATAGCCACCTGACCTGTGCAACTCCCCCTCCCCAAGGGAGAGGGGAGCAGAGGAGAGAAGAAAAGAAACGCCTTGTGTAATTGTTTGGTTGTCAAATGTTAAGGTGGTATTATTAAATAGTAGCGGTGTCTAGCAGGACCGATATGAAGATTTACACAAACTTATTCATAGCCCCTTCCTGCTTCGTCATTGATACAAACAAAATTCCCCAGCTGTTTTCACTGTCCCCAGTGGCATGCAGAGTTAATGCTTGGTAGATCAAGTCCTGGCAGGTGTAGTGCAGGAAGATATGAAAATTGATATTTTGATTATATTTTAATTTATTTTAATTTATTTTTTAATTGTTTTAATTAATTCATTTTTCATTCATTTATTTTAGTAAAAAACATGCATTAAATTGTATTTAAGTTTTATTGAAAAAGTATAGAAATAGTTTCATATAATTAAAAAAAATTGAAATTTTTTTGCTATGGCAGGGGGGCTAAAAAAAGAATAATCTGCATTTGACCCAAATTTAGCCAGGGTGGCCCTGGGAGAAAGAGGTTCCATATGTACTTTCTTAAATTCAACAGCGTTTCTCATCTTCTTTATTAAAGTGCGGTTACTTGTTTGCATATGTGTGAGAACTAGAGAGACAGTACTACTACATGTACCACAAAAGATGCACACTTTACAGTCACTTATGACATTATAAAAGGGTTAATGTTAGCGTATGTGCTGATTGAACATAAAACATCTACGAGATCTACAACTTACCACAATGTGGGTTTTTTTTCTTGGAAGTGGAATTCTTGTAGGTTAAAATGTGAACTTTTCTACTGAGACAGATGACAGCGCATTGTATAAAATTAATGTTTCATGGTTTCATCCAATGCTACTTTTTAAAATTTTTGTTGTTTTTAGGTGGCCCCCTTAATTTGTTGGTAACACCCCCTTCTGCCCCCACCTCCAAATAGTCTAGATTCGTCCCTGTGACTGGGAATAGCCCAGATTAGCATAAAAACGAAAACGTTGTACTGCAGAAAAGCCACCAGGCATGAAGAACCAGGGAGTTGAAATCACGAGTGCCATCCAGCTGTCAGGATGCAGTTAAGTAGGGCCAATGTAAATTAGAAGCAGCTGGGCACGTCTCACAACTCCGCCCACCATAGGGAAAACTGAAACTCTAGGCAGAAGGTGATAAAAGTAAATAACACAAAACAAGATAAAGACAGTCTACAATAAAAAGGGGAACTAAAAGTACAAATCAAAAAGTGGCCGCACGTGGTGGAATCTTGGGATTTTTTCATTAATGTACAGCAACCGCCACATGTATAAAGTGTTCATAAAAAGGATCCAGGCACTTACAGCAGATTACATGGCCTGTAGCATCTAGTGCTACATAACCTGCCTTTACAAGATTTGTGTCACGTGATTGCAAACTTGTCACCTCATTGGCTGGTTCTGACAGATTGCTTCAGTCCTTATTGACCAGGAATGGTTCTTGAGTTTTGAAGCAAAGAATATTTCTGCACTGATATTTTTTTTCAATGTATTTTAACAAACTGAATTTTTAAACAACAAATTTTGCTTAAACATTTTTAATCAATGAAATTGTCAGCATCATTTGATGTAAAAAAAAAAAACAGTTCATAAAATTCAAACAAATTCAGTTACATAAATTTAAAGACACAAATTAACCTCCATAGCAGTGAAGTGAATTATTTTTATATAGCGCTTTTCTCTAGTGACTCAAAGCGCTTTACATAGTGAAACCCATCATCTAAGTTACATTTAAACCAGTGTGGGTGGCACTGGGAGCAGGTGGGTAAAGTATCTTGCCCAAGGACACAACGGCAGTCACTAGGACGGCGGAAGTGGGGATCGAACCTGGAACCCGGAAGTTGCTGGCACGGCCGCTCTATCAACCGAGCCACGCCACCCCATAGCAGAACTGTAACCTGCAGGAACCAGGTACAGTTTTAATCCAATTCTATTATATTATAAATAAACTTAAGGTGTAATTAGAATAATATGGAACACAAATATGTACAATATATATATATTGCTGAAGGATTTATACCGTGGGTGTCCAAACTACAGCCCACAGGCCATGTGCGGCCCGCCAGCATTCTAAATCTGGCCTGCGGCACATCCTGAAAGGTTTGGACACTCTAATTTGTATTCTTTTATTTCATGGTAGAGTATAGTTTTAAGAAGCAGGGACAGGCAACACGTGCTATTTTTTCAGAATTCAAAGTAGTTTGAAATCATCTCTTGAATTGTCCATCCATCCATTTTCTACCACTTGTCCCTCACAGGATCCGGGGGGTGACTGAAGCCTATCCCAGCAGTATGCGGGCGGAAAGGCGGGTCACACCCTGGACAAGTCGCCTCTTCATCGCAGGACCAACACAGATAGACAACATTCACAGTCGCGTTCACACACTTGTATTAACTAAATATAGAAATAGGTCAAACTTTATTTTACACTGAATTGTAATATGCACTTGTACATTTTATCACCTGACGACATAAATGGCACATAGTTGGTGGTTTAAAATACAAATCCGTGATCCACAATAGAAAAAGGAGAGAGTGTGGAATCCAATGAGCCAGCTTGTACCTAAGTTACGGTCAGAGCGAAAAAAGATATGTCTTGCACTGCATTCTAGTCCGTCACTCTAACGTTCCTCATCCACGAATCTTTCATCCTCGCTCAAATGAATGGGGTAATCGTCGCTTTCTCGGTCCGAATCGCTCTCGCTGCTGGTGTAAACAATGTGCAGATGTGAGGCGCTCTTCAACCTGTCACGTCACGCTACTTCCGGTACAGGCAAGGCTTTTTTATCAGCGACCAAAAGTTGTTTATCGTCGATGTTCTCTACTAAATCCTTTCAGCAAAAATATGGCAATATCGCGAAATGATCAAGTATGACACATAGAACGGATCTGCTATCCCTGTTTAAATAAAAAAATGTCATTTCAGTAGGCCTTTAAAACCAAGGTACAGTACGTACCAACAGTTCTGTTACACCCTGTAACCTAGCACATCCGCTTTGCAAGGCTTCCGAAGTTTCTAAAATAGGCTTCTTTTTTATGTCACTTTAATGTGATGAAATTGGATGTGAAAGAACATCTCTGTGACAAACTAAGTGAATACATCAGGCGAGTGTTTGCTCCCAGTCTCCTTTACTGCGCAGGTTAAAGTAATACAAAAGTATTTTTTAAGGTGTTTGTACTCCCACCATAAGCTGTGACCCATTAGTGAAAGTGAAACTGAAGGTGTTTTTCCATCAGGGAGCCGGGTGGCCTCATTGTGGGATGTCCAACTTTCATGAAAAAAGCACTTTTGAAATGTCAAAGCAAGTCATCTAAACCAGTGATTCTGAAAGAAAAAAAATCACTTTTTTGGGAATTTTTTCTATTATTTACAATCATTATGAGAGACGAGAGACAAAGGGTTTTTTTTGTTTTGTATTCTAACCTGTAAATATCATCTTGTTCTTAGTGGCTAGCATTGCAGCTAATGGGAGCAATCAAATCTATGTCTAATTCACTTTAAAAATGCATTCAAAAACCGTCACCAATACTTACCGTAACCTGTATAAAAAACAAATTGTAGCGACATTGTTATTGTAAGAGCAAACATTTATTTTTTTACAAAGATTTAGGGGTTTTACAATATTTTAGTGAGCCTTAATGCTTCCTAAAAAGGCCTAATGACGCTAGTAGTTTGAACACTTAATACAACGTATTGTTGATGAGACAAAGACATAAATATGTAAATATTGTGGGCTTTCTGATCATGGAGTGAGTCTTCTACTGTGCATCCGGGTTCTAATTTATGGGAAGATGTAGAACACTGGACACAGTGATTGATTGACCTGATATGTTAATCCAGGCAGCACGGTGTTACAGTGGCTAGTGCTCGTGCCTCACAATAAGAAGGTCCTGGGTTCGATTTCCGGGCTTGGGGTCTTTCTGTGTGGAGTTTGCATGTTCTCCCTGTGACTGCGTGGGTTCCCTCCGGGTACTCCGGCTTCCTCCCACCTCCAAAGACATGCACCTGGGGATAGGCTGATTGGCAACACTAAATTGGCCCTACGGTGTGAATGTGAGTGTCAATGTTGTCTGTCTATCTGTGTTGGCCCTGCGATGAGGTGGCGACTTGTCCATGGTGTACCTCGCCTTCTGCCTGAATGCAAGCGGTAGAGAATGGATGGATGAATATGTTAATCCCATTTTAAAAAATTAAAAAAGTGAATTAGGTTTTTAGATGTTTTAACAACCTAGTTTCAACCAAACAAAGTCATCTGTTTTTTTAGTACATGTAAAGATATTGAGGTTACGTATGAGGGGCAGTGACTTTAGGTTTAGGTTGGGGTGGGGGCCCTTTTGAAGTCTATCCATCCATCCATTTTCTACTGCTTGTCCCATTCGGGGTCACGGGGGTGATGGAGCCTATCTCAGCTGCATTCTGGCAGTGTACACCCTGGACAAGTCACCACCTCATCGCAAGGCCAACACAGATAGACGGACAACATTCACACTCACATTCACACACTGATGATATGTTTGTAATAATAATAAGTAATAATAAAGACCGAAACTGGGCCACAACTAAATAGTGTCACAAAAAGCCTACAGCCCTGGATCTAAATACGATTTTGACGGTTGAACTCATTTTCTCAAATTGAACTTAATTACAATTAAATAAGCTTTTTGCTGCTCAAAGTAACACGCCAGCATATCCAAAGTACTTTTTCCATCACCCCCTGGCTTCCATAATTAATTGAGTGATAGTAGTTGAAGCTGCTTTTGCTTGGATTTAAACACAGCGATGAAAGTTGGACTCCGATGAAGAAGAACCAGTTTGTTGTGTGCGATCCTGGTCTTGCCTCACACATTCAATATTACGTGCATTGTCATTTACAGCAGCGATACCGTGGTTTGTTGACTTTTGTGTTCAATAATGTGAAACATTTTAAAAATCATTTTCATTTCCAACAGCTACTGAATTCCTTTGAGTGTCCATTTGTCAGTCAAATGCCAATAATGTAGAAGAAAGGTGTTATACTAATAGTCTTAGTGCATCTGGAGATGAGTGTGCCGCTTAAAGTGTGCTTAAATAAAAAAAGACTGTGGAAGGGGCGTGGTCCGCACCTCACCTGCGGGCGGGGCATGTGCAGGAGCCGGCTGTGAAGCGGATGACAGGTGAGTGGATATCTCAGCTGGAACGAGTTATCTGATCACCTGTCTCTTTTTTAGCAGCGTCGGAGAGCATGAGAGGGTGTGTCTGACGGGGAGTGGACGCACGACACACGGACTGCTGAAAAGCACAGGAAGAGGACAGAAAGAGAGACTGATAAAAAGCATCAGAGACTGAGAAAAGTAAACCATTTATGTGCTCAACGAGAAAAATAAAAGATATTTGTAAATCCTCAGCCGAAGGGTGTCGCGTGGTGATATTGGTCCAAGAAAGAACCCAACGACAAGGAAGAGTCGTTCACAAAGACATTGTGAATGTCTTCTACCACGGGGTTCGTTCTCGGACCACAAGACACCGTCACGACCCTTGGATGCAGAGTTACAACAGTTTTTATTTTTCTTTCTTTTTCGGCTCAAGTCTCCTTCTGTGCTTTTCAGCCGTCTAGTCTTTTTGTGTGCTCTCGCCGTCTGCTCTCCTTCCCCAGTCTCCCCATCTCATGGTCTCCGACGCTGCTAATAAAGACACAGGTGATTAGATAACTCGTTCCAGTTGAGATATCCACTCATCTGTTTGCTGCTTCATGGCCGCAGGGAACGCGTGGACCACGCCCTTACACATGCCTCCACCGTCAAACTCAGGCCGGGCAGCCGTCCGGCCGCGCCCACTCCCCTCCACCCCCCCCGGCCCGACGCGTCCACCTGCAGACAGAAAGGGATGGTAAAGTCAGGCATGGGCAGTACCGGCTCCTCGCAGAGTGCTGTTTTTACCTTCTCAAACACCCGCTGGCACTGCTCCGTCCACTGGACCAGATCTGGAGCACCCTTTTGGGTGAGGTCAGTCGGTGGGCTGGTCAAGTACGCGAACCGGGGAATAAATCGGCGGTAATATCCCGCCAGGCCCAAAAACTGCCTCACCTCTTTTTTTTTCTTGGGGTGTGGACAGGCTGCGATCGCCGCTGTCTTGTCTACTTGTGGCCGCACCTGAAGTGAAGTGAAGTGAAGTGAATTATATTTATATAGCGCTTTTCTCTAGTGACTCAAAGCGCTTTACATAGTGAAACCCAATATCTAAGTTACATTTAAACCAGTGTGGGTGGCACTGGGAGCAGGTGGGTAAAGTGTCTTGCCCAAGGACACAATGGCAGTAACTAGGATGGCGGAAGCGGGGATTGAACCTGCAACCCTCAAGTTGCTGGCACGGCCGCTCTACCAACCGAGCTATACCACCTGCCCCCCTCCCAAGTGGTACCCCAGATACTGTACCTCCCTCCGGCCAACTGCGCACTTTGCCGGGTTGGCGGTGAACCCCGCCCGCCTCAGGGACTCGAGCATCGCCCCCACCCGCCGCATGTGCTCTTCCCAGCCGCTACTCTGGATGATGACATCATCCAGGTATGCCGCCGCGTATGCCGTGTGGGGGCGCAGCACTCGGTCCATGAGGCGCTGGAACGTGGCGGGCGCACCGAACAAACCAAACGGAAGTGTCACGAATTGGTACAAACCTTCCGAAGTGGAAAAGGCCGTTTTTTCTCGGGACTCTGGTGACAAGGGAATCTACCAGTAGCCCTTGGTTAAATCCAGTGTCGTGAAAAAACAAGAAGTGCCCAGCCGATCCAGAAGCTCGTCGACCGAGGCATTGGGTACGCGTCAAACCGTGATTTTTCATTCACCTTGCGGTAATCCACACAGAACCGTATAGACCCATCCTTCTTCCCTACCAGAACAATGGGACTGCACTGTGGGATTCTTCTATTACCCCCAACTCAAGCATGGTTTTTAATTCTTCCCGAACTACTTTGCGCTTTTTTTCGTGAAGCTGATATGGCCGAGACCGGACCGTAACCCCCAGGCTGGTCTCAATATGATGTTGGATGAGATTCGTGCGGCCGGGCCGTGAGGAGAACACATCAGAGAAGCGCCGCTGCAACTCAGCAACATCCGCTATCTGCGCTAACGTGAGCTGGTTGTCACAGGGAAAGTGAGGGGGCGGGGCAGAGCGCGGGACCTCTGGTCCCAACTCCTCCTCCTCCCTCACCACCGTCACCATGGAAAGAGGCTCTGCCTCTTTCCATGCCTTCAGTAGATTCAGATGGTAAATCTGAGTGTCTCCGCGTCGGTCTGAGCGTCGAACCTCATAATCCACATCACCCACTTGCCGTGTGACCTCGAAGGGTCCCTGCCACCTCGCAAGTAATTTCGAGCTGGATGTTGGGAGTAATACAAGCACTTTTTCTCCCGGTGCAAATTTGCGTAGCTGGGTCCCCTTGTTATACGCGCGCTGCTCACTCTCCTGGGCGCGGAGCAAATTCTCTCGTGACAAGTGCCCCATCGTGTGGAGTTTTGCTCGCATGTCCATGACGTACTGAATTTCATTTTTGCTGGAGCTCGGACCCCCCTCCCAGCTTTCTTTAATGACATCCAGCACTCCGCGAGGCCTCCGGCCATACAATAGCTCAAAAGGCGCAAAACCTACAGAGGCCTGGGGTACCTCCCGCATCGCAAACATTAGAGGATCCAGCCATTTATCCCAATTCGGTTTGTCCTCGTGCTAAACTTACGGATCATGGTTTTCAGCGTTTTATTTAATCTCTCCACCAGCCCATCTGTTTGTGGATGGTATACGCTGGTGCGGATGGCCTTAATTCCCAGTAACCCATATAGTTCCTTTATCGTACGTGACATAAAGGACGTGCCCTGGTCAGTCAGAATCTCTTTCGGGATTCCGACTCGGGAGATGACCTGAAACAGAGCTTGCGCAACACTCTTGGCAGAGATAGAGCGCAGGGGCACTGCTTCATGATAGCGCGTTGCGTAATCCACCAGGACTACCACAAAGCGGTATCCCCGTGTGCTCTGTGAAATGGTCCGATGAGGTCCATCCCAATTCTCTCGAAAGGGACCTCCATGAGCGGTAATGGTCGCAAGGGCGCCTTTGGGGTGGCCGCTGGGTTCACCAGCTGGCAGTACGGGCAGGCAGCGCACCAACGGCGCACGTCTGCCCGGAGGCCCGGCCAATAGAATCGGACCACAACCCGATTAAGTGTCTTATTATACCCCATGTGGCCACACATGGGATTAAAATGCGCCGCCTGGAAAACCATTTCCCGGCGGCGTTTTGGCTCCAACAACTGGGTGTATTCCTCCTTGGTTTGAGTGTCACGGCCCACTCGGTATAACCTATCTCGAATAATTGAAAAATGGGGGAATACCCGCACTTTCCCCGGGCGCACTAGCTGACCGTCGATGTAATCCACCTGGTCCCAGGCCGCGCGCAAGGTTTCATCACGGGACTGCTCGAGGGGAAAATCCTCCGTAGGTTGCAACCGGGGGACGGGAGGGCGGCCTCCGGCGAAGCCCCCGCCGGTTCCCGCTCGGCAGTACCGGATGAACCCGCGTCGCCACTGAGAACTGTGCGAATATTCCACTCTCCTACAGTCCGTGAATGCATCCCCACACATTGTGTCACCAGATGGTTAAATCCTATTTTTTCCCTAAAATTACGGGGTGCGTAAGGTGCGCGCTTACGGCAACCTTGACACTATACTTTTGACCCTTATACCAAATTTCCACTGGCACATTAGGGTACTCGTGCACATCCCCATGAATACGTCTAATTCTTCCCCGTGTCACCTGCCTCAACGCCCCGGGTCGAACCAGGTTTTGGTGGTTCATGGACTGTTTTCAGCCCGAATCCACCATCGCCCGGTATGTACCCCGTTGTACATACAATACGTCTCTCCCAGATGAGCCCGACAACCCGCATCACCTGCCCCACCTCCATCAAGGAGCACTCCCGGTGCACGTGTCCGGGTTGTCTGCACCCACCGCACACCGGCCCTGGTGTCCGAGGTGCCATCTGCGAGGGAAGCTCCCTCTCCGAAGCGCCGGTACCCTGGAAAGAACAAACAGAGGAGACATTATTGCCCCGTGACCCCCCCCCCCCCTTGTTGTGTGTGTATGAGTGCGTGTGTGTGTGTTTTTATGCTGATTGCCCGAGTGGGGGACCCGCTCGCTGGACTCGGGTGGCTCGGCCGTGCGAGGTCGCTGTTCCAGGGCTGTCCCCTCCTGCGGCGCGAGTCGTTGGCGGGGTCCTGGAGTGGGCCTTTTGGCCGTCCTTGCGTTCGCCTCCCACTGGACCGCCAGGTTTACTGCCGTTTTCACGTCCTGGGGACGGTGGTACCTCACCCACGCGGAGGTCCTGGCCGTGATAGCGTCAATAAATTGTACGAGTACAATGTACTCTAACATCTTCAGGTCCAGTCCGTTTGGTTGGAGCCACCGGGTTGCCGCGTCCCTCAGCTGCTGCGCCAACACAAAGGGACGGTCATCTGGGCCCAACTTCATGGCTCGGAATCTTTGTCGGTGGTCTTCTGGGCTGTTGCCGACCCAATCCAGGATGGCGCGGCGTAGGTTGGGGTACTGCAACGCCGCCCGCTGCGCCTCCCCCACCAGGAGCGGCAGCAGCTTTATGCCCCATTCTTCTTCTGGTCACTTGCATGATGTTGCCGTGGCCTCGAAGACATCCAGGAATGCGTGGGGATCCTCCGCCTCCGCAATGCGCTGCATGGAGGCCGTGGCCCCCGCTCCTGATGTCCCTGCTCTGCCCATCATCATTTGCAGCACTTGGGTGTGCTGCTGGCTCGCCGCTGACACCTCGGTCAGAACTCGACCGAGCGCCTCCAGAGGGGTTGGGGCCAACATCTCGGATGCAGAGTTACAAAAGTTTTTATTTTTCGATCTTTTTCCGCTCAAGTCTCCTTCTGTGCTTTTCAGCCGTCTGGTCTTTTTATGTGCTCTCGCCGTCTGCTCTCCCTCCCCAGTCTCCGACGCTGCTAATAAAGAGACAGGTGATTAGATAACTCGTTCCAGCTGAGATATCCCCTCACCTGTCTGCTGCTTCATGGCCGGCACCTGCACACACCCTGCGTGGACCACGCCCCTTCCACAGACATGTCCACCAATCTCCCTTGATTTTATCAGGATTTCATTAGAAATCTCCTCATGAAGAGCAACATGGCAGATAGACTGAAAGGCGCGTCGTAAAAGCATATTCATCAGCGGCAGGCAGTTTGTACCCCAGCAGGAAGGAGGATGTAGACAACCTCATAGTCAACTTCCCCTCAGCTTTGTGTGTGTATGTGTGTGACCCTAAGGTCGGATCTATAATGGAAGATCCTCTCCTCCATCTCACTGTTTTGACCTTTGCTCTGCTACTGATACACACACACACCCTTCATTTGTGCACATCACACATCAAGATGGAGAGCAGGAGGCAAAACAAGCAAACAAAACAACACAAATGCACGCACGCAAATACACATACACAGCTCAATGCTTCTACTTTGTTCTAAAATGTATTTTAATTGTCTGTTCCTAAATCAAATGTGTAATTATTTTATCATGACATCATGATAATTTTATTAATGCATGCACAGTAGTACCATGGTTTTGGTACACCCCACTTTTTTGTATGATTTGGTTTTAGACAAACATTTTGACAACGTTTCCCAAGTTTTTATTTAGATAGATAGATAGATAGATAGATAGATAGATAGATAGATAGATAGATAGATAGATAGATAGATAGATAGATAGATAGATAGATAGATAGATAGATAGATAGATAGATAGATCTTTACTGTCATTGCACAAGTACAACAAAAGGTTTTCAGCACAAACCCGTTAAATATTAGACAAACAAACAGTGTACAGGGTTACAGAACAAGAACGCTGATGGGTCGCCATAAGGCGCCCCATAAAAGATGGGAAAAAGGTAGACGCTGAAGGAGGATGAGTAAAAAAAAGATTCAATCTCAGACTGGGCTCCTAAGAGGGCCGAGTCTGGAGTGGGGGAAAAAAAACTCCATAGCAAAGCACATGTACATATTACAACATACAACTCAAGACTTGCAACAGAGGGGAGGGAGTGGGGGCTATGGAGGCTGGCTGCTGCTATTGAAGCACTGCCTAGACGTCCATCACCCCTAAGGGATTCAAACGTCGAAAGCGTGAGATGGGGCATGGGGTATGTGTGTGTGGCGTTTATTTTTCGTGGAGCAGCGTGTCTCTGTTCCGCGATCTTGCTGTTCTTGCAGTCGCCAGTGAGTCCAAAGTCAACAACAACAGGTGTGTGTCCATGAGAGACAAGAAGGGAGTTTGTTTTGTCTTTGCCAAACTGTCCTTCAGGAGAGTCTTAAAGCCAGGGAAACAATGTTTCCATGCTCTTATCTAATGTTTCCATGCTCTTATCTAATGTGACTGATGGCCATACGCAGTGTGCCTCTCGTACACTAGGGGGCGATTGTGGTCATTTCAGCTTGTTAGCTATGTGGAAATATAGATACAGTAGAAGAAAAAAATGATACATGCTAATACGCTAGTACTATAACTTTTCAATCTCTGGATAACTACACATTTCAGGAACATTATGACACTTGTTAAACTTGTTTCTGTTTTATCATACCACTGGCCAGTGGTAATTTTGACAGCAGTTTTTTATTTAGTTTTAGTCATAGTCTTTTGATGAAAAAGTATTTTTGTTCTAGTAATATTTTAGTCATGTAAATTAATTTGTTTGTAGTGTAGTTTTAGTCGACTAAATTCGGCCACATTTTAGTCGACTAACATTACAATAATATAAACATATATATGTAAAGTATATCAGGCAACACATCTTTGAAGTTGTCTTGAAAGCACTTTTACTAATTATTTATTATTGCAGAGCATCTCAAAAACTAAATTCACAACAAGACCTGCACTCCATGAATAAAAAATAAAGTAAATTTCACACTAACGTTACATCACATGAAGAAACAAACTAGTTTTGTTCTAGATTGGCGGGTAAGCTCACCTATGGGTACTCCAAGAGTAGTGGTTGAGTAAGCAGTCTTGCTTCTTCTCTACTGTTTAATAGTAACATTAATTCAGTACATTATGAGTCATTTTGAAATATTAGTTCAGGCCCACTTAGTGTTGCACAGATGTGCTAATGATTAGCTTACAGATGTGTCTTCAAGTTGGTTGTATTTTTACCAGACAAATCAATGTATCTTGTTGTTTACCGTTGCAAAGGTAAAATGACTCCATATGTCTTCTCTTTCTTCCAGGTGTGGAAGACATATTGAAATGATGGGTGTAACTATACAGTAAGGACTAGTGTTGTCCTGATACCAATATTTTGGTACCGGTAACGGTACCAAAATGTATTTTGATACTTTTCGATACTTTTCTAAATAAAGGGGACCACAAAAAATTGCATTATTGGCTTTATTTTAACAAGTAATCTTACGGTACATTAAACATATGTTTTTTTATTGCAAGTTTGTCCTTAAATAAAATAGTGAACATACAAGACAACTTGTCTTTTAGTAATAAGTAAGTAAACAAAGGCTCCTGATTAGTCTGCTGACGTATGCAGTGACATATTGTGTCATTTTCCATTCTATTATTTAGTCAAAACTAAAAAGGACAAGTGGTACAAAATGAATTATTAATTTACGTGTTCATTTACTGTTAATATCTGCTTACTTTCTCTTTAAACATGTTCTATCTACACTTCTGTTAAAATGTAATAATCACTTATTATTTTGTTATTTGGATAATTTACATTAGTTTTGGATGATACCACAAATGTAGGTACCAATCCGATACCAAGTAGTTACAGGATCATACATTGGTCATATTCAAAGTCCTCATGTGTCCAGTCCTGAGTTTATAAACATAACATGAATTTAAAAAAAAACTAAAAAAGATTTTGTGATGCTAAAAAATATTGATGTCATCATAGTCGTATCAACTAGATACGCTCCTGTACTTGATATCATTTATGGATGTTAGGTGTAGATCCACTAATGGCGTTTGTGTCATGATCCGTGGTCCAGATCAGGTTTTTGTATTTTCTGTTAATTTTGGACTCCTTGAGTTCCTGTTTGTGACACCTCTCAGTTTGTTTTGGTTGCCATGGTTTCTCATTGCGTTCACCTGTCTCTGATTAGTGTTCGCCTGCTCACCTGCTACCCGAGGTCTAATCAGAGGCATTATTTAAGCTTGCCTTGCCAGTCAGTCGGCCTGGCGTCATTGTTTGCTTCACACAACCTACTACGTAAGTCTTGTTTTATGCCACAGTTTCGTGAGTGTTCCATGTCCATAGTCCTATGTTTCCTGCGCTAAGTTTTTGCCTTAGCTTCCCGTGTGTTAGGCATGCTTGCCTTTGTTGTTTGCCTGTTATTTTGTAAGTTGGATGATTTTTGAGAATTAAATCATATCCTACCTCACGCTGTTGTCCGGAGTTGTCCGTTCTGCATTCCTGGTTGAACGACCCCGCATAAAGATGCGACCCCGCCGTGACAGTTTGTTTACATTGTGACGCCGGTGAGCTACGGTGTGTAGTGAAGCAGGTTTAGCTATTCCTCGTCCTGCAGGGATGATACTTGTAAGAAACATACTTTATTTGTTGCCATGGAGGCGAGGATTAGTGATTTAAAAGTAGCTAAAACACCGCCGACTGCCGCTAGACTTTAGCCGCTAGCTAGCTAGCCATGTCTTAAAGCACCTCTTTCTGAGGGCGTTTCAGTGTTACAGCTTCACCTTTATCGTTAGTTTTTAAGCCAAATTGCATCCATTCTCCCTTTTCTGTCTACACACTGTGTCTGCTTGTAAGTACTCTGCGGTCGTTAGGGATGATGTTTGATTAGAAATTATCGAGTTCGAGCCCATTATCGAATCCTCTTATTGAACCGATTCCTTATCGATTCTCTTATCGAATCCAGATATGTTGTATATGGAAAAAAACACACAATATTTGGTTTAACAGAAGCTCACTTTTATTTTATAAGAAAAAATCAAATCAAATAAATAAATTAATATTGACTGTTACCCCCCTAGAAAAATACAATAAATAAATATTGACTGTTGTTACCCAAAGTACATTAAGTGGGGTTTTTCAGAAAAACAAATATATACAGTAACACAAAAACAACCTGTCTCTGTGATCACTATAGGTGTATAAATAATAATATAGTGTTAAATAAAATCAGTGCCTTGGGCATAAAACTGAAAATAATACAGCTCTCCAAAAAGTGCACTTCTGCTGCTATTGTAACATATTAACTACACACACTATGACACTAAGAACGCCACAGTCATCAATCAACAATTCTTCTTCCAAAAAATAAGCATGTCTGCTTCTTCAGGATCAAGTCTGACCCCCGCTCTTCGCTAATCGTGTCGCCAACGGTGGAAAAAACACGTTCACTTGGCGTGGAACTAGCTTGGACACACAGATAGGTTTGACGACATCCTCCTCCAGTCTGTATCTAAACCTTCTGGGGTCCATCAGTGTGGCCTCCTCCAGGAATGACTGCATGTCCTTGTCCTGGAGGGAAAATGAGGGACAGACACAGCACAGAATTAGGGGGGAAATTAGCTGAATGTGAAGACTAGGATGTCTGTTATTAAGTCTTTAGCATTAGTGTGATGGGACACAAGTAGGGGATTTTATTTTTTATGTTTTATTGCCATGTATGTCTTAGTGTTTTATTGCTGTGGATTTTAATTGCATGTTTTTACATTTTAGAATTTGATTGTATTTTTAATTGCATGTTTTTACACCTTGTTGACTTTGCTGGCATTTTAAGACCCGCCCCTTTTAGCTTGTTGCCCCTAGTAACCAAGGTGGCCAATCGAACGGCACCTGAAATTAGACGCACCTGTGGAGCATTAGGGCTGCACATTTAAAAGGAGAGAACAGGCAAGGATCGAGGGAAGCGACAGCAAAAAGAGGGAAGCGACAGCAAAAAGAGGGAAGCGACAGCAGGAGGAAGTGACCGGAGAGGATCGACAGGCTTTGCCAAGAGCGACCGGGTGGACGCACGCAGGGTGGGAAGGAACCCCCGGACTACACAGCAGACCCTGCAGGCTACCGGAGTGAACCCCAAGAAGCCCACAACACGCAGGGGCAGAGGAAACTCTGCCTCTGAAGTAAGTGACGTGTGTTGTGGATCTGTGGGGGCAACCAACTGCCTTGGGCTGTGGGCTTGCGGGCTCGTGCGTCGTACGCTGGCTGTGTGGTTCTGTGGACAGGGGGCGATTGGGACCCAGAGACCTGCGGCGACCGCCGGGAGCGACCAAGAGGCGGAGCGAGACGGGACGGGTACGGCCACGTAGGTCCCGCGAGTGACCGGCGACTGGCGAGGAGAGTGGGCGTACCCAATACTTCGACGCGGAACTACAGCAGAGGCCTTGCGTGTAAGTGTGTCGTCAGCCCGGAGAGCGTCTCCGTGGTTTTAGAAGATTTTATCCCCGTGGCCTGCCTCCGTTTTAATTCTGTGTGCAAGAGGACGCCGTGGAAGTGTGCGGAGCCAGGACGCTGACCCCCTAAGCCTGTCGCGGCTGTACCCTCACCATAATATTGGTATTTTTAGTGTTGTCAACTGGACTGTTTTTTTTAATTCAGATTATAATAAATTGTGAACGAGCAAAATCATCTTCCCTTATTTTGGACAGCTGCTCTCACTACATTGGGTTCTTAATATTTATATTGGTTTTAAGCAACATTTTTACTAGATTTTAATATTCCACCACTCGGGTCCATCACATTAGTATGTGGGATTAAATGATGGACTGGATTAAGTAATCAAGTTAAACATTGTACTGATATGATCCACTTTAAGAGGTTGTTCAAATTAATAGTGCTTACAAAGTACAAAGAAATGATGAGAAATATTTTCAACTTTATTGAAAATAAGATATTCTTCATCTCAGTATATTAATAATGACTGAATTAATTACATATTACACAACTGCTGTATATACTAATTCACAGATGTTATTTTATTATAAAAAGGTAAGTAAATGATGTATATATTTGTAAACGTTCTGAAGTGGGAAAGAGGTAGGATTAAATAAGCTTTACTTCTTCCTACTCCTTTTCGGACATGATGTAAAGTGAAATGATATGAAACTGTGATGTGTTATGCTGTAAGTGTGTTCATGCACGAAATAAACTAAAGAAAGAAAGAAAGCACTTGTTTATTAGACAGACCTGCAAACTCTGGAGTGGTGTAGGCTACAAGATAACGTTAACGTTATCAGACACATACAAAAAGGCTAACGTTAACGTTACCGTTAGCCACTGACTATGTTTAGGGAACGTTAGTCTAGCTAATATTACTGCAGTCCTGGTTGACCGAGGTAACCTTATTTTAGCCTAAAGGCTACAAGTGAACAAATATGGAAGATAACCGGCAACAGTTAACGTTAGTTACTCACCGCCACTATCACTGGAGCTGGGGCTGCAGGTTTGAAGCAGAGGAAGAGTGGTGCGCTTTGTCATCTCTGTTGCTGCTTCTCCACGACACGACACGGTTCTCGAACGTTCAGGTTATGTGCAGCCTGAAAATGTTTCAACATGCTTGTTGTACTTCCCCCTTACATGAGAGCGAAGCCTGGCAATAATTGCATATTGCCATTTCCTCGTCGTATTTTTTTGTAAAATGAAGCCATGCCTTGAGGCGTTTTTTCTGGTCCATTATTTTTACTGCTAGTGTTACATCACAGGAAATGACGTAGCTCAGTCATTAGACTGAGCTACGCCATTTCCTGTGATGTCCCACAGGGCATTTCCTGTGGACAGGATTCATTCAAAGGGATTCGAATAAAAAAACAACTATTTTTCTTTCTATAGTGGCCTCGATAACGGGAACCGGTTCTCAAAAAGGGATTCGAGTCCATGGAATCGGTTCTTTTCTTATCGAACAACCAGGAGAACCGGTTTCGAACATCATCCCTAGTGATCGTGCTCTGCCGAACATGCCCCTCTGCTCGTAAACCAACAATGACACGACGTGACGACGGCAGGGTGACCGGTACTTTTTAGAGGCGGTATATTACCAAATATGATTAATTAGTATCGTGGTACTATACCAATACCGGTATACTGTACAACCCTAGTAAGGACATAAAGATATCAGAATTTCATATCATGGTTATTGTGATCAAAATTATCACGGTTATCGTTTTTATCACAGTATTGTGAAATGTGCTCAAAAAGCTTTTTAAACATAACTAAAATGAATTGACACACTGTTAGGAAAAGCCACTCTTGTGCATGCCTTGTGTTTCTTATGCTCGCTGAAGTGTTTTAGTCTTAGTGTGGTATCCGTTTTAAAAGCTAAACTTTTATTGTTGTACTGTAAATATTGGTTTGCACTGTAGCACTTTAAGATTTATTTAAATGAAAAGTGCGTAAAAAAAATTAAATCTATTCTAATTATGTATCACTTCTGGCGTGCATTGTATTGTGTCTGTCCCAGTGATGCCAAATTGGCCAAAAAAAATTTGTGAACAGCTACTAGCGACAAATCTAGTGTCATATCCCGGTGTGTTTGGAGACTTTTTTGTGTCTTGGAGACTCTGAAGTGAAAGCACACAGCCATCACTGTCCTCAACGAGCAGTGACGGGTGCTGATGATGCTGATGCTGCTGCACGAGCAGAGCGGAGACCTTCACAGGCGGTATAGCTCGGTTGGTAGAGCGGCCGTGCCAGCAACTTGAGGGTTGCAGGTTCGATCCCCGCTTCCGCCATCCTAGTCACTGCCGTTGTGTCCTTGGGCAAGACACTTTACCCACCTGCTCCCAGTGCCACCCACACTGGTTTGAATGTAACTTAGATATTGGGTTTCACTATGTAAAGCGCTTTGAGTCACTTGAGAAAAAGCGCTATATAAATGTAATTCACTTCACTTCTTCACAGGGTGGGAATTGCAGCAATTCGCGCATGCCCAAATCATTTGCAGTCTGGACTTTTGTAGTGCGTTCCATTTGTCGTAGGAAGTCTGAATTTCCGAGTTCCTAGCTGGAGGTTGCGACTGGACTTTAGGGACAAGCGGTAGAAAATGAATGGGATGGATGTAGTCAGACCTAAATAAATCACTGAATTTACACAGCTTCACTCACTTACTTACCTCTTGTTTGTGTGTCACTCTGTGACAAAAGTTGAGTTTCTAGTGAGCTAGCTAATCATGTCAGTGCAGAGGAGACCAACACTCCTCCAGACTGCAAATTTAATACGCTGCCACTTTTTCCGCCTTGGTTTAAAGAGCGAGATTTAAATGTAAATATGTCTTCACTGTCATGTCAAGCTAATATAAATCACAGCAACGTACCAATTTCATCCTTCATGGTTGGTTTGTTAGTGAATATCACAACAATCTATTATTTTAATCAAATTAGATACTCTTAACATTTAACAATGCAGAACAACATTGAATTTCAAAAACAATCAAGAATCAAAGGAATAAAAGTTAATTTGCAGTTCTAATCATACTTATCATTTGTTAAACTCACTTTTGTATCTCTCCTACAGCGACCATGGCAATTGATTATGCAAATGAGGCAATGATGTCATCTCGCGACTTTTAGGAAAGCCAATAGCTACTTTCCTTGCTGAGGAGTTGGCAACACTGGTCTGTCATACTCTGTTCAGCGGTAGTTGAACGCACCATAAGAACACCTGTCTCTTTTCCTCTGAGGACAGCTCGATCATCATAATTCCATCCTAAGAGAGGACAGCTTGTATGTTCAATGTGCACAACTGAATAGTGCAGTTGCTCAGACAGTAATGTGTTTATATAAGTTTAGATTGAGTTATATTATTTTTAACAGGGAAAGACTAATGTCTCTTGTTTTCGTGTTAGCATTTAAGCTATCAAGCTGGCACCAGTCAGTCCGCCATGAGTTTACTAAAAGTGCAGTGCAGTCTCAGATTCTTAGGTCATTTTAATTTAAAAGGGTAATACTAACAGTTGGGAGTTTTGCCGTCGTCATCATTATTACCGTTTATCGTTACATCCCTACAAGATGGTCTTGTTTCTCTGTGAAAAATCCAAACATTGTGTGTCTTAGTAGTTGTAGCACTGATTGGATCCCCACCCTGAGGCTCCGTTTGATTGGTGAAATGGAGTCAAACGTCACTAAAGCTTACCTTGGATTGGCAAAACAGTTATGTGACGGAGCCTGCTGGAAGAAGGCTCGCTAACAAAATGAGTTCGTCTTTGCAAGTCTTAATCAATAGATTATGAATGATTATGATATACATAAATGTAATGATCGGAATGAAACTCAATGTAACAGAGTAAAAGTAGTGTTTTTTACTCACAAATATACTCAAGCATAAGTAAAAAGTATGTTACATGAAAACTACTCTGACAAGTACGTTACTTAAGTAACTTGTAACGGAGTAAATGTAGCGCGTTACTACCCACCTCTGAGTATCCGTATATAAAGACACTACAGTGATAGGATTGAAATATTCTATTGCTACAAAATTGTTTTTTGTCTTTTTTATTATTGTTTGCAGATTTTGGAAAAAGGAGCCAATAGTTTATTGTTGCCTTTGGTTAGCTATTTTGCATTACAGACGTTATTGTATGATTTTATAGACATATAAACGTCATGTCCGGAAAAGTTTGCTGATGCTCGCTGCTGCCGCGAAAAGCTCAATACTATCTTTCTATCTGTGTGCTTCTAATTGTTTTACAGCTTTCTTTATTCCTTCTCAAACATATTTAGTAGTCTTACCAAACTTGCAAAGCACCCCTGTCTCGCCGCCCCTCTCTCAGCTAGCTAGCTGCTGAGCTAACATAGCTAAGCTAGTTGTGGTTCAAAGCAACTACACTCCAATTAGTCTCACTTAACAAGTGGCTCGCTTGTTTTTGAAGAAAAAAAAGGAACTAACATTTATTGATAATTGGCCCTCTTCTCTGTGGCAAACCTTGTGGCAAAGCTTGCTGAGGAGGGAAGGCCTTCACCCTAATTGGGAAGGCGCCATAACTCTCTCTAGAAATATAGACTACTATTTGAGTCAAGCTTGACTAACTAAACTAGAGCAACCTCGGACACAGGCAATTACAGTGTCTGTTAGTCCGGTTGAGGAGTCAGTTAGAACTAATCAGCGCCAGGCTGGAAAATTCCTGCACACATAGCATGTCTCGTAGAATAATACTTAACTCACATAATGTTTTTTCGGTAGTGACTGTGCCAGAGGTGGACATGCATTCTACTGAGGTGGCAAATTATGACGCGTTCAATCCTTCGCAGCACCAAGCAAATAATTTCATATCCCCATTATATCAATTACTAGATGTGATCAATTTTTTTTAAAGCGCACTACACAAAATCGTAATAACGTTATTAATATCAATACAACGGATACCATAAACAAAAATTCCTCAACAGCCAACCACCAATAATATGACTAATGATCAATTGCTAACTATGGATGCTGATGCGTCATCTATGTTGCTGCTACTTGCTCTAAGCGCTGCTTTCGATACCGTCGATCATAACATTTTATTAGAACGTATCAAAACATGTATTGGTATATCAGACTTAGCCTTTTCTTGGTTTAACTCCTTTCTTACTGACAGGATGCAGTGCGTCTCCCATAACAATGTGACCTTGGAGTATGTTAAGGTAACGTCCGGAGTTCCACAGGGTTCGGTTCTTAGCCCTGCACTCTTCAGCATCTACATGCTGCCGCTAGGTGACATCATACGCAATACTGCAGGGGTCGGGAACCTTTCTGGCTGAGAGAGCCATGACAGCCAAAGATTTAAAAATGTATTTCCGTGAGAGCCATATAATATTTTTTAACACTGAATACAACTAAATGCATGCATTTTGAAGTAACACCAACATTTTTAGAGTACAATAAGTCTCTTATTCTTTTTAATAACATTGTTATTTTGAAGCTAACCAATAATAAATAAAATACTTCTTACCAATAATGCGACTTCTTGAACAGGTGCGGTAGAAAATGGATGAATGGATTAAAATCCATGAGAATGTTTTATATTTTGAACATTATTTTTAACACTGTGATTACCAGCGGAATTATTCATTACTTATCATGTTAAGCAATGTCAGCTAAGATTTATCTGAGAGCCAGATGCAGTCATCAATAGAGCCACATCTGGCTCTAGAGCCATAGGTTCCCTACCCCTGCAATACTGTGTTAGCTTTCACTGTTATGCTGATGACACATAACTCTTAATGCCCCTAAAGCTGACCAACACACCGGATTGTAGTCACCTGGAGGCGTGTCTAAATGAAATTAAACATCAGATGTCCAACAACTTTTTGCATCTTAACGCTAAGAAAACAGAAATGCTGATTATCCGTCCTGCTAGACACCGACACCTATTTAAGCGACGCTGACATCATTATTCATGCGTTCGTTATGTCTCGTCTCGATTACTGTAACGTATTATTTTCGGGTCTCCCTATGTCTAGCATTAAAAGATTACAGTTGGTACAAAATGCGGCTGATAGACTTTTGACAAGAACAAGAAAGTTTGATCATATTACGCCTATACTGGCTCACCTGCACTGGCTTCTTGTGCACTTAAGATGCGACCTTAAGGTTTTACACTTACGTAGAAAATACTAAACGGTCTAGCTCCATCCCTATCTTGCTGATTGTATTCTACCATATGTCCCGGCCAGATATCTGCATTCAAACAACTCCAGCTTATTAGTGATTGCCAGAGGTCAAAAAAAGTCTGCGGCCTTTAGAGTGTTTTCTATTTGGGCTCCAGTACTCTACAGTTAAAATGTTACTTCAATTGAAGCATTTAAGTCCCATCTTAAAATTCATTCATATACTCTAGCCCAGGGGTCACCAACGCGGTGCCCGCGGGCACAAGGTAGCCCGTAAGGACCAGATGAGTAGCCTGCTGGCCTGTTCTAAAAATAGCTCAAATAGCAGCACTTACCAGTGAGCTGCCTCTATTTTTTCAATTTTATTTATTTACTAGCAAGCTGGTCTCGACATTTTTAATTCTAAGAGACAAAACTCAAATAGAATTTGAAAATCCAAGAAAATATTTTAAAGACTTGGTCTTTACTTGTTTAAATAAATTCATACAATTTTTTCCTTTGCTTCTTATAACTTTCAGAAAGACAATTTTAGAGAAAAAATACAACCTTAAAAATGATTTTTTATTGTAAAGAATAATAAATACATTTTAATTTAATTCTTAATTTTAGCTTCTGTTTTTTCGACGAAGAATATTTGTGAAATGTTTCTTCAAACTTATTATGATTAGAATTCAAAAAAATTCTTCTGGCAAATCTAGAAAATCTGTAGAATCAAATTTAAATCTTATTTCAAAGTCTTTTGAATTTATTTTAAAATTTTTGTTCTGGAAAATCTAGAAGAAATAATGATTTGTCTTTGTTAGAAATATAGCTGGTCCAATTTGTTATATATTCTAACAAAGTGCAGATTGGATTTTAACCTATTTAAAACATGTCATCAAAATTCTAAAATTAATCTTAATCAGGAAAAATTATTGATGATGTTCCATAAAATCTTTTTTAAATTTTTTCAAAAAGATTCCAATTAGCTAGTTTTTCTCTTCTTTTTTTCGGTTGAATTTTGAATTTTAAAGAGTCGAAATTGAAGATAAACTATGTTTCAAAATTTAATTATCATTTTTTTTCGTGTTTTCTCCTCTTTTAAACCGTTCAATTAAGTGTAAATATCATTAATTATTAATAATAACATAGAGTTAAAGGTAAATTGAGCAAATTGGCTATTTCTGGCAATTTATTTAAGTGTGTATCAAACTGGTAGCCCTTCGCATTAATCAGTACCCAAGAAGTAGCTCTTGGTTTCAAAAAGGTTGGTGACCCCTGCTCTAGCCTTTAAATAGCCCCTTTTTAGACCATTTGATCTGCTGTCTCTCTTTTCTGCTCTGCCCCCCTCTCCTGCATTGAGAGGTTATCAGGTGACCACAGATCAGCCTCCACGGATGAGGCGCTGTTCAAAGTCGGGACCTAGGATGGACCACTCCTCTTTGCATCAGTTGGTGACGTCGCTGCTCTGCTGACTTGTCTCCATTCAAGATGATCCCCTGCTGGCTTCCCAATGGACTGGACTTTCACATGAAGTCGGGACCCGGGGTGACCACTCCTTATGCATCAATCGGTGACATGCCAGAGCCCTGCTGGCCCCACTATGGACTGGACTCTCACATTATTAACCGTATCCACTCAACATCCATTGCACCGGTCACCCAGGGAGCGATCCCCACATCTGCTGTCCTTTCCAAGGTTTCTCATTGTTCCCATTTGGTTGAGATTTATTTTTGCACTGATGTGGGATCCGAGCCAATGGATGTCGTTGTGGCTTGTGCATCCCTTTGAGACATTTCTGGTTAAGGGCTGTATAAGTAAACTTTGATTGATTGATTGATATTATACATATTGTCAATAATAAACGAGAAAGGGGAACTTATTTAAATAATATTTGACATAGTTATTAGTTGTGGATCAAAAACAAATTATTTCACTACAGGTGATCAATACCCCTGTAACTACTTGGTATTGGATCAATACCCAAATGTGTTATATCCCCAAAAACTAATGTAGTATCCAAACAACAGAAGAATAAGTGCTTATTGTCACGACTGGGTCTATGGCGTGGTTTGTTCTCCCAGAAGGCAAAGGAAAATTGGCGCGGGCAAGGTGTGAATTTAAATACATGATTTATTTTTTTAACACTAATAAACTACAAAAAAAGGAAGCAAACAAAAGGCGCACACAAAGGCGGAAATACAAACTTGACTATGAAACAAAAGACATGCACGTGGGCACAAAAACTATGAACAATAAAACAAAAACTAACTGTGGCATAAATGAACAAAACTTACTTGGTAAAGAACTGTGACAAGACATGTAGCAGAGTGATGAAATAGTGTGAGGACGCCAGGACGAACAACAGAAACAGACATATTTAAATAGTGACGTGATCAGTGAAAACAGGTGCGTGACTCGAAACGTGAAACAGGTGAAAACTAATGGGTGACCATGGAAACCAAACCAAACAAGGAAGTGCAACCAGGAACTAAAAAGAGTCCAAAAAACAAACACATGGCCAAAACAAAAACATGAACAGACATGACGCATGACCAAAACAAAAACATGAACAGACATGACGCATGACCAAAACAAAAACATGAACAGACATGACAGAACCCACCCCTTACGGACAGATCCCAGATGTCCAAAAAACAGGATCAAGAGTCATGGGAGGGTGGGAGGGGGACATGGCGGTGGGTCGCCAGGCCAAGTGGCCCCGAATCCACCGAGGCATAGTCATGTGGCGGCGGCGAGTGGAACGCCGCCGCCACAGGCGAGGTGGGCGACCCGGGAAGGGCCACATGCGTGGCCGACGAAGAGCTGGGCGCACTTGGCATGGCGGACGACCAGGTAGTGGCCACAACCGTGGCAGACGAGGAGGCAGGCGCGTCGTCGTCATTGCAGGCGTGGAAGCCGCAGATGACGCAGGTGCGGGTGCAGCAGACGAAGCAGGCGGCGAAGCTTGGCGTGGCACTTCGGGCGGCGAAGCTTGGTCTTGACCGCTTGGAGGGTCCTGGTCTTGGCGAGGTTGGTCTTGGACCTGGTCTTGGTCTTGGCGAGGGTCTTGGACTTGGTGTTGGCATGGCTGGTCTTGGTCTTGGTCTTGGACTTGGTGTGGCGGTGCTTGGACTTGGTCTTGGCTTGGGGGTGCTTGGTCTTGGCGTGGAGCTGCGACTGGTGGCGCTTGGTCTTGGCGTGGAGCTGCGACTGGCGGCACTTGGCATCGGGGAGCTGCGACTGGCGGCACTTGGCGTCGGGGAGCTGCGACTGGCGGCACTTGGCGTCGGGGAGCTGCGACTGGCGGCACTTGGCGTCGTGGAGCTGCGACTGGCGGCACTTGGCGTCGTGGAGCTGCGACTGGCAGCACTTGGCGTCGTGGAGCTGCGACTGGCGGCACTTGGCGTCGTGAAGCTGCGACTGGCGGCACTTGGCGTCGTGAAGCTGCGACTGGCGGCACTTGGTGGCGTGGAGCAGGTAGCGGAACTTGGCGTGGAGTTGCGACTGGTGGCGCTTGGCGTGGAGCTGCGACTGGTGGCGCTTGGCGTGGAGCTGCGACTGGTGGCGCTTGGCATGGTGCAGGTGGAGGTGGCCTAGCTGGACGCTGTGGCTTGGCCGGTCGAAAGACTGGTGGTGGTGGACGTGCTGGTGGCTGTGGCTTGGCGTGACGAAATTCAGGTGGTGGTGGCCGAGCTGGAGGCTGTGGCTTGGCAGACCGAAGAACGACCCCACCTGAACAGTCCCCAGCCCTAGCACCCCCCCCCTCAAGGAGCGGATCCCGGACGCGCTCCCTGCGGTCTGGAACCGTCTTTTGGGGTGGGTGGAGGGAGGTCAGGAGAAGGCGGGCAGAATCTTCCCCTCCAAACTGTCCAAAAAGTCTTTCTTCTTGTACCTGGGATCTTGTGGGTGAAAAAAAAATGTGTGACTTGGGCGTGGCTTGAGTCCTGGGGGGCGGGGCATGAAAACTGGGTGACTGTGACTGACAGGATCTAATTTGTAAAAACATGTCCTGATAATGTCTTATCAAGTTTTTACAGTCTTTTGCTGGAGGTGAGTGATCAAAAGAAAAAGTATTGAAAAAAAAATCCTGGTCTGTGACGTCATCAGGGCGAAGCCGGGCTGGCTGCTGCTTGCTTCCGCCCGGAGGGGGAGGGGCTTGTGGGAGCGGCGTGTCCTGCCGGCTCGCGGAAGTCTTCCCTCGTCCTTGGCGACGCTTCCGGGACGGGAACGACGCGCCGATCGGCACCAGCTTGCCTCCATTCCCCCACATCATCCCCCTGCGCTCCCTGGGGGAAAAGCGCAGCGTCTCGGTCTCCATGGCGCGCAGCACCTCCCACGCTGCCTCGTCAAAAGCGTCCAATTTTCTTGCGGGAGAATTTTTCTGCTGGCGTCCTACTGTCAATACTGGGTCTATGGCGTGGTTTGTTCTCCCAGAAGGCAAAGGAAAATTGGCGCGGGCAAGGCGTGAATTTAAATACATGATTTATTTTTTTAACACTAATAAACTACAAAAAAAGGAAGCAAACAAAAGGCGCACACAAAGGCGGAAATACAAACTTGACTATGAAATAAAAGACATGCACGTGGGCACAAAAACTATGAACAATAAAACAAAAACACTAACTGTGGCATAAATGAACAAAACTTACTTGGTAAAGAACTGTGACAAGACATGGAGCAGAGTGATGAAATAGTGTGAGGACGCCAGGACGAACAACAGAAACAGACAGATTTAAATAGTGACGTGATCAGTGAAAACAGGTGAGTGACTCGAAACGTGAAACAGGTGCGTGACAAGACAGGTGAAAACTAATGGGTGACCATGGAAACCAAACCAAACAAGGAAGTGCAACCAGGAACTAAAAAGAGTCCAAAAAACAAACACATGGCCAAAACAAAAACATGAACAGACATGACACTTATCATATTTTATAATAAATTTAGATAGGAACATGGTACAACAGAAAGTACCAGGTTATTAACAGTAAACGAGCAAGTAGATTGATAATAGTGTTGACAAAATAATACAACTGGAAATGACACAATATGTTACTGCAGATGTCAGTGCTATAGGAGCCTTTATAACCCATTTTGCAATGGTTCTATTATTATTATGCTATACTGTTGGATAAGCTCAGAGCAATCGGATTTAACAAAACCTCTTGGAGCTGGATGCAGTCTTACTTGGAGGGGAGGGAGCAGGTGGTAGAGGTGAACGGCACCGTGTCCCCCCCCCCCTCTCGGTGAGCTGTGGAGTCCCCCAAGGCAGTATATTGGGACCTTTACTGTTCCTAATATACATAAACGACATGTCATCGGCATGTGACTGTGAATTGTTTTTGTTTGCGGATGACTCGGCCCTGCTGGTATCCGGCAAGGACAAGTCACAGGTGGAGAAAATCCTCAGTGCTGAGCTCTGTAGAACTTGCACCTGGCTCGCTGACAACAAGCTATCCATCCACTTGGGTAAAACAGAATCCATCCTGTTTGGGTCCCACATCAAACTTAAGAGAGTCAATCACTTCACCATAAAAGTAGGTGACAGTGTCATCACCAGGAAAGATGAGGTCACCTACCTAGGTTCCATTCTAGAGGCTAACCTTTCCTGTGATAAAATGGCAACCAAGGTAATCAAAAAGGTTAACCAACGAACGAGATTTCTCTACAGAATTTCCTCTCTGGTCAACAAAAGCACCTTGAGGATTCTGGCGGGAACTCTCGTTCAACCCTTTTTCGATTACGCATGCACCTCCTGGTACCCTAGCACCTCCAAAACCCTCAAATCTAAACTCCAAACATCTCAGAACAAGCTAGTCAGGTTACTTCTAGACCTCCACCTCAGATCCCACCTCACTCCTACCCACTTCTCTAAAGTGGGCTGGCTCAAGGTGGAGGACAGAGTTAAACAACTTGCACTGAGCCTAGTCTATAAAATCCGCTACACCTCCCTGATACCGAAGTACATGTCAAACTACTTCCTTAACGTAAATGACCGCCATAACCACAACACCAGGGGGTGCTCCACTAACCACGTTAAACCCAGATTCCGAACTAACAAAGGTCTTAACTCATTCTCTTTCTATGCCACATCAATGTGGAATGCGCTCCCAACAGGTATAAAAGAAAGGGCATCTCTATCCTCCTTCAAAACCGCTATAAAAGTTCACCTCCAGGCAGCTACAACCCTAAACTAACACCCTCCCCGGATTGCTAATAATCAAATGTAAACAATCAAATGCAGATTCTTTTTCTTATGCCTTCTGATCTCTCTCTCTCTCTCTCTCTCTCTCTCTCTCTCTCTCTCTCTCTCTCTCTCTCTCTATGTCCACTACCCCCCACCCCACCCCCCCTCCACACTCCTGATTGTAAATAATGTAAATAATTCAATGTGATTATCTTGTGTGATGACTGTATTATGATGATAGTATATATGATAGTATATATCTGTATCATGAATCAATTTAAGTGGACCCCGACTTAAACAAGTTGAAAAACTTATTCGGGTGTTACCATTTAGTGGTCAATTGTACGGAATATGTACTTCACTGTGCAACCTACTAATAAAAGTCTCAATCAATCAATCAATCATGCCAAATTATGTATTGTGATTCAGTATATGTCCTTATTGCAGGAGGCTAAATGTATGTATTACAATATAGATTTTAAGCCTCCTGACCATTCCAAATTTCACATTGTTTTCTGCATGTAAAACTGTCAGTATTCTTTATAAAATGTGTTCATATTTTCGAATGTGTGGAACACATTAATTAGATTTACATAAAATGTCAAACCAAATCATCATATAAACAATACATAGATACACTTTTTCTAATTATTATTGTTATGGTATATTTATTGATTTATTCATTGTTCTGGTACAAACAGAGAACAAGGGAATGGGATAAAACTGCTATGATATGAAAAGGGGTGAGATTAAACAAGCTCAGCTTCTTTCTACTACTTTTCGAACGTGCTTTAATGAAACAACTGGAATAATGTAATGCATTACATTGTATCCTATGCATGTTTGAAATAAACTGAACACTGAAAATTTGCTAAATGATAATACATTGTGAAAGCATAGAGTATGTCATGTGTTGTCATCGTTCTCAAAAGAATTGTTGGTGCATCATGCACTGAAATGATATATTGGTCACTATGATGCTCTTTTACTACTGATAGGATAACTCGCTCCTTATAATCACTTTTTTCTTTGCAGATCCTCTACCAGATTTCATATCTTCTACCTGGTGCCTACATTTATGCACGTATACCTGCAATGCACCACTACAAGCAGCTATTCAAACACAAGAGAAATGGTAATAATAATAAGCATTGGTTTTATTGCAAACGCACAGTGCATGATATGCGTACAGGAAGTGACTCCCCTCATAACAGGACACAAACTTAGTAACTTAAAGTATTCAACAATGACAGATGAATTAATTTCACGATAAATATCAGACTCTGTGATTTTCATTATTCTTTTTTGTAATCACGTAATCTAAATGTCATAACACGAGTACTGCCGAATCTATTGTATATTAAACAATCAAGACAGAGGTGTAGACTTTTAATACTAAGATTGAAACTAACATTGTTTATATACTGTACATAGTGAATGGGGCGAGACTACCAAACCTTTCAGAATTTAAAAAGCAGCAAAAAAAAAACAACAAAGTGGGGAATATTGCGACGTTTTTTGTACACTATTACACTATCACACCCAGGGGCCAAGTGTAGTAGGGTTGTCCAGGTCAACATTTTTAGTCCAGATCTGATCAGCTTTGAAAATGTATTATAGAAATGAAAAGTATCTTTAGTAAACTAAATAACGCATTTTATAAAGCTTGTTTTATTAAATTTAGAATTTGCTCGTATTGTAAATCAGATGATGTATTGAATTTGTAGTAATAAATGCTACATACAATTTTTTTTCACAAAATAATGTTGCTCGTGCACAATAACTAAACAAAAGCAAAAACTATTATCGGCTGCCAATTAAATAATTTGGGTTTTGCCCTCAAAGCCTTCCAGTACCCAGAGATTTACTCCCTAACCTCGTAAACAATAATACAAATGACCCAAAACATTTTCAGTGCAAGAAAAAGAAAAATATCAATCTAAAAACTTCAGTATTGTGTTATACTGATAAAAAAGTAGGTATTGATAGTATCGACATCTGGATCGATTATCTTGTACTTTACATTTAACTTTTAGTGTTGTCCTGCTTGGTGTATGTGTGTAGCATGGTTAGCCATTATTTTCCCTCTAGTCCTCCACTGATAATGAAACTTTTAAGAAACGTAGTTTATTTTCTGCCATGGTGAGGATTTGTATCTTTGAAGCGAGTTTGCACCTTGGACACACGTAGGTTACAACTTGCTCTCAAACTTGAGCCTGCGTTCTGGCACGAGCTGTCAAGCAACTCCTGCATGTGTGTAACAAGGAATCTAGAAATGTAAATGTGTTTCCCTGTGCATGCATCCATTCTGAAGGAATCGTTGACGTGAGTACAATCTTTAGCATGAAAACACTAAAACACAACCCCGATAAATACCGACTGGGCTCGACAGCTCGTCAGCTAATTTGCCAAAAATGGCAAATATCGATCCCGATCCAATCCCTGATCTCTGAAGTGCATTAACAAAAGTATTACATTTGAGACACATCAGATGTTTATCTCTCTGATCATATAAGTTTGTAATTTGCTATTTTTCAAGATTTTTAGTCTGACGGTCAGTTATATAATAATATGATGTATTCCATAGATTTGACAGATACTTTTTTTGTTAGGAACTCGCATGGCTGCCGTTTTTGTGACCCCAAGATGCAGGAACCAAAAGAGCGAACAGGAGGTAAGATGAGTGTGGAAGGAGCGTGGTCCACACGTTCCCGGCGGGCAGGGCGTGTGCAGGTGCCGGCCATGAAGCAGCAGACAGGTGAGTGGATATCTCAGCTGGAACGAGTTATCTAATCACCTGTTCCTTTATTAGCAGCGTCGGAGACCATGAGAAGAGACTGATGGGAGGGGACAGAGGAGCACGAGACAATTGCTGAAAAGCACGAGAAAGAGAGACAATTGCTGAAAAGCACCAAAAGAACTTGAAAATAAAGACTATCTGTAAACCTGTACCCGAGGGGGTGTGGCAGTGATCCGTTGGTCCCAGAAAACCCACACAGAGTTCCACAATGAGTTTTAATCTCATATAACAGAAAATTGAAGCAGTCTTGCATATTGATCTTCGAGTACTGAGGAGTGCTCGAGACAAGGCATAAATACAACATATGCTGATTGGCAGCAGGTGTGGACCGGCTGCCAATCAACGACAGGCGAGGGGAAAAAACAGCGC
This sequence comes from Entelurus aequoreus, assembly GCF_033978785.1. Lineage (NCBI taxonomy): Eukaryota > Metazoa > Chordata > Actinopteri > Syngnathiformes > Syngnathidae > Entelurus > Entelurus aequoreus. The sequence goes on along the minus strand of NC_084751.1, from coordinate 28,462,278 downwards.
TCCGCGGAACAAACAGGAAACAGAACAAAATAAGAGCACTGACGGGAAGTAAATACAAAAACAAGGAAAACAAACAGAAATGAAGTGACCGATCATCACATTTTTGCCATTTTAATTGAAGCACGATGGTCCAATTCCAATAAACAAAACAAACGTTTTCATGACACCTGAATTTATCATCTTCAGAGACCTTAAAATATAATATCTGACAAGTGAGGTTGTCCATAAATGTACACAATATTGTGTATTGTGACCACTCAGGTAAAAGTGGTTCTAGTTACAGTTGGCTTTGTCGTCATGAAATGTGCTCTGCCATTAATGCACTTATGTGGCTCTGTAATTATTGTTTCATCTTTCAAAGTGATTGTTTGTGCATCACTCAACAAACCCCGTTAGGCATGAAGGACTTCCGCATAAAGGTAGGGGAAATAATAAATGTTTAGATGCATCCCAATTCGGACATGGACGATTATAGAATCGATTAGTAAACATCGCTAATCGATTTATTTATTATAAATAAAGTAATGTATTACTTTAGTGTATTTGACACTAAAAAATATGGTCTACATGCTGCAAGGCAAAGGGGCATCATCATTTCCACAAAGCAAAGTTGTAAACACGTTTAGTTGGTTACCGACTCAGATGTCAGAGAAATAGGTGGGTAGGTCTTTGTTGTCATACATGCATCCATTTTTTGTGGATGCATGTGTGTGTGTAAGCCTGCCGCGTTTCTCTGTTCCGCGGCCTTCGTGTTCTTGCCAGTCAGTCCAAAGTCAACAACAGGTGTTTGTCCATGAGAGACAAGAAGGGAGTTTGTTGTGTCTTCGCCGCACTGTCTTTTGGGAGAGTCTCGAAGCCAGAGAAACAATCCAAGTTAGAATGTTTTTTATACAAAATAATACAATTCTAAATTGTCTATGAGGTCCTCAAATTCATCCCGCGGGGCAGACAGTCCGATGTTATCCAAATCACCAGAGTGTCCACAGTTCTTCCCGCATCCCCCAATCATTTGTGGCAGCATACTCTTGCCCTGCTTTGCAAAAAAATATAGTGCTTCACCACTAAGAGGTGCAGAGCCCTACTACTGTGATAAAGACCAGCCCTTCCGGCTGCAAGGACATGAAACATGACAGCGACGCCGAGTGTCCGCCAGTGAAATAACTCGGGCACAGAATGTCCAGCGAAAAAGATGCTGCTGGAGCAGAGTCTGACGGCCGGCGTCGCTCGACCTAGTAGCTGCTTCGATTGTAATGTTGATAAAGGAAGATGTGGCTACTCGAATGTACGTGGACTATGGACCTTTGAAAGAGCAAACTAATAAAGCCGCTGCTTTATTAGACTGAGTGCTGGCCGGCTTACGGTGGGAGACCTGTCTGGTCTACCTGGACGACATTATTGTTTTGGGGAAGGACAGCATTAAGTCAAGTCTTTGACAATGCTGTCTTTTTCATGAGCGAGTGGCTTATCTGGGTCACATTGTTTCCGCGAAGGGTGTCGCTACTGACCCCAAATAATCCAAAAACTGGTAGGCCACTAAACGTCTCCAAGGTGCACCAGTTTGTCTGCTTGGCTTCATATTACCATCGACGATTTGTTGAAGATTTTTCTACAGTGGCTAGGCTGCTACATGAGCTAACTAAAAAGTATGCACGATTGTACTGCACTAATCAGTGCAATTAGGCAAAAGCGACTAGTTTAGGCGCCGATTCTAGGCTACCCTCTTGACAGTGGTAAAATGTTTCCTGGACACCGATGCTAGCGATTGGGGGATTGGAGCAATCTTCTCCCAAATCCAAGGTGGGGAAGAGAGAGTTCTGGCTTATTGGAGTGGACGGCTCTCCGCCACAGAGCAAAATGATTGTACCATGAGATGTGAGCTCTTGGCAGTAGTGGAGTTTACTTCTCATTTTCGGCAATATTTGCTAGGGAGATTTTTCACAGTCCGGGCAGACCAGAGCAGTCTGTGTTGGTCAACTATGTTGTGGTAGCTAGTTAGCATGGTGGATAGAGAAGCTGGCAGAGTATGACTTTAAGGTGCTTAATAAGCCAGTTAAGGACCATGAAAATGGAGACGCGCTATCTTGGGGGCCTTGCCGAGTGGCTTTTTTCTACACGGTGTTTGAGGCTGCTCCTAACCTATTGTCAAGACCAGTGGAGGGCCGTGCGATTAACACCCAGGCCTTCAGTGATGCCGTGTGTCCAATGACTACCTCTCAAAATACCATAATTGATGTCACCACATGACCATTGCTGGAGGAACTATACAGAAACACATTTACTGGGCATTGAATCACCACCAACAGTGTACAAAACGGGTTATTTTCTAGCGCATTTAAAAATCAATAAACCAGCATCGGCAATTAAAACATATCTTATGTGGTACTGTCAACATTTAAATTGCAAAAAAACATATTAAACGTAAAAAAATTAAGAAATAAAATATCTAAAATCACAATTTGTAGCACCCTTTTGAGCTTCCAAGGTTGGCCGACATGGTCTCACAAGATGTAGTTTCTCTTTAAATATCCTTCTTGAAAATGGCCGTGCAAATATATGTGTTGTCTTGTCTAATCATAAAAGATGCAGACGAGGCGTGTTGGCTGAGTTCTTAAAGTTTACGCCACAGCGAGCTCATTAAAAACATCCCACTGCCGGCATGCAAGTTCAACAACCCAAACAGGGCTACTGTGCATGCGCTTCACTACTGTGGCATGCTGGGTAATGGAGTTCTTATTTTACCTAGCTCATAACATCACAATATATATCTGCCTTAGGCCAGCTAGAAGGCCTTACTGACAACAACTCGTGATCTGATTGGCTATCGCAACTGTCTATCACTGTATGTCCCTGATCATTTACAGTGCACGGACTCCCGCATTGTTGATTCTGAAGGCCTCCGACAGATTTCGTACAGCATGGCAACATAAGCTAGCTGAATTCTGACTGAATAAAAACTCTATAACCTAAAAATAACAGCGCTGGAAGGAGCATAATAACATGAAGAGAATATGAATACTTTTAGATATTTAGGGAAAGTCAATTAAAAAATATTTTATCTTTAATTATGATCATGTTAGTTTGTTAGACCAGCAGAGAAGGCCTCGCTGGCCCTGACAGCACACCACTGGTCAAGACTAAGCGGTGCAATGTAGCCTAACCGAAACCGCAAGCTTCCTCCAGTGGGGGTAGTTAAGATTACAGTAACAATGAGTGTATGGGGAATATACTCATTATAAACCTCTAAAATTAACACACTATTGCAAGTTAATGCCTCAAGCATTAATGATCACATTCAGTCTCTCACAAATGTCCGCCGTGTGAGTGAGCAGTTGTATGATAACCTGTTCCGCGGTTGGTCCACAGAACAACTAGTAGATGCACAAAAGTCTTAAAAGCACAAAGTCTTGAGATGGACCACCCAAGTTGTACGAGTGTGAAGGTAGAGGCCTGACAGAGTGAAATCCTCTTCTCCAAGTTGGAGGTGGACACACAGGTCCTAATTAACTACAGGCTTACATGTGCCAAAACATGTGCAAACCTGATAGAACACTCACATCTGATCTATTAAACTTGTGCAAAGTGGATTATGTCTCTCAAGTGAGCAGAATAAGGCGTGCAATCCATTGTGCGTCTGTCTTAATTAATATGCAAAATATACGCTGATCATCAAAACGTCCACAATACTGGGAGGAGAAAATGTCAATATATTCATTTATCACGCCATGAATTGATTAACGTGGACCCCGACTTAAACAAGTTGAAAAACTTATTCGGGTGTTACCATTTAGTGGTCAATTGTACGGAATATGTACTGTACTGTGCAATCTACTAATACAAGTTTCAATCAATCAAACGCGGAATCACTATTTTGTGTTTTATTTAGTAATTGTGCAAACTGACAGTTCCACACACACGGCTGCAGGATCACCTTCAGAGTTTTGTTTTTTTAATTTGAAAACAAATTGAAGTAATATAATATTGCAGCCCCCAGAAGAAATCACACAAAGTCCTTCACCATTTATAAATGTTATTACCAATTTTATGATAACGAACGGCAAGATTTCAACAGATGTAAACACTTTCGTCTCGTGAGTCCGCGCTTTCCCAGACACAGAACAACATTTCCTCATTCTCCGCCAATCACATTTCAGGCAGGTACGGTGTGTTTTTAAACGTGGTAAAAACTGACATCAAATTCAAACCACACAAACATAAAAAACATTAATATTAGCTGGTCGTTACAGTATGATTTACCGCAACCGGATGTAAACCAAACACATGCAATTGTCTGCAACATTGTCAGTATGTCTGTGATGTGGACGTAATATTTATATATATATTGCAGATATACCTGTGGACATCCATCTACAAAATGTGCAATTATTAAGAGGACAGTGGCGGCTTTTAGGAAGAGATTGTCCAAATCAGGTTATAGCGCAAAGCAAGTGTGACGACATGCTCGCTGCAGCTAATACGAAACGTGAGCTGGGTTTAGACCGTCATGAGACAGGTTAGTTTTACCATACTGATGATATGTTGTCGCAATAGTGGAGTCTCTGAACAGAAGTACAGCCTCTAAACACGACTACATTCTATAATAATACAAGAAGAAGATGCTAGATTTATTCCAAGTTGTTTTAATTTCAAAAAACTCATAAAAGTCTGAATCGCTTGAAAAAATCAGCAACAATTGAAATTATGGTAAGACAATAAAAAAAATGTTGAGACTAAGTAATAACGGGTTTGTTTTAAATGAATGTATACATTTTTTTAGCCTTGTTAAAGAAAATCCTAGCAAATTGTGCAAATTACTTGATGACGTCATGGTGACCGCGCCGCCACTGCCACAGGTATCTTGTCAGTTTAGGGAAAACCTTGGACATATGGTCTACTCAGCAACATCATTTTATAGCTACTTGAAGACCTAAGAGGCTGATTAAAACAAATTCACTTGATGCGTTTTGGATAAGATAGGATTGGTGCTTTATTTTCATTGTATTTGCAACACAACAAAACTTTTAGTGTCCTTTAGTATTTTTTAAAGACAATAATTTGTTCTCATAGAATATATGTCATTAAAATATTTCTTATATGAAAAAAACTTCATAAAGTCTGCCTTTTTGCGTATTGAGGGGAGTAAGTGCAGTCTCTCTCCCATGCACCTTCAGAGGTAGAAAGAAGAAAAAAAAGTGGTGTCAATGTACAGTAGATGCACTGCACGACTGCTTCTAAAATGCCCATAAAAAGTGGAAGATGTCTCCTTAATGTTTGAAAACATAGCATAACGCCACAGGTTGGAGAATACTAACATGAATGTGCAGCAAATGAGTGTGTCTCTGTGGTGATTTAAATAAGGTGGTCTGCACCACTTCACAATTGTACACACAGTCTAAGTAAATTACACGCAACATTCCCACAAATAGTACTGGCTATTTAGTGTGTGGTATTTGGCTCTTAGTAAATCAGACACATACTGTAGCAAACAACCAAATTATATGAAGATGGCAATGTTACTACAGTATTAGTACAGGAAAAAAGTTCTGGAGCATGTACATGTACACATGATGCCCCCTTCAAATTTCTGACAGCCCCCTCATATATGCCTGCCTAGAACCGGCCCTGGTCCAGGGAGACTGTAGTGTCAGATACATGCTCATTCAGCTCGGGCTTTGTGAAATTTGTCCATTCCCACGCTCAATGCGAGCTACATAACCCTATCACTTCCTCTGCATCTCTTCTGGGATATCTACGCGTACTCCGTATGGCAGAGGGCCAGCAGCTCGTCTCTTGTGCAAACATGGCCATTGCCAAAAGGTTACCCAAGGGTGGATACAAGAAGCACCAAAAAGCATAGTGGAAGTCACAAAAGTGCCACCCCTTGTTGAGCAGTCCTTAAAGGCTAAAAGTTAAAAGCACATGAAAACAAGAGGGAAACCTCAAAAACACAAAATTAAGGGACACACAAGAGCACAAAGCTCCTGCAACCAGCAGTACAGTATGTGTGCAAATTCTATGCTAAAAATCCACTCCTGTTACGATCAGTCCTCTTACTCAGAAGAGTCATCTTCGCCTTAAAATCCAATACACATTTTTAAGTAGTCAATATGTGTATTCATGTTTATTAAATAGATAGAAATTAGAGTTTATTTCTTGAGCAAATGTCACAAATTTGGTGGAATGACGGCTTCCTCCCACTTCCGAAGACATGCACCTGGGGATAAGTTGATTGGCAACACTAAATTGCGAAAGTGTGTGAATGTGAGTGTGAATGTTGTCTGTCTATCTGTGTTGGCCCTGCGATGAAGTGGCGACTTGTCCAGGGTGTATCCCGCCTACCGCCCGAATGCAGCTGAAATAGGCTCCAGCATCCCCCCTCCCGCGACCCCGAGAGGGACAAGCGGTAGAAAACGGATGGATGGATAATCCCATGAATATGGGTTGGATTTATCTACTTGATGAAACTCGAAGGATACCATTATTGTTTGTTTCATTGTCACGTCTTTAACAGGTTTCTCATAAGGAATCCCTTTCAGATTGCAAAATGATATTCCTCCTCATTATTGAATGCACAATAACATCAAATAGTAATACAAAATTGTATAGGAAGCTCTAGTGTCTGCAAATCTGATCTAATCCCACAAGAGCTGGCTCCATCCAAAAATCAATGCGGATTGGGTTCTTACATCTGGTAGATTATCTCTGAAAGTGGCACTTTTAACAATTTAGATCTGCTTCCCCGATACAGGTCTTCAGATATGCTGTGATACTTTTGTAAATCTAGCAAGGAACACATGAAGGGCAGCTGAAGGGTAGAAAGACTGAGACTTAAAAGTGATTGCAGGATATTCTGCGAAATGTCCTTCAGTCATGAGAGAGACGACACTCTTGTGTCCTACATTTAATAGAGGCTGCATGTGGTCACAAGCAGTGTTGGGCAACAGCTTGCTACAAGTAGCGAAGCTGCGTAACTTAACTACATTTACCAGTAGCTTGGCAGTAGCTTCGCTACTTTTTGAACGAGTAGCAATTTCCGTAGCTTAGCTATTATTAGACCCTCGTAGCGACAAAGCTACAAGCTACAAAAGAAGAGAGAGGGAGAAGAGAAAGACAAAATAAAGAGAAATGGACTGCAAATAGTTTTACTGCACATGTGGGAGCCAAATTGTTTGATTTGAATTATAAAGGCAATGCAGTTGATGCATATGAAGTTAAAATAAGTATTTGGGTTTTTGTTAACATTGGATGAATGTTATGTAAAGATGGAACCTTTATTTTATGTTTATATTGCTATGGGCAAGAGTATATGTGCTGTGTCTTTAAGAGGCACTTAAGCACCTCAGGTGCGGCTACTCTGGTTGATGACTTAGTTGGGAACCAAGCTACACAGTTTCTTACCGTAGTGTTTTGATTTGCTAGAAAAACGTATTTAGATTGCTCCGGCTTATGTAGGAACGGTGTGCAGGTGAAAGTCTCTCCCTATGCAGATGACCTCCTACTGTATGCCTCGGACATCTCTGTCTTTGTCCCAGGTGCCTCAAGTACTCTCCAAGCCTTTGGACGTGTGTTTGGTTACAAATTGAACTTTGGTCAAATTGAAATATTTTCTATAAATTCCGCTCCTAAGAAATTTCCCCTGCACAATTTCACCTTTAAAATTGCCTTGCAAAGCTTAAAATACTTAGGCGTTCAGGTCACACATATGTTTACAGAGCTTTTTAAAGCCAACTTCTTTCCACTGTTGTCCAAAATCCAGGGAGACTTTGATTGCTGGTCCCTACTTATCCACAGTAGTTTGTGTTAACTCTGTTAAAATGTACTTCCATGATTTTCCTTTTTGTTCCAGTGTATACCACTTTTTCTCCCTCAGTTCTTCTTTCGTGAATTAGATTAGTCAGATTTTAGACTTCATTTGGAATGAAAAGACTCACATATTGCATAAACAATATTTGCAGAGACCCAAATTGTTGGGAGGATTAGCACTACCCAACTTTAGGTTTTACTACTGGGCCACCAACATTAGAGTTCTTAAGTATTTGCTGCAGTATGAAGTATTTGATCCTTCTCCATTGTGGCTGGTTATGGAGGCTAACTCAACTAAACCTCTTTTAGAACTTTAATTGACTCTCCAATTCACTCATCTACCTCCCCTTATACGAAAAACTCATTTGTAAAGACCTCATCCAGGATTTGGGTTCAGTTTAAGCGCTATTGTGGTTAACAGACTATTTCTAGTCTTGCACCCATCATTGCTAATCATACTTTCCCTCCCACTCTTGTCAACAATGCCTTTTTAGGGTGGTCAAGCTGGGGGTCAAGATGTATACATCCACAACACTTTAGCCGCTTTTTAGCAATTTTGTAATACATTTTCGCTCCTAAGCATCACTTTTTTAGATATCAACGGATCCACAGTTTTGTTCGTAATACTTTCCCAAGATTTCCAGATTTACCGACTGACACAGTTTTAGACGTGTTTCTGGCACCACTGCCAATTCTAAAAGGATCAATTTCATATGTTTATAAAAAAATAAATATTTTACGTCCTGATTCTCTGAATTTAAGTAAGTTATTTTAGGAGAGGGATTTAGGAGTGGTTCTATCTAAGGACATGAGGATAAAAGAACATTTGATATATAATGTATTGGGTTTTTTTCAACTGTATGTAAAAAATTTAATAAAAAAGTGTTGTTTTTTTTAAATAGTGAGATGAATCAATTACTACATTTATTAACACATTTGACCACACGCACAAATATTGGTGGAGTATTGGTACAGATTCCCAGGTACTGGAATTGGCACCGCATCGGGTCAAAAGTGAAAGGTACCCAACCCTAATTCCAACTGAGTCCATCACATTTAGACTGTTACCTGCGGGGGAAAAAAATTCTCTATTTAGCCACTGATTATTCAAATGCAATAAAAAAAAAATCTTTAAGTTTCTGTAACGCAAAGCAGTTTCATTGTTCTTTAGATGACATTTTTGGTGGTGGAATTACCACAGAAGCAGCAGTCAAGAGTGGTTACACACAAATTGAGGAGTGCAGCATTAACATGATGGATGCTGCTGGAGGAGGAATGGCTTGTCCCGCTGCGACTAAAATAGACTCAAATGGGTATGCCACATGAAAAAGCCAAGTGAGACTGTTTGAGTTCATTGTGTGCTTCAATCAAAGTGTGTTTAAAGATCAATAATAGAGAGATTTTACCAGGATTAAAGAAGATTTAGGGGGATTAATCCAGACACGAGTCGATCTGTAGTAGATGGCATATATTGAAAGAGGATGTTCAGTAGGGGACATAAGTATTTGATCCTTTTTTGTTTCTCGTTAAATATTTCAGTTTATTGTAGGTTTATTTTAAAAGAAAATCCCTGAGAAATAACATTCATAAATGTGAATCTGTTCTTAATAGGGATGGGCGATATGGTATAAAATCTACGTTGCGGTAACAAAATGATATCACAATATATTATTTAGAGGGTTGTCATAATTAACTAGTTAACTAATGTGGTTTATCACAAAAAATATTGCATTAATCATGAACACACTTAGATTAATCATGCAATTTATATTGACCGTACAAGCTCTTTCACCGTTTAATTGACCGTACACCTCTCCTTCGTGGAGAGGGGGCGGCACAGATTAGCTGTTTAAAATCGGCACCCGGGGTGGACCACTCATCTGTGCATCAGTTGGGGACGTCTCTGCGCTGCTGACCTGTCTCCACTCAATATGATATCCTGGTGGCCCCACTATGGACTGGATTCTAACACTATTAACTAGATCCACTCGACGTCCATTGCACCGGTCGCCCAGGGGGGTCCCCACATCTGCGGTCCCCCCAAGGTTTCTCATTGTAGCCCATTGGGTTGAGTTTTCCCTTTCCCTGATGTGGGATCTGAGCCGAGGATGTCGTTGTGGCTTGTGCAGCCCTTTGAGACACTCGTGATTTAGGGCTATATAGATAAACTTTGATTGATTGATTGTACCTTAACCACTATACGGTCAGTGATTAGATCAATGTACACAGCAGTACAAAAATGAGAAGGGAGACACGGACTGGTGTGCTCGCTGGCAAATTTCACTTCAAAATACAGCCTGTGATAAATTTAAATAAAACTGTTACCAAGTTTTGTGCAAATAAATGACATGCCATCCATCCATCCATCCATTTTCTACCGCTTATTCCCCTTCGGGGTCACGGGGGGCGCTGGAGCCTATCTCAGCTACAATCGGGCGGGAGGCGGGGTACACCCTGGACAAGTCGCCACCTCATCACAGGGCCAACACAGATAGACAAACAACATTCACACTCACATTCACACACTAGGGACAATTTAGTGTTGCAAATCAACCTATCCCCAGGTGCATGTCTTTGGAGGTGGGAGGAAGCCGGAGTACCCGGAGGGAACCCACGCAGTCACGGGGAGAACATGCAAACTCCACACAGAAAGATCCCGAGGCCGGGATTGAACTCACGACTACTCAGGACCTTCGTATTGTGAGGCAGCACGGTGGAAGAGGGGTTAGTGTGTCTAAATGACATGCATTCAAGTAAAACATTAAAAAAACGTTCTTGGACAAAGTTTCTAGTGACGTGAAAAAAGCATTTGTGTACAAATATCGGGGTCTTTTTTTTGGTAAATTTTAATCATGCAAGCCAGTAATCCCCTGTGATTAATCATGATTAATCAAAAATCCAAAATGTGATTACCGTACTTTTCGAAATACAAGGTGCACTTAAAATGCTTCTCAGAAATGGACAGTGCGCCCTATAATCCGGTGCGCCTTATCTACATATTAATCTGGTTCTGTTTACCAATCTTAAAGAAATTTCATTTGGTACTTAGTGTAACTATAAATGTCACACATAGTCACGCAAAAGAGATATGTGTGACGCCGGTTCAATTGACGTCAGCGGATTATCCCTATATGGTAATGGTTTACCCAAAGTGCTCTGTGCGGATCCGCCATTGTAGTTCAACGATGTAGTCAATAAACTCCTTCTTTTTCCCCTATCCTCTTGTTGAGGTGCATTCATCCTCCGCTGTAGCCATTTCTAATATAAAGTAGCATACAGTTCTAATATGTATGTGCCAGTAAATTCGCTACAGAGGCGCTAAAAACTACCGGTACAGCAAAGATGACGGGGAGAATATACCGTTGAAGTAGAGCCACGTAAATAAGACAACCCACAAAGCTGCTCATCCTGAAGAAACGGTCAGAAAGCAGCTTGAAAACGATCTGTAAAACATAATCTATGAACCATTTTGACCAAAGAACCAGCAATACATGCTGTGAAGACCACCAGAAGGAAGTGTTTTACAAGTAGAAAAAAAATTATAATATGTCCCTTAAATGGGCCTTATGATCCTGTGTGCCTTTTGTATGAAAATAGACTTAAATATATCTGCTCATCGACAGTGCACTTTATAATCTGGTGCGCCCTATGGTCCAAAAAATACGCTAATCTGATTTTTTTAAATATTAATTTGTACGCGGTAACATTGCTTTATTTCCAGTAGTAATATTTTCTCAAAATTATTATTAATCTACTGTTAATTTACTTTGAATAACTGGTTACTTTCTGTTATAACATGTTTCTATCTACACTTCTGTTAAAATTTAATAAGCTCTTATTCATCTGTTGTTTTAATACGTCAATTTTGGGCGACACTACACATTAGAGTATTGATTCAATACCAAGTAGTTACAGGAGCAGTATTGGTCATACCAATGTTCATACTTAAAATTTTCAGGATCATTAAATGATTTGACTTTTGATCCCAACTGTAATCTGACAACATCCATTAATATTTAAATATTCCCTTGTTCCCTTTTATGTCATACAAAATGTATAATAAGGTCAATAGTGCAAAACAATATAACATAATCAAAAAATACTATAGGCTCTTATTTCATGAGTTTGTAAACAATAACAAAAATTACAAAGCATTATTTAGTGATAATAAAAAGTATCAATCATTTTATACAATCAATCATATCATATACTGGTACTATACATTGTAACGTTACCGTCGATACAGGGCTCGAAAGGGCATTTGTTTTTGCAATGCATTGAGGGGCCTCGGTAGCCATTTTTGTTGGCTAAATATATTGTTTACATGGCTGTGCTGTACCTGTGGTAATGTGAGAGAGAGCAACAAACTGGATTACAATGGATTGTACAAAATAAAAAACCAAGGGACCATACGCAGACAAACTGTACCCCAGTCCATAGGCTCACTACCTCACGAAAAATAGGAAACATTGATGGAATTGATCCATATGATCATGTCCAATGAGAACGGTAGGCAAAATAAAATAAAAATGCAGTTCCCCGTGAAATATGTTTTTATTATGTACTAAAAAAAATCATTAACCCTAACTTTACTATATTTGTTTTGATAGTTTTAATATTTTATTTCTTTGGTTAATTTGATCATTATGTTTAAAGAAATTCTGCTATTCCCTTACCTAACCCCTTCATCTTCGTAAACATTTTTAAATGCTAAATATAAAATGTTTTTCTTTCATACTGTCATGCTTCTGTATTCTACATGCCACACCAGACCTGCTCTTAACATGTCTTCTGCTGCATAGCCCATATTTAGTGTTTCCTGGGGCGGAGCCACTTTCCCACACCTGATTGCACTGTGCAATCAGGCCTTCATAAGCCCTGCTGTTGCAACACTGGTTTCTGGTTTGTTCCTCAGCCATGCCTGCTCTGGTTCCTAAGCATGTGTAGGTTTGTTTGCCTGACTTGTCAAGTGAGTTGTTTTCTTTTACCAGTTTTTGTTAAGTGACTTTGCTCCCTTTTTGTATCTTGTTTTTCACTGCAACCTTATGTTGCCTTCGCTTTTTGTTAATCATTCGGACTTTGTGGAGTTTGCATGTTCTCCCCGTGACTGCGTGGGAGTACTCCGGCTTCCTCCCACCTCCAAAGACATGCACCTGGGGATAGGTTGATTGGCAACACTAAATTGGCCCTAGTGTGTGAATGTGAGTGTGAATGTTGTCTGTCTATCTGTGTTGGCCCTGCGATGAGGTGGCGACTTGTCCAGGGTGTACCCCGCCTACCGCCCGAATGCAGCTGAGATAGGCTCCAGCGACCCCAAAAAGGGACAGGCGGTAGAAAATGGATGGATGGATTCGGACTTTTGAGTTTTTTCACACCTGTGTGCTCCCATTGTTAATTAATCTTTTTGTATTTTTGACTTTTGCCTGAGTCTCTGCTTCAGGGTCCAAATACGCCACCAAACCGGCTTATGACACAAAAGTTGGAAATCTATTTTCTAACCAATTTGTTTTTGAGTACTTTGTCTTTGTAAACCTTTAAATGCTAACCATAACATTTTGTCCTTCATAAGATGGAAATATTTCCTAACCTATTTAGAAAAAAAAAGACATCGCTGTACACTTTTTTTTTTTAAACCTAACCATTTTTGTTTTGTAGGCTTTTAGAGTCCTTTTTTTTTTTTAAATTAAATTTTTTTTTTTTCTAACTTGCAAAAAAATTCCCAAAGTGCCAAATTTTTTTTTCTAAAGCCCATTTGCTTTCCATAAAAAGTGTGAAAATTTTCTCAAATGTGTAAAGTTTTTTCCCACTCTTGCTAACTTTTTTTCCTGAACTAGCATACTTTCCTTTAAAAAAAAATTTTTTTTATTCTACCAAAATAAATAAATCCCTTAACCTAACTTTTTTTTAATTCACTCACCATTATGCATATTCTTAATTGCTAACTAATCATTTTTCTTTCACAAAGTATGAATTTCATAAAGTAGTAATTAGAATCTTTGGTCATCATAACTCTTTTTTTTTTTTTGTGATGATCTGTAGGCCGAATCATGTTTTGTTTAAATGTAGGGTTCCCTTGCTGCTTTTTTAACACCCTTTTTGTATTCCTTTGTTGCCATTGGTGCTGATTATGTTCATCTGCCTCTGATTAGTGGTTGGGACGCTCAGCTGCTCCCGGTCACTAATCAGAGAACTACTTATTCCCGCCTCTCGTCACACACTGTCTGGCTGTGTTTGCCACATGCAACAGTTATGTTGGTAAATCCTAGCTTCTTGTTCCTGTGCTAAGCTTTTCCATAGCTTCCCATGCAATCGGCACGCGTTTCCTTTTTGTATTCTTGTTTGATTTATTAGAATAAATCATTTTTCTTCTTCTTACCTCCATCTGCATCTTGGGAAAACGACCAGCACATGCGACCCAACCGTGACATTTACTTTCCATAGAGGAGGCTTTTAATTTTTTTTTTTTAAACTGATTTTAAAGGCCTACTGAAACCCACTACTACCGACCACGCAGTCTGATAGTTTATATATCAATGATGAAATCTTAACATTGCAACACATGCCAATACGGCCGGGTTAACTTATAAAGTGACATTTAAAATTTCCCGGGAAATATCCGGCTGAAATGTCGCGGTGTGATGACGTATGCGCGTGACGAAGTCAGAGTAACGGAAGTTATGGTACCCCGTAGAATCCTATACAAAAAGCTCTGTTTTCATTTCATAATTCCACAGTATTCTGGACATCTTTTGCAATTTGTTTAATGAACAATGAAGGCTGCAAAGAAGACAGTTGTAGGTGGGATCGGTGTATTAGCAGCGGACTACAGCAACACAACCAGGAGGACTTTGTTGGAGAGCAGACGCGCTAGCCGCCGACCTCACCTTGACTTCCTACGTCTCCGGGCCGCCAAACTCATCGGGTGAAGTCCTTCGTCCTTCTGCCGATCGCTGAAACGCAGGTGAGCACGGGTGTTGATGAGCAGATGAGGGCTGGCTGGCGTAGGTGGAGAGCTAATGTTTTTAGCATAGCTCTATGCGGTCCGGTTGCTAAGTTGCTAAGTTAGCTTCAATGGCGTCGTTAGCACAGCATTGTTAACCTTCGCCAGCCTGGAAAGCATTAACCGTGTATTTACATGTCCACGGTTTAATAGTATTGTTGATTTTCTATCTATCCTTCCAGTCAGGGGTTTATTTTTTTTGTTTCTATATGCAGTTAAAGCACGATGCTATCACGTTAGCTCGTAGCTAAAGCATTTCGCCGATGTATTGTCGTGGAGATAAAAGGCACTGAATGTCCATTTCGTGTTCTCGACTCATTTTCAAGAAGATATAGTATCCGAGGTGGTTTAAAATACAAATCCGTGATCCACAATAGAAAAAGGAGTGTGGAATCCAATGAGCCAGCTTGTACCTAAGTTACGGTCAGAGCGAAAAAAGATACGTCCGTCACTGCCTCTCAAGTCCTTCACTGTAACGTTCCTCATCTACGAATCTTTCATCCTCGCTCAAATTAATGGGGTAATCGTCGCTTTCTCGGTCCGAATCTCTCTCGCTCCATTGTAAACAACGGGGAATTGTGAGGAATACTAGCTCCTGTGACGTCACGCTACTTCCGGTACAGGCAAGGCTTTTTTTTATCAGCGAGCAAAAGTTGCGAACTTTATCGTCGATTTTCTCTACTAAATCCTTTCAGCAAAAACATGGCAATATCGCGAAATGATCAAGTATGACACATAGAATGGATCTGCTATTCCCGTTTAAATTTTAAAAAATCATTTCAGTAGGCCTTTAATACTGGACAATCCAACTTATGATACAACTTGCCGGTTTTTCACATTTGAACAAACTGAACTACCGCAACGTCATTAAAAGGCGAAATATTAGTGTACTTTTAACTTTATTAAAATGTTATCCTTTTGAATGTTTATCTAGAAAATTACACGAGTGATTTCAATTTTTTTTGGTTTTTTTGTTATTTTCAAGACTATAAGATGTGTCTTGAAGTTCTTAACATTTATTGAAGTGATAGAAATTGGGTTGCTATGTCCAAAGACATGCACCTGGGGATAGGTTGATTGGCAACACTAAATTGGCCCTAGTGTGTGAATGTTGTCTGTCTACCTGTGTTGGCCCTGTGATGAGGTGGTGACTTGTCCAGGGTGTACCCCGCCTTCCGCCCGATTGTTGCTGAGATGGGCTCCAGCACCCCCTGCGACCCTGAAAGGGATAAGCGGTAGAAAATGGATGGATGTAGGATTTTGTGCTTCGGTTCATGTAAGCACATTACCCTAAAGCCTTAGCAGTAGAGCAGAACCGGAAGTATAACCAAACGTATTAACGGAAATAAAAGCAAGTACGAGTATCCTGCAGAGTTGTAATTAAAGATTTTCTGTGTTATTGAAACGTGCAATGTTACATTTTGCACACGTTTTGATGCACACTCTGTGGACTTATGGAGATGCATCTCCAAACCCACAGAGAATACTTTGCCTCTTGTGACCGCACACATTGGATTACTAAATACAGTGATGGTTTATTTTTACTGATTGTTGCAACTTTGCTGTGCACATATTTTCGTTATTTTCAATAAATAATTGTATTTTTTAAATTTTGTTTTGTCATGTGTATTTGTGAGGTTTTATTTTGAAAATGCATAAAAGGTACACTACAAGACATCAAGTGCTTACAGTTAGACTATTCCCCACATCTAAAAAGTATAAGAAGCAGCACATAACCACGCTACGTGTTAGTTTTGCTGCCCGTGTTCAATATGTTTAAACATTTTTAAATAATACAATATGAATGTTAAAGGTATATCATTGTACTGTCATAAGTGTTTGCCAATACCCTTTTCAGTAATATGTATAAAAAACAAATAAGCAAAATTTGACAGTAGAAGCGATATCACGTTTTGACGCGTACCCAATGCCTCGGGTCGACGAGCTCCTGGATCGGCTGGGCACTGCTCGTTTTTTCACTACACTGGATTCAACCAAGGGCTACTGGCAGATCCCCTTGTCACCAGAGTACCGAGAAAAAACTGCTTTTTCCACTCCGGAAGGTTTATACCAATTTGTGACACTTCCGTTTGGTTTGTTCAGTGCGCCCGCCACGTTCCAGCGCCTCATGGACCGGGTGCTGCGCCCCCACGCGGCATACGTGGCCGCATACCTGGATGATGTCATCATCCAGAGTAGCGGCTGGGAAAAACACATGCGGCGGGTGGGGGCGGTGCTCGCGTCCCTGAGGCGGGCGGGGCTCACCACCAACCCGGCAAAGTGCGCAGTTGGCCGGAGGGAGGTACAGTATCTGGGGTACCACTTGGGAGGAGGGGCAGGTGCGGCCACAAGTAGACAAGACAGCGGCGATCGCAGCCTGTCCACCCCCCAAGACAAAAAAAGAGGTGAGGCAGTTTTTGGGCCTGGCGGGATACTACTGCCGATTTATTCCCCGGTTCGCGGACTTGACCAGCCCACTGACTGACCTCACCCGAAAGGGTGCTCCAGATCTGGTCCAGTGGACGGAGCAGTGCCAGCGGGTGTTCGAGAACGTAAAATCAGCACTCTGCGAGGAGCCAGTACTGCGCAAGCCTGACTTTACCATCCCTTTCTGTCTGCAGGCGGACGCGTCGTGCCGGGGACTGGGGGCGGTGCTGTCCCAGCGGGTGGAGGGCGTCGACCGCCCCGCCCTGTACATCAGCCGGAAACTCTCGGACCGGGAGGAGAGGTACAGCACGGTGGGGAAGGGAGTGCCTCGCCATCCGGTTGGCGGTCGGGGCCTTCCGCTACTACCTGTTGGGGCGCGCCTTCAGTCTCTGCTCGGACCACAAACCGCTCCAATGGCTCCACCGCATGAAGGATGCCAACGCGCGGATCACCCCGTGGTACCTTGCATTGCAGCCCTACAACTTCCGGGTGGTCCACAGACCGGGCACGCAGATGGCTGTAGCCGACTTCCTCTCTTGCCCTTCTATTGGGGGGGGGGGAGTAGGCGTGGCTGTACGGCCGCCCGGCCTGAGTCTGACGGTGGAGGCATGTGGAAGGTCCGTGGTCCATGGGGCGTGTGCAGGAACCGGCTGTGAAGCAGATGACAGGTGAGTGGATACCTCAGCTGGAACGAGTTATCTAATCACCTGTCTCTTTATTAGCAGCGTTGGGGACCGCAGAAGGAAAACTGAAAAGTTGGAGAGGAGAGCTGGAAAGCTGGAGAAGGAGAAAGAGGGAATAGAAGAGACTTTAAACAAAAATGAACATATTGTAAACCTGGCAACCACGCCTGGCTCGAAGTCTATCGGTCCTAAAAGAACCCCACGACACGAGTTGTTCACATATACATTTTAGCGGGGTGCCTCTAACTTAATTTTAAGTATGTGACAGTATGATTGCTGCAAATTTTTCTGCCATTCTGAGGACAATGTGAGTAATGAAGGTTAGTGACCAAGAATTGCATTGTCAATTACCCACTACACAGCGTTTTTACATATGACCCAATCTGGGCAACCTTTCCCGCTCATGGTGTAAAAAAATAACTCAAAAACAACACAAATGGTCACACAACACAAAGTGCTCACTAAAATTTCAGAAAATAATAAAACATGTTTATGAAAAATACATAATTTAAAATTACAGCTTTTTAACTCCCCTACAATGCATGATGGGAAAAATGCAAAACACTCTCTCCAAGTTTGGCGCAAAATAAGTAGATAACACTATTTGCCAGTATGCTATGTGTTAGGTTAGAAAAGAAAACAATCCCTTACCTGCTCAGTGGCCTTGTGGTTAGAGTGTCCGCCCTGAGCGCAGTAGGTCGTGAGTTCAAACCCGGCCGATGCATACCAAAGACTATTAAAATGGGACCCATTACCTCCCTGCTTGGCACTCAGCATCAAGGGTTGGAATTGGGGGTTAAATCACCAAAATGATTCCCGAACTCAGCCACCGCCCCCCACTGCTCCCCTCACCTCCCAGGGGGTGGAACAAGGGGATGGGTCAACTACAGAGTCATTTCAGTAGTGTGTGTGTGACTGAATGTGTTTCATGCTATAATTTTATGACTGCAGTTTAAGACAGAGATTTTGAAGTTGTAAAACCCACAAACTTGTTGGCCCGTCTGGGGTGCATCAATGTGGATGTCTGGAGCTTGAGCTTTCTTTGCAGTTTCCATCTGACATGGGTCACTTTGCACACAACCTCTCTAAACTGAAAACACTTTTGCCTAGAAATAAAATTACAGTCAGTGTACAGTATGGCTAAATTCAGTATACAACATAATAGTGGTAGATTTAATCTTGTGATAAGAACAAAACATAGCAGAATGGAACTGATAATTGTAATATGGTAATATTAATTTTGACAAGTGTATTGGGGGATTTACCTCTTTAAGCAGGAATTACGCTTCTGCTGATAAGCTTGTGAAAGTCCTGTCAACATCATAGTCACTGAGGAAACAGGGACTTGAAACAGGGATCCAGAGATGATGCAGCGTGGAAGAAATCAGCAAGGCCTGTGTAGCGTTTCTCCAAGTCCTTGTTGAATGCTTGCTTCATCTCTCTGATTAACAGTGTTTTCATCTGATGGTTCACAGAATCATTGAGAGTGGGGCCGCTTGTCTTCAGACGTACTGATGATGGTCACAAGTTCGACCTGTGCCATCAGCTTGACAATGTCTTTAACATCACAGGAGTCTATGTCCTTCAGAGTGTTCACCTGTTCACCTTTTCCGGAGATGCCTGGACATGAGTGCAGCAGAAATCGCAGGGTGTTGCTCAGAAAGCATTCAGGCATGTCATATGTGCTATTCCGCCAGGTGGACACGTTTTTGAATAAGCTCATGGAAAGGCAAGGTTCGATGAAAAAAGGAAACCACTTTCCTCAGTCTTCCCAACAACCTTGCTACTGTGTCCAATTTAAAGGCTTTCTGTGTGGCAAGGTTTACAGTGTGTGCAAAGCACATGATGTGAGGGATCATATCTGCTTCCACTCCAGCTAACACTATATTTGTGGCATTGTCAGTTACCAGGGCTGGGTCTTTATCAAGAAGGTTCCAGTCAACGCATGTTGGTTTCAGCAGAGCGCCAATATTTTTCCCAGGGTGGGAGTCTTTGAACACCCTGGTTTGTAAGACATGCAAATTTAACTTCCAATCTGGAGAGATGTAGTGGACTGTGATCATCACATAAGACTCAGTGGAACACGACATATAGGCATCGGTTGTTATTGCAACTCGCTCTGCATGTGCCAATTTTTTTTCAACTTGGGTCTTCACTTGGGCATACAAAGCTGGCATGCATGTGTTTGTGATATGCTCCCTCGACGGTATCTTATGCCTGGGCGCCAATGTATGAATCAAATCCTGAAATCCTTTCCCCTCCACTATATTGTAAGGGTATAAACCCTTCGCAATGAAACAGATTATTGATGCCGTGATATTCTTAGCTCGAGCTGAATTGTGGCAGAGTTGCCCGTAAAAGTTAGAGATAGTGTTACCTGTCACCTGCCGTGAGCTAGCTGTATTAGCAGCATATTCCTGTTGTTATGCAGTTTGAGAAATTCACCGTACACCTCTCTGTTTTCTTGCTGCATGCTGGTCAAGATTTGCAAATCTTACAAATTGCGTGGCTTGTGTCAAGTTTTCCGTCCGTCTTATAGAATCCAGAAACTTTCCACACCTTTTGATTAATGTTTTGTTGATGTAAATATCTGTTTATCGCTAGTGCTGCGGGTTTCCATTTTGGTCTCCAATCAAGTAAGCTAACAGAGCATGCGCGCGAATCATTTGGCGGGCAGCTATAGCTCTCGCGTTCTTTTAAAGATCAAGTGTAAAGTGATTGCTAGTCTCGCGCAACATCCGGGTAACGTATCTACATCTATTCTCATCTTCAGTTACGTTATCAACGTAGCAAGTGCATTAATATTTTCGCGGGCTACGTCTATTCTCATCTTCAGTTATGTATACAACGTAGCTACGAGCAAGCGAGTGACTCTTTTCACTGGAAGCCTTTGCCCTCGTGTTGTTTTAATGACAAAAACCGTCAACTGATTACAGGTTTGGTGCGAAAAACGATTTATGTTCCTACACTCGATTAACCTAAGGATTCACAGCTGACTCGATTGACGGGTCTGGTAAAACACATGCAAGGGACAAGAAGTTGTGTCCAGCTTTTGGTAAGACATGCAAGAAATGTGGCAAAGACAACCATTTTGCTGCTAAATGTAGGTCACACGCTGAACAAAACAGAAGACAGAGAGCCGTGCATGCTGTAACAGAGGAGACTGATGCATATGAGGACGTCGCCACAATAACAGAAACATGTAAAAACCAGGAAATGGTGAACCATTTGCAGGAGAACAAAGCTCAAAGTCAGCAACTTTTCGCAGGTATGTTGCTGAACCAAAAAATGGTTGACTTCCAAATAGACTGTGGTGCCACCTGTAATGTTATACCTATTCAACTGCTGAGCCCAAACACACAGTTGGAGCCAACAGAAAAGGTGTTGTTGATGTACAACAAGAGCAAACTGTGGCCACTGGGCAAGTGTAAGGTAAAAATCAGAAATCCTCGCAATAATAAATTGTACAGATTGGAGTTTCAAGTTGTGGACCAGAAGTATAAGCTTCCTTTGATTGGCAGGAAGGCCTGTGAAGCCACGAAGCTGATTAAAGTACAATATGATAACATTATGGCGATGGACAGTATTGTTAAAGGACATTGTGCTGTCGAGGACAACGTCGAGGGAGGCATGACACTGGAAAACATCAAAGTGGAATATGAGGATGTTTTCAGTGGTGTGGGATGCCTGGAGGGGGAGTACCACATAGAACTGGACAGAAGTGTACCCCCAGTGAAACTGCCTAAACGCAGAGTGCCAGTAGCTCTGCTGACACCACTGAAAAAGGAACTAGCAGAACTACAAAATAAAGAAATTATTGCACCAGTAGAATGTAGCCCTGACTGGATAAGCAGCATGGTGACGGTGACGAAACCAAATGGAAGACCGAGGATTTGCATTGATCCGAAACCGCTGAACAAGGCGCTGAAAAGAAGCCATTTTCCACTTCCTACCATTGATGACATACTTCCGGAGCTTTCGAAAGCAAAGGTGTTCACAGTGTGCGATGTCAAGCATGGCTTTTGGCACGTGAAGTTGAGCGAAGAATCCAGCTACATCACAACCTTTGCTACCCCATTTGGCCGGTTCCGTCGGCTCAGAATGCCGATGGGAATCAGTCCGGCTCCTGAAGTTTTTCAAAGAAAACTCATACAGGCGCTTGAGGGTCTGCATGGTATATATGTTATTGCTGATGATGTGCTTATTACGGGAGAAGGTGAGACAAAGGAAGAAGCAGAAAGAGATCATGATGCAAACTTGAGGTGTTTCCTGGCTAGATGCAGGGAGAAAAACATTAGACTAAATGCTGACAAGTTTAAACTGAGGCAACAGTCTGTGCCCTACATTGGTCATCTGCTGACTGCAGATGGTCTTCAGATTGACCTTGATAAAGTGCGAGCAATTAGTGAAATGCCCCGTCCAACTGATGTTAAAGGGGTACAGAGGCTTGTAGGTATGGTAAACTACTTGTCCAAATTTTTTGATCATCTATCTGATGACTGTGAGGTTTTGAGACAACTTACACACAGAGACAATATGTGGGAATGGACAGATGTGCAAGAGTCAGCGTTCCATAGACTTAAAGACAAAATATCGAAGGCACCGGTGTTAAAGTATTATGACCAGGATATGGAACTGACACTACAGTGTGATGCGTCAGACACTGGCCTAGGGGCTGCTTTAACTCAGGAAGGCAATCCTGTGGCGTTTGGTAGTAGAGCTCTCACTCCTACCGAAAGAGGATACGCGCAGATAGAGAAGGAATGTTTGGCTATTGTTTTTGGTATGCAAAAATTCCATCAGTATACCTATGGCAGGAAAGTGACAGTGCAGAGTGATCACAAGCCACTAGAGAATATTCTCAAAAAGCCACACCTTAGTGCACCTAAAAGATTGCAGCGGATGCTACTTAGGCTGCAAAAGTATGACATAAATGTTGTGTATTTGCCTGGGCGAGAAATGCTATTAGCGGATACTTTGAGCAGGGCATATTTGCCAGACGGCACGAAAGGAGATGTTGAGACTGAGGTCGAGACAGTGAACATGGTGGAATACTTGCCTATATCGCTTGAGAGATCAGCTGCCATTAGAGATGCCACTAAGGAGGATGCTAAACTGCAGAAAGTGGTAGGCTTTATTCTATCAGGTTGGCCAAGGACTAAACAGGAGCTGCAACATGACATTCAGCACTATTTTTCATTTCAGGATGAACTTAGTGTACAGGATGGTATTGTATTTAGGGGTGAAAGGGCAGTTATACCTGATAAACTGAGAACTGATCTTACACGCCGCATTCATTCATCACATTTAGGAGTTGAGGGATGTCTCAGGATAGCACGTGAATGTGTATATTGGCAAGGTATGAATGACCAGGTAAAGACTTTTGTTTCAAAGTGTGACATTTGTAGATCAGTAGACCCCAAGCAGCCAAGAGAGACACTTAAACCACATGATATGGTGTTTAGACCATGGGCCAAAGTTGGAACGGATTTGTTCAAATGGAAAAACAGGGATTATTTGATTACAGTAGATTATTACTCCAATTTCTGGGAGATAGATTACCTGCCGGACACAAAAAGCAGCACTGTAATTCATAAACTGAAGGCTCACTTTGCAAGACATGGCATACCGGATGTGGTTGTGTCAGACAATGGGCCACAATATTCATCCGAAGAGTTCCAGAGATTCAGCCTAAGGTGGGAGTTTGTGCACAGAACTTCATCACCGGGATACCCACAGAGCAATGGGATGGCCGAGTCTGCTGTAAAGACAGCCAAGCGATTTATGCTAAAAGCTGAAGCTGCCGGGCAAGATCCGTACTTGGCTATGCTGGATCATCGAAACACACCCAGTCAAGGCCTGGAGACAAGCCCTGCACAGAGACTGTTTAGTAGGAGGACTCGGACCCTACTGCCAACAAAAGATACCCTCTTGACACCAAGGGCCATGGACTGTGAGCAGGGACGGAAAGGCAACAGACTGAGGCAGGAAAGATATTACAACCGCTCAGTCAAGGACTTGGATGGTCTCAAGAGTGGAGACAGTGTGAGAGTTCAGCCCTTTGAGCCGTGTAAAGTCTGGAAAGTGGCAAAGGTGGTGAAGGAGGTGCACCCCAGGTTTTACGAGGTGAAGTTGGAGTCAGGTGCTGTTCTGCGGAGGAACCGTCAACACCTCAGGCGCAGCCATGAAACACCTGCCCCGCCTCTACAATCAGGAACATTCAATGACACGACTACGATGGATATTCAACAACGTAGAGATGACCAGTCGGTTGCTGTGACCAGAGCAGGTCGTAGAGTTTTTCGTCCACATTTTCTGAAAGACTATACACAATGACTTTTGAAGCTAACAAGTTGCTGCGTTACATGTTATTTTAGTTGTGTTAGAGGAAAAAAAAAAGGGAAGATGCAAATATCTTGCTATTTGATGTGAAATTTCTCTGTTACGACAAAAAGAAAACCATACTGTAAAAGTAAAGAATGACAGGTGATACTGTTATTTTTTGTTTTCATCCTGGGTTGGTTTGTAAGTAAGATGATACTTTCATGTTCTACTGTAACTGTTTTATAGAATGTCTACAATCTAAGTTTTATTGTATTTTGCAATACAATGTTTTTCTATATAATTAGGCAGGATAGGGTTAAGGTAAAGTAATCTCTATTGAAAAAAGAAAAGAAAAGAAAGAGAAAGGATGTTACAATATGATTGTTACGTTGATACTCCAGCATATTAATATATGTTGCAGGGGGGAACGTTTAGAGTGAGACACACTGTACAGGAAGTAAGCGGGCTAGTGTGAGTGAGTCACCTGGAATTGTACCTGCACGGAAGTTGCCAATAAAGTACAAGTGAGCAACTATACTGCTCTAACCGTCCACTCTTTATGGTTGGGAATATAACGGACTAGAGTGAAACACTTCTCACAGCCGCTACATGTTCTGTGCACAGCATGTTTTTCTTCCACGTTTGCAGAGGGATCTTGATGTCTTCAGAGTTGGTTGGAATAATCATCCTATCAGAACAAAACAAAATATGTCCCCACAAGAACTGTGGACAATGGGACTCCTTCAGAATCCTGGAGCTGCTCCAGACCTGGCAGCGGTACTAATTAAAATAGTTTGCTTTTCAACTACCTGGATGTTAACTCTGAGTTTTGGCCAGTGTTCCTATACCATACAATGACTGGATGTTTAATTCAAAAGGTTTTAGACTTGCACAATGTAAAGGAAGGTGATGCTTAAAAGGTTTCAATATTATACTAATGTTATATGTGGTTAGAGTGCCCGGCCTGAGATCGGTAGGTTGTGAGTTCAAACCCCGGCCGAGTCATACCAAAGACTATAAAAATGGGAACCATTACCTCCCTGCTTGGCACTCCGCATCAAGGGTTGGAATTGGGGGTTAAATCACAAAAAATGATTCCCGGGCGCGGCCACCTCCCAGGGGGTGATCAAGAGTGATGGGTCAAATGCAGAGAATAATTTCGCCACACCTCGTGTGTGTGACAATCATTGGCTCTTTAACTTTAACTTATTTAACTTTAACTTTATATAAAGCATAAGAATCTCACATAAATGAGTTTAGTCCTTACATTTTAGCACTGCGTTGTAGCTTTTCAAAGTTATAGAATACTATAGAAATTATAAACTTGGATATAATTTACAGTATAGTCACTGTACAACTTGTATAGTAGTATCCACTGTAAGTATTCAACACCTCTAATGTTGTATAAATATCTGGCAACACAAGTGAGTACATCTGACAATGAAACAACAGACCCACTTGATGTAGTATGCGACATATGGTCACTGACAGACTCTGCTTCTTTGTCTGCATAACTCATGTTTCTTGTTTTGTGAAGCAAACTTTAGGATTGGAGCAAGAGCAACTTCTTTGGTTGATCCTGAAGGCTCATATCCATGTTACACACATCTGCATTGTCCATTCAAGAATATAGGATTATGAATTGGACAGGTGGCTTGCGTGCCTGAACAGCAAGTGCAGGTTTCACTTTGTGGCCAGATAATTTGACAAATGAATGTGTAACTCATTCAGTGGATAGTAAATATATGCTGCTATACAAGCTGTACACTGACTACTCTAAAGTGTGTTCAACTTTCATTTATATTATTAAAAATTAAGATAAAATTGTTGCTGATATACGAGGACTGTAACAACTGCCAAATGGTAAATTACACATTTCTATAATTGAACTGTTTGGATACCTTTATACAAACCCCGTTTCCATATGAGTTGGGAAATTGTGTTGGATGTAAATATAAACGTGGCCCCGTGCTGGGTGGTCCTGCGGCGGCCGACTTGGGTGGGATGGCCAGGGGGTGGCCTCGCCGCGCTCTCCGGGGGTGGAGGGTGGGCTCGTGGGGGCCCGGTTGCCGGTGGGGCGGGGGCGGTCTTCCCGTCCGGTTGCGGGGAGTCTCCGGGCCCCCCGTCCCGCCTTTCTGCCCGTGTGGGGTGTGGTCTCTCGCTGGCTTGGGGTCTGGCTGCCCCCTGCTTTTCTCGTGCCTTGTCCTCTGCCGGGTGCGTCTGTCTGCGGCTTGCTGCTGACCCTTGTGGGCGGCGCGGTGGGCCGGGCTCTGGGGTTCCTGTCGCTGGCCGGCTTGGCTGCGTGGGGGCGGTGGTCCCTGGTTCCCTGGGCACCACACCTACTGTTTGTGGGTTGGGCTCTCGGGGGGCCTGGGGCCGTACTCTGGCTCCCACACACACTGGGAGTCAAATGTATTGTACATACAAATTCACATATACTCACATACATACATACACACATACATAGGTACCTACGCTCCCACATACATATACAAATACAGTACATATTTACATACTCAAAGTTCGTACATCCACGCGCACATTCATTATACAAACATACACATACACATACTGTACATATACATTCACTGTACAAACATACATATACACATATTGTACATATACATTCACTGTACAAACACTTATACACATTCTGTACATATACAAGTACATATGCATACATACACTCATGCATATAATCACGTTTCATCAAACATATATTAATGTTGTTGCCCTAGGGTAAATTGGGTACAACACATGGCACACTGACAAAGCTTAACCTATTGTTACTATAACAATCTACAAGGTTGCTTCTCTTTCTTCCCCTCCATTTTTCTGCATTCTTTCGTATCTCAAGTTATCATTACGTATATGTATTGTTGCATTTGAACAAATGTATTGTTGATAATAAAGGTAAAGTATTGGTATTGTTCATTATCAATAGCGCTATTTCTATTGGTATTTGTATTGCTCCATTTGTAGTGTAATAATGCTCATTGTCATTTCTATATTATTTCTTATTTTTGCTAACTGCTTATTTGCTATTTATTTTACCATCATATTTGTACATGTCGTATTTGCTGATGTTGCTCTATTGTTGTTGTTGTTGTTGTTGTTGTTGTATTTGCTGTTGTTGTTTTTGTCTCTCTGTCTAATCCCCCTCTTGTCCTCACAATTTCCCCCTCTGTCTTCTCTTTTTTTCTCTTTCTATCCCCTTTGGCTGCACCAAATGATAATATAAATACATTTAATAAAGTCGAATACAAATAAGGCAACAAGAGAAGTATCCTACACTTCTCTTTTGTAAAGTAAATCTGAACAGCCGATATGGGCATCTACATCAACTATATGATTTGCCTGAGAAGCTGGACAGGACAAAAAAAAAAAAAGATGTAAATATAAACGGAATACAATGATTTGCAAATCCTTTTCAACCCATATTCAATTGAATGCACTACAAAGACAAGATATTGGATGTTCAAACTCATAAACTTTTTTTTTTTTTTCAGATATAATTAACTTAGAATTTCATGGCTGCAACACGTGCCAAAGTAGTTGGGAAAGGGCATGTTCACCACTGTGTTACATGGCCTTTCCTTTTAACAACACTCAGTAAACGTTTGGGAACTGAGGAGACACATTTTTTAAGCTTCTCAGGTGGAATTCTTTCCCATTCTTGCTTGATGTACAGCTTAAGTTGTTCAACAGTCCGGGGGTCTCCGTTGTGGTATTTTAGGCTTCATAATGCGCCACACATTTTCAATGGGAGACAGGTCTGGACTACAGGCAGGCCAGTTTAGTACCCACACTCTTTTACTATGAAGTCACGTTGATGTAACACGTGGCTTGGCATTGTCTTGCTGAAATAAGCAGGGGCGTCCATGGTAACGTTGCTTGGATGGCAACATATGTTGCTCCAAAACCTGTATGTACCTTTCAGCATTAATGGCGCCTTCACAGATGTGTAAGTTACCCATGTCTTGGGCACTAATACACCCCCATACCATCACAGATGCTGGCTTTTCAACTTTGCGCCTATTACAATCCGGATGGTTCTTTTCCTCTTTGGTCCGGAGGACACAACGTCCACAGTTTCCAAAAACAATTTCAGCTAATAGCGCTACCCACAAGGGTGTGTGATTCCACCCAATCAACCATAGATCTCATTCTCACTTCAGACCGGCCTAAAATAAAAAATAGTGGGGTCATGATCTGTGGTCTTAGCGACCACTATCTAACCTTCTGCACCCGTAAACTAGCCAATGGCCACATAACAGCCCAATCTAGATCCCTCAAAAAATACTCCAATGACAATTTCAATTTAAAATTAGATGAGTGGGACTGGTCCCCTGTGCTCGCGAGCAACCTGGTCGATGTTGCTTGGGATCGCTTCAAAACGGCGTTCCTAAAGATACTAAATGACAGCTCCCGTGAAAACAGTCAGGATCAAAGCCCGCTCAGAACCATGGATGAATCCGGACCTATTAGCTGCCATAAAAGACAGAGACAGGAAATACTCTGAATACCAAAAATGTAAAACAGAAGTAGATAAACAACCCAATAATATCAACCTCAAATTACTCCTTTCAACTCTCAAAAAGCAATGCATTAAATTAAGAAATAAGTCAACCAACCTGACTAAATCCTTAAAAAAAAATTACATTAACGACAAAATAGAGGAAAACACAAATAAGCCACGTGAGCTCTGGAAAATTCTCAACAACCAGCTTCCTGGTTGCAGCCAGAAACTTAAAACAAGACTCACCAACATCAGCATCAAGGAGGGTGACTCTCTCATTACAGACAAAATGGAGGTAGCTAGCAGACTTAACATCTTTTTCACCAGCATAGCCGCAACTCTTGTCAACAAGCTGTCCCACCACTCTGGTCGCTTTGGTGTAGAACACATTAAAGCCTTCTACAGAAAGGTAGGAGTATCCAACGATGATTTCAAATTAGAAATGGTCACAGCTGATGAGGTGTTTAAAAAATTGAGCGCGCTCCACCCTAACAAGGCCACCGGCCTTGATAATATTCCCTCCAGATTCCTCAGGGACTCTGCCTCCATCATTGCCCCGATCATCACGCACATAATAAACCTATGAATTACACAAGGCCAAGTACCAAAAGATTTTAAGATAGCAAGAGTAACTCCCCTCTTTAAAAAAGGAAGCAAATTGGAACCTGGCAACTACCGACCTGTTTCTATTCTCAGTTCCGTTTCGAAAGTAATGGAGAAAATAGTTTATGAACAGGTCGATAGTTACCTTGCCACTAATAAACTCATGTACAAATTCCAATCCGGCTTCAGAACTAACCACTCCACTGACACATGCCTTCTCTATCTGACCGACCACATCAAACATGAGGTGGACGCGGGCAAATACTGCGGCATGGTCATGCTGGACCTTCAGAAGGCCTTTGACACCGTTAACCACGCTATACTGTTGGATAAGCTCAGAGCAATCGGATTTAACAAAACCTCATGGAGCTGGATGCAATCTTACTTGGAGGGGAGGGAGCAGGTGGTAGAGGTGAACGGCACTGTGTCGTCCCCCCCCCCCCCCTCTCGGTGAGCTGTGGAGTCCCCCAAGGCAGTATATTGGGACCTTTACTGTTCCTAATATACATAAACGACATGTCATCGGCATGCGACTGTGAATTGTTTTTGTTTGCGGATGACTCTGCCTTGCTGGTATCCGGCAAGGACAAGTCACAGGTGGAGAAAATCCTCAGTGCTGAGCTCTGTAGAACTTGCACCTGGCTCGCTGACAACAAGCTATCCATACACTTGGGTAAAACAGAATCCATCCTGTTTGGGTCCCACATCAAACTTAAGAAAGTCAATGACTTCACCATAAAAGTAGGTGACATTGTTATCACCAGGAAAGATGAGGTCACCTACCTAGGTTCCATTCTAGAGGCTAACCTTTCCTGTGATAAAATGGCAACCAAGGTAATCAAAAAGATTAACCAACGAACAAAATTTCTCTACAGAATTTCCTCTCTGGTCAACAAAAGCACCTTGAGGATTCTGGCGGGAACTCTCGTTCAACCCTTTTTCGATTACGCATGCACCTCCTGGTACCCTAGCACCTCCAAAACCCTCAAATCTAAACTCCAAACATCTCAGAACAAGCTAGTCAGGTTACTTCTAGACCTCCACCCCAGATCCCACCTCACTCCTACCCACTTCTCTAAAGTGGGCTGGCTCAAGGTGGAGGACAGAGTTAAACAACTTGCACTGAGCCTAGTCTATAAAATCCGCTACACCTCCCTGATACCGAAGCACATGTCAAACTACTTCCTTAACGTAAATGACCGCCATAACCACAACACCAGGGGGTGCTCCACTAACCACGTTAAACCCAGATTCCGAACTAACAAAGGTCTTAACTCATTCTCTTTCTATGCCACATCAATGTGGAATGCGCTCCCAACAGATATAAAAGAAAGGGCATCTCTATCCTCCTTCAAAACCGCAATAAAAGTTCACCTCCAGGCAGCTACAACCCTAAACTATTACCCTCCCCGGATTGCTAATAATCAAATGTAAACAATCAAATGCAGATTATTTTTCTTATGCCTTCTGATCTCTCTCTCTCTCTCTCTCTCTCTATGTCCACTACTTGATGTCCATACCCCCCCCCCCCCACACCCCTGATTGTAAATAATGTGAATAATTCAATGTGATTATCTTATGTGATGACTGTATTATGATGATAGTATATATGATAGTATATACCTGTATCATGAATCAATTTAAGTGGACCCCGACTTAAACAAGTTGAAAAACTTTTTCGGGTGTCATTTAGTGGTCAATTGTACGGAATATGTACTTCACTGTGCAACCTACTAATAAAAGTCTCAATCAATCAATCAGAAAATGTGGACTCGTCAGACCACAGAACACTTTTCCACTTTGTATCAGTCCATTTTAGATGAGCTCAGGCCCAGCGAAGCCGATGGCGTTTCTGGTTTTCGCCTTGCATAGGGGAGTTTTAACTTTCACTTACAAATGTAGCGACCAACTGTAGTTACTGACAGTGGGTTTCTGAAGTTTTCCTGAGCCCATGTGGTGATATCCTTTACACACTGATGTCGCTTGTTGATGCAGTACAGCCTGAGGGATCGAAGGTCACAGGCTTAGCTGCTTACGTGCAGGGATTTCTCCAGATTCTCTGAACCCTTTGATGATATTACGGACCGTAGATGGTGAAATCCCTAAATTCCTTGCAATAGCTGGTTGAGAAAGGTTTTTATTAAACTGTTCAACAATTTGCTCACGCATTTGTTGACAAAGTGGTGATCCTCGCCCCATCCTTGTTTGTGAATGACTGAGCATTTCATGGAATCTACTTTTATACCCAATCATGGCACCCACCTGTTCCCAATTTGCTTGTTCACCTGTGGGATGTTCCAAAAAAGTGTTTGATGAGCATTCCTCAACTTTATCAGTATTTATTGCCACCTTTCCCAACTTCTTTGTCACGTGTTGCTGGCATCAAATTCTAAAGTTAATGATTATTTGCAAAAAAAAATGTTTATCAGTTTGAACATCAAATATGTTGTCTTTGTAGCATATTCAATTGAATATGGGTTGAAAATGATTTGCAAATCATTGTGCTCCGTTTATATTTACATCTAACACAATTTCCCAACTCATATGGAAACGGGGTTTGTAATTGTATTTTGTTCTCTAATTTCATAACTTATTTTTAAAATTGGTTTCTTTTTGTGTGTGTGGTTGTTGTTTTTTAACTAATCTTAGTATTTTGAGGATCTTGACTCCAGCCGGATGCAGACAGTTGTGGAGTAAATGTTCCGACGATTGAATGCCATCTGAGTCCCACGGCGTAGACATTTATTTGATGACACTCGACTATGTTCTACATCATGTACCCTAAATGCAAATGTGTGCATTGTGCAAACACCAACAAATAACTTTTTTTCATAGTTTATTTTTAGAAAACAACAATAAAAAGTAATGTGTACTGCACTTATTTTCCCAAATTTTCTGCCCGTGTGGGGTGTGGTCTCTCGCTGGCTTGGGGTCTGGCTGTCCCCTGCTTTTCTTGTGCCTTGTCCTCTGCCGGGTGCGTCTGCCTGCGGCCTGCTGCTGGCCCTTGTGGGCGGTGCGGTGGGCCGGGCTCTGGGGTTCCTGTCGCTGTCCGGCTTGGCTGCGTGGGGCCGGTGGTCCCTGGTTCCCTGGGCACCACACCTACTGTTTGTGGGTTGGGCTCTCGGGGAGGCTGGGGCCGTACTCTGGCTCCCACACACACTAGGAGTCAAATGTATTGTACATACAAATTCACATATACTCACATACATACATACACACATACATAGGTACCTACGCTCCCACATACATATACAAATACAGTACATATTTACACACTCAAAGTTCGTACATCAACGCGCACATTCATTATACAAACATACACATACACATACTGTACATATACATTCACTGTACAAACATGCATATACACATACTGTACATATACACTCACTGTACAAACACACATATACACATACTGTACATATACATTCACTGTACAAGCACACATATACACATACTGTACATATACAAGTACATATGCATACATACACTCATGCACATAATCACGTTTTATCAAACATATATTAATGTTGTTGTCCTAGGGTAAACTGTGTATAACACATGGCACACTGACAAAGCTTAACCTATTGTTACTATAACAATCTACAAGGTTAATGTAGGTTGCTTCTCTTTTTTCCCCTCCATTTTTATGCAGTCTTTCGTATCTCAAGTTATCATTACGTATATGTATTGTTGCATTTAAACAACTGTATTGTTGATAATAAAGGTAAAGTATTGGTATTGTTCATTATCAATAGCGCTATTTCTTTTGGTATTCGTATTGCTCCATTTTTAGTGTAATAATGCTCATTGTCATTTCTGTATTATTTTTTATTTTCGCTAACTGCTTATTTGCTATTACTTTTACCATCATATTTGTACATGTCGTATTTGCTGATGTTGCTCTTTTGTTGTTGTTGTTGTGTTTGCTGTTGTTGTTTTTGTCTCTCTGTCTAATCCCCCTCTTGTCCCCACAATTCCCCCCTCTGTCTTCCTTTTTTTTCTCTTTCTATCGCCTCCTACTCCGGCCCGGCGGCACCAAATGATAATATAATTACATTTAATGAAGTCAAATACAAATAAGGCAACAAGAGAAGTATCCTACACTTCTCTTTTGTAAGGTAAAAATCTGAACAGCCGATTTGGGCATCTACATCTACTATATGATTTGCCTGAGAAGCTGGACAGGACAAAAAAAATTTTTAAAAAAAAATCCCAAATAAAAACAATATCTTTGGACGCGAAGGGAGGAGAACTTTTTCTCCTAAGAGTGTTTGTTTAATCTCTAATAAAGCTCACCAAGTCGTTGGCAATATTCAGATTCACTGATTTAGATTGACTGAAGAATCCACGGAACAGAGACCATTTCAGCGACCAAGCTTAGCAATTTGATCTGCTTCAGAGGGTCTTCCCAAGAGGGCCTCCCTCAGAGCCTGTGCCTAAGATAGTCTGTCCGTCTTTCCTTCTCTGTCCAACACATGTAGTCCAGAGCAAGCTTTGATCCACAGGGGTGCTCTGGCATATCCCCACCTCTGCTTTCTTCTGATCATCTGGCCCTGTCTTGTGGGGGTGATGTATTGTTAATTCCAGTATCTCTTGATCTTCTGATCCACTGATAGCATAGGCTAAAACTTCCTGAGAGCTGTGAGTTTATGACTGTGACCCAAAGGTTACCATGAGGCTAATTACAATTCAAAGGAATTAATCTGGGGCAGCACAGTGGTACAGGGGTTAGTACATGTGCCTCACAATACGAAGGTCCTGGGCTCTGGATCTTTTTGTGTGGAGTTTGCATGGTCTCCCCCTGACTGCGTGGGTTCTCTCCGGGTACTCCGGCTTCCTCCCACCTCCAAAGACATGCACCTGGGGATAGGTTGATTGGCAATACCAAATTGCCAATCAACTGTGAGTGTGAATGTTGTCTATCTGTGTTGGCCCTGCGATGAGGTGGCGACTTGTCCAGGGTGTAACCCGCCTTCCGCCCGAATACAGCTGAGATAGGCTACAGCACCCCCCGCGACCCCGTAAGGGACAAGCGGTAGAAAATGGATGGATGGGATGGAATGAATCTGACATAAAGAAAGGGAAGTGATGAAAGCTCTAAAGTAAACACTGGTAAGATATTATGACTAGCATTTATATAATGTCAATATCTAGTAATATTACATACATGCATAGTACACAATACACATCTTCATAATACATAAGTATATACACACAGGTGTGTGTGTATATATGTATTTATCCACATGCACTCCTATTTATATATGCATAACTACATTATACTATTTATTATACTTTATTATACTATTTTGACATTAGCATGCTAGTATAGTGAATAGGTTCCTTCAGACGTAAAGAGTACCAGTGTTTTTTCAGAAAAAAAATCCACAGCAAAATACTAAAACGGTAGCAACTTTAGTGTGATAAACATTTATATTATATCTGAAACATGATACTGATAAATGTTGCAAAATTATTGGCCGCTCAACATTTATATTGTATCTTTAACGTGATACTGATTAGATGTTTCTAAATTATTGGCCTCTAAACATTTATATTGTATCTTTAACATGATACTGATTAAATGTTTTTGAAATTGTGGCTCCTAAACATTCATGTTGTATCTTAAACATGATACTGATTAAATGTTGGTAAATTCTTGGCCAAGGAAGAAAACCTCCTTCAACACATTTTTTAACTGGTCACAGGACCTCATATGTCTTACAGGTAGTTCAATACTTTTAGCCTACACTGTAAAAAAAAAAAATCCTATTTTTATGGTTAATTTACTCTAAATTTCTACTGTAATTTTTCTAGTTTTTTAAAATAGTTTATAAAATTGTAGAATTGAAGACATTATCTGTAAATAAACAATCCGCCTGTTATTTTAAGTAATATGCCAGTAATGACAAACTATGTATATTTCTATTTTTTTTACAGAAAAATGCCAAATTAATTATACATAGCATTTTCTGTTTTCTTAAATTACTTTCAAATTTATGTAAAATTACGGGTAATTATCTTTCATTAAAAATGTTGCTTTTTATATTAAAGTCTATGTCCATTAGTGTTGTGTCGTTCGCGAACGATTCGTTCGAAAGAACGAATCTTTTGAGTGAACGTACTGAACCGAATCACTTCATGAACTGATTCGTTCCTTTCTCAGTTCAGTTGAGCTCCGCCGCGACCATGCCGGTATGAGTGGAACTGGCGCATTCTGTGACTCACTGAACCCTCGACGTTGGCGAACGACGCAGCCAATGAGAGGGCGGGGGAGGGACTGAGCGAACGATTCGTTCACCGCGGATTAACGACATGAATCAGTCAGTGAACGACAACGCTCTCGCTCTCTGCTCTGCTTGCCCCAATGCCGCGAGTGATTCTACCCCCGTCGCGGGGATATGATTCATGCCATTGGCATCCGTTCTCCATTCATTCTCCAAGCTAACGGCTAATGTTGACTCAAGCCACATGAAAACAAACACACGTCCCCATTATCTCAACACATAAAGTTATGAGAGTAGACTAGTAGAGGAGACAAAGAAAGTCCGTGCAGGCTGAGCAGCAGCGACGCGAGGGGGAGGCGCGGAGGGTAACGTGTAGGGCAGGCTGTTTTGAGAAGATTTAAAATAAAAATAATAACTAGTGTATGTACACATACATAGGCTATTATTTACACAGTTATTGTAACAAAAATACATTTCTCCTTGGGGATCAATTCTGATTCATATTATTATTATTATTATTATTATCCATTCTACTGCAACTGTTGTTGTTGTTGTTGTTTAGTAGCTATCATCATCATTATAATAATGCTGATTTGCAATTAAACTGTACTGCTGCGGCCACAGTGTGGCGCTGTCAGTCACTGATTCTAGTGATTTGTACTGTCAAAAGAACTGCAGAAGTGATTCGGTACACGTACTGAACTGCGGCCACAGTGTGGCGTTGTCAGTCACTGATTCTAGTGATTAGTACAGTCAAAAGAACTGCCGATCCCATGAAAACAAGCCACATGAAAACAAACACACGTCCCCATTATCTCAACACATAAAGTTATGAGAGTAGACTAGTAGAGGAGACAGAAAGAAGGGGTGGGGGGTAAAGTGTAGGGCAGGCTGTTTTGAGAAGATTTAAAATAAAAATAATAACTAATGTATGTACACATACATAGGCTATTATTTACACAGTTATTGTAACAAAAATAAATTTCTCCTTGGGGATCAAGCTGATTCATATTATTATTATTATTATTATTATTATTATTATTATTATTATTATTATTATTATTATTATTATCCCTTCTACTGCAACTGTTGTTGTTGTTAGATTAACGCGAGTCCCTACGCAGTGCGTGAATGTCTGCACTGTACTGTCTGTACAGTTGTGTTACGGTGCGGATGTTCTCCCGAAATGTGTTTGTCATTCTTGTTTGGTGTGGATTCACAGTGTGGCGCATATTTCTAACAGTGCGTAGTACAGTACAGTGCAGACATTCGCGGGAGAAGCAGCAAATAGGCGCCCACACAACACTACCGGCCCTCCCTGAATCACGTTCGCGAACGACAACACTACCGCCCCTCCCTGAATCACGTTTGCGAACGACACAACACTACCGCCCACTCCCTGAATCACGTTCGCGAACGACACAACACTAAGGGGGTGCCCCTTAGTACAGTACGTAGCACAGTACAGTGCAGACATTCGCGGGAGAAGCAGCAAATAGGGTGAACGCGAGTCCCCACGCACTGCGTAGGGACTCGCGTTAATCTAACAACAACAACAGTTGCAGTAGAAGGGATAATAATAATAATAATAATAATAATAATAATAATAGGAATCAGAATTGATCCCCAAGGAGAAATTTATTTTTGTTACAATAACTGTGTAAATAATAGCCTATGTATGTGTACATACATTAGTTATTATTTTTATTTTAAATCTTCTCAAAACAGCCTGCCCTACACTTTACCCCCCGCCAGTAGACTGCTAGTAGACTAGTAGTCTACTCTCATAACTTTATGTGTTGAGATAATGGGGACGTGTGTTTGTTTTCATGTGGCTTGTTTTCATGGGATCGGCAGTTCTTTTGACTGTACTGAATCACTAGAATCAGTGACTGACACAGCACCACACTGTGGCCGCAGTTCAGTACGTGAACCGAATCATTTCTGCAGTTCTTTTGACTGAACTGAATCACTAGAATCAGTGACTGACACAGCACCACACTGTGGCCGCAGTTCAGTATGTGAACCGAATCACTTCTGCAGTTCTTTTGACTGTACTGAATCACTAGAATCAGTGACTGACACAGCACCACACTGTGGCCGCAGTTCAGTACGTGAACCGAATCACTTCTGCAGTTCTTTTGACAGTACTGAATCACTAGAATCAGTGACTGACACAGCACCACACTGTGGCCGCAGTTCAGTATGTGAACCGAATCACTTCTGCAGTTCTTTTGACAGTACTAAATCACTAGAATCAGTGACTGACACAGCGCCACACTGTGGCCGCAGTTCAGTACGTGAACCGAATCACTTCTGCAGTTCTTTTGACAGTACTAAATCACTAGAATCAGTGACTGACACAGCGCCACACTGTGGCCGCAGTTCAGTACGTGAACCGAATCACTTCTGCAGTTCTTTTGACTGTACTGAATCACTAGAATCAGTGACTGACACAGCACCACACTGTGGCCACAGTTCAGTACGTGAACCGAATCACTTCTGCAGTTCTTTTGACAGTACTGAATCACTAGAATCAGTGACTGACACAGCGCCACACTGTGGCCGCAGTTCAGTACGTGAACCGAATCACTTCTGCAGTTCTTTTGACTGTACTGAATCACTAGAATCAGTGACTGACACAGCACCACACTGTGGCCGCAGTTCAGTACGTGAACCGAATCACTTCTGCAGTTCTTTTGACAGTACTGAATCACTAGAATCAGTGACTGACACAGCACCACACTGTGGCCGCAGTTCAGTATGTGAACCGAATCACTTCTGCAGTTCTTTTGACAGTACTAAATCACTAGAATCAGTGACTGACACAGCGCCACACTGTGGCCGCAGTTCAGTACGTGAACCGAATCACTTCTGCAGTTCTTTTGACAGTACTAAATCACTAGAATCAGTGACTGACACAGCGCCACACTGTGGCCGCAGTTCAGTACGTGAACCGAATCACTTCTGCAGTTCTTTTGACTGTACTGAATCACTAGAATCAGTGACTGACACAGCACCACACTGTGGCCACAGTTCAGTACGTGAACCGAATCACTTCTGCAGTTCTTTTGACAGTACTGAATCACTAGAATCAGTGACTGACACAGCGCCACACTGTGGCCGCAGTTCAGTACGTGAACCGAATCACTTCTGCAGTTCTTTTGACTGTACTGAATCACTAGAATCAGTGACTGACACAGCGCCACACTGTGGCCGCAGTTCAGTACGTGAACCGAATCACTTCTGCAGTTCTTTTGACTGTACTGAATCACTAGAATCAGTGACTGACACAGCGCCACACTGTGGCCGCAATTCAGTACGTGAACCGAATCACTTCTGCAGCAGCAGTACAGTTTAATTGCAAATCAGCATTATTATAATGATGATGATAGCTACTAAACAACATCAACAACAACAGTTGCAGTAGAATGGATAATAATAATAATAATAATAATAATAATAATATGAATCAGAATTGACCCCCAAGGAGAAATTTATTTTTGTTACAATAACTGTGTAAATAATAGCCTATGTATGTGTACATACATTAGTTATTATTTTTATTTTAAATCTTCTCAAAACAGCCTGCCCTACACTTTACCCCCCGCCAGTAGACTGCTAGTAGACTAGTAGTCTACTCTCATAACTTTATGTGTTGAGATAATGGGGACGTGTGTTTGTTTTCATGTGGCTTGTTTTCATGGGATCGGCAGTTCTTTTGACTGTACTGAATCACTAGAATCAGTGACTGACACAGCGCCACACTGTGGCCGCAGTTCAGTACGTGAACCGAATCACTTCTGCAGTTCTTTTGACAGTACTGAATCACTAGAACCAGTGACTGACACAGCGCCACACTGTGGCCGCAGTTCAGTACGTGAACCGAATCACTTCTGCAGCAGCAGTACAGTTTAATTGCAAATCAGCATTATTATAATGATGATGATAGCTACTAAACAACATCAACAACAACAGTTGCAGTAGAATGGATAATAATAATAATAATAATAATAATAATAATATGAATCAGAATTGACCCCCAAGGAGAAATTTATTTTTGTTACAATAACTGTGTAAATAATAGCCTATGTATGTGTACATACATTAGTTATTATTTTTATTTTAAATCTTCTCAAAACAGCCTGCCCTACACTTAACCCCCCGCCCCCGCAGAGCAGAGAGCGAGAGCGTTGTCGTTCACTGAGTGATTCATGTCGTTAATCCGCGGTGAACGAGTCGTTCGCTCAGTCCCTCCCCCCGCCCTCTCATTGGCTGCGTCGTTCGCTGACGTCGAGGGTTCAGTGAGTCACAGAATGCGCCAGTTCCACTCATACGGGCATGGTCGCGGCGGAGCTCAACTGAACTGAGAAAGGAACGAATCAGTTCATGAAGTGATTCGGTTCAGTACGTTCACTCAAATGATTCGTTCTTTCGAACGAATCGTTCGCGAACGACACAACACTAGGGTTGGTGGTAAGTATTACAGTTAGCGGGAGTGTTGGCAAGTATTGGAATTAGCGGTGAATGCGGTGTTACCGCGGCACCTCCGCAATATATAATTGGCGGGCCAGCTTTAGTGTTAATTTGAAATGCCTCAAGGGCCAAGTGAAATCACACGGCGGGCCAGAGTTTGACACCCATGCTGTAGAATAAAGGTATTTTTCTGCAGAACTGTTTGCATCGTCACTTTACTAAAGGTGGTTGATCTTAACAATTCAGAAAAAATCTGTAAAATAATGGTATTTTTCTGTGGAACTGCCAGCATTGTCACTTCATTAAAGGTGTTTGATCATAATAATTTGGAAAAACTCTGTAGAATAAAGGTCATTTTTCTGTGGAACTGTTTGCATCGTCATTTTATTAAAGGTGGTTGATTTTAATAATTTAGTAAAAATCTGTAAAATTACGATATTTTTCCGCAAAACGTTTCATGAAAATTTCTGTAAATATAATGTTTTTGATCATTATTTGGTTTACAATGTTTTACTTAAATTTTATGGTTCTCGTTTGGCAGCCGTAGCTGCCAGTAGATGACCGTTTTTTTTAACAGAATTTTTTTTTACAGTGTATACTGAAACAATAGGGTAACAGACTTGATGACACCCAAAATGTGTATCGCAGTCATGGTTGAAGCTTTCTGTCAATGGAAAATCCTTATATTCGGAGGAAAGAAGTGGAACATGTCTTTGGCTTGTGACCCACTGCAAACATCTTGCAGGTGTAACCGTTTGGATATCTTTGTCATCTTTATATTAAACTATAAAGCAAGTGGATGATAAAAAAAAAACTGGTTTTATGTGCCAGTTTAACATTTAGTTTTCCTTTATATTCTCAAATTTTAAGTTAATTAGACAGCAACAACGTCCGTTGTGTCCTTGAGCAAGACACTTCACCCTTGCTCCTGATGGGTCCTGGTTAGCGCCGTGCATGGCAGCTCCCGCCATCAGTGTGTGAATGTGTGTGTGTGAATGGGTGAATGTGGAAATAGTGTCAAAGCGCTTTGAGTTCCTTAAAAAAGGTAGAAAAGCGCTATACAAGTACAACCCATTTACCATTTACCATTTAACTATGAGCCACAACAACACAGCTGATCACAAATTGTGTATGATTTCATTTTTGGATTGACTATACTGTATACTCAATCAAGCAGTGTTACGCTATTACCAGTGAGTCCTTTTTCATAGAATGGAGATTATTTACGGGTTTTCTTTTATTCAGTATGCCAAATGTAATTATGGCTTGCTCAAAAAATACATTGAAAAGAGATGGTGGGTTCTTTCAAGGTGAATAAACCCAAAACTTTACTTTTCAAGTGGCAGCTGGCTAATTTTTTTTTAACTACAACTGGTAAAAACGTCAACATTATAAAGAAAGTATTGCACAATGCTGAGAAAAGAATGACTGGTTATCCCTTTCTTACTCATTTGAGGACGAATGAATGACATTACAAATTCTACGTCACATGCAGATGTAAATTACATTATCTTTTTTTGTGATTTTCATAGCAGGTAAATATATATTTTTTTAATATTAAATGGTCACATTGCTCATCTTAACAGCTTATCCTGGAACAAACAAGGGCTGGCAGATATCTTGATCCCTGATCATTCAAAAAAGGCTGCACAGTTGCAGGCCTTCCATTAGTTGTTGTAAGATAGGTTGTAACTTGAGCACTGAATGCAAATGATGGCACTACAAAAATAAAAAGAGAAAAATGTTTCAACTGTGACAGGTCCGTAGTTTATGATTTCATCTATCAGGTCAGGAATTGACTCTTCAGTTGACAAGTTAACCCAGAAATACAAAATATAAATAATAAAAAAGGATCCGTTTTTTCAGGAAAAAAACATATCTGGTCGACATGAAAATATATGATATTTACAGTAAATATAAATAATTTCATGAGAAGTGCTTTTTTTCCATTAAAGGGTTTATATTATGAGTTTTTTGTACTTTTAAACACTTCCTTGTGGTCTACATAACATGTAATGGTGGTTCTTTGGTCAAAATGTTACATAGATTATGTTTTACAGACCATCTTCAAGTCGCTTCCTGACCGGCTCTTTAGGATGTGCCCTTTCGTGGGCGGTCTTATTTACGTGCCTCCCCTTCGATAGCGTCTTCTCCCCGTCATCTTTGTTGTACCGGTAGTTTTTAGCGCTTCCACAGGACTTTTGGCCTGTGGAAGCGCATAATAAAAAACACATTTAACACATGTGCATACATTTCATATACATCCATATTGACAAAAAAACTGAATAAAAGTCCATGACTTCTATAACCTCGTCATCTCTTGAGCTACAGATGAAGATTCCTGTTCCAGCTTTCTTCCTTGCAGCAAGTGTAGATTCAGGGTTTCTCCTTAATGTAATTAAATGTGGTGTGTCGCCATGGCATTTTCATTACCGCCACACCTTGGAAATAAGGATATGTTTTTTTTTTACAAACCCCGTTTCCATATGAGTTGGGATATTGGGTTAGATGTAAATATAAACGGAATACAATGATTTGCAAATCCTTTTCAACCCATATTCAATTGAATGCACTACAAAGACAAGATATTTGATGTTCAAACTCATAAACTTTTTTTTTTTTTTTGCTAATAATAATTAACTTAGAATTTCATGGCTGCAACATGTGCCAAAGTAGTTGGGAAAGGGCATGTTCACCACTGTGTTACATCACCTTCTCTTTTAACAACACTCAATAAACGATTGGGAACTGAGGAAACTAATTGTTGAAGCTTTGAAAGTGGAATTCTTTCCCATTCTTGTTTTATGTAGAGCTTCAGTCGTCCAACAGTCCGGGGTCTCCGCTGTCGTATTTTACGCTTCATAATGCGCCACACATTTTTGATGGGAGACAGGTCTGGACTACAGGCAGGCCAGGAAAGTACCCACACTCTTTTTTTACGAAGCCACATTTATGTAACACGTGCTGAATGTGGCTTGGCATTGTCTTGCTGAAATAAGCAGGGGCGTCCATGAAAAAGACGGCGCTTAGATGGCAGCATATGTTGTTCCAAAATCTGTATGTACCTTTCAGCATTAATGGTGCCTTCACAGATATGTAAGTTACCCATGCCTTGGGCACTAATGCACCCCCATACCATCACAGATGCTGGCTTTTGAACTTTGCGTCGATAACAGTCTGGATGGTTCGCTTCCCCTTTGGTCCGGATGACACGATGTCGAATATTTTCAAAAACAATTTGAAATGTGGACTCGTCAGACCACAGAACACTTTTCCACTTTGCATGAGTCCATCTTAGATGATCTCGGGCCCAGAGAAGCCGGCGGCGTTTCTGGATGTTGTTGATGAATGGCTTTCGCTTTGCATAGTAGAGCTTTAACTTGCACTTACAGATGTAGCGACAAACTGTATTTAGTGACAGTGGTTTTCTGAAGTGTTCCTGAGCCCATGTGGTGATATCCTTAGAGATTGATGTCGGTTTTTGATACAATGCTGTCTCAGGGATCGAAGGTCACGGTCATTCAATGTTGGTTTCCGGCCATGCCGCTTACGTGGAGTGATTTCTCCAGATTCTCTGAACCTATTGATGATATTATGGACCGTAGATGTTGAAATCCCTAAATTTCTTGCAATTGCACTTTGAGAAACGTTCTTAAACTGTTTGACTATTTGCTCACGCAGTTGTGGACAAAAGGGTGTACCTCGCCCCATCCTTTCTTGTGAAAGACTGAGCATTTTTTGGGAAGCTGTTTTTATACCCAATCATGGCACCCACCTGTTCCCAAATAGCCTGCACACATGTGGGATGTTCCAAATAAGTGTTTGATGAGCATTCCTCAACTTTATCAGTATTTATTGCCACCTTTCCCAACTTCTTTGTCACGTGTTGCTGGCATCAAATTCTAAAGTTAATGATTATTTGCAAAAAAAAATTTTTTATCAGTTTGAACATCAAATATGTTGTCTTTGTAGCATATTCAACTGAATATGGGTTGAAAATGATTTGCAAATCATTGTATTCCGTTTATATTTACATCTAACACAATTTCCCAACTCATACGGAAACGGGGTTTGTCTTAAAAAACAATTAAAGTAATATACTATTGTGACAGACTCGCACTGTCCCGGTTCCACTGACCACCAAAGAGTGACATGACGTCGAGCAGGTTGTGACTTTGCTCTATTTTTCAATAAGCCTTTGTGCACGTCGGGTCGCTTTTCAGTCTTCCTCCCACTGCTCGCTCTTCCGGTTGCTTTTCAGCTCTCCGGCGTCGTCGTCTGTGTCTGGCTCGCTTTCTCCATTGCTATCGCTCTGCACTTGTGGGTTTTTCTCCTCCTTCTGCTGCCCCATCCTCCTCCGCTGCTGCCCTTTTATACATCGAGATGAGATTACATAATTGTGCCCAGCCGAGCGATACACACACCTGACGCTCATCTCGGCACCGATCTCGGCGCGCCCCGCCCCGCCCCGCCCCGCCCCGCCTCGCCTCGCCTCGCCGCTGGTCCGCCGGTCACGCCCCCTTGCCGCCATCTCGGAGTCGGCCCCGGCGCATCCCGCCTGGTCTGCCGACACGTACAGGAGCCGCAACTGTTGGCGGGACTCCTCGAGCCGCTGGCGGCTGCCTGCCGCCAGCTCCGCGAGCGCGCCCACGAGAGCCCACAGGGGATCGTCCTCCCCCGCCTCCGGTGGTCCAGCCAGGTGGGGCGCCAAATGTGACAGACTCGCACTGTCCGGGTTCCACTGACCACCAAAGAGTGACATGACGTCGAGCAGGTTGTGACTTTGCTTTATTTTTCAATAAGCCTTCGTGCACATCGGGTCGCTTTTCAGTCTTCTTCCCACTGCTCGCTCTTTCAGTTGCCTTTCAGCTCTCCGGCGTCGTCGTCTGCG
Organism: Entelurus aequoreus; assembly: GCF_033978785.1. Lineage (NCBI taxonomy): Eukaryota > Metazoa > Chordata > Actinopteri > Syngnathiformes > Syngnathidae > Entelurus > Entelurus aequoreus. The sequence continues at coordinate 28,417,325 of NC_084751.1, read as the reverse complement.
TCTGGCTCTCTGTCGCTCTCTCCGTTGCTCTCGCTCTGCACTTGTGGGTTTTTCTCCTCCTTCTGCTGCCCCGTCCTCCCTGCTGCCCTTTTATACATCGAGATAAGATTACAAAATTCTGCCCAGCCGGGCGATCCACACACCTGACGTTCATCTCGGCGCCGATCCCGGCGCGCCCCGCCTCGCCGATGGTCCGCTGGTCCGCCGGCCATGCCCCCTTGCCGTCATCTCAGAGTCGGCCCCGGCGCATACCGCCTTGCTGTCGGTCTGCCGGCCACGCCTCCCCACAACTATATCGTAGCCCCCAGAAGAAATCACACAAAGTCAGACGCTATTTTTAACTTGTATTACCAATCTTATGATAACAATCGGCACAATTCCAGAAGGTTTGACCTCCCTCGCAAACACTTTCATCTCATAAGTTCCCAACACTTCCTTATTCTCCGCCAATCACCTTTCAGGCACGCTGCTTGGCTGTTGTTTGCAAACATGGGAAACACTGACATCAAATGCAAACCACACGAACATAAAACATTACCACCAGCAGGTCGTTACAGTATGAATTGATATATATAGCCTATTATTTGCGCACTATTGACAAGTGATGCACAGACAACTTGAACACCAAAAAAAGACTTTGATCACCGAAAACCGGATGTAAACAAAACACACGCCATTGCCTGGAGCATTGTCAGCATGTCTGCAATGTAGATGTAATTGTAAAATATCGCAGATATACCGGCAGACAGCCATCTACAAAATATGCAAATATCAAGAGGACAGTGGCGGCTTTTAAGAAGAGAAAGTCCAAGTGTGACATCATGCTCGCCTCTTTCGCCAGCGACATCGAGGGACAGAAGTAAGTCTCTAAACACAAGTACATTTTATAATAACACCAGAAGAAGATGCTAGATATGTTTCTAGTTGTTTTTAATTTTTAAAAAAATCATTAAAAGTCTGTAACACTTGAAAAAACCTCAACTACATTGTACAAAATGCAGCAACAATTAAAAATATGGCAAAACGATAAAACAATATATATATGTTAATAATAATAAATAACAGATTTGTTTTAAATGTATGTATACATTTTTTTAGCCTTTTAAAAAAAAATCATATCATAGCAAGTTTGCATATTACTCAACGATGTCATGGTGACTACACCCATAACCAACCCCACCGCCACAGGTATCTTGGCAGTTTAGGAGAAAACCCTGAGATGTATCATTGATATTCTGACAAACAAAGAATTGAACAAATATAGAACACACTGGCAGAAAAAACTTGAGCTGAACACTAATTTCAGCAGGGTAGGTTGGGTTTTTAACATAAAGACGAATACAATGTAATTAGTCAATAAAATTAAGTATCTGGTATCCTATTAGAGGTCCTGACCCAAAGTTGGTAAGGAGTAAAATTTACATACACCATGAATCAACCTTTCTTCCCCGCAGGCTGCTGCAGGTTTTTAAGCACATCATGCAGTCCCACCAAAATAGCTTTAGGCCCTGTCTACATTAACATAATAACTCCTAATAATATAATTTAATTATTTAGCCTAAGCCCCGTGTCCGCCACACTAACACTTTCTCTTTCTTCTACATGTATAGACGCTTGTGGAAATCACACATGAATACCTTAAGAGAAGGAAACGCGCGCTTGCAGCTATTTCAGATACAACACATCTCTGACGGCAACATAGCAATGTTGAGCGTCTGTTTTGGATAAGGCTTGGAAGAACGGCAGCCTGGTGGGATATGTTTGTCAACAAGTGTGCTGTGCCAGAGGAATGGCAAGAGAACTCTCGAATGTCCAGGTCAGCTGTGATTCTACTTACTTCGTCCATTTGTCAGAGGAGAGACAACAAGAATGCAGGCTCACGTGCATGTGATAAAAAAAAAGGTAGCGTGTGCTTTGTATTACCTGGCCGACGAGGGAAGACTACGGAAAACAGCGAATGTATTTGGACTGGCAAAGCACACTGTATCAGTTACTGATATCAGAGATTGATTGTTGTAAAATGTTTTTTAACACATTACCTTCACATGTCCATTAAAGATTTGATTAATTTATGATGGCTCAGGTGTGATTCACTACAATAGGGCCCCACAGCACACTGGATTCCAGCAGTGGCGTGCAGTCACTAGAGGCAGGGGAGGCACGGCCTCACCTGCCATCATGGAAAGAAAAAATAAGTAAAAAGAAAAAAAATTAATTCAATTGTTATATGTATCCAGTGATTATACTAAAGTTATTTTCCATTTAACTTCACCAGTTTTAGATTATTTTTATTTTTATTTTCACATTTGCCGTTCAAATACTGAGAAGAGACGGTGCGGTGATCAGCAGCCAGTTGAGGCACGTCACTGATTTGTGCCTCAACATGGATTGTGCGCAATGACTCGGCTAACTGCTGGCTTGCTGTGCAGTGAGACCGTATTGCTATATGAATTATATTATACATTTCCATAGTTTAGTTAGCTGAGGTATATAATGTCCAGTGTATTTTGTCAACAACTGTATGTGTGTAACGTATTTCTTGTGCTGAGCGATCATAAAACTGGAGGCTCGTCTCATAACCCCGCCTCCTGGTGCCAAGCACCTCCGCCGCAGAATGCACCGCCCGACGGGAGCGCCACACTAACCAAAGCCCACACCCAAACCCTCCACGTGCAAGACCGAATCCACCCAAAAAAAATCATTTAACAAGAAGCCACAAAGTGCAAAAACAACAATGCTCGCGCCGCGTGCGGCGTGCCGGAGGAGCCGTGAACAGGGACACAACATTAGGTACACCTGCAGACTGCAGCGCGAATTTTATATTTCATTCATTTAAAACTATTCCAACACAAACACCACTGCTCTCGCACTTATAAGTAAAGGTAAGACCATAATAACGTTTTTTTAATTAAATGTGCTTTTTTGTGTGCTACAGTTTGTAAGTGTAAAGTTAAAGTTAAGTATACCAATGATTGTCACACACACACTAGGTGTGGTGAAATTTGTCCTCTGCATTTGACCCATCTCCTTGTTCACCCCCTGGGAGGTGAGGGGAGCAGTGGGGAGCAGTGGGCAGCAGCGGCGCCGTGCCTGGGAATAATTTTTGGTGATTTAACCCCCAATTCAAACCCTTGATGCTGAGTGCCAAGCAGGGAAGAATGCTGGTATGAGCTTTTAAACATAACCCGTTAACTGCTGCCAATCAAATGGTGAATAAGATACTCTTTAGGGTTCATAAGTTTGTAAATCTGACTGTGATGAAGTCAGTGCCTCACCTGACATGAACCTCACCGCACGCCACTGGATTCCAGTTAATTGAAATACCACAACTCTGGATATTGTTAAGATTAGTTAAATTTAATTTAAAAACTTTCACACAGAGCAACACTGGAGGTGACTATGACGTGCGCATTTTCCGCCCATACGTACTAGGTCGCGTTGCGCCGGCGAACGGAGGGGCGGAGGGGGTTTTAAACGACCATTGTGTGTGTGTGGACAAGGATAAGGTTAGTGTAAAAGGGGCCTAAGAAAACATGGAATGTAACACAATATGTGACAGTCAGCAATTTTTCAATGACATAATATGTAATCATGAATGCAAGACACTGAACAACAGTAACTTTTTTGAATGTTTGAATCAGTCTGTGTGTTTGAAGGCATCCTGACTCTTTGATCTTTTTGAAGCAGCGCTTGTCTTCCAGGAGGCAATTAGCATGTGTTACATGGCTCCTTTGTCTTCTCAGATATATTTAAAATCTCCTTGCTGTGCCAAGAATGCAAATGAAAATAAATGTTAAAGACCTCTTAGGCCTTAAGCTCGTCCACCAGAGAACCTTGCATGTGTCTTTGGGTCAGGTTGTTGATTACAATGTGCGATTTCTGCAGGCGGCCTGTTGACCCTGAAGTTCTGCTGCCTTGGAGATACCAGCCTTGAAATGAACAACTCACCCTCGCCTGTTCGACCCGGCCCCGCCTTTTCCTCTTTCCCCATCATTACCCCTTCCTCTGCTCCCCTCCTTTTACTTCCATTTCTGCATCTATCCTGCCTCACCGCAGTGCCTCTTCCTGCTGTAGATTTTACTGCAAGGCTGTATGTCCACTCCTAAATGGATACTTTCAAAAAGTGGGATTTTTTTTTCACTTTCCTGTTTTAAACATATGACACACTAGTGTCCACATAAAAACACATTCCTTGGCATTATCATTTTTTCCAATCAAAAGCTTGGAAAAATAGCCTCCGCTAGGTAGCGGAGGCTATTTTTCCAAGCTTTTGATTGCTTCTTTTTTTTTCCAAGCTTTTGAATGCCACTAAGGTTAGTGGCATTAAAACCCCTCTGTTCATCAAGAATCAGTGCCTTCTGGATTTCACAGACAGCCTAAAATGCATGAATTCGCAGCAGCTTATTTAGTAAGTTGCTACAAAATGTGTGATGTTTTGAGGCTTATTTGTTTTTTAACATATAAACTTGTGTTTCTATCATTTATTATCAGTGTTAGCTTTTTTTAACAATTCTCTTAATGATTCCTGCAGCCAGGATTGACGTCATTATACAGCATGCATAGTGACATCCAGGGTTGTACGGTATAATAAAGTATCGCACTAATCAATTGAAATCGGTACTAAACCACCTTTGATAAGTACCGGTACTTTTCAAAGGTGGTTTAGTTGCTACAGATATCCAAACTTCATGTGACCTTCCAATTAGCCCACGTACAGTACGCAGAGAACTCCATGGAATAAGTTTCCATGGCCGATCAGCTGCATCTAAGCCATACATCACCAAGTCCAATGCAAAGCGTCAGATGCAGTGGTGTAAAGCACGTCGCTACTGGACTCTAAAGCAGTGGAGATGCGTTCTCTGGAGTGATGAATCACGCTTTTTCATCTGGCAATCTGATGGCCGAGTCTGAGTTTGGAGGTTGCCAGGAGAACGGTACATTTCGGACTGCATTGTGCCGAGTGTGACATTTGGTGGAGGAGGAATTATGGTGTGGGGTTGTTTTTCAGGAGTTGGGCTTGGCCTCTTAGTTCCAGTTAAAGGCCTACTGAAATGAATTTTTTTTATTCAAACGGGGATAGCAGATCAATTCTATGTGTCATACTTGATCATTTCGCGATATTGCCATATTTTTGCTGAAAGTATTTAGTAGAGAACATCGACGATAAAGTTCGCAACTTTTGGTCGCTGATTAAAAAAGCCTTGCCTGTACCGGAAGCAGTGTTGGGACTAACGCGTTACTGAGTAACGCGTTACTGTAACGCCGTTAGTTTCGGCGGTAACTAGTAATCTAACGCGTTATTTTTTTATATGCAGTAACTCCGTTACCGTTACTGCATGATGCGTTACTGCGTTATTTTACGTTATTGTTATGTAGTATCGGCTAGAAACTGAAGATCTGAGTGTGTTTTATTGGAGCGCTCCGGTGGAAAAGAAGAGGCGTGCTTTCCCCCACCCATAGAAAGCACGCCTCCCCGCAGGGGAGATGTTCCTCCAGAGCCGTAATTCGGGGCTAACAACCTTCACTTTACCCGGAAGAGGGTCTTTACAGCTGAGGGTGAATGACGAGCCCGGCGGTTTGTTGCAACTTTGTGACTTTATTGGACGCAGCCATCCAGCAAGCTAGAGCACCTACACGCAGGGGCGCCGAAAAGGGGGGGTAAAGGAGACGGATTCTAGGGGCCCATGATGGAGGGGGGACCAGAGAGGCCCCTAATGATGATGAAATTATAATACAGAAAAAATAATGACACTAAGTTATTAACTAACATATAATCACACATGTTTTATTTTCCATGTCCTGGTAACAATGCCTTTATTTGTTTTGGAAGCATCAACACATGCACGGCCCTCCCTCCCCCCCCTCTATTTATGTAAAATGGTTCAGTCCGACTGGATCAGCTGCAGGTAGAGCACCGGCGATTTGTCACTAGTGATGGGATCGGCAGTTCTTTTGACTGTACTGAATCAATAGAATCAGTTCCTTAAATTGATTCGTTCAAAAAATTTGTTCACCGAATCCCCCTCCCCCCCCAAAAAATTGTGGGGGGGCGTGCGTAGTACAGACAGTACAGTGCAGACATTCGCGCACTGCGTAGGGACTCGCGTTAATCTAACAACAACAACAGTTGCAGTAGAAGGGATAATAATAATAATAATAATAATAATAATAATAATATGAATCAGAATTGATCCCCAAGGAGAAATGTATTTTTGTTACAATAACTGTGTAAATAATAGCCTATGTATGTGTACATACATTAGTTATTATTTTTATTTTAAATCTTCTCAAAACAGCCTGCCCTACACTTTACCCCCCGCCCCTTCTTTCTGTCTCCTCTACTAGTCTACTCTCATTTTGTTTTCATGTGGCTTGTTTTCATGGGATCGGCAGTTCTTTTGACTGTACGTATCACTAGAATCAGTGACTGACAACGCCACACTGTGGCCGCAGTTCAGTACGTGTACCGAATCTCTTCTGCAGTTCTTTTGACAGTACGGATCACTAGAATCAGTGACTGACAGCGCCACACGGTGGCCAGTTCAGTACGTGTACCGAATCACTTCTGCAGCAGCAGTACAGTTTAATTGCAAATCAGCATTATTATAATGATGATGATAGCTACTAAACAACAACAACAACAACAGTTGCAGTAGAATGGATAATAATAATAATAATAATAATAATAATAATACCTGGGATTTATATAGCGCTTTTCTAAGTACCCAAAGTCGCTTTACATGTTAAAAACCCATCATTCATTCACACCTGGTGGTGGTAAGCTACTTTCGTAGCCACAGCTGCCCTGGGGTAGACTGACGGAAGCGTGGCAGCCAATTTGCGCCTACGGCCCCTCCGACCACCACCTATCATTCATTCACCGGTGTGAGTGGCACCGGGGGCAAGGGTGAAGTGTCCTGCCCAAGGACACAACGGCATGGTAAGAGGCGGGGAGCGAACCTGCAACCCTCAGGTTTCTGACACGGGCGCTCTACCCACTACGCCATAACATAACCCACTACGCCATAACAATATGAATCAGAATTGATCCCCAAGGAGAAATGTATTTTTGTTACAATAACTGTGTAAATAATAGCCTATGTATGTGTACATACATTAGTTATTATTTTTATTTTAAATCTTCTCAAAACAGCCTGCCCTACAAGTTACCCTCCGCCCCTCCCCCTCGCGTCGCTGCTGCTCAGCCTGCACGGATTTTCTTTAACTTTATGTGTTGAGATAATGGGGACGTGTGTTTGTTTTCATGTGGCTTGAGTCAACTTTAGCCGTTAGCTTGGAGAATGAATGGAGAACGGATGCCAATGGCATGAAACATATCCCCGCGACGGGGGGAGAATCACTCGCGGCATTGGGGCAAGCAGAGCAGAGAGCGAGAGCGTTGACGTTCACTGAGTGATTCATGTCGTTAATCCGCGGTGAACGAATCGTTCGCTCAGTCCCTCCCCCGCCCTCTCATTGGCTGCGTCGTTCGCCGACGTCCAGGTTTCAGTGAGTCACAGAATGCGCCAGTTCCACTCATACCGGCATGGTCGCGGCGGAGCTCAACTGAACTGAGAAAGGAACGAATCAGTTCATGAAGTGATTCGGTTCAGTACGTTCACTCAAAAGATTCGTTCTTTCGAACGAATCGTTCGCGAACGACACAACACTATTTGTCACGGACAGACAGCGCCACAGCGGGCAAAGCGGAGGAGACAGCAGTATGCCTCAAAAATCAGGCAGCCAAAAAAGAAAGGAAAATAAAATAAGAGAGGAGAAGGAGTTGATGGGTCGACAATATGTCACCCAATATTTCCAAAAAAAAGGTGGGTTTGTTAGTTGTGGTGGAAAGTTATGCATATTAACTTTGTCCCTGTCTGTGGTAATAAGCTAGCTCACTTTTCTCACCATGTTAGCTCAAGAAAACTCTGGATTTTTACATTTTACTGCTATATTAGTTAAATAATCAATCCAGTCAAACATTTATCAAGCTGTTCTTATTCAATAATGTCATGGAAGAGTTTATTTCCAATTTAAGAATCAGTGGTGCAGCAAATAAATGACTCAAAATGAATTCCATTGTATTCAGAGTGCTCAGTTCTTCCCCTACTGTACATGTCAACTGTGATGCTGTTCTTCTTTCAGAAATATGGTAATGATAGTCAAAAATACCATTAAAATGCATAATTGTATGTAAAATAGCATCAAAAAATGTTGCCGCTCTGTTGGGGGCCCTGTAAAGATTATTTTCATGGGGCCCAAACATATAGACAGTGGCAACCATAAATTATGAAGCATTTAATATAATGTCAATAAAACTTTCTGTTCTATTCTAACCTAATCCTTGATTATTGCGGACTATATGTAATATGGAAAATTGTAAATTGTTCTTTGAGTGCAACAAGAAAACCCCAATGTGTTTAATGCCCTTTAATTTATATTTTAACCTTGTAAAATTGTTCTTTGATTGTGAGAGTTGAATTTAGTGTAAGATTTTCTGTTAAAATAAAGCCAGTATTGACATATTTCACAGTTCAAATTATTTGGAAAAGTATCGAAAGTATCAATATACATTTTGGTACCGGTACTAAATTATTGGTATCGGTACAACCCTAGTGACATCAGAAAGAAACATGGTGCCCAGGCCGCGGAAACACTCCAAAGTTTGGCTAAATTTGACAATAAAATATGGCAACAGTGCTACTTGTAATATTTGCAAAGTGGCTATATAATCAAGAGGAGACCATATGAGTAATATGGTGAAACATTTAAACACACAGCATGCTATAACTATAAATGAATGTCACGTTTTTGAACCACTCTGATGTCATCCGAGCAGCAGTAATGCTGGCATGTTATCTGAATACAAGTACTAATCATGTTGGCACTGTTACCCGTTAAAAATTTAAATTAATGCCTTCTCGTATATATGAGAATGTAGATTAACAGATTTTGACTGTCTCCGAGGCTTTCAGTACTCCGTCCAGTTCACGTCTTCTGCTAACGAATGTCAGCGAGCAGTGACTAAGTTTGTGGTCAAAGGCTTGCACTCATTTGCCACAGTAGATGCTGCTAATTTTTGATAGGTGAATGTTCAATTGTAGTCAGAAAAAAGTTGCATATTTTCAAAGTAATTTCTATTATACAGGTTGAACTCAAACAAATAGAAAATCCTGTACAAGTCCATTAATGTCAGCAAATCAACTTCAAAAGTGAAACTAATATGAGTTGAGTTGAGTTTGAGTTTGAGTTTATTTCGAACACGCAAGCATACAACATGATACATCACAATTTCCAGTTTCTCTTTACAACATGTTCGAAAAGGAGTAGAAAGAAGCAGAGCTTATTTAATCCTACCCCTTTTCTTTTACATAACACTTGCTAAAACTTTTGTTCACTTCCTGTTCTCAATTTATCCACAATATACTCCATAAGTAATCACAATAAAAATAAATAAATAAATAATAATTGGTGAAGTAAGTTACATTTCATATGATGAGATAAGTACGATTATTTTGAGGGTGAAAGAATGGATGAATTAAATAAATTCAGAATGTTTATCATGGTTCTTCTTTGTACTTTGTAAACACTTTAAGTTGTGTTATGTGATATGAACTCATTACATGTAAAATGAGATATGTCAAGCCTTTATTATAATTCGGATGATCATGGCTTAGTTTTTTAACCCCACATTTTCGGAGATTGTCAATTCAAGGTTTTCATTAGCTGTATAATAATTTGATTGATTGATTGATTGAAACTTTTATTATTAGTAGATTGTACAGTACAGTACATATTCTGTACAACTGACTACTAAATGGTAACACCCGAATAGGTTTTTCAACTTGTTTAAGTCGGGGTCCACGTTAATCAATTCATAGTAATTGTAATATATAATAAAGACTTGACATATTTTACTTTGCATTTAATTACTTAATATCACATGTTAGGTCATTGTGTTATTTCCACGTTTTATTATGTTAAATTCTACAGGAGAATATATATTTATTCTATTTATTTTCAAAAAATACAATTTATTTTCTGTTCTATGTGTCATGATCCATTGCCCGGATCATGTTTTGTTTATCCATCCATCCATCCATTTTCTACCGTTTGTCCCTAACGGGGTCGCGGGGGGTGCTGGAGCCTATCGCAGCTGCACATGGGCGGAAGGCGGGGTACACCCTGGACAAGTTGCCACCTCATCTCAGGGCCAATACAGATAGACAGACAACATTCACACTCACATTCACACACTATGGTGAATTTAGTGTTGCCAATCAAAGTATCCCCATGTGCATGTCTTTGAGGTGGGAGGAAGCCGGAGAACCCGGAGGGAACCCACGCAGTCAAGGGGAGAACATGCAAACTCCACACAGAAAAATCCCCATTCCAGGATCGAACTCAGGACCTTCATATTGTGAGGCACACGCACTAACCCCTGTACCATCGTGCTGCCTTGTTTTGTTTTGTTTTGTTTTGTTCTATTAGTTCCACTACCTCAGTAGTTTTCAGCACCCCTGGGTTTGTGTTTTGGTTACCATGGATGCTGATTTGTTTCACCTGCTTCTGATTAGTGTTCGGCACGCTCAGCTGCTGCCGGGCACTAATCAAAGAGCTACTTATTCACATTGTTCGCCACACACTGTCTGGCTTCCTTGTTAGCTGTAAGCAACAGTTGGTATATTCCTGTTTTCTAGTTCATGCTTCCTGTGCTAAGTTTTGTCTTAGTTCCCCATGCGATCAGCACGTGTCACTGTTTGTTTCCGGTATTTTTGTATTGTGTAGGATTTATGAGAAATAAATCATGTCCTACCTGCATGCTTCGTTCGGAGTTTCCCGTCTGCATCCTGGGAGAACGACCACACAGTAAGATGCGACCCAACCGTGACAGCTATGTATGTGCTCCTTATGACCTCACTATAGGCTTTTTAAGGTCATGTTACCTGTAAACTAAACTAAATTTCTGCTAATCCACCTTTTTGTTTTCTTTTTTCCAAATAAGAATTGGTAAGGAACCAAATCGTTTAGCAGAATCAAAATTGGAATTGGAACGGGAAAAATCTTATCAATTTCCATCCCTACTAATAGTTCAATGTTAAAATACTGTACTGTTTTAATTATTTGTAGCTAATAATAATAATATTTAATCCTAAATACAGATAGAAACACATTTCAAAGGCTTCCTTATTGTCTGCTGTCTGCTCTGTCGTCTACAAGTTGCAGACATTCTCCGTGTATGTTTTACGCTTGAAAGGTGTTTATCCATCTTAAACATTTGTTTATGTTCCAACACATTTACCCCTGTACATTTGTGAATTGTGGTGAGCGATATTTAGCGCTATTTTTTGTTGGTAAATGACGAGAGATTATCATCAGACTTCAATATCTTTAAGATGCCTCTTTCCAAGTCAGCATTACGAATAAAAATCTGTTACATTTTATTAATTGTAGAATATCTTGTGACTTAGCTTACTACATTTGCCAAGTGGCTTTCCCAACACTGTAAATACCTGTATTTAAATTTTAAAAATAATAATGTAAAGTCAATATATGTTAAACTAGGGTTTCTTAAACATAGAGCTGCGAGCGCCACCTAGAGGGCCCTCAAAAATATATATGTATCAGCTGTGGTCTGTTGTAACACACTTATCCACCACTTGATAGCAGTAATGAAAATATTTTAAAAAAAACAGAAGTCTGGAAATAAAAGTCAAAGAGAAGTTCTTTAAAGGGGAACGGCACTTTTTTTAATAATAGTGTCTTTAATTCACAATCATTATGAGAGACAAGAACAAATGTCCTTTTTTAAAATGCATTGTAACTCGTAAATAAATGTAAATAAAAGTCAGCTTACAATGGAGCCAATGAGAGCCATGACAACATTGTATGTATTGCTGTCAAGGCAAAAAGGCGAATGGATCCCAAAATGCAGAGATGAAACCAGGTGACTAAATAAGTGTAATTTATTACACAGTTCAGTAAATCAACAAAACTCTTAAACGCATGTAGAATGAAAAGAAAGCTAACTTGCAAAGCAGAAAAAAAGGTAACACAAATTTTTAAAAAAAGACAAAAAGAACACAAACTAGATAATTATGGCAGGTGAGCCGAGCGGGCTACTTGAACTGCAGGAGGACCAAGAGCAAACGTGGAAGCAAACGATAAGAAAGTCCACATTCCTCCTCTTCCTTTTCTTCACAGTTGCAGCTGGCAACACATGGATGCAGCTGGCATCCATATGTGTTGAATTACTGTCATCTTCAGTTTTTTTTCATAATTACATTACAGTCTCTCCTTAAGTCCAGTATTATTCAAAAACTTCCATATTATTTTCCCTCCATTTTCAGTGTTCGCAAGATTGATTAGGCTCGTCAGCGTCTCATCCACAGGTCCCAGTAATCTCAGTTTTGCCGTCATAGTCAGTCTTTCTATATTATACTTAGTACATTCCATGAAAACATGTTCTACTGTTTCTAATATTCTACATTGTTCACACATTCCTGTAGAGCAGGGGTGTCAAACTCAAATACAGAGTGGGCCAAAATTTAAAATTGAACAAAGCCGCGGGCCAAGGTTGAACAAATTCACCTTTTAATAGGGACCCAAACAAGTTTTGCATTAAATATTGAACAAGCAAGGCTTATATAACTTTATAGTGACATGCAAAATCGAGTTTCAAATAATAATAATACTTAAAAAATATCAATGGCATATCAAATACAATTTAAATAAAAATGTAATGCCTCTTTTCTATTTGCAGCCTTCTGAGGTAAATATCAACATTAACTTTTTCCACAGGATAATAAATTTGAAAATAAAATAATGAATAAACCAACCATTCAGGACTTTAAACGGCTCAGTTTGCAACACACTGATCTAATCTGATGTGCCCAAAGGGTTCTGGGTATTTGTTCTGTTGTGTTTATGTTGTGTTACTGTGCGGATGTGCTCCCAAAATGTGTTTGTCATTCTTGTTTGGTGTGGATTCACAGTGTGGCGTATATTTCTAACAATGTTAAAGTTTTTTTATACTGGCACCCTCAGTGTAACCTGTATCGCTGAAGATCAAGTATGCGTTGCATTCACTTCTGTGTGTGTTCCAGAGCCTCACATAATATGTAACTGGGCCAGCACTCGTTGGACTGGATGAAAAGGGGACGGGTCCCGACTTTGAACAGCTAGCGCATAATCTGTGGATACTTAATAACCTCTCCAAAAATAACTGCCTTCATTTTTATAATTTTCCCAATATATTTGCCACTACTGACTAGCCCTCTGTCCAATTATACTTTTGCCTTCCCTCTGAGATAACTTAATGCACATCAATATCATCTTTCCTGGTTGCTGTTTTTGCGAGCCTATCTGCTCTTTCGTTTCCCAATATTACCACATGAGCAAGTACCCCTACAAATACAAAACTTATTTTTCTTCTCTCATCATTCTGGAGTGAAAAAATATAATTTCATACAATAATCTCTGATGACACTTAACATTTCCTGACTCAATTGTCGTAAGTGCTGAAACAGAATCTCTACATATTTTTATCTTCTTGCATCCACTTTCTTCAGCCCATTCTACTGCCATTACTATTGCAAACATTTCAGCTGCATGCAAACTAATATAATCTGATGTTCTCTTGCAACATCAAAATTGGAGATCCGGTACCGATATTGCTGACCCAGTCTAATTCTCTGGGTCCTTACATCCATCTGTAAAAATCTGAGTGCAGTGATTACATTTGGTTTCAACCTGGTTATAAAACTCACCAACCACATCTGCATTTCTCTTTCTTTGTTTAACTGACAGTAATTCAAGGTCCACTGTTCGTTTTACAAATAGCCATAATGGATGAGTTGGCCACACTACCATCTTCTCAAATTATTTTGCCTACACACCCATACTCTGAGCTATCTGATTTCCTTTCCAGCCAAAACAGTTTATTTCAACATTTTCCCTTTCTCAGCATGCATGGGTCACAACTTTTCCTGGGTGAGACTCTCCATGCCCTCTCAGATAAAACCAATACTGAGCTAAAAGTTGGTCACACACCGGTGATGTTCTCACTGCACCCAAGCACATTCTTAAAGCCTGAGATTGAATCACATCAAGTTTTGAGAGGCTAGATTTAGCAGCAAAGCTGTAGACTATACATCCATAGTCAATTCGGGATCTTATCAAAGCTATAAAATTAAATTTCAATGACTTAAAAAATCCGCACTGCACCTTGTACCTGTAAGGCATGTCATTAAATTAGGAACAGCTTTACATTTATTAATCTCCCATTTAATATGCACTCCCCAGGTCTATCTTTGGTCAAAATGCACTCCTTAAAAACGAAATGTTTCCACAGTTTGAAGAATAATACCACATAGCTTTAGATCCAAATTCCTATTTTTTTCTTCGAGTAAAATACATAACTTTAGACTTTTCAATAGAACACCTAAAAACCCATTTCCTTCCCCACTCTTCAACAAGGCAAATACCTTTTTGCATTTTTTGGGTAATATACTCAACATTGCCTTCTCTTTTCCGTAAAGCTCCGTCATCTGCAAACAAAGATTTCCCCACTCCAGCCGAAATATTCACAAATATATAATTGATCATAATAGAGAACAAGAGCTCACAACACTTCGTCGAGGTGTTCCATTTTCCACAGCATGACATTTAGACACCTGAGCTCCAAGCAAAACTTGAATGGATCGATCCTTCAAAAAATTTCTGACCCAATTAAAAATGTTCCCCGCAGTACACATAGTATGTAACTTAATCATCAGACCGTCTCTCCAAAGCATATCATATGCTTTCTCCACATCAAATAATACTGCACATACTGATTCTTTATTCACCTGATCTCTTCTAAAATCATCTTCTAGACCAGACCTGGGCATTCTGCGGCCCGCGGGCCGCATCCGGCCCTTTGTGCGTCCCTGTCCGGCCCACGTGAGGCCAATTATAAATTACAAAATACATTTTAAAAAGTATCTATGTCGAGTGTGCAATACAACGGTGCTGCTTTTGTTTTGAAAATCGTTATTTGTATTACTTCCGTGTGGACGTATGCGTGTGCGTGGTTGTGAGTGAATGTGAACAGCTGCAATTACAAAATAAAGTTGAAAAAACATCTATGTCCTGCGCGCAATACAACTGTGCTGCTTTTATTTTGAAAAGTATTATTTAAGGGCGTGTGTCCGTGTGTAACCTGCGAGTGAAGGTGCACATGCAGCGACAAGTGATGCACGGTTTACACCCGAGACGCTAAAAAGAGAAAAGTTGATGAGGAATGCCGTGTTTTCAACAAGACATGAACTGCAAAGCAACGTCCCCTCACCTAAGGTGCGTGCCTGCGCAATTGCGCACTGCTCAAGCGTCCGCTGCGCGCAGCAAATATATGCCGCGCACCAAATCAAATCCCATCTGAATTCTAAACAAAATAAACATATTTATTCTATGGAATTTTGCAATGCAACTTTGAGTGACAGTGACAACAAACGGCCCTAATGGTGTTCGTCAACACCGTTCAATTGAACACCGTTCAATTATTGTAACGTCTATCGAGATGCTTCGAGGACAGGAATTATATCGATCACTTTATTGAGCAAAACTGTTTATATTCGGACATAACCACACCAAAAACATGAGTAAAACAATTCTATCTCGAAAAACTAGTCATTTTCTGCCGTACAAACCAGGCCAAAAGCAACTTGTCATCTGTCACCAACACGCATAGCACTAAACCACTGGTGCGTTTATGGCCACACAAAAAGTCGGACAACTCAAACACCACACAAAGTTACGCTATGACTCCTCAGTCATGCGTGTGCTTATTTTACTGTCATTTATTATTAATGTTAATTTATTTATATTAGTCATGGAATGCTGTTACACACACTATGTTGAAGTATTACTATTATTATTAATTATTATTATTATTATTTATCTTACGGTATACATCAAAAATAATATTGAGCAAAATTTAATTGAAATATTGTCGATGTGGCCCTCCAGCAGTGCTCGGGTAGCTCATGCGGCCCCCGGTAAAAATTAATTGCCCACCCCTGTTCTAGACACACAATTGGATCCATAGTTTGTCTGCCTTTTCAAAACCCGCTTTGACATGGAGCAAACATACCCCTACTCTGTAATATGTACAGAAGTCTCTCATTGACCATACGCTCCATAATGTTTGACGTCAAGGCTATGGGTCTATAACTTCCTGGTTTACTGGCATCTTTTCCTGGTTTATATATAGAAACAATGAGTGCTTATTTCCAGCTCCTGGGCAAATATCCTACATCCGATACCTTATTAATTAGATCAGATGTTTCATCATGCTATACGTTACTTCATTAATTCCCAGGGCAGTTTGTTTTGTCTTGTTCAGTAATTACCGTATTTTCCGGACTATAAGCACACTTAAAATCATTTTTTTCCCTCAAAACTCGACAGTGCCCCTTATAACCAGGTGCACCTAATGTACGGAATAATTCTGGTTTTGCTTACCGACCTCGAAGCAATTTTATCTGGTACATGGTGTAATAAGTGTGACCAGTAGATGGCATTCAAACATAAAAGATATGTGTTGTCTGCACTAGGATGGCCATATGACTCAAGTAAACAACACCAACATTTGATATGTTCCATTGAAAATATAAAACATTACACACGGCGCTCAAAAATCTATCAAAATGTTTTAGTACGACTTTGGTAAGCTATGAAGCTGCACCGCTTGATGTGCTTCAACATACGAGTATTATGTTGTGTGTATAAGGTAAAACATATTATCTGGCGTTTTGTTTCACAAGACTATGCAAAAGCAACCTTTCTTACCTTCTGGTACCTGCTGATCTGTATTTGGGATCTGCATAAATCCTGAAAAATTGCGCGCGTCCGCCGTAGTTGATAAGCTTCTTCTTTTTCTCTTTCCTCTTGTTATGGGACATTTATCCTCCACTGTTGCCATTTGTAATATAAAGTAGTGTAAAGTTCTTACTTATATCCGTCAGTAAACTCGCCATTAAAGCGCTAAAACATCCCGTAGTGAGTTTAAATTATTCACCCAAGGAACTTTAGTTATTAGAGAGTTCCGGTCAGACGGTTTTTCACGGGACACATTTCCGGTGTCTGTGATGAGGTGGCGACTTGTCCAGGGTGTACCCCGCCTTCCGCCCGATTGTAGCTAAGATAGGCGCCAGCGCCCCCCGCGACCCCGAAGGGAATAAGCGGTAGAAAATGGATGGATGGATGGACATTTCCGGTGTTGTTGTTTCCGGATGAGGAGATGCTGCTCTGTTATTGATTTAAGTAAAGTCTGAATGTCATTAAAACAGTTAGCTCCATCTTTTGACACTTCTTCTACTCCTGTCATTGCACGCTACACCGCTACAACAAATATGACGGGGAGAAGACGCTGTCAAAGGTGAGCTACGTAAATAAGACCGCCCACATCCGGAAGCGACTGTCAGAAAGCGACTTGAAGATGATCTATAAAACATAATCTATGCAACATTTTGACCAAAGAACCACCATTACATGTTATGTAGACCACAAGGAAGTGTTTTCAATTTAGAAAAAAGTAATAATAATATGACTCCTTTTAATGGGGCTTATATATGAAAAAAGATCCAAAATAGACCATTCATCGGCAGTGCGCCTTATAACCCGGTGCACCCTACGGTCCGGAAAATACGGTAGTTCAATACTATCTCGGGCCATCAAAATCAGATTTTATACAAAAGGCTTCGCTATTTTCCAATTTGGTTTTCCGTCGGCCTTGTATTTCTTGCTCATTCAAATTCTCAGAACTGTGAACCTTAGCAAAAGTCTCTGCCAATAATTCAGCCCTCCCTTTATTATTCACTGCAGTCACTCTTACATCACTGAGAACAGGAAGGGCCTGATTTCTCCTATCCCAACCCATCTTTCTAATCACACCCCCATATTTGTTTAATATTAATTTTGCTCCCAATAGAATCACAATATCCTTTCCTATATTTCCTTTTAGCTAGTCTTATCGTTCTCCTGACCACAGCCTGAGTTTGCTTATACTGAATCAGATACTGAACATTATGTGTCCTTTTAACCAATTTTAATGCCTCGTTCCTACTTTTAATAACTACCTACTAATCATTCCACCACGGTACAATGTTCTTGCTTTTATTTCTTTTACTCTTCGGGATAGCTTCTGCAGCAGCTAGCAGAATACCCTGCTTCATATTACAATCAAGGTCTACTATTGTGACTTCATTGTCAACATCAATTTCTTCAAATGACTTTTCACTAACATCTGCAAACTTTCCCCAGTTTGCTTTTCCAAATACCCATCTTCCTCTCCCACTTTTTCCAATTTCAGGCACAATGATATGTAACTTACACCAAACTGGATCAACTTTATCCACTGACCAATCACAGCTTGCTGCAATACTACTTGACACCAAAGTAAGATCAAGCACTGACTCTTTACCTGAATTAACATTAATCCTTGTGGGACTGCCATCATTTAAACAAACGAGACACTTCTCATTCATTAACTCCATCCATTTTCAATCGCTTGTCCCTTATGGAGTCAAGGGGTGTGCACACTGTCCCAGATAGACAGACAACATTCCCACTCACGTTCACACCTAGGGCCAATTTAGTGTTGCCAATCAACCTATCCCCAGGTGCGTGTTTTTGGAGGTGGGAGAAAGCCAGGGTACCGGAAGGGAACCCACGCAGTCACGGGGAGAACATGCAAACTCCACACAGAAAGATCCCGAGCCCAAGATCGAACCCAGGACCTTCGTATTGTGAGGCACAAGTACTTAACACCCTTTCCACCGTGCTGCCCCATTCATCAACTACTCAATCATAATTCCATTAGCATCTATTCGATCACTCCCTCATACCCCACTGACTATTAAAGTCATATTCCTCCAGTCTATTTCCTCCAGTTTGTTTATCTCCAACTTTTTACAAGGATTATAGTCATTTATAATGACAAACGCTCTCGTACCTATCCATATTTTAGTCACAATATACTCCTGCTCTTTCCACCAAATCCATAACCCAGTACGAAGTACCTTGTTTTATAAACATCACACATCCTCCACCAGTTCCCTGCGCTCTATCACATCTAATAGATACATATCCATTAATAACAAAGTCAAGAGACGGCTACAACCACGATTCCTGAATACATATAATGCCAGGTTTTTCAACTCTCCATCAATAAACTGTTTGAATTCTTGACCATTTGCAATCAAACTCCCAGCATTCCAATGAAGAAAGAGCATGAGTATTATTAATATTTAGTAGCTCGCAACACATCATTGATCTCCTCTCATCTTAAGCCTATCATATCCAAGTGGTGCTCTGCTGCCCTTACCACAACCTGGATTCTTTCAGTTTTGGACTTGATCTCATGTGTTGCATTTATGACGCCAGCAATAAATAACAGTATTTATTCTTCTCAACCCATACTTTACTTCTTTCCAAACTTTCTTTTTGCAAATTAACAGGGTCATCAATTTTCTGCCTTTCCATTGTTTTAACTACCGCCGCATGTGACACTTTAGTCTTCACTTTTATTTGCTGCACCTCTACTTCTCTTTTCATTGCTTCACATTTCCCGCTGTTGTCCCCTCCACAATAACAACACTTTGGTTAAATTCCCTGGCCACATTTGCCATACTCATGCTGCCCACTACTGCGAGCACAACTTTGCAATGTGCCCAAACTCCTGGCATCGATAGCATCTCATAGGTTTAGGAATAAACTGTCTCACATCATACTTTACAAGACCAAAATGTACCTCTCTGGGATTTCTTTTGGCTCGAACTCAACCATTACAGTTTCTGCTTTCAATTTATCTGCTCTTCTCATCAGTTTTAACAGTTTTAGTCCTCCTTCTAATCCGTTCCACAAGTTCTTCCATTTTGAGCTTTATAGGGATCCTAGTTACTATGCCTCTGCATACATTTTGCCTTTTCTCACCAACTTTCACCACTTTGTCCACCTTAACTGTTTCCACATTTGTCAACACTTTAGCCTTTTCCACCTGCTGCACGGGATCACAACTAAGTTTCCAAATTTTCCAAAATTCCATCAGTCAGAAATTTCACAAATTTTACCTCCCCAATTGTATCCCTTATAATCCTAGTCAGTCTCATGGGATCTATCCTTTTCGACCCTAATTCTCCCTGAAAACAATGATCATTAACTTCTCTCTATCATCCCTTACTATTATTTGTATCAAAGCAACTGCTTTTTTTTAAATGTTTTTTTGTCCTGTCCAGCTACTCAGGCAAATCATATTGTTGATGTAGATGCCCATATCAGCTGTACACATTTACTGTACAAAAGAGAAGTGTGTGATACTTCTCTTGTTGCCTTATTTGTGTTTGACTTTATTAAATGTATTTATATTATTATTTGGTGCAGCCGGGCCGGAGTAGGAGGGGATGGAAAGAGAAAAAAAGGAAGACAGAGGAGGAAATTGCAGGGACAAGAGGGGGATAAGACAGAGACAACAACAACAGCAAACACAACAACAACAACAACAGCAACAACAGAACAACATCAGCAAATAGGATATGTACAAATATGATGGTAAAAGTGATAGCAAAGAAACAGTTAGTGAAATAGATATTGATAATACAGAAATGACAATGAACATTATTACACTACAAATGGAGCAATACAAAAACCAATAGAAATAGCACTATTGATAATGAGTTATAACAATAATTACCTCTATTATCAACAATACAATTGTTTCAAATGCAACAATACATATATGTAATGATAACTTGAAATACAAAAGTACACTTCATTCATTAACGGTGTTACAAAAAAGATCAGTTAGAAAAATATATAATGTTGGATATAGAGAACATACAAACCCCTTATTTATTGAATCAAAAATACTGAAATTCCACGACATAGTGAATTTGCAAACAGCTAAAATTATACACAAAGCATACTGTAATCTGCTACCCAAGAATATACAACAATTCTTCTCAACAAAAGAGGACTAATATAATCTTAAGAGAAAAATTTAATTTAAAACATTTGTACGCACACACAACACTTAAGACCTTCAGTATATCAGTATGTGGAATTAAATTATGGAATGTATTAAGCAAAGTAATTTATTATATAATACAATTTATTATATTATATTGTTTATATATATATATATATATATATATATATATATATATATATATATATATATATATATATATATATATATATATATATATATATATATATATATATATATATATATATATATATATATATATATATATATATATATATATAGCAATTTTACCCCCTTGTGGTTCTGTGCCGTCACAACTCCCTCCTCCAACCAGAACACTCACCATATGAAATATAACTTACTTCACCAAGTAGTATTTATTTATTTATTTTATTGTAATTTCTTATGGAGTATATTGTGAATAAATTGAGAACAGGAAGTGAACAAAAGTTTTACCAACTGCTATGTAAAGGAAAAGGGGTAGGATTAAATAAACTCTGCTTCTGTCACGTCCCGACTAGGACTCTGGACACAGATGCAGGATTTCTGAAAACAGTTGTTTATTCTCAGAAGGGGAGGGGTCCAAAAAGGGAGAAACAAAACAGGCTATCAAAACAGATCTAACCTGACTACTAAACTAACAAAAATATTAACAACTCAAAACGCTCCGGCTATAGACGGAAAAGGGGCTAAGAACAAAAACTAACAAATACAACAAAAAGCGCTCCAACGGAGGCGATGCTAAGAAGCTAATCTTACCTGACAGAAGGTTACAAACAAAGAATCTCCCGTGGATCAAAAATACAAAAAGTGGCAATGGCTGTGGACAAGACTGTGGCAAAGGAACGATGGAGGTACGCACAAGAAGATACGAAAACACTCTGGCACAGGTGGGCGCAATCAGGTAATCAGGAAAGACGTCAGACCAGTGAAACAGGAGGAAAGGCAAGTGACCTGAAACGAGAGGGAGAGTCAGCATTTCAAAATAAAACAGGAAATGACAAAACATGAAACCAGATGAAACCCAGACCAGACTTCACCCAGGTGTGACTGCTTCTTCCTACTCCTTTTCGAACATGTTGAATAGAGGAATTGGAAATTGTGATGCATGTTCAAAATAAACTCAAACTCAACTCAACTCAAAAGAAAGCAGATACTTGGAGGGGAAGAAAGAGAAGCCAATTATATTAACCTTGTAGATTGTTATAGTATCATTGGAACAGCTACCACCATTATCTTCCTTCTTTTGCTTCCTCGTTTTATTCCTCCCGCACATATCCACATATCCACATATCCTTACGTTTACTAACGTCCATTACATTCCCTCCACCTTCAAAGTCAGTCTCCCCACTAGCCATACTCCCGAGATTGCTAGGAACTAAGTAAGAATACTTGTTCCGGACCTATACAGGCCGTCGGCTAGTATCCTCACAATGTATTGCCCACAATATATCTAACTAAGTCCAAGTCCAGAGTCAAGGTAGTGGGCTTTAGCACTTCAATTCGAACCGCAGCTGCAAGCACACGTGCTCTCGCCAACTCTCCGGTTCCCCCTGTCAAGCGAGCTGTGCAGCAGAGGTGATGAAGACAGTGCTTCTAATGAGGATCACATACTGCACCTGCAGTAGCTTCGCCCAACTCAGAAAGTGTCAGCTTCTGCAGGAAGAATGAAGTGGGCAAAATATGGGTGCAAGAACCACAGTCACAGGTATATAACCTAATGTCACAGCTAGAAAACATCTAAAAACCACCAACAATACTTCATTTACATTTCCTGAACTGAATATTAACCAAGTATTAGTGGTACTGTTATTATAAGCGCTGACGTTAAGGACCTACATTTAGCGGCGCATTGTTTAGAGAGAGGTAACTATAGCTTATGCTGCTATATTGATATCATGAGCTGGGAAACTGCTCTCTCGCCTCTGACCTGGTGAAAGTTAATTCTAGATTATAAATCATACCTCTCACCTGTATAATAAAATAATGTGGACATAAACTGACAAGTTGGTACACTTTGACACCCAGCTTTATACCCGGGAATTGCAAAAAAAAAAGGCCCAAAAGACGCTTGGTTACGCCCCCATTCTTTCTTCGCGAGGATTATGAGTCACTGTTAATTTAAACGGGAATAAATTAACAAACCATCAGTTGGCATTCTAGTGAGAGCAGACATTGTACAGTAAGTAATGTTTTATTATGTTTGTTGGCACTCATGAAGTCTGCTCTGAGTAGTAATTAGTGTTGTTGTTAAAGGAAAAAGCAATTGATGTGATGTGTCTATGAAATTAACACTTAAAATGGGCAAAGTACGTAAATATTACATGTTATTATAAATGTGCCTGTTACTACATTACATATACTGTATACTTACTTAATAAAACCTTGATGGGAGTGTTTTTAAAGGGGGACTGCACTTTTGCCAATCGTTCACAATCATTATATATATATATATATATATATATATATATATATATATATATATATATATATATATATATATATATATATATATATATATATATATATATATATAATTTTTTTATTTTTTTTGTAAATTTTTTTTTTTATAGTGTCCTGCCCAGCTTCTCAGGCAAATCATATAGTAGATGTGGATGCCCATATCGGCTGTTCAGATTTACTTTACAAAAGAGAAGTGTAGGATACTTCTCTTGTTGCCTTATTTGTATTTTGACTTTATTAAATGTATTTATATTATCATTTGGTGCAGCCGGGCCGGAGCAGGAGGGGATAGAAAGAGAAAAAAAGGAAGACAGAGGGGGGAATTGTGGGGACAAGAGGGGGATTAGACAGAGAGACAAAAACAACAACAGCAAACACAACAACAACAACAACAACAGAGCAACATCAGCAAATACGACATGTACAAATATGATGGTAAAAGTAATAGCAAATAAGCAGTTAGTAAAAATAAAAAATAATACAGAAATGACAATGAGCATTATTACACTAAAAATGGAGCAATATGAATACCAATAGAAATAGTGCTATTGATAATAAACAATACCAATACTTTACCTTTATTATCAACAATACAATTGTTCAAATGCAACAATACATATACGTAATGATAACTTGAGATATGAAAGAATGCAGAAAAATGGAGGGGAAGAAAGAGAAGCAACCTACATTAACCTTGTAGATTGTTATAGTAACAATAGGATAAGCTTTGTCAGTGTGCCATGTGTTATACCCAGTTTACCCTAGGGCAACAACGTTGATATATGTTTGATGAAACACGATTATATGCATGAGTGTATGTGTGCATATGTACTTGTATATGTACAGTATGTGTATATGTGTGCTTGTACAGTGAATGTATGTACAGTATGTGTATATGTGTGTTTGTACAGTGAATGTATATGTATAGAATGTATATGTGTGTGTTTGTACAGTGAATGTATATGTACAGTATGTGTATATGTGTGTTTGTACAGTGAATGTATATGTACAGTATATGTATGTGTGTGTTTGTACAGTGAATGTATATGTACAGTATGTGTATGTGTGTGTTTGTACAGTGAGTGTATATGTACAGTATGTGTATATGTATGTTTTTACAGTGAATGTATATGTACAGTATGTGTATACAGTATGTTTGTATAATGAGCGTGCGTGTGGATGTACGAACTTTGAGTGTGTAAATATGTACTGTATTTGTATATGTATGTGGGAGCGTAGGTACCTATGTATGTCTGTATGTATGTATGTGAGTATATGTGAATTTGCATGTACAATACATTTGACTCCCAGTGTGTGCGGGAGTCAGAGTACGGCCCCAGCCTCCCCGAGAGCCCATCCCACAAACAGTAGGTGTGGTGCCCAGGGTACCAGGGACCACCGCCCCCACGCAGCCAAGCCGGACAGCGACAGGAACCCCAGAGCCTGGCCCACTGCGCCGCCCACAAGGGCCAGCAGCAGGCCGCAGACAGACGCACCCGGCAGAGGACAAGGCACGAGAAATGCAGGGGGCAGCCAGACCCCAAGCCAGCGAGAGACCACACCCCACAAGAAAGGCGGGACGCCCCGCCCGAGGGGCCCGGAGACCCCCCGCAACCGGACGGGAAGACCGCCCCCGCCCCACCGGCAACCCGGCCCCCACGAGCCCCCCCACACCCCCGGAGAGCGCGGCGAGGCCAGCCCACGGCCACCCCACCCAAGCCAGCCGCCACAGGACCACCCAGCATGGGGCCACGGGAACCACCCACCCCACCCGCAGGGACCCCAATGATGGAGATGGAACAACCAGCAACCGCCCCGCCGAGTCCCCCCCTGAGGTAGGGGAAAATAAATAAATAAAATAAATAAATCAATAATAATAATAATATTAATAAAATATATTAAAAAAATAAGAATAAATAAATAATTAAATCTATTAAAAAAAAAAAAAAAGAATTAAAAGAAGATCACAGACATGCTGACACACAAGGTCGCTACCCCAACAACTGGCCGACTCGCAGCACCTCGGAATACCCTGCAGCACCAAGCTACCACAGTAGACGCACAATCATTATAAAAGACATGATGGATGTATTTTTTCTTCAGAAGGGTGGCTGGCATCTCCCTTAGAGATAGGGTGGGAAGTTCAGTCACCCGAGAGAGACTCGGAGTAGAGCCGCTGCTCCTTCGCTTGGAAAGGAGCCAGCTTAGGTGGTTCGGGCATCTTGTGCGGATGCCTCACGAGCGTCTCCCCAGGGAGGTCCTCGTTGCACGTCCCACTGGGAGGAGACCCCGCGGCAGGCCAAGGACCAGATGGGGGGATTACATTTCCTCTCTGGCCTGGGAACGCTTCGGGATTCCCCAGGAGGAAGTCGCTAATGTTGCTCTGGAGAGGGAAGTCTGGGGGTCTCTGCTGGAGCTGTTGTCCCCGCGACCCGATTCTGGATAAGCGGTTGAAGATGGATGGATGGATGGATGGATTTTAAATAGTTAACAAATGCGATCAAAAGTCTGCTTACAATGGAGCCTATGGAAGCCGTAAAGATTGACGAGCAAGGAAACAGGGAAGCAGCTCGTTATCAGGGCGCCGCTATAAATAGTGTGTCTGCGTTAGTGCTTATAATAACAACAACACTAATACTTGGTTAATATTCAAGCCACAAAATGTTAATGGAGTATTGTTGGCGGTTTTTCAGATATTTTTTTATTGGGTTTTATGGACGGATTATAGGACCTCCATTGGCTCAGTTGTAAGCAGAGTTTTATTTACGTTTATTCAAAAGTTAGAATGCATAAAAAAATTCATCCGATTGTGAACGATAGGCAAAATTACCAAAAAAAGTGATATTCCCCTCTAACCCTTTTACATGGCAGAATAGAGTGACTCCCATTGACTCCATTTAAGCTGCCTTTTGCTCGCATTTATTTACTAGCTTGAATGCATGAAAAAAGAAAAACATATGCTTTCTTGTCTTACATAAGGATTGTGAATGATAGGAAAAATTCCCCAATAAGTGTGGTTCCCCTTTGAGCGCAAAAATTATGACTAAAGTGGTGAAACTGTATTTTCATTTGCACTTTAATTTTATTTTAGAAACATATATTATTTATATTTGTAATCAATTAAGTTAGATTTTTCTTTGTTTTATCACTGTGTAATTGTACATACTGTAAATGTACTTTTCATCAGTTTTTATGAGTTCCATATTTTAGTAGTATTTATTTTTATAATCAGCCTGACCTAAGCCTTGGTAATATTGTTTGTGAATAACACATGGTTTCATATAATTTTACAAGGTTTGACATGTAGGTAAGAAGGTTAGATATAATTATTGAAAACGATTCAAATTAAGAGCAAGATTATTAATTCAGTGTTCATATTTGAGTGGTCCTCAGATATTTTGCTGAGCTCAATACAAGGATCTGGGCTCGAAGGCATTGCAAACTCCTTCCAGATAGCAAAAAATAATGACCAAATCAGGATCTCCGGGCGGGATTTCATAGATGTGACGTAGCAACGAAGGGACTGTTTGATTCAAACAACAATGGCGGCACGGATCGAGGAGTCGTGTGCTGACATTGATTCTGCTATTGCAACTGTTTTGCGACATCGATCGAATACTAATTATTTAAAAGATGAACAGAGAACGGTTTTGAAAGCATTTATTGGTGACAAGAATGTTTTGGCTCTCCTTCCGACCGGGTTTGGATTTCGCAGCGTCGCTCTCATCAGCGTCACGAGTTGATTTTGATGTGAGTGGTTGAAGTAGCACGTCATTCAAGATAACAGACAAGTGGTTTATCCAATCACATACAATGATTTTTTTTACAAGGCCCCTCCTTCTGAAATACATCTCCTACGGAGAACTCCCAGATTTATGTGTGGAGCTCAGCGAACGACAAGGATCAGGCGAGAGTCAGGTTACCTCAGACCCCTCTGTAGTGGAATAGTTGGGCCCCGAGGTCAAAAATGTTAAGAACCCCTGTGTTTAGCTATCTGAAGGAACAATAATCGGTTGTAAAACAAAATGTCCCTTGAGCCACACTTTGGTTTGCAATGTTTATTTTAACAAAGTATATGGATTCCGACAAATACAACAGTAAAAGTTTAAAAAGTGTGACCATTTATCTTATTTGTAGTAAAGTTTATTAGTGTTTGGAGTGTACTATTAATAGTTCCAGTTTGTTTTAAATCTTTACTGAACAATGGCGGAACACTGCTTTCATCTTTTTTGTTTAAGTGTTTCACCAAGAAGGTCAAGTGTTCCCAATCAGGAGATTTTAACCACAGAAGAAGGTTTTCAAGCACAGGCTTGTCCTTGGCACTATTTCTAACCATGACTCCTACTAGTCAAACACCGAATTTGTTTGACACCATAAACAGATCCCGTTGCTCTCTTTTTATGTGTACCGTGTGGAAATTGGTTTGGAACCATCAGATAAATACAAATAATTATATACTAGGGATGATACTCGAAACCGGTTTTCCCAGTTGTTCGATAAGAAGAGAACCGAGTCCTCGGACTCGAATCCCTTTTTGAGAACCGGTACCCGTTATCGAGACCACTATAGTAAAGAAAAAGAGTTGGATCTTTATTCGAATCCCTGGAATCCCGTCCCGACCAGAAATGCTCCGTGTGACATCACAAGAAATGACGTCACGTAGCTCAGTCAGTAGGCGCAGATAGCGAAAGCAGGAAAACAATGGACCGGAAAAAGCGCTCCAAGGTGTAATAAAGTTTAAAACAAAAGGTATAATCCAATGAATAACTTTACTGAGTGATTTGAGCAGGGTACAAACACATGACGAACACTTTTACGACCAACCGGAAACATAGCAACCAGGCTAGCAACGCACCTCCTTTACGGCAGCTGTCGCAATGTTCTTAAAGTAACCGCAGCACATACATATATATACAACATATATCTCCCTTTTTTTAACTTTTGTTTTTCTTTCCTTGTAAACAAAACAAAATCACACTGTAATATGTGTTGTCTGTCTAATTATAAATAATGCAGACGAGGCGTGTTGGCTGAGTTCTTGACGTTTACTTTCACAGTGTGCTCATAACCTCATTCTTAGCTGCCGGGTGGCAACATGCAACAACACTTTTCGGGGCTACCGCGCATGCTCGTCACTCCCGTTGCATGCTGGGTAGTGTAGTTGTTATTTTCCCTAGCTCATAACATCACATCTTTCCCCCTATAAAGAAAGATTTTAACTCAATAAAGTGTATTTCTTTTTTTAGCTTTAAAGGCCTACTGAAACCCACTACTACCGACCACGCAGTCTGATAGTTTATATATCAATGATGAAATCTTAACATTGAAACACATGCCAATACGGCCGGGTTAACTTATAAAGTGCAATTTTAAAATTCCCGCCACACTTCCGGTTGAAAAACTCCTTTGGATATGATTTATGCGCGTGACGTCACAAAATCCACGGAAGTGGTTGTACCCCATCGGACCCGATACAAAAACCTCTTGTTTTCTTCCACAAAATTCCACAGTATTCTGGACATCTGTGTTGGTGAATCTTTTGCAATTTGTTTAATGAACAATGGAGGCTGCAAAGAAGAACGTTGTAGGTGGGATCGATCGGTGTATTAGCGGCTAAGTACAATACTTACAGCAACACAACAAGGACTACTTACCCTGAAAGCATACGCCTAGCCGATGCTTGCCGCCAAACCCACGGATGAAGTCCTTCGTCGCGCCGCCGATCGCTGGAACGCAGGTGAGCACGGCTGTTGATGGGAAGATGAGGGCTGGCTGGCGTAGGTGGAGCGCTAATGTTTTTATCATAGTTCTGTGAGGTCCGGTTGCTAAGTTGCTAAGTTAGCCTTAGCGTCGTTAGCAACAGCATTGTTAAGCCTTACCAGGCTGAGAATTATTAACCGTGTAGTTACATGTACATGGTTTAATAGTATTGTTGATCTTCTGTCAATCCTTCCAGTCAGGGGTTTATTTATTTTGTTTCTATCTTCATTTGAGAACGATGCTATCACGTTAGCTCAGTAGCTAAGTGTGTCACCGATGTATTGTCGTGGAGATAAAAGTCACTTTAAATGTCCATTTCGCGTGCTCGACTCTCATTTTCAAGAGGATATAGTATCCGAGGTTGTTTGAAATACAAATCCGTGATCCACAATAGAAAAAGGAGAGAGTGTGGAATCCAATGAGCCCTTGTACCTAAGTTACGGTCAGAGCGAAAAAAGATACGTCCATCACTGCCTTTCTAGTCCTTCACTGTAACGTTCCTCATCTACGAATCTTTCATCCTCGCTCAAATTAATGGGGTAATCGTCGCTTTGTCGCTCCGAATCTCTCTCGCTCCATTGTAAACAACGGGGAATTGTGAGGAATACTAGCTCCTGTGACGTCACGCTACTTCCGGTACAGGCAAGGCTTTTTTTATCAGCGAGCAAAAGTTGCGAACTTTATCGTCGATTTTCTCTACTAAATCCTTCCAGCAAAAATATGGCAATATCGCGAAATGATCAAGTGTGACACATAGAATGGATCTGCTATTCCCGTTTAAATAAAAAAAATTCATTTCAGTAGGCCTTTAACTTTTCATTTTTTAGCATTGTAACCACATTTGCAAACAACTTTTCTCTTCATTGAATTTTCTGTCAATAAAGAAATAAAGTGCAAAAATGTCAAAGCATCATAACAAACAGTTTTGTCAAATAGCAGCAGAAGTGCACTTTTTGGAGAGCTGTATTATTTTCAGTTTTGTGCCCAAGGGACTGATTTCATTTAACACTATATTATTATTTATACACCTATAGTGATCACAGAGACAGGTTGTTTTTGTGTTACTGTATATATTTGTTTTTCTGAAAAATCCCACTTAATATACTTTGGGTAACAACAGTCAATATTTATTTATTTTATTTTATTTTTTTAGGGGGGTAACAGTCAATATTTATTTATTTATTAGATTTTATTTTTTTCTTATATAATAAAAGTGAGCTTTTGTTAAACCAAATATTGTGTGTTTTTTTCCATATACAACAACCTATCTGGGCTCGATAAGAGAATCCATAAGGAATCGGTTCGATAAGAGGATTCGATAATAGGCTCGAATTCGATCATTTTTTATCAAACATCATCCCTACATATTATACAGCACATTGGTTAGACTCAAATAAAATAACAAAACTCACTTTTTATCACAAATGTTGCTCCTAAATCAAAGAACAACGTTAACATCAAGGTAGTAGGAGAATTTTGGGGGGCGACTGTGTGTCAGAAATCAACATTTTCATGAGCAAAATACTTGCGATTTTTTGACATTCACGGGTGATCTCGGAATTTGGTCCCCTACAAACAGCGAGTGGGTTAACTACAAACACTTTTTTGGAATTAACCATAAATAAAACGTTCATCTTATTGACAGCTCAAGTATAAATATATACAGTTTTATTTACCAGAGTTAATTTTAGCTTCAGTATAAAACACAACATGAAGCGTTAAGGCTTGTTTCCTTTTCCATCACTTATGTTCTGTTATTTTACTGCTTAATCTTTAAATGATTGTGAATATGTCCAGTCTTGTTGGAGAAGGTTGCACCTGTCATTCATTGCATACAAAAAGTGGTGCATGAATTAATGAAATAACACATTTTATCCTGATTTTATTACTGCTATTACTTTCCATGACTTTGTAGATTATTTCCAGTCTTCTTTGGAGTCGTTCTGTTATTTATTTCGACAACTGTTGCAATTGTCATTAATTTTCACTAGAGGAGCGATCCATGAATGAAATAACATGTTCTAGCCTTTTATTATGGCAATTCCCATGACTTTGTGGACTATTTCCAGTCTTCTTTGGAGTTGTTCTGGTGATCTATTTTGTCAAAGGTTGCAAGTGTCATTATTTTTCTCTAGTGTAGCAATCTCATGAATGATACAATGCATATACTGCTTTATCACTACAATTTCCAAGACTTGTTGGATAATTTCCAGTCTTTGTTGGAATTGTTCTGATTATTTATTTTGCCAAAGGTTGCAATGAGATGACGTGCCTATGTACACACACAAATGTAGTTAGGGGGTGAGCAATAAAGCTGTAGGTTTGACTTCTGTATCATTTTGGGTCTTTGTATTTTATTTCGAATACAAATAGTGTCAATTATCATTAAGAACTTGTAAGGAACAACAGCACTGCAGTCACCTTTTGATTCTGCTATGTTGTGCGCTCAACCCTGAACCGTTTTCATCAATGCAGTGAAGTCTTCTTGTACCCTCGAAAACATGCTAACAGCTTAACGCCTGTGCCTCAATGTTTGACAATAGTGATGTTGTTATTGGATTCATAGTCAACATTTCTCTGCAAGCAAAACGCTTTCGTTTGCTGCCACATTCTCTTTTGGCAACCTCGCAGGGTATCATTTTCTCTCCATGTTCTGTCTCTCGTTGTAAAGTGCAGCTAGTGTCTGACAATAGGGGACTCCATGTTGAGATGTATTGCTGACAGCTCAAAGTCTGTGTTGTGGAAAAGACAAAGTGTTGAAAGTTGAAAATGTGTCACTGATGGATCTTCCTGTGTGGAAAATTTCTACCAATGTGATCTAGAGCAGGGGTTCTTAACCTTTTTGACCTCCGTGCCCAACTTATCCACTACAGAGGTAGTGGGCAAGTGGAGTAATCTCACTCTATTTAATAATTATATCCAGCCTGTTGTCAGTTTACGACCTTGTCAAATTATATGAAACCATGTGTTGATTCATTTAACACATAAACCATAGGCTGAGATCAGGCTGATTAGAAAAATAAGTAATAACCAAATATACTGCATAAGACGGGACTCATAAATAACTGCTGAATAATATAATTGACATCCAATTATGAAGTGGTAAAATAAATAAACTAAATTAATAATAAATGTTTCTTGAATAAAATATCAATAAAATTTAAGTGCAAATCAAACAATATAGTCATAATATTTTCGCTTAAGAAACTTCTCTAAGATTTTAAGCGTGGCGAAGTTGGTAGAGTGGCCGTGTCAGCAATCGGAGGTTTGCTGGTTACTGGGGTTCAATTCCCACCTTCTACCATCCTAGTCACGGCCGTTGTGTCCTTGGGCAAGACACTTCACCCTTGCTCCTGATGGCAGTGTGTGAATGTGTGTGTGAATGGGTGAATGTGGAAATACTGTCCAAGCGCTTTGAGTACCTTGAAGGTAGAAAAGCGCTATACAAGTATAACCCATTTATCATTTATCATTTACGGCCACAAGTGGTGGAAAAGTGTATTACAACTGAATACCGCTGCTGAGATACAGATATTTTTTGGCAGCCCTCTAGTGTCATGATCGGGGTGCAGCTTGCTGCGGTTCGTTCTCCCGGAATGCAATACTGACAGCTCCGGACCAAGGCGTGAAGGTAGGATTGGATTTATTCTTCATTAATCATTCAAACTACCAACATACAGGAAAAACAACAAAAAGGCAAGCGTACCTAACACACGTGAAGCTAAGTCTTAGCATAGGCTAGGAGACAAGCAAAACTTAGCACTGGAAACATGATGAAGCCACGACGAGTGAACGGAAAAGGCAGGCTCAAATAGTAGACTCTGATGAGCAACAGGTGCGCGTAAAAGGCAGGTGAAAATCATAAGTAACCATGGTGACTAAAATCAGGAGATGCATAAACAGGAACTAAAAGGAGTCCAAAACAAACCGATAACACAAAACATGATCCGGACCACGGATCATGACAGTGTTCCCTCCTCAAGGACAGATACCAGATGTCCAAAAAAAACAAAAAAAACAAGCAGGGTCAAAAGTCACGGGAGGTCCCCGAATCCACCTAGGACAAGTCAAGTGGCAGCGGCGAGTGGAACGCCGCTGCAGCAGGCGAGGCGGGCGACCCGGGAACGGCCACATTCGTGGCTGACGGGGAGGTGGGCGGGAGTGACGTCAGAACATAAGCAGTCGTAGAGTTTTACGTCCAATTCGTAGGCGTAGTTGCTGTCTGCGCCCGGGGCGTCCATGAATTGGCCCTCCAGAGGGCCGCATGCAGGCGTCTGAGGGCCGCTTGCGCAGCCGGCCAGCTGTAGGTCGCGGCGGCAATAGGGCGGGCGATGAGAAGGGTGGCGGCGCCATGGGAAGGCCCGCCGGAGACGAGGAAGGTGGCACCTCAGGAGCTTGAGCGGCAGGCGACAGAAGCAGCCGTGGAGCAGGAACCGGAACTGGAGTTCGCCTCGGTGCAGGTACAGGGACCGGAACTGGAGTTCGCCTCGGTGCAGGTACAGGAACCGGAACTGGAATTCGCCTTGGTGCAGGTACAGGAACTGGAACCGGAACTGGAACTGGAGTTCGCTTCAGTGTAGGTACCGGAACTGGAACCGGAACTGGAGTTTGCCTCGGTGCAGGTACAGGAACAGGAACTTACCTGCGGCGACAGGTACCAGCCGAGGTGCAGGTACTGGAGGCAGCCGAGGTGCAGGAACAGGAACTGGTGCCAGTCGAGGTGCAGGAACAGGAACTGGTGCCAGCCGAGGTGCAGGAACAGGAACTGGTGCCCGCCGAGGTGCAGGAACAGGAACTGGTGCCCGCCGAGGAGTAGGAACAGGAACTGGTGCCCGCCGAGGAGCAGGAACAGGAACTGGTGCCAGCCGAGGAGCAGGAAGTTCAGGAACTAGACTTGGAACAGCAGGTTCAGATGCTGGAGAGGATGGCGTCTGCAGGCCCACCGGAGATGATGGTGGCGTCTGCAGGCCCACCGGTGATGATGGTGGCGTCTGCAGGCCCACCGGAGATGATGGTGGCGTCTGTAGACCCACCGGAGATGATGGTGGCGTCTGCAGGCCCACCGGAGATGATGGTGGCGTCTGCAAACCCACCTGGGCTGAGGTTAGCCATGAGCTTGGCGGAGGTGGCCGAGCTGGGGGTTGCGGCCTGGCATGCCGATGGACTGGTGGTGGTGGACGGGCCGGAGGTTGCTGCCTGGCTGGGCCGAGCTGAGCCACCCCACCAGCACAGCTCCCGGCACCAGCCCCCCCACCCTCAAAAAGCGGATACCAGACGCGCTCCTTGCGGTCTGGAAAGGTCTTTAGGGGTGGGTGGAGGGAGGTCAGGAGGGGGGTAAAATCCTCCCCCTTAAATAGTCCAGAAAATTTCTTTCCTCCCCCCACCTCAGATTGTGTGGGAGGACAGGAGGAAAAAGTCTGTGTTGTGGGCGGGGCTAAGGTCCTTAGGGGCGGAGTCCAAAAAGCAGAAAGTGACTGGGATTGACTAGACCTAATGTTCAAAAAAATGTTCTGATAATGCTTTATCTTTGGAATACAGTCTTTAGGAGGTGGCTGACAAAGGGAGACACAAGGCAAAAAAAGAAAATCCTGTTTCGTGACTTCCTGGCGTAGTGATGTCATCGCCGCGCGCCGGTTCAGTGACGTCATCGGAAATGGCATGCATTCGCTCGACCGCCCATGCAGTGAAATGTTTCGGAAGTGGTGGATTGGATTACCAAACTTCGGCGGCGAGGAATACTCGGCTGCTTGTAGCGTCCGGAGTTTGGGTGAACGACACGTCCTTTCTGGCTTCGCCGCACCGTCACCATCCAGCGTCTTCATCCCCTGGCTGTCATCTGCGCGAGAACTGAATTTAGGTGGCTTCATTCTGTCACGATCGGGGTGCAGCTTGCTGCGGTTCTTTCTCCCGGAATGCAATACTGACAGCTCCGGACCAAGGTGTGAAGGTAGGATTTGATTTATTCTTCATAAATCATTCAAACTACCAACATACAGGAAAAACAACAAAAAGGCAAGTGTACCTAACACACGTGAAGCTGAGACTTAGCATAGGCTCGGAGACAAGCAAAACTTAGCACTGGAAACATGAACTCACAAATCTCACGTGACAGTAGCGGGAAGCAAATAATGAAGCCACGACGAGTGACCGGAAAAGGCAGGCTTAAATATTAGACTCTGATGAGCAACAGGTGCGCGTAAAAGGCAGGTGAAAATCATAAGTAACCGTGGTGACTAAACTCAGGAGGTGCATAAACAGGAACTAAAAGGAGTCCAAAACAAACCGATAACACAAAACATGATCCGGACCACGGATCATGACATCTAGGGGATGCTCGCGCCCCAATAACGGTTAAGAAACACTGATTTAGAGAATCCAATCCAAAACCTACCTTTTCTAATCAGTGCGTGAAAGAGTGACCATAAACCTCACGGAGTCTGTTATCAAAAATAATCCCTCTGTCACAACGGAAACATTACGCACTCAAAAAGTTGTGACGTTTGTAAACGCTAACCCTAGAAGCCGGGTGGACGGCGTGATGTCCCCAATGAGAAGGTACTGCCAATTACCTGAGGGGTTGTCACTGCTGGGACAGAGAGACGGACATCCGCTGCTGTGGACCAGCTACGCCTACTCGTGTTGGAAGCACCACCTTATCACACACACGTAATACTCAATAGGGTTGTAATGGGCCGGGGCTGAAAAGCAGTTGCTTGAGTCAGGCTACCACTGGCCCACAATGTCCCCCATCTGCTCTCCACCCTCACTTTTAACCGCACAGTGGAGGTCTGGGGAACATACAGATCAGTCTTGCAGTCAAGCAAACAGGACCACCCTGGGTTGTCACCCCCGTTCTAACTGCACATTAGACATTTGGATCCATCCATCAACACTTACCGTATTTTCCGGACTATAAGGCGCACTTAAAATCGTTTTTTTTCTAAAAACTCGACAGTGCGCCTTATAACCTGGTGTGCCTAATGTAAGGAATAAGTTTGGTTGAGCTTACTCACCTTGAAGCTATTTTAGTTGGTACATGGTGTAATGATAAGTGTGACCAGTAGTTGGCAGTCAAACATAAGAGATAAGTGTAGACAGCACTATGATTGCAATATGTCTCAAGTAAACAACACCAACATTTTAAATGTTCCATTGAAAATATAGAACATTACACACGGCGCTCAAATATCTATCAAAATGTTTTAATAGGACTTTGGTAAGCTATAAAGCTGCTCCGCTTGAATAATTGTTGGCGCATTAAACATACGAGTATTATAATGGTGTGTGTATAAGGTAAGACATATTATCCAGCGTTTTGTTTGCAAAATATAATGCAAAAGCAACTTTTCTTACCTTCTGCTACCTGCTGATCTGTATTTGGGATCTCCGTAAATCCTGAAAAATTGTGCGCGTACGCGAGTTAGATAATCATCTTTTCTTTTTCCTTTATCTTCTTGTTATGGGACATTCATCCTCCACTGTTGCCATTTCTAATATAAAGTAGTGTAAAGTCCTTACTTAAATCTGTCAATAAACTCGCCATGAAAGCGCTGAAACATACCGGTGTAATGAGTTTACATTATTCACCCAAGGAACTTTAGTTATTAAAGTTCCGGTCGGACGGTTTTTCACTGGACACATTTCCTGTGTTGTTGTTTCCGGATGAGATTGCTCCGTTATTGATTTAAGTAAAGTCTGAATGTCATTAAAACAGTTAGCTCCATCTTCTGAGACTTCTTCCACTCCCGTCCTTGCACGCTACACCGCTACAACAAATATGACGGGGAGAAGACGCTGTCGAAGGTGAGCCACGTAAATAAGACCGCCCACAAATCGGCGCATCCGGAAGAGACTGTCAGAAAGCGGCTTGAAGAGGATCTGTAAAACATAATCTATGCAACATTTTGACCAAAAAAACACATTTACATGTTATGTAGACCAGTGGTCCCCAACCACCGGGCCATGGCCCGGTACCGGTCCGTGGACCGATTGGTACTGGGCCGCACAAGAAATTATTTTTTTAAAATTTGTTTTATTAAATCAACATAAAAAACACAATATATGCATTATAGATCAATATAGATCAATACAGTATGCAGGGATACAGTCCGTAAGCACACATGATTGTATTTCTTTATGACCCAAAAAAATAAAAATACCATAAACCGCGCCCCCCCTCCGGTCCGTGGGACAAATTTTCAAGCGTTGACTGGTCCGCAGCTACAAAGAGGTTGGGGACCACTGATGTAGACCACAAGGAAAGCTTTTCAATTTACAAACGTTTGTAGAAAAAAATTATAATAATATGACTCCTTTAATGCGCCCTATAATCCGGTGCGCCTAATAGATAAAAAAAGATCAAAAATAGACTTTTCATCGGCAGTGCACCTTATAATCCGGTGCGCCCTATGGTCCGGAAAATACGGTACTTTGGTGGGGATGAGGAGGTGAGTGGCGCAGAAATTGGTCGGGGGTCTCTTCTAGTGCGGCTGAGTGGGGCGTGGCTTGCGTGCCTGGCAACTGATGGGGGCTGAGGGGAAAAAGGTCAGTGTGACATCTTGCTGTTGGCTGGGGGGGCTCTAGGATCTGGGGGGGGCAGGTTATCTCTGGTGTCCTCTTGTTGGATAAGGAGGCCTGCTTCCCTTGGGGGCTTGCACAATCGGTGGGGTTGCGTGCTGGGGCCTTCACCATCTCCCACCGGGGCAGTGCATGTAGAGGTTGCAGGGATGAGGCCCGCTGCGAAAGGACTCTCGAGGCTGGGCGGACTGTCCACTGGGGTTCTGTGCATGTCTATGGTTGATGGGTCTTAGGTATGGGGACCTGCTCGGCTATTATTGACAGAGAACACCACATGACGATTTACCGGGATTGGTTGGAAATAGGGCGAGAAAGAGGGATTGAAATGCAGCAAAATATGTTGAGAACGATCATTTCTTTGCAGGTTTGCATAGTGCTGGATCGCTGAGATAATGGTTCATGTGCAGGAGTTGCAGGAATCTACTCATGAAATCTTATCGAAGAACACATTTGTGTCAAATATTCATCGGATTCATTTTGATGTACTTTAACGTAACTTAATTAAGCGTGTGTAAAATATTATAGACCATACTGAGAAAAAACACCAGACAATTATGAATATAATTATTTATTTACTTCAGCCCAAAACATGTACACGACTGTCAACATATAAAATGTGCATTAAATAAGACTACTCTATTTCATTTCATATTGATGTAGAACCCTGATTTTAGCGGAATAAAACAAAGAAAAAAATATTTGTTAGCAAAAGCCGTCCAGCAGTTTGCAATTTTAGATGACATATTAGATATATTTAGATATTGCACGCTCCTTGTGAGCGATCAACAAAAACGTAAAAACAAATACAGCACAGAATTTTGAAAACGGACTTATGTATTCTGTCGTTACTTGTCTCTGCTGGTGAACTTTTATCGTAGGACATCCAGGAAATTATTAATTAACGGGAAAGTTACAGAATTAAAAAGATGATCATGAAATATTTTTTGTTTGCTTTGGGGTCCAGATGAAGATGAAGATTAACCTGAGGTTGGTGAACAGAACAACTCTGCAAACAGAAAGAAGACAAACATATGATTTTATGAACTGAAATAGCTTAATATTCAAATTTCAAGACATTTTACAAAATTGAAGGTTTAAAAATCTGGAAAATAATTATGTTAATAATTAACAATAACAGAGAAGGAAACAAATATGATTGCACTTCTACAAGCACTGCAATTACAAGAAACTAGTGCAGTGTTTTTCAACCTTTTTTTTCATTGAAAAAATTCTGAGGCACACCAGAAGCAGAAATCATTAAAAAACGAAACTCAGTAGCCGATAGACAATAAAAAGTTGTTCTCGCAATTGTTGGATATGAATTTAAACCATAACCAAGCATGCCTGTAGCTCTTCTCTCAAAGTAGGTGTATTGTCACGACCTGTGACATCACGCCTTGAATTTTTTTGAGTTTTTTGGTGTTTTTCTGTGTGTAGTGTTTTAGTCCTTGTCTTGCGCTCCTATTTTGGTATTCTTTCCTGTTTTGTTGGTATTTTTTCTGTTGCAGTTTCATGTCTTCCTTGAGCGCTATTCTCTACACCTGCTTTGTTTTCGCAATCAAGACTATTTAAGTTGTGCGGACGATTTTCTTCTTTGTGAGGACACTGTCGATTGTCATGTCATGTACGGATGTACTTTGTGGACGCCATCTCTGCGCCACACACTGTAAGTCTTAGCGGTCGTCCAGCATTTCGTGTTTTGTTTACTTTGCAGCCAGATCAGTTTTAGTTTCGTTTTATATAGCCATGCCTAAGCTTTAATGCCTTTTCTTAGGGGCACTCGCCTTTTGTGTATTTTTGGTTTAAGCATTAAATAACTTTTTACCTACACGCTGCCGTCTGCATGCTGCCACCTACTGATATGGAAGAATATAACATGGTTACTCTGCCGAGCTCTAGACAGTACAGACACTCAACAACGGTACATTATTTACGGATTACAATTACTTGGGTGCAAAAAATATTTTTAACCCAATTAGGTGAATTTACATAATCTCCTACGGCACACCAGACTGTATCTCACGGCACAGTGTGCCACGGCACACTAGTGTAAACATATCTGAAAAAAATATATATTCATAACTTAACCAGGGCCTGGAAATTGCGTTTTAGAATTCAAGTATTTTTTTCAGGTTTTTCATGACCGTGAAAACCCTGTATACATACATTTATTTTGCTACATCTTTTCTTCTCATCTTCATGTATTAATTTAAAACATGGGTGTCAAACTCATTTTAG
The DNA here is from genome assembly GCF_033978785.1 of Entelurus aequoreus. NCBI lineage: Eukaryota > Metazoa > Chordata > Actinopteri > Syngnathiformes > Syngnathidae > Entelurus > Entelurus aequoreus. Next base: position 28,377,262 of record NC_084751.1, on the reverse strand, counting down.
CTCAGGGGTCACTTGGAGTAAAATCTATTCCCACATGGGCTGGACGGGTAAAGTCATGGGATAATAACTTAAAAATACAACTCTGACAACTTCAGATTGTTTTCTTTTTTTTTACTTTGGCCCAAAATAGAAAAAGCACATTCTGAAAATGTTCATTTAACAAAGTATGCTCTTGACAAAACATTTCAAGTTAGTTGAAAATTCTGAGGAAAAAATTGTTAATGTTTCAAAAACAAAATGAAAAACACAATGAACTTAAGACTACATCTCAATGTATCTACAAAGCAATTATACTTTAAGTCACAGCTCATCTCGGATTAAACAAAAAACTAAATAAAGCATAAATAAAAACTCTATGTATCAGTTATCTCATTTGTCATATCCACATATTAATCCTGTGCTAAGTCAACAAACCATACAAACGGACGTAGAAACTATTCAAGAGGGTTGAGTTACTCCCTGCCTTCGAGGCATCACTATCGATAGAAAAATAAAAGCTGTGCATTGTGTGAACAATTTCATAAAAACATAAATAAAAACTTAAAAGACTGACAGTATTGCAGTAAATCACACACTGTTCACTTTCTTTAAATTTGCACAGAAGACAATAATTTTCACAGAACGATATCAATGTGCTGTGTCATGCAGCATTTTAAGTGGGGTTACCAGATTGTTTATTTTACTTCTGTTTGTTTAATGTTGGGTTGAGGGGGAGGAATCACAGCCCCGCTTTACTCTGTACCTCTTGCCTGGTATAAATGTGACTCTGATTCCATCTGTTCGGTCACCATTATTCATTATCTTATTTAGCGGTGGGTACCCAGTCATGTTGCTAGATATGTGTTCTACGTCCCGAACTCAATCAAATCTGAAAGGACGTAATACACTCACTCTCCATGCATCCCATAGACACACCTCATGTTTCTCATGAAACAACCAAGGATTGTTGTCTTTTTTTTTTTTTTTACATAAAAATGTTTATTTGTTTGCATCAGCACTTTGCTTGTCCTTGCTTTGTAATTTGTTGTTTGTACATGCCTAAAAATATGTCAAGCTGTTTTTAAAAGCTGTGGGTAAATTAGAACCACTGAATACGCATCATAATCCGATTAGTCGAATAATTGTTATTAGGGATGTGAATTGATAAGATTTTTCCATTTCCGATTCTGCTTAACGATTCGGTTCTTTAATAGTCCTTTTATCAATACTTATTTGGAAAGAAAGTGAAGAAAAGGTGGATTAGCCTCAATTTTGTTTAGCTTAGAGATAACATGACCTTACATAGCGTACAGTGAGGTCACATACGTAACATAGAAGGAAACTATTTTAAAAATTTAAAGATACATGTAATAAATAAATATTCTTCTGTAGAATTGAACAAAATAAATCCTGTGGTAATTACACAATATAATGTAACATTCATGTCAAGCCTTTATTGGTTATAATTTTGAAGATTGTGGCTTACAGTTTATGGAAAGCTTATATCGAAAATCTCAGAAAATGTGGGGTTTCAAAACATGTTATCCATCATCATCAAAATGATAATAAAGACTTGACATACCTCACTTTTGCATACCGCATGGTTGTCCCTATACCAATATTTTGGTACCGATACCAAAATGTATTTCAATACTTTTTCATAATAAAGGAGACCACAACAAATGTTATTACAGTGGAACCTGGATTTAGAACCTGTCTATTTGCGAACTTTTCGATTCATAAACTTTTAGATCGAGCCAAGTGTGCCTCTGTGTGCAAACCACGTCTCTGTGTACAAACGCTTTATTCAGCCATGCTTGCCAGACAAAACACAGGTGCTCATCATCGCAGCGTAGTGCTTTCTGCACAGGGGATTTCCTAGTCACGTCTCAGTGCTTCATTCAATATGTGTGCCTTTTGTGTGATTTTCCCTATTTTGACAAGTTTTATCATTTTTGCTAACTCAATATAAATCCCCAAAAGCCAACAGACAACTGTTGGAAAAAGGAGGAAATACCTGTGGAGTTAAAAGACTATTTGTGAGGAGGAGCACTGTACTTCTGTTATATACTGAACAACAATATAAACGCAACGCTTATGTTTTTGCTCCCATTTTTCATGGATTGAACTCAAAGATCTAAAACTTTTGAAATTATCCACCAAAGACCTGTTCCTCTCAATTATTGTTCTTAAATCTGTCTATATCTGTGTTAGTGAGCATTTCTTCTTTGCCAGGATAATCCATTCCACCCCACAGGTGTGGCATGTCAGGATGCTAATTAAACAGCATGATTATTGCACTGGTGTGCTTTAGGCTGCCCACAATAAAAGGTCACTCTGAAATGTGCAGTTTTGGTGGGGTTTTGGGAGTGCGGGGGGTGTCAGAAAAGCAGTCAGTATCTGATGTGACCACCATTTGTCACTGCCAAATTCTCTGAAATGCCTTTGGAGACGGCTTTTGGTAGAGAAATTAACATTCAATTCATGGGCAACAGCTCAGGGGAACATTCCTGCAGTCAGGATGCCAACTGCACGCTCCCTCAAAACTTGTGGCATCCATGGCATTGTGCTGTGTGATAAAACTGCACATTTCAGAGTGACTTTTCATTGTGAGCAGCCTAAAGCACACCTGTGCAATAATCATGCGGTTTAATCAGCATCTTGATATACCACACTTGTGAGGTGGAATGGATTATCTTGGCAAAAAAAAGCTCACTAACACAGATTTAGACAGATTTGTGGACATTATTTGAGAGAATAGGTCTTTTCTGTATCTAGTAAAAGTTTTCGATCTTGGAGTTCAACTTATGAAAAATGGGTGAAAAACAAAAGTGCTGCTTTGATATTTTTGTTCAGTGTAGAAGCACAAGAGCTCACACGCACACACGGAATGGGGTGAATGCTTCTTTTTTCTGCTCCTTGTGGGTGGATTTTACTTTCCTAAATGTTTATCATTGTAACAGTATGGTTGTTAAAGTTAAGTAGTGGTGTGATTTTGAATGTTTGTGAGGGCACCATAGTGTGTGTGTGTGTGTGTGTGTGCATGTTGGCAGAGCAGCGTATACAGGACAGTTCAGCTTGTTGTTTTTGCTTGTTGTTAAATAGAAAGATGATCCATCACTCCCTTATGTTTATTTGATACACAGTACTATACTCTTTACGTTGTGTTCAAAGTGTACAAACCTTTACTAAAATAGGGACTTTTATCGAGGCTGGACACCATTATGTATGTTTTAAATTTTTTCTTATGGGGAACCCTGCTTCACTATACAAACTTTTTGATTTATGAACACTGTAAATCAAGGTTCAGTGGAACCTTGATAATATTAGCTTTAACAGAAACTCTTATGATACATTGAAAATGTGTTTCTTATTGCAGTCAATAAACACTTCTGGCATTAAATAACTGTAAACACTTCTGTTTAAGTAGTAAGTAAGCAAACGGGTACATAGCCTACAGGGAGGTCACATACGTAGCATAGAAGGAAAAAAGGTAATTTTTTAAAGATAAATGTAATAAATAAATATTCTTCTGTAGAATTTAACAAAATAAATCATGTGGAAATTACACAATAATGTAACATTTGGTAACACATGATTTTAACTTTTTACATTCAAAGTGAGCTATGTCAAGTCTTTATTGGTTGTAATTTTGAAGATTGTGGTTTACAGTTTATGAAAAGCTCATATTGAAAATCTCAGAAAATATGGGGTTTCAAAACGTGTTAGCCATCATGATCAAAATTATAATAAAGACTTGACATACCTCACTTTTGCATACCGTAAGGTTGTCCCTATACCAATATTTTGGTACCGATACCAAAATGTTTTTCAATACTTTTTCATAATAAAGGAGACCACAAAAAATTGTATTACAGTGAAACCTGGATTTAGAACCCGTCTATTTGCGAACTTTTCGATTCATAAACTTTTAGAACGAGCCAAGTGTGCTTATGTGTGCAAACCATGTCTCTGTGTACAAACGGGTTACAAAGGCTCCTAATTTTGCAGCTGATGCATGCAGTAACATACTGTGTCATAGGATACCCGGAAACACATGGATTGCGGTGGATCCAGCCCGTGACCCCTGCGCTTCACGCCACCTGCCTCCGTCATGTACCGCTGGCCGCTGCACAGACGCCATCACGGTGTGGACCACGGATGCCTCCGGCCGCTGTGCCGCAACTCTCCACTAGCTTGCGGGGAAACAACTCTACGTTTGTGTCTGCAAAATGCTAGGTCTATAGCTAACAAAACACATCTCCTGAACGACCTATTCATGTCCCGCAAGTTGGATTTTATGTAAATGAAATGAGATGGGGTTTTCTGGTGCTGTTCTCGGGTGGTTTACTTCTTATACGGTAACTAGTAATCTAACGCGTTATTTTTTATATTCAGTGACTCAGTTACTGTTACTACATGATGCGTTACTGGGTTATTTTACGTTATTTTTTATGTAGTATCGGCTAATAACAGAAGATCTGAGTGTGTTTTATTGGAGAGTTGCAGTGTCGTCCTTCTGATATTTATTTAAACTCTTGCGACCGCAATTCAACAGCATGCAAATATTAAAGGCATCCATACTGCAACCGTTCATCATGAAATAAACCTTTATGCTGATGATGTATTATTTTTCCTACAAAATCCACATTCTTCTCTTTGAGACACAATCTCACTCATTGATCAATTCAGTTCTATTTCAGATTACTCCATCAACTGGTTCAAATCTACTGTGTTACCTATTTATTTTGACTTTCAGAGCACCTCATCGATTCCACTGCACAAAGGGATCATTAAATACCTGGGTATCAACATTTTCTCCACATTGTCAGATCTGAATTGCTTGAATTACTCCCCAATCTTAAAATCGATTGAGGATGATCTGGCGCATTGGAAGACACTGCCCATCTCACTTATGGGAAGGATTTCTACTGTGAAAATGATTTTCTCGCCTAGGGTTAATTATCCCTTTTCAATGATTCCCACCAAACCTTCTCAAATTTGGTTTAAATCACTAGACTCACACATCAATCAGTTTCTTTGGAAAAGTAAACCAGCACGAATCAGCCTTAAAACATTACAAAAACCCAAGGAATATGGGGGTCTAGAACTCCCAAATGTTTCCAATTACTTCCTTGCAAATAAAATACAATACATATAAACTGGATCAATCCCAATTTATTAGATGATTTATGGTTAGAGATTGAACAATCACTCAGCCAGGAGATCTCAATTTCTAACTTGCCCTTTATAAGCCAAATTCTCAGAAAACACACTGCTTAAAAGTATTAATATGCGCACTACCTTAACAGCTTGGTGGAAATTTTTTAAAATAACTGGGTCCCCGCTCACTTCCTGCAAATTTACGCTTATTTGGAATAATCCTGATTTTCTGCTTAACAAAAAACCATTGAACTTTCCAACATGGTATGATAAGGGAGTCAGATGCCTTGGCGATATCATCAATGGAAACATTTGTATGTCTTTTAAAAGTTTCATAAGACAGTGTGCAATAAATCCTAACAAATTCCTAGAATATATACAAAACAAATCTGTAATCAGTGCAAGAATCAACAAAACAACATGGGAAAGTAATCCCACTACCGTTAAATTCTTCAAAATATCTGCCCCAAAGCTTTATCCAAATTATATGCTTTATTATCAAGAATAGATAACACAATAGGTATCCCAACTTCCAAATGGCACTAAGACATATCCACAAGCTGTGACCCAGATTTCTGGAAACAAATATGCCTCAATACTTCTCGCCTGATTAAGAATCCAAATTTACGGCTGATTCAGCTCAAAATACTTTACAGAATACATTACACCGGTCTAAGAATGTATAAAATGGGTTAAGCTGACTCTAACATTTGTGTACACTGCTCAGATAATGAAATAAATAACTACTTACACTCAATGTGGTCCTGTGCGCCTGTGAATAACTTCTGGCGTGGAGTGTGCGAGAACCTGTCATTAGCCTTAGAGATTCCCATTCCCATCTCCCCCTCACTCTGCCTGTTGGGTGATCTCTCCGCAACTGATTTTGATAAAAACAAAACACACCTCCTTATCAACGCTCTAGGCATCGCCAAGAAAACTATTCTCATGAATTGGAAATCAAAAAATTATTTATGTACAAACCTTTACAAAAACATTTTATTAGATTATAGAGTTGTGGCTTCTTCCTACTCATTTTCGAACATGTTGCAAAGACAAATGTAAATATTTAAGTTATATGATGTATCCCTTGTAATTGTAAACATGTTCTAAATAAACCTATACCAAACCAAACCAAATAATGTGTTATTGATAACAGCATGTACGATTTGGTTCCCATGTGACCTAAATTACTGCTTATTATTCAAATACAAAAAATAGTTGTGGCAACATCCTGTAATGTAGTATGTAAGCAAACTGAGCGCACGCACAGTGTGGTTTGTAATGATTTTGGCACAGTTTTAACATTGTATGCAGTTAAGATTGAGCTCCACAGACTCTCCCTAGCAACAAATGAAGGTGCAAATGCAAATTATTTAACGCTTCACCTTTGCGCTCCCTCAGATGATCTGCGAGGGTTGCCAACACCACACATAATCTGTAACTGCCATGTTGTTACACTATGATCCGGTTCACATTATATTATTTGGCATATAAATAAAAGAACCAATTCAAAATGGGTTCCAAAGGCTCCTAATTTAGCTGCTTACGTATACAATAAGATATTGCGTAATTTTTTGTCTTCTATCAAAATTATTCTTAATCTACCTGCTAATTTACTGTTAATAGCTGGTAATTTTCTGTTGTAACATGGTTCTCTCTACACTTTTGTTCAAATGTAATTCACACTTATTTTTCAGTTGTTTGGATACTTAGTTTTGGGTAATAGACTTAGACTTAGAATAAGTAATACTACAAAATGATATTGATCGTTTACAACGTTACTGTGGGGGCAGTATTGGCCATACCAATGCTGATACTGTTACTTCAAATTTTCTAAATCATTGAATTATTACATTTTTGATATTTAAATTATTTCCTTATTCCCTTATATTACATACAAAATGTATAATACAGTCAAAGCAATACCAAAGTAACTAAACAAAAGCAAAAACTACTTTTGGCTCTTATTTCCTGAGTTTGAAAACAATAACAATAAGGACAAAAAAATAATTTGTGATGATAAAAAATTGTCATCTAATTGCTGTAGTATTGTCCATAGACGAATACTTATACTTATATATATTTTCGCCTGCCCTTGTTGAAGAGTTGTAACTTAGCTGTTAGCTTTACTTTTATGGCATGGAGTGTGGCATGTTTAGCTATTTCTTGTCCTCTAGTCCTCCACTAATGAAGATACTTGTAACAAAGGCACTTTGGGCCCGATTTAGTAAAGTTTGCATGTATGAAAACACTTACAAAATTTAAAGTTGATCTATTAAAGTGGTGCGCAGTAGGAAATGTGTGGATGTATGTTGAAGGACACAAGAGGTTAAATTTTTTGAGTGTTATGATTGATGAAAATCTGTCATATAGATTATACACATGTTAAAATATCTAAAGCTATTGCTATTTTATTCAAAGTGAAGGAATTGCTTAATCAAAAAGCATTGTATATTTTGTATAACTCACTGATTGTTCCATACCTGATATGCTGTATTGAAGTATGGGCAGTGTCTGTAAAACATATTCAAATCCAATCTTTTTACAAAAGAGAAGCTATTAGAATCGTTACTGGAAATGCTTACAGGGAACCCACAAACCCAATATTCAAACAGTTAAACTTATTGAAATATAATATCTTAAAAATCATGTACAGAGCACATACAAAAATTGTACCAAACAACATTCAAAAAAGATTTGTTAAAAGAGAAAGTAATTATAATTTCATTGGAAGTAAGATCTTAAATTAAAGATTGAATTGAGATTTAGAACAGCAACAATGGAAAGAAGCATTTCAGGTGTACGTTTAGGGAACAAAACAAAGTAAATATCTTTCTGTATTTAAAAAAGATAAAAAATCATGATGATGACAATATTTTTGTAGAGGTCGTTCCCTACCCGTTCCACGGATACCACGTCACAGGAGTCAGTTGTGCCGTTTAACAAAGTTTTTAATCACCATGTGATTTAATGATAATTCTCTCCAGTACAATCTTTGCAGATGTCTGTCCCTCCGGTTTCTCCCACCCCTCTCCTCCCTGGCCGCTCACTGTTAAAGACAACAGCTGATTAGATTAACACGTACCACCTGCGAAATCTAATCACCTGCCAGCTGCGTCTCGCCGTCCCGCACATGCCCCGCCCCTAGTCGATGGTGCTCCGCCCTCAACACCATTGACTGAGGCGGTGACCTTTTTGCTCCTGCAGTGCGCTAATCACAACCTCCTCCCACAATTTTATTTGGAGTAAATTATTGTGTTCATGTTTTTTTGTACGTATGAAATATGTGTGTTATGAATATAGAAATATTGCTGTAATAAGTGTTATTCATTCGTGATTTATTGTAATGTTATGTTGATTGTTTTTTTTTGTTCGAATGAATGAAATAAAAAAAAAAGGTGAATTGAAAAATTAGGGGGAACATTAACCCCCGCTAATATTTGGGTTAATATCCCTCAGCAAGTTTCATCCAACCCGACCAGATGTTTTCTTTTGTATCTGACCGCAAGCTTCTGGCGTAATTGTGTCTGCATGTTTGACTTCTCTTCTTGGCAAAACTGGAAGAGGTTATTTTAATTGGTTTTGTTTTCCATCTTTGATGTGATGAGACTGATGTGTAATAATTTTTGCTAACGGGCAACTAACATGGTGGCTGAATTTGGGTCATCAAGTAGTCTACAAATAGGAAACCATTAAATGTTTACATATCACGGGCATTTGCACACTTTGAAGAATGCTATGTCATGTCCAACATTTCATAGGCCCTATTTGGCTTAAATGTACTTATACTCCATGCATCATTTTGCATTGAACTTTTCCTCACGCTCACCCTTCCAGGAAAGGAATAAAGGATACGAAGGACCCAGTCAGCCACTGGCTGTATTAAATGTGTGAATGTTCTACTAACAAGCCACTTCAGATGTCTTCCATTAAGGAATAACTTGGCCATTAACATATTAAAGGCGATCACTGAGGCTTTTTACCTTAGAACAAAACTATTGCTGTAAAACTCAAAATCACTTTTCGGATTGGCCTCTATGAAACACTCAGAACAGACAAATACATAATTTCTAACATTTTCTGCATTACAATTCAAGGATAAACACATGATTCTGTACAAAAGCAAATTAACCCATACGATGCATAGATGCATTTGTGTCTAAAGTTGGGGTGTAAAGGTTCGCCATCATCACGGTATGTACCACAGTAGCTCAAGGTTCGGTTCATTTTGGGTACAGTAAAGATGCAAAACTAAAAGTCTTAGCTTTTGTTTTATGATTTTTAAAATAAAACACCAATCTGCTGGCAGGTACATTTCCAATAAAAAAGTATCAAATAACAAAATATAGACAAAGCCTACATACATTTGAAGGATAGGGGGCAACTTTGATACATTTTATACAAAAATACAACGAAAAGCAATCCATCCATCCATCCATTTTCTACCGCTTATTCCCTTCAGGGTCGCGGGGGGCGCTGGAGCCTATCTCAGCTACAATCGGGCGGAAGGCGGGGTACACCCTGGACAAGTCACCACCTCATCGCAGGGCCGAAAAGCAATCCAATTTAGGTAAAAAAAAAAAATACTGTATTAATGGTTTTTTGCTATACTGTAGGTGTCCAAGCAAAATTATTGTAATGTATGATAATACATATTGTATTTTTACAAGCTGCACTTTGGACACTCATCGTTTACAGACATTATTTTTTAGGAAAATACTGTCACGGCGTGGGCTCGAACCCGCTTTTCTCCAGTAGCTGGGTCTGCCAGCATCGTTGGCAGCGCGCCGAGACACGCCTCTGCTCGCGCTGGCCGCATCACGCCCACATGCCGGCAAGGCTGTGGGCGATCAGCAATCAACACACTTGGGACTGATGAGGGCGAGCTATATATGGACCAGTGGACCCAAGGATCCTCGCCGGAACTTAACCATCCGTTCCCGTACAGTAAGCCTTATACATGCTTGATGCAGTCCTGCTCTCGCTCTGTTTTCCCCTCCGTGTTTCATTGCTGTGTCGTTCCTGCAGCAGATCCCCGTTCCTGTTTTCGAGCTGTGCGTCTCGTCTCAAACCCGCGTTTCCTTTGCTTCCCTGACTGCCTGTTGGATCTCGACCACCCGCTTGGACACGGACCTTCTTCGCCCCGTTTATCCCCCGACTTGCTGCTTGCCTCACGGACATCCCCCTGATCTTCCACCTCTCACTCATCACTTCTGGTAAACACTCAGCAATTAATTCTTACACATAGTCTTACACCAGGAGTCGGCAACCTTTACCACTCAAAGAGCCATTTTGACAAGTTTCACAAATTAAAGAAAACAATGGGAGCCACAAAACTGTTTTGAAAATTTAAAAAGTAATAACACTGCATACAAAGCTTTTTTTGCTTTGTGCTATGTTTTAACCGGGGGCCTCAGACATAAAAATTGAATGTTAGCGCGGCCCGCGAGTTTTAAATGAATGGCGCTAGCGTCATACTTGCCACCACTCCCAATTTTTCCGGGAGACTCCTGAATTACAGGGCGTGATGGCAGTGCTTTTAACGACCTCTACAGCCTGCTCTGACAGCGTACCTGCTCGGCCATATGTTGAATGTAGCTTCTGCTTGCACACATAAGTGACAGCAAGGCATACTTGCTCAACAGCCACACAGCTTACACTGACAGTGGACGTATAAAACAACTTTAACACTGCTACGTTACAAATATGCGCCACACTGTGAACCCACACCAAAAAAGAATGACAAACACATTTCTGGAGAACATCCGCACTGTAACACAACATAAACACAACAAAACAAATACCCAGAACCCCTTGCAGCCCTAACTCTTCCGGTCTACATTATAAACCCCCGCCAGTGGCGTGCAGTCACTAGAGGCAGGGGAGGCGGGGCCTCACCTGCCATCATGGAAAGAAAAAAAAATGTAAAAAGAAAAAAAAAAATATTAAATTGTTATATGTATCCAGTGATTATACTAAAGTTATTTTCCATTTAACTTCACCAGTTTTAGATTATTTTTATTTTTATTTTCACATTTGCCGTTCAAATACTGAGAAGAGACGGTGCGGTGATCAGCAGCCAGTTGAGGCACGTCACTCAGTTGTGCCTCAACATGGATTGTGCACAATGACTCGGCTAACTGCTGAGCTGCTGTGCAGTGAGACTGTATTGCTATATGAATTATATCAGCTAACTAAACTATGGCATAGTTTAGTTAGCTGAGGTATATAATGTACAGTGTATTTTGTCAAAAACTGTATGTGTGTAACGTATTTCTTGTGCTGAGCATTCATAAATCTGCTGCAAAAGACGTACTGGTTGAGGCTCGCAGTAATCCGGCCTCCTGGTGGTAGAGGGCGGTAGTGATCCCAGAGATCATTCCTCGGCCGCAGAAGAAAAAAAAAAAAAAGTTTGCAAGCGATTGTTTATTAAAAACATGGAGGATTACATATGTAAAATAAAACAGTTTTCTAAACTGGACTTTCAATCGAAGCAGGAGGTAATAATTAAAGGTAGACCAACGCCGGAGCTAAAAGGTTTGCTTTTGACTTCGGGACAGAAGACCCGTTCTTTTCAAACGGCGTGGTACACACGCAAAGGCTGGCTGTGTGGATGTCCAGCAAGAAATGTAAGACCATAATAATGTTTTTTTAATTAAATGTGCTTTTTTGTGTGCTACAGTTGTGTAAAGAATGCTGGTATGAGCTTTTAAACATAACCCGTTAACTGCTGCCAATCACATGGTGAATAAGATACTATTTAGGGTTCATATGTTTGTAAATCTGACTGCTGATGCAGTGCCTCACCAGACATTAACCTCACCGCACGCCACTGACCCCCGCTACCACCAAACCCCGCCCACCTCAACCGAAGCACGGAGGGGGGGGTTTGGTGGTAGCGGGGGTGTGTAATGTAGACTGGAAGAGTTAGGGCTTCATGGGATTCTGGGTATTTGTTGTGTTGTATTTATGTAGTGTTGCGGTGCGGAGGTTCTCCAGAAATGTGTTTGTCATTCTTTTTTGGTGGGGGTTCACAGTGTGGCGCATGTTTGTAACATAACAGTGTTAAAGTTGTTTTATACGGCTACCGTCAGTGTAAGCTGTGTGGCTGTTGACCACGTATGCCTTGCTGTCTCCTACATGTGCAAGTAAAAGCTACATACAACATGTGGCTGGGCTAACAAGCTGTTTGTACATGCTATAGAGGTCAATAAAAGCATTGCCATTAGGGCACGCCCTTACTTTAGTTGATAGGGTGAAAATCTGAGAATATTTTCCCCGGGAGAATTCTAGGAGAGGCACTGAGATCCGTAAGTCTCCTGGGAAAATCGGGGGGATCGGCAAGTATGCTGGGAAAATCGGGAGGGTTGGCAAGTATGCAGCTGAGCCGCATCAGAGTGATCAAAGAGCCGCATGCGGTTCCGGAGCCGCGGGTTGCCGACCCCTGCACCATACACCCCTTTGGGTTTTGTCACACTCCATTCCTTTGTTGTTGAGTTAAAGATATTGTTAATTATTTATTATATTATATTGTTTATATATACATATAATAAATACATAGAGCAATATTTCCCCCTTGTGGTTCTGTGCCGTCACAACTCCCTCCTGTATACATAACAAATACAACAGTAAGAATTTGAAGACTGTTTTATTCGTAGTAAAGTAAAGTTTATTGTTGGTTGAAGTGTCATAACCTGTCACGGCAATTCATACCTTATTTTGGTTTTGTTATAAACTTCCTATGTTCTGTGTCTTTTCCTGTCCAGCGCTATTATTTTGGTTTCTATTTCCTGTCACTGCACCTCTGACATGAGTGGAGGCTCCTTCATCTGTCTCTGATTGGCATTCTAGACTCAACTGCTCCTGGTTGCCAATCATGCTGCTATATATGTCCACTTAACAGGACTGGATCTTTGGAAATTACTTTTTGGACTGCTAAGTGTGCTTGTATTTTGTCAGTGTACATGGGCTACTCTTTTACCGCTACATGCCTGGCACTTGAGTCTTTATTGTCTGCAGTGTGAAGACAAAAGAGAGAGAATGGACGTATTTTGGCTTTAAACCTATTGCTAAAGGTGGAGCTATAAACACTAAAGCGCTGCTCTGCAAGTAGTGTTGTAAAAATATAGCTAGCTAATAGCTAGCTAGCAGCTAACGCCTCTCCGTAGTGTTTTAGCTACTTCTAAATCACTAATCATTGCTTCTATAGCAACAAACTACGTTTCTTACAAATATCATCCTTGCAGGACAAGGAATTTGCTAAACATGCTTTACTACACACCGTAGGAGGATACAATAGCTCGCAGTAAACGCTAACAGCAAGCTAGTGCTCCTGAATGTAAACAAAAGGGTGGATCTCCACAGATATCGATTGAAACGACATCAACTACAAGCGCCGCATCTAGTCAATACAAAAAGATTACATCTAGATTTTTTATTATCAAAAAACTTGTTTTCCTTTTTTTATTATTTATTATGTTTATAAATCCAGGAGATCCCTGTACACACGAGGACTCTAAATATGATCAATGTATGACCCTGTAAGAACTTGGTTTCGGATCGATACCCAAATTTGTGATATCACCCAAAACGTATGCAGTATCCAAACAAAAGAAGAATAAGTGCCTCTTACATTTTAACAGAAGTGTATATGGAGCATGTTAAAACAGAAACTAACCAGATATTAACAGGCAAATGATAAAATAGAAATAACAATCCATCCATTTTCTACTGCTTGTCCCTCATATTTTTTTGACGAAATAATAAAATGTAATATGACACAATATCACAAATTGTAACATGTTTGCTTACTAACTACGAAAAATAAATTGTTGTATGTTCACTTTGTTCTTTGATTGCAAAAACAAATGTATGTTTAATGTATAACATAATTTTTTTTGTTAAAATAAAGCTAGTAATGCAATCTTTGTGGTCCCCACTATTTAGAAAAGTATCGAGATACATTTCGTTGTCAGTACCTGTAGCAACATATTCGTAACGAGATAATCCTATCTAAGTGGCAAGTGCCCTGTGAAATCCTGTTTTTTTCAAGAGGAATTATTTTTAGTAAGGAGGTAAAATTGTGTCTTTACTACAAAAGCTTTTTTTTTTTACACTGAATTTATTTAACTCAATTTTTTGGATCTGAATTTTGTGAACTGAATTTTTGTTTCAAAATTCTTGTTTTAAAATGTAGTTTACAATTCAGTGTATTAAAATTCAATGTATGAAAATACAGTGTTAAAAAAAAAAACTATTACTTTGTAAAGGTACAAATTTGGTTTATATAGAGATTGAACTATTTTGGTCCCAATATTGATCCCTGTGATACGCCACATTTAGCGCTGTAGACATGTGTTCGCCTAATTTCACATATTGCTTCCTGTTAGCTTCTTACTCAGTTCAAGACCAGCCCTCTGATGCCATGCCGTTCCAGTGTTTTTATTTTTCTGATGAAAATATCATGATTAAGTGTGTCAAATGCTTTAGTTAGATATATATTACTAGCATATCTCCTCTGTATAAAAAAAAATTATTGTAATATGCATTTGCTTGTGTTTGGAACATTCAAGGGCACAATTGCAGTCAGTTACAGCATATTCCATGGGCGCACCTTCAACACACTAAAAAAGTGGGTTCCAAGCTATTATTCGGATGCTATTTGCGATGTGATGCAATCAGAACATATTTACAGCCACGACAGGCACATGGAGAGGCTGCTACAGAGGAGAAGGTGGCACTTCACCGTGAAGAAACAAGTAAGTTTTTCAGTATTGGAATATGATTGCAGGGCAATCTTTTCCCATTATCTATGTTTTAGCCATCAATAAATACAATTTGAATGTAGAAGAAGTACTGTGGGGTTGCAATGCATGCAAAGATGACATTTGTGCCATTTTGTGTTTTACACTACAGCATCTATTCAGACAGTAAGCAGTAATAGCAAACTTGCTGCTGAGAAACAGACTGAACATGTGTGTTATTTGTAACAGACTCTAGTCTGTTACAAATTTTCAATTACAAAGTATACAACATATATGTTCTATGGTAATACATATAAATCAATATCAGACACATTTTTGTCGGAATCATTTTTAAATACTCTCTAGACATCCTGGCCTATTCATCTGAAATAGTTGTCTTACATTGGCTGCAATAAAATGAGTGTTTAAATGTATTTTATTACTAACAATATCACGCTGCAAGAGAAAATAATGGATATTAATCATGGATATTAGCTTGAATGCTCATTAACTCACTTTCAATGCAGTTATATGGACTTTTTAGCAATAGATAAGTATAGTTAGTATAACTCTATTACTGGAATAGGAAGTAAGAAGTTATACTGTACATATATATCTGTACATATATTATACTCATGTATAGCATGTATACTTTACTTATATACTTTGATATCTAATTACAGTATATCATTATAAATACTCATTATATTAACAGGGCATAGTGAAAACTCAACATAGAGTTAACATTGAAAATGTTGGTCTTGTAATTTAACTAAAATCATCATAATTTCAAAGTTTCATACATCAACATACTGTATATATTTCAAAGTTGTTTTGTGTGTGTGTGTGTTTAATTTTCTTTCAGGATAATGAAGCAGTAGCAGTAGACTCAATGTTACAATCCAACAACCTGAAGACACATCCTCAGCTTCAACAGATGCTTGTGAATCTATCAAAGCTCCCCCCATTGATCCCGCTGACTGAAAACACCATTTGACCAATACAGTAAGAACGGAATTAGTTAGCTGAGGATCGTATGAGGTAAACTCAGACTTCACATTCCCTAAAAGAGATGATGGAAGAAGTCTCCATCACCACTACTTCCACAGACATTTAGTGAATGGAGAGAAAATTAAAGGCCTACTGAAACCCACTACTACCGACCACGCAGTCTGATAGTTTATATATCAATGATGAAATATTAACATTGCAACACATGCCAATACGGCCTGGGTTAACTTATAAAGTGCAATTTTAAATTTCCCGGCAAACTTCCGGCTGAAAACGTTTCGATATGATGACGTTTGCGCGTGACGTCAATCGTTGAAACGGAAGTATTCGGAGCCCATTGAATCCAATACAAAAAGCTCTGTTTTCATCTCAAAATTCCACAGTATTCTGGACATCTGTGTTGGTGAATCTTTTGCAATTCGTTTAATGAACAATGGAGACTGCAAAGAAGAAAGTTGTAGGTGGGATCGGTGTATTAGCGTCAGACTACAGCAACACAACCAGGAGGACTTTGAGATGGATAGCAGACGCGCTAGCCGCCGACCTCACCTTGACTTCCTACGTCTACGGGCCGCCGACCGCATCGGTGATCGGGTGAAGTCCTTCGTCGTACCGTCGATCGCTGGAATGCAGGTGAGCACGGGTCGTGATGAGCAGATGAGAGCTGGCGTAGGTGCAGAGCTAATGTTTTTAGCATAGCTCTGTCGAGGTTCCGTAGCTAAGTTAGCTTCAATGGCGTCGTTAGCAACAGCATTGCTAAGCTTCGCCAAGCTGGAAAGCATTAACCGTGTAGTTACATGTCCAGAGTTTGGTAGTATTGTTGATCTTCTGTCTATCCTTCCAGTCAGGGGTTTATTTGTTTTGTTTCTATATGCAGTTAAGCCCAATGCTATCACGTTAGCTCAGTAGCTAAAGTGCTTCACCGATGTATTGTCGTGGAGATAAAAGTCACTGTGAATGTCCATTTCGCGTTCTCGACTCTCATTTTCAAGAGGTTATAGTATCCGAGGTGGTTTAAAATACAAATCCGTGATCCACAATAGAAAAAGGAGAAAGTGTGGAATCCAATGAACCCTTGTACCTAAGTTACGGTCAGAGCGAAAAAAGATACGTCCTGCACTGCACTGTAATCCTTCACTCTAATATTCCTCATCCACGAATCTTTCATCCTCGCTCAAATTAATGGGGTAATCGTCGCTTTCTCTGTCCGAATCTCTCTCGCTGCATTGTAAACCATGGGGAAATGTGAGCAGCCCTTCCTCCTCTGACGTCACGCTACGTCCGGCAAGGCAAGGCTTCTTTTTATCAGCGACCAAAAGTTGCAAACTTTATTGTCGTTGTTCTCTACTAAATCCTTTCAGCAAAAATATGGCAATATCGCGAAATGATCAAGTATTACACATAGAATGGATCTGCTATCCCCGTTTAAATAAATAAAAATCATTTCAGTAGGCCTTTAAGACAATGTGGCTTATGTATTCCTCCAATTTTCCACCCATGCAATTTGCTATTTGCACATTTGTAGGTGTTAAGATATTATTTAATTCTCAGGGAAATTATTTAAATGGATTATATTTTTTTCTCCAGTTTGCATTTTTTTACTTTACATGTCAAATAAATAATTAATAATTGTCTAATGCTGTATATAGACTTTTCTCTGGAGATGGGGGGTAAACTTTTCTGGAGGGGTGGGGAAGGAGAGTTTGCTTTCATCAGGGGCGTCAAATGGTCAAATGGTCCATCCGCCCTGCAGACCCATGGCAAAAGGTGAAGGTAACGTACAGATTCTTCACAAACATGTATCATATGTTTGGTGCAAGGGAGCACCCATATAACGCTGCGAAAAACCCTGAAAACACATAAGATCAAGATAGGCTGCCTGAGGAAACCCGTGGTGCAACGCACCTGATAAGACGGAGGAGGACCCAGGCCCGGACATTCCCCACAGTGCCTGGAACCTCCAAGCACCACCGGCGCAACCCCGGGGCAGACCGTCGGAGGGGGGACGCGTGGCGTGGAGCGCTACCTGGACACAAGTCGAGGGACTGATCACCCTCGGCTGGGTCGCCCGGGAGAGGGTGTTTGATTAAGACCCGAAACAGCCTATGACCCCGGGAGAATCACTGATGATGTGTCCAGGTTGCACCGTAAGGTGTATTATGAAACCGATCCAGTATGGCATCGCCATTGACTTCCAGGAAGAGGCTGGATGACAACCTCGAAAGAGTGGTGACAACTGGAGAGACAGTTGACAGCCTGGAAAGACGGCAACCGGGGCAGGGAGGGGTAGCATCCCAAGCTGCAGCTCCCGCAAGGGAGCACCCATATAACGCTGCGAAAAACCCTGAAAACACATAAGATCAAGATAGGCTGCCTGAGGAAACCCGTGGTGCAACGCACAGGGCCAGTACCTTGTACGGCCCTGATGAGACGGAGGAGGACCCAGGCCCGGACATTCCCCACAGTGCCTGGAACCTCCAAGCACCACCGGCGCAACCCCGGGGCAGACCGTCGGAGGGGGGACGCGTGGCGTGGAGCGCTACCTGGACACAAGTCGAGGGACTGATCACCCTCGGCTGGGTCGCCCGGGAGAGGGTGTTTGATTAAGACCCGAAACACCCTATGACCCCGGGAGAATCACTGATGATGTGTCCAGGTTGCACCGTAAGGTGTATTATGAAACCGATGTTACATTACTGATGAGGTAGAAAACAAGCAACGCAGTGTTCAGGAGCAACAACCCACGGTAGATTCAAACGCATTGTTGGCTTGTTGTAACGAGTAGTGAAAACATACAATAAACAAACAAATGAAAATGTGGCTTATGTGGCTGGGCTGTTTATTCTTTCTACATTGATACAACAAATAATATAGCTACAGCTATTTTCACAAAATATACTGGAACTTGATTGTTTTAACAAGCGCAAAAAAAATACAACAAAGAATATCCTGGGGAGGTCCTCAAGCTCACATCATTTAGAGGACTTTGCTGCTCTCGCACTTAGCCCTTCCCCCTTACCTAGTGCAGAATTTGAACCCCACTTGATTGACACGACCGTGCAAAACAAAGGGGAAAGGGATTATACAAAGGGGTGGGGGAGTACTCGGATTTAACCTAACTTTTAGCATGCCTGACTTGGAGTAGGAAATAATTTTGTGTTACAAACTTTTGTGTGATGCTTTTTCTTATTTGCGATTATCCCAAGCTGATTTATTTATGCATAGCAGCTGAACACTGTCAACGTGTCATGATTACGACGTTCAGCTCGATAAAAAAAAATTCAGATAGCCGTATCACTTGTCCAGAATATTAAAGGGGAACTGCATTTTTTTAGGAGTTTCGCCTATTGTTCATAATTGTTATGAGAAACAAGAACACACAGGTTTTTCTTTTTTTTTAGGATTCTAAAGATGTTAAAAATGCTCGCAAAATGCGGCTAATGAGAGTCTCAATTGTAGCCGTCAAAGCCCTCTAAAACAATATATATATATATACACGTTAGGTCAGGAAAAAACACAGAGGCTATATCATCCCTACAAACCTGTTTCGCAGGTTTCCCTGTTTTAATCAAATCCCCTGCTCGTCGAAACAGACTTGTAGGGAAGATATGGCCTCTGGGTGTTTTTTCCTGACCTAACGTATATTCCGCTGTACCCCGGTATTGAGCACTGTATAACGGATAAACCACACAAAACCTTAACTATATATATATATATATATATATATATATATATATATATATATATATATATATATATATATATATATATATATATATATATATAATTTAGTAACTTTTATAACAATATGTAATATGTACAGTATTTACCATACTAGTCTTTTCAAGCATTAGCATTTGCGCCTTTATTTTTGTTTCCATAGCAGCGCACTTCCGACTTTCAGCAAAAAATGTGTGTTCCTCCTTCCGGAAAAAAAACGTGTGTGTGTGTTCGAATTAAAGCTGGGCGATATATCGAATATACTCGATATATCGCAGGTTTGTCTCTGTGCGATATAGAAAATGACTATATCGTGATATCCGAGTATACGGGCATTACACTACAGGTTTTTCTCACTCTTTCTTATCTCTCCTTCTCACAGAGACATAAAACAAGCGCACCTTCTTACATACGTCACATACTGTCGCGCATGCAACGTCATGCGCCCTCCCGGAGCAGAGAGGTAGCGGCATCGGTAACGTTATCTGTCGCAGGTGATGCTAGCGGAGAGGTGCGAGTGGTAATACGAGAGAGAGAGAGAGAAGGTGCGAATCTGGTAACAAATGAAGGAAGAATGAATTCCCAAGAAAAACAGCACAGGGTCCATCGTCTGGCGGTGGTTTGGCTTTAAGTGGGAAGATGTTGAACAACTATGCGGCAAAAGCGTTGCTACAAAAAGTAGCAGCACTGCTAATTTGAAGCATCATTTGAAAAGTCACCCGCTAGAGAATGAAGAGTGCTTGAAACTCTGCATGTCAACATTTCCGTTCGGTGCCACACCCACAAAATGCCGAAGCAACTATTTCCAGATCAACGCCGTATGAAAAAAATAGTCAACAACAGAAGGAGATAACGCCCGCAGTAACCTACCACGTAGCGAAGGACATACACTATTTGAGTTCCTATTATGCAGCTCATTTTTATCTGACAGTTATTGAAATATCTTGTGTGACATCATGCACAAATGTGCACTTTATTTTTTTTAAACTATTGTAGTGCACTTTAATTTAGTGTTGTTTTGATATGTCATCTTAGTGACATCATGCACAAAAGTGCACTCATAGCTTGTTTTAAAATGTCTCTGACAATCTTGCACTTTCTGTTTTGGAAATGACATGAATGTTTGTGCCACTGCTTAATAACTGTTAAATAAATACACTTTTGGTAAATTGACTTAGTTGTGATTTCCCTCTCTGCATGAACGTTTAAAATTAGCATATATTAATGCAGTATGAACAAGAATGTTTTAATGTAGACACATAGAAGCATCATACTTGTGTGATTATATGCATCAAGTTTTAATTCAAGGCTAAGGCAAAATATTGAGATATATATCGTGTATCGTGACATGGCCTAAAAATATCGAGATATAGTTCGGATCATGGCAGACTTAGTAACAGACAATGAAGACAACTCTTTTGGGACAAATGAAGATTCACAACCTTGTCTTTTTGAAGCTTAATATACGGAGGATGAACTACTAGTTATAGAAGTGACCAGAGAAGAGAGTGTGAAACGCTGGAGTAGACGGAAGCTGAGAGAGTGAGGTCGGCGTGACTTGACGCTGTAAATGTGGAACTTGAAGCCAAACTACAAAATATGTTGACCGAAAGGTGTAGTTTTTTTGCAAATTAGAATGCAAAAAAACAAAATGGCATATGGCAAAATTCCAAAAAAAGTGCACTTCCCTTTTAACAGTCCAGCTGGACCAACCAAATTAGGAACATGTACCAAAATATACCGGTACATGGTTTTCATCCCTAGTAATGAGTGCAGCTCGCTAGAATACAGCATTGTATGGTAACTTTATAATCGTATAATTTAAAAGAAAAAACTATTCATTTGTCTATACATATATTGTTTATTATAATACAGATTGATGTATTGCTTGGGATTGTTGAAAAATACATGAGAAGAGGACCTAAAAAATGTTGGCATATTAAAGAGCCCTTTTCTTATTTGACTGATGCATGTTGTTTTTTGTTTTTTTATTATCTTTTTTATTTTATTTTATATATGATTCTAGTGGGTTACTTGTTTGTTGGAGATTAAAAATAACATTTGATATCTGTTTAATTGTATTTCTGAACTGTATATGTCAAAATACCAATAAACAAAATGTTTTAAAAAAGGGCCCCTTTACTTTAATACTGTCAACATTGGCCCTTAATTCATAGTTCTGGACCTAAAAATTATGTCTAAACTTAAAATGTCCCCCAAAATACAGTCAACACAGAAGTGATTCTGTGATTTTGTTATTCTTATAGCCAGACCTTTAAGAATGGCTATAAGAATACCAAAATCACATAATTTTTTGAAGAGCTAATGAACCTCATTGGATTACAGAAAGGATTTTAGGCTTGTTTTCTAACGAGTTTCAGCACATTTTAGAATGCCAGATTTTAGCTCCAAAATGTGCTGACGACACCTACAACAGAATAGAATAGAACGCTTTGTTGTCATCAAACATGAGAGCATAGCGAAAATACAGGTGTCTACTCTGAAATAAAATATAAACAATAACATGTTGAAAATCCCAAAATCCTATTACGAACAACTATGAAAAACAGAGTAAACTATTGGGACAGATTCAATATTCTAATGGTCCACGGTAAAAAAAACTGTTTTCAACTCTGTTTGTCCTGCTCTTGTTTGACCAAAATATCTCCCCTGACAGCATCAGGCTGAACAAGTGCTAACCAAGATTGAGAAATGTCCTTCCTGTCTACAGCAGAGCAGGCAGCAAACCACACAGTTATGCAGTACATCAGTAGTGGCTCAATGGTTGCCCCATAAAAAGACACCTGCAGTTTCTTCTCAAGTTGGCGTCTCTGCCCTGCCCTTTAGACCGGTGCGGAAGTGTTAATAGTTCATGTGAGGTCCTTTGAGATGTAAGTTCCCAGAAACCTCAAGGAGGCCACAGTCGCCACACATGCTCCATTTACTACAAGTATAGCATGTTCCCCTCTCGGTCCCCTAAAATAATGACCATCTCCTTGGTCTTTGTAGTGTTCAGCCTCAGGTTGTTATTGGTGCACCACCTTGCCAGCAATTGTGTTTCCTCTCATTAGGCTGTTTCATAACGCTGCCAATTAGCCTATTCCCAGATGCATGTATTTGGAGATGGGAGGAAGTCGGAGTACCCCAAAAGAACCCACACAGTCAAAGCTAAGTACTATAGTTTAATGTTTAGCATTTTGTTCCCTTACTGTACCCAAAATGAGACAAATTATGACATCAAAACCGAAGTATGTACGAAACCGCGAAGTTGGGACACCATTACGGACGGCGTGGCTTGGTTGGTAGAGCGGCCGTGCCAGCAACTTGAAGGTTCCTGTTCAATCCCCAGCTTCCGCCATCCTAGTCACTTCCGTGGTGTCCTTGAGCAAGACACTTCACCCTTGCTCCTGATGGGTTGTGGTTAGGGCCTTGCATGGCAGCTCCCGTTATCAGTGTGTGAATGTGTGTGTGAATGGGTGAATGTGGAAATAGTGTCAAAGCGCTTTGAGTACCTTGAAGGTAGAAAAGCGCTATACAAGTATAACCCATTTACCATTACGCCACATTGTCCATTGTTTTACTTTTGTAGTAGGCCATTGTTTCTGTATCTCAACATTTTCTTGACTCTGTGTTTGAAATAATTTCCCGTTTAAGACCAACAATCCCCCCGCTCGCCCTTAATTACTTGCTAATAATTAGAAAATTCTGATGAAAAGATCAACTGAGGCAATTCAGCTGACTGACAGCAGAAATGTGTACTCAGTTGTTATCAGCCTTGTGAAAGGCTTCTTGAAGCAGATAATTCACGACATCCACTAATTACGATGAGCTGCGACATGCTGCAGGAGTCTGAATCAGCTTCTTTTGGATTTAAAGGATACACAGCCAATAATCTCTTTCACACACAAGCACAATGAGCGGGAATATTTGAAACTGTGTTCCTATCAAAGTGTCTCAGTCTTTTGTCAGTCAGCAGCCGCAATCTTAGTCTGGATCAGATAAAAAGGCCAGCCGGCGTATTAAAAAGAGCATTTACTGACGTCTCTTTGAGTCCCCACTTCCATCTTGTTACAAGGAAATATGATATTAGCTGTATTCCAGTATTTAAAACAAAATAACACAAGGCATCACATGTACAACACGGGTGTCAAAACCTTTTTTAATGAGGGCCGCACATTTAAAATATTAGTCAATTTTTTGTTGGCGCGGCGGATTGATGCAAGACAAGGATTGGACTACTTTCCCAGGTCAATGTGTATTACAGGACCAGAGTGTATCATGTGCTTTAGTGTTGGAATTGTAAAAAATAAGCGATGATGTCAAAGCACAAAGATAAAATACAAGCGTTTATTATGCACAATACGAGACGGAAACTTTAACTAATGCAATAATTTTTCTAAACTTTAAAAGGGTCATATTATAATTGTTTTTTCTACATTTAAATCACTTCCTTGTGGTCTACATGTGAGCCTCACCATGGATTGCGGCGTTGCGCAATGACTCGGCTAACTGCTGGCCTGCTGTGCAGTGAGACCGTATTGCTATATGAATTCTATTATACATTTCCATAGTTTAGTTAGCTGAGGTTTATAATGTACAGTGTATTTTGTCAACAACTGTATGTGTGTAATGTATTTCTTGTGCTGAGCAATCATAAAACGGCTGCGAAGACGCACTGGCTGAGGCTCGCAGTAATCCCGCCTCCTGGTGGATAATGCACTCCCGCCGTAGAATGCACCCCCTGACGGGAGTGTTATATCAACTAAAGCCCACACTTAAAGTGTCCACGTTCAAGATTGAATCTATTTTAAAAAGTTATTTAATAAGAAGCCAAAAAGTGCAAAAGCAATAATGTTCGTGTTGGAGGAGTTGGGAATGACTGAAATATGAAATCCATGCTGCAGTCTGCAGGTGTACCTAATGTTGTGGCCCAGCAGCGTCGCATGGACTTCATTTATAAGTAAAGGTAAGACCATAATAACGTTTTTTTTATTAAATGTGCTTTTTTGTGTGCTACAGTTTGTATGTGTAAAGTTAAAGTACCAATGATTGTCACACACACACTAGGTGTAATGAAATTTGTCCTCTACATTTGACCCATCCCCTTGCTCACCCCCTGGGAGGTGAGGGGAGCAGTGGGCAGCAGCGGCGCCGCGCCCGGAAATCATTTTTGGTGATTGAATCCCCAATTCCAACCCTTGATGCTGAGTGCCAAGCAGGGAAGAATGCTGGTATGAGCTTTTAAACATAACTCGTTAACTGCTGCCAATCAAATGGTGAATAAGATACTCTTTAGGGTTCATATGTTTGTAAATCTGACTGTGATGAAGTCAGTGCCTCATCAGCCATGAACCTCACCGCACGTCACTGATATATATATATTAACACATTGCTACTTTTGCCGTAACTTTTTTTTAAATGCTGTGGCAAAATCAGGCATTTTAAGCTGCAACAATCAAAAAACAAAAAGGCTGTAAAATCTTGGCCTGATTATCAATTTCATCTATTTATGCAATAAAAAAGTAGTACAAGGATTGCCACCTATAGACAGATCACGATCAATCACACAACAGAAGAAGAACCAAGTGAGCATGGAACCAACATAAATTCTGTCAACCAGCAGGAAACAGCAACCAAACTTTCAGCAACAGGAATCCAACAGTATGAGATAACTGCAAAGATTTCAACCTTGCGTTACCAGAAAAACACACAAACACACTTCAGTCTGCCACAGCCGGTGGTCCAGCTTTAAAGATACAATAGTATTCACTTCTCGACTCTCAGCACCTCTTTTTCCTAATGGAATTCCCACAGGCCAATCTGCATAAATCTACATTAATCGTCGATTTCCCCCTTTCACAGAAAACAAATGTGTTTTGAAAATAATTCTTATCAGTCTGCTTTTAGAGTAAACAGCGAGCAGACATGCACACACACTATCTAACAACACAGACAGCTTCAGTCTACAGCAAATGTATGACAACATTGTAGCGTCACATCACCAGCTCGAGACCAGGAATAATGTGGGTTTCAGTCTATGAATGCTTGTTTTGCACTTTTGCATCACCGCACAAAGATTCCGGATTTGAATCTTGGCTTGATTATTTCTGTATGCTGTTCTCTCTGTGCTTACATGTGCTTCCTCTAAGTACGGCCTCGAGAGATGCAAACTAAAGTAACGAGAGAATTGTTTGCATAGTTTGAGAAATGTGAAAATTTATTTTAATTCAATGGGAATTTTTGGGTCTTAAATTGTGGAATTCAGCAAAAATTGAATAATAGATAGCCTCAATGTTTTGAATGAGCTGAATGTTTTTTTTTAAGTAAGTGACAGTTGCGATAGCCAATCAGATCACAAGTTGTTGTCTGTAAGGCCTTGTAGTTGGCCTAAGGCAGATATATATTGTGATGTTATGAGCTAGGTAGAATAAGAACTCCATTACCCAGCATGCCACAGTAGTGAAGAGCATCAAGGTTCAAGGTTCAACTTTATTGTCCCCGTGGGGAAATTTGTCTTGGGCACAGTGCATCATTGCTTTCTTAACATACACAAAAACAACAGAACAAAAACACAAGCACAGACACAACCACAACCAGACAACTAACATTTAAACATCAGAACATGGAGCTTGATAGACATAGGTGGCACTTTGATGTAGGCATAAAATCTACAGTATGGAGATAAAGATAAAGTACCAGTGTGCATTGCACTAGAGCTCATGGATAGAGTGCTGTGTGCTAAAGTGCTTAGTTCTAAAGTCCTATGTGCTAAAGTGCTATGTGCTAAAAAAAAAAAAAAAGTGCTAACCTATGTATTAACATTCTATTGCACATTATTGGTCAGCTTAATGGAGGCTGGGACAAATGATAATTTAAGGCGGTTAGATTTGCATAGTGCAGGGGTCGGCAACCCGCGGCTCCGGAGCCGCATGCGGCTCTTTGACCACTCTGATGCGGCTCAGCTGCATACTTGCTGACCCTTCCGATTTTCCCAGGGGACTTACGGATCTCAGTGCCTCTCTTAGAATTCTCCCGGGGCAAATATTCTCCAATTTTCACCCTAACAACTAAATTACGGGCGTGCCGTGTTGGCACTGCTTTTATTATCCTCTATAACCTTAACTAACTGCATGTCAGCCCGGCCACAAGTTGTATGTAGCTTTAATTTGCAAGGCATACTAGGTCAACAGCCACACAGCTTACACTGACGGTGGTCGTATAAAACAACTTTAACACTGTTACGTTACAAATATGCGCCATACTGTGAACCCACACCAAAAAAGAATGACAAACACATTTCTGGAGAACATCCGCACCGTAACACAACATAAACACAACAGAACGAATACCCAGAATTCCATGCAGCACTAACTTTCCCGGTCTACACTATACACCCCCGCTACCACCAAACCCCCCCACACATCAACCCCCCTCCCCACCCTATCCGTGCGTCGGTTGAGGTGGGCGGGGTTTGGTGGTAGCGGGGGTGTATAGTGTAGACCGGGAGAGTTAGGGCTGCATGGGATTCTGGGTATTCGTGCTGTTGTGTTTATGTTGTGTTACGGTGCGGATGTTCTCCAGAAATGTGTTTGTCATTCTTTTTTGGTGTGGGTTCACAGTGTGGCGCATATTTGTAACGTAACAGTGTTAAAGTTGTTTTATACGGACACCGTCAGTGTAATCTGTGTGGCTGTTGAACAAGTATGCCTTGCTGTCACTTATGTGTGCAAGCAAGATTTGCATCCAACATGTGGCTGAGCAGGTATGCTGTTCGAAAAGGCTGTAGAGCAGGGGTGGGCAATTAATTTTTACCGGGGGCCGCATGAGCAACCCGAGCACTGCTGGAGGGCCACATCGACAATATTTCAATTAAATTTTGCTCAATATTAATTTTGATACATACCGTAAGATAAATAATAATAATAATAATAATTAATAATAATAGTAATACTTCAACATAGTGTGTGTAACAGCATTCCATGACTAATATAAATAAATTAACATTAATAATAAATGACAGTAAAATAAGCACATGTATGACTGAGGAGTCATAGTGTAACTTTGTGTGGTGATTGAGTTGTCCGACTTTTTGTGTGGCCATAAACGCACCAGTGCTTTAGTGGTATGCCTGTTGGTGACAGATGACAAGTTGGTTTTGGCCTGGTTTGTACGGCAGAAAATTACTAGTTTTTCGAGATAGAATTGTTTTACTCATGTTTTTGGTGTGGTTATGTCCGAATATAAACAGTTTTGCTCAATAAAGTGATTGATATAATTCCTGTCCTCGAAACATCTCGATAGACGTTACAATAATTGAACGGTGTTCAATTGAACGGTGTTCAATTGAACGGTGTTGACGAACACCGTTAGGGCCGCTTGTTGTCACTGTCACTCAAAGTTGCATTGCAAAATTACATAGAATAAATATGTTTGTTTTGTTTAGAATTCAGATGGGATTTGATTTGGTGCGTGGCATATATTTGCTGCGCGCAGCGGACGCTTGAGCAGTGCGCAATTGCGCAGGCACGCACCTTAGAGGGAACGTTGCTTGGCAGTCCTTGTCTTGTTGAAAACACGCCATTCCTCATCAACTTTTCTCTTTTTAGCGTCTCGGGTGTAAACCGTGCATCACTTGTCGCTGCATGTGCACCTTCACTCGCAGGTTACACACGGACACACGCCCATAAATAATACTTTTCAAAATAAAAGCAGCACAGTTGTATTGCGCGCACGACATAGATGTTTTTTCAACTTTATTTTGTAATTTGTGATTGCAGCTGTTCACATTCACTCACAATCACGCACACGCATACGTCCACACGGATGTAATACAAATAACGATTTTCAAAACAAAAGCAGCACCGTTGTATTGCACACTCGACATAGATACTTTTTTAAATTTATTTTGTAATTTATAATTGGCCTCACGCGGGCCGGACAGGGACGCACAAAGGGCCGGATGCGGCCCGCGGGCCGCAGAATGCCCAGGTCTGCTGTAGAGGGCGCTTAAGGCAGTGCCATCACGCCCTAAATTTCGGGTGTCTCCCGGAAATATTGGGAAGGTTGTCAAATATGACGCTGTCAAGCGCCATTCATTTAAAACTCGCGGGCCGCACTTACATTTAATTGTCAGATTAAGGTGCGGGCCGGGGTGCGTGTCTGAGACCCTGGTTTAAACATAGCACAAAGCAAAAAAAAGCTTTGTATGCAGTGTTATTTCATTTTAAATTTCAAAATAGTTTTGTGGCTCCCATTGTTTTCTTTAATTTGGGAAACTCGTCAAAATGGCTCTTTGAGTGATAAAGGTTGCCGACCCCTGGCATAGTGGGACCCGGATTCTTCTCCCTGATGGCAGGGTTCCATATTCAGGGAAGAGTGGGTGTTGTGAGTTGGAAATAATTTTCTTAGCTTTTTTCCTAACTGCCTGCTCATAGATGCTCTGTATAGGCTCATATTATTTCCTCCCTACGATTTTCATTGCCGTTTTATGCATGCCGGCCAGTTTGCTTTTTAGCTTAACGGTTAGGTTGCCAAACCATGAGGTGATCCCGTATCTAATGATGCTCTCTACAATGGCTCGGTAGAAAATCATCATGATGTGGCTGCTTACGCCGTACAATCTTAATCTTCGCAAAAAAATATAGCCTCTGTTGCAGTCTATAGCACAGTTTGTCAATATGTGTCTTCCAGCAGAGAAGATTATCAATATGAACCCCTTAATATTTATATGAGGATACCTGGGTGATTTCCTGATTTTTGATGACCACTGGCTCATGGTCAGTCACTTTCCTCGGATTCAAAACCATTTCCTGTGTCTTGGTCACATTTAGAATAAGATAGTTGGTATCACACCACCTAATAAATAGGTCTATCTCGTCTTGGTACACAAAGGGGTCCGTATCCTTGTGTAGAAGGCTTAGGAGCACGGTATCGTCCGCAAATTTCACCATATAATTGTTAGGGTGCACAGTCCTACAATCATTGGTGTACATTGTAAACAGTGTTGGTGATACAACGCAACCCTGTGGGACGCCTGTGTTGCAGTGTTTGGTGTCTGACAGTGTTCTGTTGACCTTAACTTGCTGTGTTCTGTTTGTTAAAAAAAAAAGTGGAACCATTTGATCAAGGTGGAGTTTACACCCATGTCTTTGAGCTTCTCCAAGAGTATGTGAATTTGCACTGTATTAAAAGCTGAGCTGAAATCAACAAATACAATTCTAGCATAAGCTTTTGTGTTCTCAAGGTGCTTGGAGATAAAGTGCAAGGTGCAAAGGATTGCATCATCAGTACTGCATTCCTGCTTGTACGCAAACTGGTACACATCTAAATTTGGCTTGACATCCTTCATGAGCAGTGACACAACACATTTTTCAAAACATTTCATAACAATCGAAGTGAGAGCTACGGGACGAAAGTCGTTGTTTACTGTGACACCGGGTTTTTTAGGCACTGGAGTTATAATTGACTTCTTCCACAGAGCTGGAACGGTGTGAGTGTTAAGTGACTGTTGGAATATTGGACACCATGCTGTAGTTAGTTCCTCTGCACAGCTTTTGAGCAAAAAAGCTGGGAGGCCGTCAGGGCCTGCGGCCTTGCCCGTACGTACTCTACTAAAGAGACGGCGGATGCTGGTCGGGTCGACTTCTAGGCAGCAGGTGTCATCAGTGTCTGGCAGGGACTGCAAAACACTGTCACACTCCTGAGAGAAGTTTTGACGGTCGAATCTCAAATAAAAGTCATTTAGCTAATTTGATTTTTGCTGCTCATCCAGGGTGATGATTTGTTTCTTTGCAGGGTTCATATTAGTGACTGATTTCATTGTGTCCCAAAGTTTTTTTGTATGTGACATTTGGAAATTATGTTCCATTGTTTGCCTATGTTGTTCTCTTGCATTAGTGAGAAGTTGTTTGAGTTCTTTTTGGACAACTGACAGTCCTGCTCTGTCTTTACTTCTAAAGGCCTGCTTTTTCCTATTTATGCAGTCTTTTATTTCTTTTGTTACATAGGGTTTGTTATTGGGATAGACTACAATGTTTTTCTTGGGTACCACATTGCCAACACAAAACTCAATGTAGTCCGTTATAGTTACTGTAGCCTCATCTAGTCCTAGTACACGGAACAGGGACCAGTCTGTGCACATGAAACACCCATTTATTGTCTCAATAGCATCGTCTGACCACACATTAATTGTCTTATGCTCAGGTTTAATTGATTTAAAAAACAGATTTATATGTGGGTATTAGATGTATGGTGTTGTGATCCGAGTTGGAAAGGGGGGGCTTTGGTTTTGCTGAGTATCCCCCCTTTATATTGCCATAGCATTTATCTAGAATCTTGTCATTTCTTGTATCACATTTTACAAATTGTTCAAAGCCCGCATGCGCAGTAGCCGCGTTAAGCCATGCCGGCAGCTGGGTGTTTTTGATGAGCACCTTGTGGAGTACACTTTAAGAATTTAGCTAAGACGCCTCGTCTGCATCTTTTATGGTTCTACAAGACAACACATATATTTTCAAGGCAATTTTCAAGAAAGATATTTAAAGACAAACTACATCTTGTGAGACGATGTGGGCCAACCCCGGAAGCTCGAATGGGTTCTACAGATTGTGAGTTCAGATATTTTATTGCTTTATTTTTTTCACGTTTAATATGTTTTTTGCAATTTTAATTTTGACAGTATCACATAACATATATTTTAATTGCTGATGCGGGTTTATTGATTTTTAACTGCGCCAGAAAATAACCCGTTATGTACACTGTTGGTGGTGATTCAATGCCCAGTAGTGCGTAAATGTGTTTCTGTATAGTATTTCTCCAGCAATGGTCATGTGGTGACATAATGTATGGTATTTTGAGAGGTAATCATTGAAGTCGGACATCACTGAAGGCCTAGGTGGGAAATGCACCTAGGCAGCATAGCTCAAAAGTATTTTGGGGGTGATGGGGCCAGTCGGGATTCATGATTATTTCTAAAGGATTCTTTACTGTTAGGAGATAAGGCCTAGCAAAGGTCTGCGCTTTCTGAATGCTTTCCTAGTTATTCATGGTTCCCCCGTGTTCACCTAAACTCATTTTTTCTGTGCCACTACTTCCTTGTTCAATTGTTTGCTTGCTACCAGCTTACATACAATGGCTTGTTTCTACAATCACTGGAAAAAGATATGGAAGTACGCAAGGAAAAATTAGCAAACCAAACTTTGATTACTGAAAGGGCGAAAAACGACTGAAGATACACAAAAATACAACCACTAGCAAAAAGTATCTAATCGCCAGTTTTTGAGGACGTTCATTTAACCTCGTAGGAAAAAAAAGCAGATAACAGACATGACACAAAACTATACCGTAGTTATTTATAATGGCAACTTTCTGGCTTTAAGAAACACTGAAATAAATCAACAAAAAAATGGGAGTAGCCAACAACAGTTTCTTTTAGATCCATCAGAAGGAAAAGATTGTTAAATCACACACTTCTGAGGTGAAAATATTGAATCATGAAAAACAAACACTACAACACACTATTAGTAGTATTAGTACTTTGTTGCACCACCTCTGTCTTTTATGATAACTTGCAGTCTCTGAGGCACAGACTTAACGAGTGACAAACAGTACTCTTCATCAATCTTGCTCTATTTTTCCCTGACTACTGTTGTCAGACCAGCTTTGCAGGTTGGAGTCATGTCATGGACCATGTTCTTCAATTTCCACCACAGATTTTAAATTGTTTTGAGATTTGGACTATTTGCAGGCCATGGCATTGATGTTATGTATATTTCTTCAAAGAAAGTCTTCAGTTTTTGATTTATGGCAAAATGCATTATCATCTTGAAAAACGTTGTTATGATCCCCAAACATCTTTTCGATTGAAGGAATCAGAAAAGTGTACAAAAATGTAAATATAAACTTGTGCATTTATTGAAGATTTAATGACAACCATTTCCCTAGTAGCATTACCTGACATGCAACCCTACATCATCAATGACTGTGGAAATGTGCATGTTTTCTTCAGGCAGTCATCTTCATTAATCTTATTGAAAAAGCACCAAACAAAAGTTACAGCATCATCATCTTGCCCAATGCAGATTTGTGATTCATCACTGAATATGACTTTCGTCCAGGCTTCTACATTCTATGATTGTGTTTCCTAAGCCCATAGAAACTTAGCTTTTTTCTGTTTAGCTGTTAATGACAGCTTTCGTTTAGCTTTGTTGTATTCCTTTAGGTGGTTTCTTACAGTTTGGTCACAGACTGTGACTTTAGTTTACAACCATTTATTTTGCTTTGCATTTTCTGTTTCAAGACATATTGCTTTAAGTTTTCTGTCTAGGTGTTTTATTGTTTTCCTTGGTCTACCAGTATGCTTGCCTTTTACAACATTCCCATGTTGTTTGTGCTTGGTCCAGATTTTAGACACAGCTGTCGGTGAACAATCAACATCTCTTGTAACATTGCATGATGCTTTACCTTCTCGAAGAAGTTCAATAATCTTCTCCTTTGTTTCAATTGACAGCTCTCCAAGTTGTGAACACTTGTTTTTTAACTTTCACAACCTTACGATGGTTAGAGTGTCCGCCCTGAGATCGATAGGTTGTGAGTTCAAACCCCGGCCGAGTCATACCAAAGACTATAAAAATGGGACCCATTACCTCCCTGCTTGGCACTCAGCATCAAGGGTTGGAATTGGGGGTTAAATCACCAAAAATGATTCCCGGGCGCGGCACCGCTGCTGCCCACTTCTCCCCTCACCTCCCAGGGGGTGAACAAGGGGATGGGTCAAATGCAGAGGACAAATTTCACCACACCTAGTGTGTGTGTGACAATCATTGGTACTTTAACTTTAACTGAACTTTAACTTTAATATCAGGGCGGACACTCTAACCACTGGCTGATGATTAGATAATTGTTGCTGTTGTTTGTAGTTTTATGTATCTTCAGTATTTTTTTCCCTTTCAGTAATTGAGGTTTGGTTTGTTACTTTTTTCCCTACGTCCTTCTGCACTCCCTTGTTGCATCATTACTAATAAGTGTTGTTTTAGTATCGTGTTTTTTGGACACTGATTTATTTATGATTGTTTTAGTTTCTAGTTTGTGTCGAGGTGTGTATGTGCTCTGTATCTTTTTTGTTTGCACTTTGTTTTCAGCATGCGATAGACTTTAATAATTTTCGTTATCTTTCTATTAATAAAAATTATGCATTATAAAATATAAACTTTCTAATAAAATGTGTTTCATAGCTTTCGTCCAGGCTTCTACATTCTATGATTGCATTTCTTAAGCCCATAGACACTTAGTTTTTTTCTGTTTAGCTGTTAATGACAGCTTTCGTTTAACTTTGCTGTATTTAAATCCCATTTCTTTTAGGTGGTTTCTTACAGTTTGGTCACCTGTTAAGGTGCAAACCCTAGAAGTACCGTCACAGGGGTACAGTTTTTCCACTCTGTCAGTGATATATAAATCATTTTTGTATACCTGTCTCACTTTTATGTCTTTAAGCCGTCATCCCGTCCTGCATTTCTCGGGTGTTTTCAGCAGCCCGCGCCAAGCCATCGGCCATCAGAGCCTCCTCCAAACTCCTCCGTGCTTGATGGACCTTGAGCTCCTGCTCTCTAAAAACACAACCATAATGTCTTATGAATCGGAATCAACTTTTAGCACGAAAAACATTCTGTAGGTTCAAAACAGGAACTCTTATCTGTAACATTTTGGCTTCAGTGAGACACTGAAACAATGTCTAGCAACCTGACGTTTGACTTTAGATTTGTTGACATAAAAAACAACACTATTTTTAATGGTAAAAATAGTATTGCCTATTAGAAGAAATCTTAACGCAGTGGTTCTCAAACTTTTTTTGTCATCCCCCACTTTGGACAAGGGGGAGTTTTCAAGCCCCACCTGCCCCCATCGCCCCAACAGAACGCTAATGCCAAGCTTAACATTTTCAAATGTATTGAACATCAAGTAACATCAAGTTGTATACATTCAAACTCAATAACATAAAATAACATCAAGTTCAATAATCAATAAAATAACTGTGCAGCTGTGGTATAACTTGCATCAAGTTCAATAATAAATAAAATAACTTGCATCAAGTTTAATAATAAATAAAACAAGTGTTATAACTTGCATCAAGTTCAATAATAAATCAACAAAAGTGTTATGACTTGCATCAAGTTCAATAATAAATCAAATAACTTGCATCAAGTTCAATACAAAATCAAATAAAAGTGCCACTTTGCAATCTTTGCAAAAAAAAAAAGGAGGAGCTATGCATTTGGCAAGACAGGGCAAGTGAACATGAGTTTTACAGTACTCCAGCATTAGTGGCTGCAATGAGCCTGTTTTGCACTGCACAGCATTTCAAATCGGGGTTGCAGGCTTGACACTGCCACTCTTAAATCATGCTCAATGTTCAGCTGAGACCTGTACTTCGTTTTGAGTGAAGCAACAGCTGAAAAGCCTATCTCACACAGATAAAATGTGGCAAAGGGGAGAAGAATGGACACAGCTCTCTGCCCGGTGAGTGGATGATTAGCGCGGATGGGTAGCAACCCATCTGCGCGAAAGTTTGTTCCGCTTAGCCCCGCCCCCATTAGTTACTGTTGCTATGTCTGTCAAACTTTCGCTCCTACCTAGAAATTTAAAGCCTACAGGAAAAATAAGTAATTCACATTTATTTATATAGCAGAATTCACAGACAGAATCACAAAGTTATTTACAGTGTGTAAAGAAAAAATCTAAGACTATAATTTTTAAAAAAATAATTTAAAGTGAAATTTCCTCCCGTTCCTCGCGCCCCACCTGTCATGTCTCTATTCCCCACCAGAGGGGCGCGCCCCACACTTTGAGAAACGCTGTCTTAACGGTTAAGCACTCCAGAGACCCAAATATGTGAGTACAAGTGTTTAAAAGTCAGTTCAGAATGTGATTTGTCTTTCAGCAACCCTCCTTTTGTCGGGGTAGGGGCCAGCATCTGGATGAAATGGAACAGCATGTGTCATTACACCACCAGGTCTTAATGAAGTCTGTAATTTGGCAACTTTATACTTTTTTTATGAAACACAGGCCAGGAAAAAACTACAAATTTAGCACAAGTCAGAGGAGGAATGACAAACTCGAACAGGACATTTTGTCTGCAACTTACATCTTCAAATGTACAGTAAAGCTCTGTGTAATATTTGTTGATTTTCCCTGTGATTAGTACGATAACCAGGTATAATTGTTAGAAGATTTTATTTTAACAATTAACCTTTCTTTTTTTACAA
The DNA here is from genome assembly GCF_033978785.1 of Entelurus aequoreus. Classification (NCBI taxonomy): domain Eukaryota; kingdom Metazoa; phylum Chordata; class Actinopteri; order Syngnathiformes; family Syngnathidae; genus Entelurus; species Entelurus aequoreus. Next base: position 28,341,387 of record NC_084751.1, on the reverse strand, counting down.
TATCTTTATTACATTTTCCACATGTATTAAATACAAGTTGGTAGTGGTGTCCCGATCCAATATTGATATAGAAAAAAACAAGAATTGGAGTACATTGGCTTGCATCTAAAATCTTGGATTTAAGCACAAGCAGTCCTGCAAGATGTCGACTTGTGCAAAGCCGGACAGCCAGTTAAAATCTAAATGTCCTTCAATAAGCACACACGGTTGGCTTTTTCGTGTATGTTTGTTAAGTCATTACCCAAAGTACACATGGTATGCTTTAGGCTACTAGGAGCTAGCAGTTACAAAACAGCTTAGCACACAAGCTTTAAGTGTAATAAGTGGCATTCATTGAACTATATGTTCAGTCTAAAAGAGAACATTGGTCAATATAAACAAGTATCAAATAATTATAGTTGGATATTACTTACAGATACAAGGTAAAAGCGTATTATAAAGTATCCAGTAACAAATGTGTCCACATCAGTCAACTATCACTTCGCTTCAATTTAAAGACAGCATACAGTATGTCCATTCCAGACAGTAAATAAAGTTAGGGGTTTTCATACCTGCCATTCATTAATCTGTTTTAGAATTACTCAAACAGAAAACATTGATAATGGTCATTTTACTAGATAAAACCTTTTCTAACCTCCACACTACAAAATAATAAAAGTATGTATGATTCGTGCTGATTTTGTATCAGATCGATATCGGCCATTACGTAAGACTCCAATTGTATCGGGGCACCCCTACAGGTAGAAAAGGATTACAAGAAATTTGAAAAGAAAACACAAAAACAAACGCAGAGACCTTACCCAACCCTCTCCAAACATTTCCGCACACCAACAACAAGCCCAACACAACAACAAAAACAAACACAACACAGAATGTAAGCCAAATTGTACACTAGGGGCCTGATCTACTAAAATCCAAATACCATGCGCTAAACAGCGTATGCAAACTAGAAAATTGCATCTACTATTAATGGGCGTGTAATTTACAAAGACGATGTGTACAATTGAAGAGTGGTGCAGACCACCTTATTTAAATTAGGTTTTTGCGTGTACTGTACGGGGCTTTCACCACGGAGACACTCGATCCTTTACTGCACATTCATGTTATCGGGCTCCTACTTGTGGTGTTTTGCTATGTTTTTAAATGAGCAGCAGACATGTACAACTTTTTATGGGTATTTTAAACAGTTCTGCAGTGCATCTACAATGGAAACCAATTTTTATTTTTTTTTGCGTGCTAAGAGGCTGGCACTAACTGCGAGTGTGCACTGCAGACGCAAGAAAATGCATAATGCAAGATTGAGTTTTTTACACAGGAGATATGCTAATATATCTTCTATATGAAAAAGCAAATGTCATTAAAAAAACGCCAACATACACCAAAATGCATTAATTACATTTGTTTTAATTAGCCCCTTAAGTCATCTAGCAGCGATAAAATTATAAAATAATATTGCTGGATAGACAATATGTCTAATATTTTTTATTTTTGACAGTCAATATATGTTGACAAGCATACGTAGGATGGAGCTGCAGCGCATTCGCTTTCTTTCTCGCAGCTGTGTAATTGTGTAACTTTTCACATGTGCTACATAAAGACGCAAAATAGCCCTTGCAGTTGAGTTTAACTCTTGATAAATCACACTGCGTATGCTCAATAATGACATTTGCATCTTCTCCTTCTAGTATTGTGGGCATTCTGATTGTGGGCATATTCACGAAGACAAGACACGCTAAATGGATTGCGCTCCTTATTCTGTTTACTGAAGAGACGTAATCCTCGGCATACAAGTTTAGTAGATCAGCTTTGCTTGTGCTATCAAGTTTGCATGTGTTTAATACATGCAAACCTATAGTAGACTCTCGTTTGTGTCAGGGTCCAAAACCTAACAGGGCCGTCACAATTAGCGCATCCTTCAGGAGCTTCAATTGTTCATTTTATTATCCTGTGTCTTGCAGACAGACATTCCAAGGGCGGTTAATTTCACAATGCTGTCTGCTTCAAATGTTCAGGCTATCACAAAAAATTGATTGGATCGAGTCATCATTGTAAAAAATCAACATCAAAGCTTGTAACAATAGAGGATGACACCAAACCTGAAAAATACAGCCTTATCCTGGCAATGTAAAGAGGAAAAGCAAAATAAGTTGAAACTTAAACATCCACTGCACAGTTTGGTCAAAAGAACTTGAAGGGATATCTGTTCACAGACAGAAGAGGAAGGCAGCGAGAGAGGAGAGGAATGAGAGCGATTTAGGATGACGAGCACATTCAGAAGCGAGGAAAGAGAGAGAATTGGAAATTAATGGAGGAAAGAGATAAGAAAGGGGGGCGAGCACAGGAGGCATAAATGCTGGAGGGAGGGAGGAGATATAAACTGAGGGAGGAGGGGTTGAAAATAGCTAAGAGGAATGAAGATGGAAAAACAAAGAGGGGATGTAGACAAACGTGGAAATGTGAAGATACTGAAAGAATGAGAGAGGTGGTAAATGATGGAGAAGACGAGAAATGGAAAAAAAAAAAGAATTAAAATAGAGGACTATTAGGAAGCTAGAAGGACATCAACAAGGAAATGTTATGAGTGAAAAGTTGAGGCCAGAAAGGAAACGAGACAGATGCATTGCAATGAATTTGATGTAATGGCTTTGGCCAGCTGTTCCCTTTGCTGGTGCACTGGACAAACACATGCAAACAGTTTCTCTGTGTTGCCACAGTGCCCCCTGCTGGAAGGACCGCCAAATTCAAATAATGTCCCTTTGCAGCTATCCATTTTCTACACCTTCTGTACTCATTAGGGTCACACTTGAGCTGGAGTCAGCTGACTCTGGACTGGAGACACCAGCAACATTACCATTACCTATTAGAGGTAGAATATAGTAGAATATAGCTTCAAACCATTTGGTGGCAGAAATGCATCAGTCAGTTGTTTAATTAGTTTCAAGAAGCAAAAGCCAGACGTAACCCTTCAGTGAAAGATAGGGAGAAGTAACTCAAACTCTAAATGCCAAATAGTCGCTGGCCACAGAATTGTCAACACTATTTTCAAACAACTTAAAACAGAACTGCACTTTTTTGGGGAATTGTATCTATCATTCACAATCCTATATAAGAGAACACATATGAATTTATTTTTTAATGCATTCTAAAAAGTAAAAAATGCAATCAAAAGTCTGCTTACAATGAAGCCTATGGAAGTGGCTGTATTCTGCCTATAAAAGCCTTAAAAAAAACCTCCAAACACCTCCATTAAGTTTTTATATACACATTGTAAGTATATACAGTATGTAATGTTTACCCACTCAGCGGCCCAGTGGTTAGAGTGACCGCCCTGCTTGGCACTCAGCATCAAGGGTTGGAATTGGGTGTTAAATCACCAAAAAATTATTCCCGGGCGCGGCCACCGCTGCTGCCCACTGCTCCCCTCACCTCCCAGGGGGTGAACAAGGGGATGGGTCAAATGCAGAGGAAAAATTTCACCAGACCTAGTGTGTGTGTGACAATCACTGGTACTTTAACTTTTAACTTTAATGTAGTAAGGTCCACATTTATAATAACATTTAATATTTACATAATAGCTCCAGCGACCCCCCGCAACCCCAAAAAGGGACAAGCGGTAGAAAATGGATGGATGGATAGATAATTTGCTCATTTTAAGCATACGTGGCGCACTAATTAAAAAAAACGCATCACGACGTTTGCTTATTTTTTAACAATATCAATGCTTATCACTTACTGCAGACATTATGAGTGCCAACAAACATATATATATATATTTATTATATATTATATTATCCATCCATCCATCTTCCTCCGCTTATCCGAGGTCGGGTCGCGGGGGCAGCAGCCTAAGCAGGGAAGCCCAGACTTCCCTCTCCCCAGCCACTTCGTCCAGCTCTTCCCGGGGGATCCCGAGGCGTTCCCAGGCCAGCCGGGAGACATAGCCTTCCCAACGTGTCCTGGGTCTTCCCCGTGGCCTCTTACCGGTCGGACGTGCCCTAAACACCTCCCTAGGGAGGCGTTCGGGTGGCATCCTGACCAGATGCCCGAACCACCTCATCTGGCTCCTCTCGATGTGGAGGAGCAGTGGCTTTACTTTGAGCTCCTCCCGGATGACAGAGCTTCTCACCCTATCTCTAAGGGAGAGAACCGCCACCCGGCGGAGGAAACTCATTTCGGCCGCTTGTACCCGTGATCTTGTCCTTTCGGTCATAACCCAAAGCTCATGACCATAGGTGAGGATGGGAACGTAGATCGACCGATAGATTGAGAGCTTTGCCTTGCGGCTCAGCTCCTTCTTCACCACAACAGACCGATACAGCGTCCGCATTACTGAAGACGCCGCACTGATCCGCCTGTCGATCTCACGATCCATTCTTCCCTCACTCGTGAACAAGACTCCGAGGTACTTGAACTCCTCCACTTGGGGCAAGATCTCCTCCCCAACCCGGAGATGGCACTCCACCCTTTTCTGGGCGAGAACCATGGAAAACCATATTTATATATATTCAATGTTTATCAATCAATGTTTATTTATATAGCCCTAAATCACAAGTGTCTCAAAGGGCTGTACAAGCCACAACGACATCCTCGGTACAGAGCCCACATACGGGCAAGGAAAAACTCACCCCAGTGGGACGTCGGTGAATGACTATGAGAAACCTTGGAGAGGACCGCATATGTGGGTAACCCCCCCCCCCCCCCCCCCTCTAGGGGAGACCGAAAGCAACGGATGTCGAGTGGGTCTGACATAACATTGTGAAAGTCCAGTCCACAGTGGATCCAACACATCAGCGGGAGTCCAGTCCACAGCGGGGCCAACAGGAAACCATCCCGAGCGGAGACGGGTCAGCAGCGCAGAGATGTCCCCAACCGATGCACAGGCTAGTGGTCCACCCGGGGTCCCGGCTCTGGACAGCCAGCACTTCATCCATGGCCACCGGACCTATGCAACTCCCCCTCGCAAGGGACAGGGGAGAAGAGGAGAGAAGAAAAGAAACGGCAGATCAACTGGTCTAAAAAAGGGGGGGTCTATTTAAAGGCTAGATTCTACAAATGAGTTTTAAGATGGGACTTAAATGCTTCTACTGAGGTAGCATCTCTAACTGTTACCGGGAGGGCATTCCAGAGTACTGGAGCCCGAATAGAAAACGCTCTATAGCCCGCAGACTTTTTTTTGGCTCTGGGAATCACTAATAAGCCGGAGTTCTTTGAACGCAGATTTCTTGTCGGGACATATGGTACAATACAATCGGCGAGATAGGCTGGAGCTAAACCGTGTAATATTTTATACGTAAGTAGTAAAACCTTAAAGTCGCATCTTAAGTGCACAGGAAGCCAGTGCAAGTGAGCCAGTATAGGCGTAATATGATCAAACTTTCTTGTTTTTGTCAGAAGCCTTGCAGCCGCATTTTGTACCAACTGTAATCTTTTAATGCTAGACATAGGGAGGCCCGAAAATAAAACGTTACAGTAATCGAGACGAGACGTAACGAACGCATGAATAATGATCTCAGCGTCGCTAGTGGACAAGATGGAACGAATTTTAGCGATATTACGGAGATGAAAGAAGGCCGTTTTAGTAACACTCTTAATGTGCGACTCAAACGAGAGAGTTGGGTCGAAGATAATACCCAGATTCTTTACAGAGTCACCTTGTTTAATTGTTTGGTTGTCAAATGTTAAGGTGGTATTATTAAATAGATGTTGGTGTCTAGCAGGACCGATAATCAGCATTTCCGTTTTCTTAGCGTTGAGTTGCAAAAAGTTAGCGGACATCCATTGTTTAATTTCATTAAGACACGCCTCCAGCTGACTACAGTCCGGCGTGTTGGTCAGCTTTAGGGGCATGTAGAGTTGAGTGTCATCAGCATAACAGTGAAAGCTAACACCGTACTTGCGTATGATGTCACCCAGCGTATATATATAAATATATATAAAACATCACTTACTGTACAATGTATGTTGTCATTAGGATGCCGATTGATAGAATCTTGTTATAGTCCCGTTTAGATGAAGAATAACTCATAATCCTCGCGAAGAAAAGAGGGTGTAACTAAGCGTATTTTTGTGTCTTTCTCGCCATTTCCGAGTCTAAATTTGCTGTCAAAGTATACCAACTTGTCTATATACGTTCTCATCCTTCTATTATCCAGGTGAGAGGCATTATTTATGATCTACAGTTAACTTCCACAAGCAAAGAAGCGAGGAAGCAGCTTACTACTGGATGATGTGAATATAGACACACAAGCTTGTGATCACGGCGCCGTTATAATTAGTTTGCCTGTGTTAGCGCTTCTAATAAGTTAAAGTTGTCACACACACACTAGGTGTGGTGAAACTTGTCCTCTGCATTTGACCCATCCCCTTGTTCACCCCCTGGGAGGTGAGGGGAGCAGTGGGCAGCAGCGGTGGCCGCGCCCGGGAATCATTTTTTGGTGATTTAACCCCCAATTCCAACCCTTGATGCTGAGTGCCAAGCAGGGAGGTAACGGGTCCCATTTTTATAGTCTTTGGTATGACTCGGCCGGGGTTTGAACTCACAACCTACCGATCTCAGGGCGGACACTCTAACCACCAGGCCACTGAGTAGTAACAATATCATCAATACATGGTTAATACTCAAATCAAAAAATGTAAATGGAGTATTACGTTGATTTACAAGTTCGAATGCATTAAAAAAAATGCATCCGCCGTCCTGTCTGTCAGATGGATTGTAAACGATAGGCACATTTTTTTTAAAGTGCATTTCCTCTATTAGGAACATTTAATCTTCTAGGAGCAGCGATCACATTATTTAATTTACTTTTCTTTTAACCTGTCTACTGTATATTATGTGCATTTCTGTACTTAACTAAAACTATTGTGTGTATTTGTTTGTATGTGAAAAAACAGTCCCACGGAGTCTCATTTCCAAGGAATAACACCATGACTCACATTTTTTACACAAATGTGCAGCATGCACCTCCATGATGACAATACAAGAAGTAGAAAACTCTCTATGACAAAGCTTTGCAGATAATATACTTTTTATATACAGTACAGGGGAACCTCGATTTACGAACTTAATTGGTTCTTAAACAGGGTTCCTAAATCGAAAAGTGCGTATAGTGAAGCAAATTTGTCAAAGAGAAACTATGTAAATATGAATAATGTGTTCCAGCCTTGACAAAAGTCCTTATTTTAGTCAAGGTTTGTACACTTTGAACACAATATAAAGTGCTATACAATTGCTACTAATAATGTCACGCCACATATGTCATTTGTATAGTCATGAAGTTGACTGTGTTTTTATATGAATTCTTCTAAAATAATTTTTCCTGTATTTTTCAATAGCTTCCATGTCTTTTGTAAGCTTCCGGCGCTTCATTCTAATTTGTTTGAATGAATGTACGATGCATGTTGAACATCATAACTTCTCTCTACATCGTTATACATTTGAATTTTCTGCTCCTATTACCGTATTTTTCGGACTATAAGTCACAGTTTTTTTCATAGTTTGGGGGTGCGACTTATACTCAGGAGTTACTTATGTGTGAAATTATTAACACATTACCGTAAAATATCAAATAATATTATTTAGCTCATTCACGTAAGAGACTAGACGTATAAGATTTCATGGGATTTAGCGATTAGGAGTGACAGATTGTTTGGTAAACAAGCACTATTCTTTATTTATTTTAAATTGCCTTTCAAATGTCTATTCTTGGTGTTGGGTTTTATCAAATAAATTTCCCCCAAAAATGCGACTTATACTCCAGTGCGACTTATATATGTTTTTTTCCTTCTTTATTATGCATTTTCGGCCGGTGCGACTTATACTCCGGAGCGACTTATACTCCGGAGCGACTTATACTCCGAAAAATGCGGTACTTTTGTTAACCGTAAAATTGTCTTTGTGTTTTCTTTTTTTTTGTCTTTTAGAAGAGGCGATTGATGAGGAATGTTCTCCTTCTATGTTGTGACGCTGGGAAATGATGAACAGCATGCATCTCAGGACTTTCTTTGTCATCATTGCTGGACAGTCTTCGGAACATGTCGCACTGCTTATATTTTATTCATGTCTGCTTCAAGACAGTCTTTATCTTGGACATAACATTTCAGAAGTAGTGTGTAAATTGTGTATATCGCTTTGCAAAATGGACCCTTGTTTTAAAATTCTACTTCATTTTATTTAATTTTTAACTTATTACCAACTTAATAGTTTTAACAAATGAAAAGAAAAAATAAGTTAAAAAAACATGTAAAAATTGTTCTGAAAATGTTGCGACAATTTTTTAAAGTTGCATTAACATTTTTTAAACTTATATACTGTATATTTTAATTAGATGTGGTGTAATTTGCTGTCTTCTTTCATTTTTGTCCAACTTAATTTTTGGACAATTTTTTGAAAATGTTACTTAATTTTTTTGCATCTTCAACTTATCACCAACTAAATTATACCAACTTTACCAACCTATAAATACATTTAATCAGGTCCAGTGTAATTAATTTGCTGCCTATTTTCATGTTTAATCAAACTAATTTTGTTGCATCTTCAACGTATCATCAACTTAATTACACCAACTTTCACCAACCGATAAAATAAATTTAATCAGGTCCAGTGTAATTAATTTGCTGCCTATTTTCATGTTCAATAAAACTAATATTATTGCATCTTCAACTTATCACCAACTTAATTATACAAAGTTTTACCAAATTAAAAAACAGAAAGTTATCAAAATGTGTAAAAATTGACTGGAAAATGTTGGGACTATTTTTTTTAAGTTACATCAAAGTACAACAATTTTTACAGTGTGGCATTCACACCAAATAATTAAATCTTGGACTCATCAGACCAGAGAATTTTGTTTCTCATGGTCTAAGAGTCTTTCAGGTGCATTTTGGCAAACTGTTTACCAATTAATGACTTCTGTATGGCCACTATTCCATACAGGCCTGATTGGTGGATTGCTGCATGATGGTTGTTCTTCTAGAACATTGTCCTCTCTCCACAGGAATGCTGTAGCTCCGACTGAGTTACAATCGAGTTCTTGGTCACCTCCCTGACTAGACTAAGACAAATGCAGCAATGTACAGACACATCCTGGATGAAAACTGATGCCTACAATCTGATGGAGCTTGAGAGATGCTGCAAAGAGGAATGAGCAGCGAGGAATGGGCAATACTGCCCAAAGATAGGTCTGAAAATTTTATGGCATCATATTCAAAAAGACTTGAGACTGTAATTGCTTCCAAAGGTGCATCGACAATGTATTGCGCAAAGGCTGTCAATACTTATGCACATGTGCTTTCAAAGCCCTCCCGAACAACTTCAAAACCCACCATCAATGTTTTATATACACACTGCAAGTACATATATAATATAGTAACAATATTACCGTATGTTGGTCATTTTAAGCATTGCTGGAACTAATATCCTCTGCGCATTTATTTTCGTTTCCATTGCAGCGCACTTCTGACTGACTGACAAATGTGTTCTACTTCCGGATACAAACGGCAGTGTGTTTTCTAATCATGGCAGACAACAGACAACGAAGAAAACTATTTTTGGACAAATGAGGATTCAAAACCTTTTATTTTGAACCTGAATATACAGAGGATGAACTGCTGCTTATAGAAGCGAACACAAAGAGAGAGGGAAACGTTGGAGCAGACAGAAGCCGAGAGAGTGCGGTCGCCGTGACTTGACGCTGTAAATGTGGAGCTTGGAGCCAAGCTATGCCGACAGAAATGGATTGCTTACCCAAAATCAACTGGAAACGTCCCCGGCCTGCTTGACCAAACTGACAACTGTCCATTGAGTGAGTCACTTTAATATTAATCATGATACACGCAGCACGTCATGCGTGTTAGTACATTTACAGTACATACAGTGTCAAACAAGCTGTGTACAAACAAAACATGAAATGTGGGCTAATACTTTACAGATACTGTAATATGATTGTTCATGTTTATTAGTCAGTACAAATTGGTGACCTATTGCATGGTGTTGTGCATTACAAGCTCAAACGCGATTAGGGTGCTGATATAGAAGCTAACCTATTCCTCGACATAGCTCGCTCACGGCTATACCGTAGCACGCCGATGTGTAAGTACGCAAGAAAAACAGTTCCTCAGTGTTCGCTCTTACAATAACAGTCAATACAGCTTGGTTGCTATACAGGTTACGGAAAGTAAATTAAGAATTGTTGGCGGTCTTTAAATGCCTTGTTTAGAGTGATTTAGAGGTCGAAAGGATTTCTCCCATTAGCTGCATTGCTAGCCACCTAGAACAAAACGATTTTTACATGATAGAATGCAAAAAAACGAGCCGATTTTTATGTTAGAATGCAAAAATACACCAAAAAAATGTTTTGTCTTCTTGTTGCTCTTAAGTATTGTGAACGATAGGCACAATTAAAAATAAAAAAATTGCACTTCCCCTTTAAGGGGCTGATTAAAAAAAGTCAATTGATGCATTTTGGTGTCTGCTGGCGTGTTTTTAGTAACATTAATTTTTCATATATATGAAAAAACTACTTCGCCATATGCATTTTCTGGGGTTTGGAACTTTTCCAATGGACGCTCGCAGTGAGTGCCGCACTTTTAGCGCACTAAAAAAGTGGGTTGCATTGTGGATGCACTGCAGGACTGCTTCTAAAATGCCCATAAAAGTGTGCTGCATGTGTCAGAAAAGCAAAACAGGCACAGGCATGATAACATGAATTTGGAATAACTGTTGAGTGTTTCCATGGTGGAAGCCACATAGTTCACGCAAAAATCTCATTTAAATAAGGCGGTCTGCCTACCTTTAAATTGTACTTGCAGCCTTAGTAGATCACAAGCAACACGCCCATTAATAGTACACACAATTTTATAGTTTGCACACGCTATTTAGTGCGTTGTATTTATTTGGCTGTTAGCAGATTAGGCCCATTGTCTTTTTGTGTTTTTTCTTCTGAACTTTTTTTTTCTGTTCCTTGTGATGATTAGATTTTTCTATTGTGTGCTTATGGACTGATTGAAACTTTTATGCACACTTTGTGAGCAAATCCTTTAAAGACTTAATTTTGTGTCATCTCAACACCCGGGTTCAATAGTCCAGAACCCAAACATTGCAAAGGAGGGATGACAACTGTCTTCCTCGAAAGGGATTGCAATAATGTGTGTAAATTCAGTTATCAATTTTGCTTGGCATTTACACCGCTTGAAACATTTTTATTTTGACTGACAGACATGACAGGTTTCATTTAACCAAATTCAATATTTTGAGCAAAAGCAGACAGACATTTTCAAAGGCAATGTTCAAAACACCAAATGTTGTGACTCCATTTCACTCCACTGCAACATATTCTTCTAGACAAAATTGCCGTCTAGCAGCCAGCATTGTTGTTTGACCATGTGCACAAAGAATGTGGATAATTGCGGGTAAATTATAAGCTGTCTCCACGTAATTATTTAGCATTGTTTTTTGTACTACGGTGTTTCCCTTCCCATTACATGGGGGGTGGGGGGGCTCCGCCTGCCCACCAAAAAGGTCAAGGTAATGTTATTTTTTTTCAAAATTCCGTATAGTGTCAGATCATTTGAAGATACATGTCATGCAGAACATGACATTGTTTTTTTATTAAACAAAGTAAACAGTCTTATCTATCTTATTTACATGACATAATTTATGTGTATACATGGTCACATTTACAATGTGGAGTTTGCATGTTCTCCCCGTGACTGGGTGGGTTCCCTCCGAGTACTTCGGCTTCCTCCCACCTCCAAAGACATGCATTGCCTACCGCCCGAATGCAGCTGAGATAGGCTCCAGCACCCCCCGCGACCCCGAAAGGTACAAGCGGTAGAAAATGGATGGATGGATCTGCTCTCTGTATACCCAAAGAAAAAGTGATCATTGACTAAGGGGACCCTCTAACACTGACAACATTGGCACTTATTTTATAGTTTTGGACCTAAAAATGATGTATAAAGGCAAAATGAACCCCCATAAAAAAACGGTAGTAATTTTAGGCTTGTTTTCCAACAGATTTTGGAACGCCTACAGAGGATCCGAGGCAATTTCATATTGCGTAGTATGTGTTTTGATAGCATCTTCATCTCGAATCACGGTTTTCCACGCAAAATTTGAAGAAATTAGCTACTATGCCTGTAACAATGCACTATGTAATAACGGCAAATTATGTACTAATGTAATACATTTTGACCTCATTATGTAAGAACGCCACGTTTTGCAATAATCGGCCACATTTTTAATAAACATTGAAGCATTTTGTAACAACTTGTTACATATTGCAAAAGTTATTGCAAAAGTTATTACAAAATGCGGGTGCTGCACTTGTTTTTTTAAATAAAATGCTACAATTTGGTGCATTATGCAATAAACCATTGAAATGGATGCCTTAATTGGGAAAAACTTAACACAACACCAACACAAAACATTTACATTAAAATTAGAATTAATTTTAAGAATCTAGTAGGATGTTTAATTGGTCAAACATAAATCAAATGTAACTTTTTTGATTATAAATGGAGAATGTGATTGCAAGCTAGAGACAAAAGTTACACTAATGAATAGAGATGTCGGCAGTCCGATATTATCGGCCGATAAATGCTTTAAAATGTAATTTCGGAAATTATCGGTATCGGTTTCAAAATTATCGGTATTGGTTTCAAAAAGGAAAATGTATGACTTTTTAAACCGCCGCTGTGTACACGGACGTAGGGAGAAGTACAGAACGGCAATAAACCTTAAAGGCACTGCCTTTGCGTGCCGGCCCAGTCACATAATATCTATGGCTTTTCACAATGCAAGGCATATTTGGTCAACAGCCATACAGGTCACACTGAGGGTGCCCGTATAAACAACTTTAACACTGTTATAAATATGCGCCACACTGTGAACCCACACCAAACAAGAATGACAAACACATATCAGGAGAACATCCGCACCATAACACAACATAAACACAATAGAACAAATACCCAGAACCCCTTGCAGCACTTACTCTTCCGGGACGCTACAATATACACCCCCCCCCCACCCCCCTCAATCAAAAGGGAACAAACAAAAAACGTGCTCATCGCACTTGAGACAAAAACAAAAAGGGATAGCGTGGGAGCTAGCAAGCAAAGAGCCTAGCGTGTAAACTAGCAGGAATAGAAATAGTCGTCAGCTGTTGCATCAAGCAAATTAGGAAGCCAGGCCAACTCACTGGCAAGGCAGGCTTAAATAATGTCAGTGATGACTAACAGGTGCGCGTCCGGAAACACACGCGGCAGGTGAAAACAATAAGCAGCCATGGCAACAAACTCAGATGCACAAACAGGCACTCAAGGAGTCCAAAACTAACAGAAAACACACGTGCCTCGAAAACATATACAAACTATGATCCGGGCAGCGGATCATAACAGTACCAGCCCCCCCCCCCCCCCCCCCCCCCCCCACCCCAAAAAAAGAAAATACTCCAGATGTCCCTTGACAAAAAAAAAACAAGAACCCAAAAAACAAGAAATAGTTCAAGAGTCAAGGGAGGGCGGGGGGGGACTTAGTGTTGGGTCGCCAGGCCATGTGTCCCCGAATCCACCGGGGAAGAGCCAGGTGGCGGCGGCGAATGGAACACAGAAAGGCCACATTTGCGGCCGGTAAGTAGGTGGACGTGAGTGGCGCCAGAAGTTCACTAGCAGGAGAGTTCTACGCCTACGTCCTAGGCGTCGCTGCTTTTTGCGCCACTGGCGTCCATTGACTGACCTCTGAGAGAGCCGCATGCGGGCCCCTGATTTCCGCTTGCGCAGCCGGACAGCCATGGCAACAAACTCAGGTGCACAAACAGGCACTCAAGGAGTCCAAAACTAACAGAAAACACACGTGCCTCGAAAACATAAACAAACTATGATCGGGCAGCGGATCATAACAGCCATGCTGGCATTTTTTTCCATAACTTGAGTTGATTTATTTTGGAAAACTTTGTTACATTGTTTAATGCATCCAGCGGGGCATCACAACAAATTTAGGCATAATAATGTGTTAATTCCACAACTGTATATATCGGTATCGGTTGATATCGGAATCTGTAATTAAGAGTTGGACAATATCGGAATATCGGATATCGGCAAAAATGCCATTATCGGACATCACTACTAATGAAGTACGTTTGTATTAATGCCATGAAAATGACCAATGCACTGAAATGTTGGAAGATATATAGTCATACAATATTGATTATGATATGACAATAAAATACTATTTATGATACCGAGAATAAATTAAAAAACACTAATACAAATATTAAACAGAAAACAATATAAATTCCATCAATGACCAATTGGATGATGTTGTTTTTCAAAAAGTTGAGGTGTAAATCTAAATAACTTATTACATATTGCAAAAGTTATTACTAAATGTGTTGAAATGTACCACAAAATGTGTTCAAAAATGTTAATACAAAATTGGGTAGATTTTTTTCTAAAATTACGTAAAATGTATTAGGTTGTTACGTAATGCACAGTTATTACATAATGTGTTGTTACACTGTCTGCAAGATGCATTGTTACAGTTTGTAGCAATACAACTAAAGAACGGTTCAGTCTGCATACATTTCAAAATGATGGAAATATGAGGAAAGTATGCACGTCTCCAGTCAAATTGACTGGGACAGACCATACGAGATGAGTGTAATTTGCAGCGATCATTTATATGATTGTGACTTCAAAGAAAAAAGGCTTTGCGTTGAGTATGAATGGGGAAAAAATTAAAAGACTTCAGCTGCTCTTCTTTCTCTGTTTTTTCACAGGTTCTGACTCTTTCCCCCCTCAATGACGATCCTGATTTTCAAGATCGCATTTGGCTTGAGGCAGAACCTGTGGAAAAACGGAGAAAGAAAAGCAGACCAGGGGGTTCAAAAACAAGCGAAATAGAAGGTAAGCTGCTGGTATTCTATTGTGTGTCCTCTTCTACTGATGTTTTCCTTAAGATGCTTAATGGAATGCTAAAAAAACATGAGGTCAGATGAGGACACCAGGGAAATCTGGAAATGGTAATTTCTTTTTTTGCTAATAATGCTAACTATATCAGTTTAATCATGGACCAGGGCAACCAAAACATGCAATTAAATTATCAAAATAATAGTTTTACATGTCTTTATCAACACTGTTTATAAGGGGAAATTGGCTCCAGTTTTGTAGATGACGTCGCACCAAGAGAGGGTGGCATATCGAGCCTGGCAATGGAGTATTCAAAGTAAAATTATTTGGACTGTGGATCCTTTAAATGACACATCTTCATTGTGAATTTGTGAATTATTTTGGAGTCTTTCTGTTATGAAAGTTTGTGAGATGTAACTGTGAAGACACGACAATGAGTGGATAGAGAAGGGCAGCCTATACCTTTGTACTTTTCCACAATTTATTTATTGAATTCAATAGTGTTTTTCACCTTCCTTATCAAAGTGCCTTCACTCTATTTTCTTCGGCCTCATGGTGGATTATTTTGCAGTCATACTCAATTAAAAAAAAGTACAAAGAATGAAAGTCCTGCTTGATGTTTAGTTGCTCGATTACGCGGAATGATACCCGGGAAAACGGACTAGTTAATTATGAGGTACTGTACCACTTTACTTTACCAACGCCTCAATATCTTATTTTGTTCTTCTCTCATGTTAATGAAGACAAGAATGACAATAAAGCATATTTGAATCATATCAACTACCACAAAACCCAAAAGCAAAGTCTCAACTAACGCTGCAGCATGTTTCTTTTGTATTTCTTATCAAATGATCTAAATTAAAATAATTGATTAAGATGAAGAATTTGAGCTTTATCTGCAGCTGACCAATATGAATTTTGTCGTGATTGAGCAGGGAGAAATTCCGACATGTGAGGCTGTGAAGCGATGGCTAGAAAGCAAAAAAAAAAGCCAACGGGATAATTGAAAATATTGTGTGAGACGCAGCGTTAACTTGTTGTTTTGCAGCCATCTGAGTTGCCTGTTTTGTATGAATTAGCTAGCCTGACTGTGGCAGCGTATACTTTTCTTCAAACTCATACGCTCTCCTTGGTTTCTTGGAACTTGATTGCTCGTCACTTACATGGCATCATCACTCCATTCTCTGATTACCATGCTTGTCCAGCATAGAGATCGACCGATTATCAGCGATGATATTTAACATCTTGACGAATATCGGTATCAGCCCTTTTTAATTGGTATCCGCCTTTTTAATAAATATATTGTTATTATTATTATTATTGATAAGGAATAGTTATTGTTACCTCTATCAGCATAACTATCATTTTAAATGCATTAAACAAATGCTTTTTATAATCCAACGGATCCATTAAAAACTGGTTATTTTGGCACAGATGCAGCCGCACCACACCGGTGTCTCCAGCAATGTCATCTGATTGATTACACAAACACTTGTAGGCGGCAGAGCCAATCAAAAGCCGAGGTCTTTTGCAGACTTCTCATTCTCAAGCACACAGCAGAGAAACAATTGTAGAGTTTAAAGGCCTACTGAAATGAATTTTTTGTATTTAAACGGGGATAGCAGATCCATTCTATGTGTCATACTTGATCATTTCGCAATATTGCCATATTTTTGCTGAAAGGAGAGAACAACGACAATAAAGTTCGCAACTTTTGGTCGCTGATAAAAAAAAGCCTTGCCTATACCGGAAGTAACGTGATGTCACAGGAGGTAGGATTCCTCACAATTCCCCGTTGTTTACAATGGAGCAAGAGAGATTCGGACCGAGAAAGCGACAATTAACCCATTAATTTGAGCAAGGATGAAAGATTCGTTTATGAGGAACGTTAGAGTGAAGGACTAGAGGCAGTGTAGGGTGTATCTTTTTTCGCTCTGACCGTAACTTAGGTACAAGGTCTCATTGGATTCCACACACTCTCCTTTTTCTATTGTGGATCACGGATTTGTATTTTAAACCACCTCGGATACTATATCCTCTTGAAAATGAGAGTCGAGAACGCGAAATAGACATTCACAGTGACTTTTATCTCCACGACAATACATCGTTGACGCACTTTAGCTACGGAGCTAACGTGATAGCATCGGGCTCAAATACAGAAAGAAACAAAATTTTAAAAAACCCTGACTGGAAGGATAGACAGAAGATCAACAATACTATTAAACCATAAACATGTAAATACACGGTTAATAATTTCCAGTTTGGCGAAGCTTAACAATTGAAGCTAACTAACTTAGCTACGTAGCTAACGTGATAGTATCAGGCTCAAATGCAGATAGAAACAACATTTTAAAAAACCCTGACTGGAAGGATAGACAGAAGATCAACAATACTATTAAACCATGAACATGTAAATACACGGTTAATAATTTCCAGCTTAGCGAAGCTTAACAATTGAAGCTGACTAACTTAGCTACGTAGCTGACGTGATAGTATCAGGCTCAAATGCAGCTAGAAACAAAATTTAAAAAAACCCTGACTGGAAAGATAGACAGAAGATCAACAATACTATTAAACCATGAACATGTAAATACACGGTTAATAATTTCCAGCTTAGCGAAGCTTAACAATTGAAGCTGACTAACTTAGCTACGTAGCTAACGTGATAGTATCAGGCTCAAATGCAGCTAGAAACAAAATTTTAAAAAACCCTGACTGGAAGGATAGACAGAAGATCAACAATACTATTAAACCATGAACATGTAAATACACGGTTAATAATTTCCAGCTTGGCGAAGCTTAACAATTGAAGCTAACTACGGAGCGGCGGCGGGCGTTGTAGCTTTCGACGACACCCCGGCCGCCATCAGAGTCGGCAAGAAACATATATTTCCCCAAAGTTACGTACGTGACATGCACATAGCGACACGCACGTACGGGCAAGCGATCAAATGTTTGGAAGCCAAAGCTGTACTCACGGTAGTGCGTCTGCTATCCAGCTCAAACACAACACAACCTCCTGATTGTGTTGCTGTAGTCCGCTGCTAATACACCGATCGCACCTACAACTTTCTTATTTGCAGTCTCTATTGTCCATTAAACAAATTGCAAAAGATTCACCAACACAGATGTCCAGAATACTGTGGAATTGTTCGATGAAAACAGAGCAGTTTGTATGAGTACAAATACTTCCGTTGCCGTCGTGACGTCACGCGCATACGTCATATCCAAAGGAGTTTTTCAGCCGGAAGTTTAGCGGGAAATTTAAAATTGCACTTTATAAGTTAACCCGGCCGTATTGGCATGTGTTGCAATGTTAAGATTTCATCATTGATATATAAACTATCAGACTGCGTGGTCAGTAGTAGTGGGTTTCAGTAGGCCTTTAACTTCAGTTGTGTCGAAGGTACGTGAACACATAAAACTCTGCCGAAAGTGTAATAAATGTCCCAGTCCTCTACATGTCACAACTTTTAGTACCGTTATGAGCAGAATACTGTAAAAACTTCATAAACATAAGCGGCAACTGCGAGCTCGTAAAACCTCCCAGCATGTCTGTGAATCAAACTATTGATACAGAAACAGCCCGTTAGAGTAGAAGCATGTTTGTGTGTTTGAGAAAGAGATTAAAAACTCAAACAAAATTCAGTCTAGTTTAATTGCAGGGACACACAAACAGGATAGAGAGTTTGTAGCACAAATGTTATGCGAGATACGTGTCCCTGAAATATTTTGTATAAGCTGCTACACATACGCGTGATAATACAAAATGTGCATCGTTACAATCAGGCCTTGATGTAGATGTTAATAATGTAACCCATTATATTTATACCTAAATAATGCTTTTGATGATCTGTACGTTACATTTTATACTTTATATTGCTGCATTAGAATGTCTTAAAAAACATTTTCCTTTTTGTAAAAATGTTTAATATTGCTCGGTGATCCGTCTGCTAATGGTCTGTCAATATCAACACTTGTGAATTTGGAATAATTTCAAACCACAGTTGACGTCATTAAGGAAACATATTATTTCAGCCTGTCTGTGTGGCAGGGATACAAATGAGTTCAGGGATACAGGACTTCAGGAAGCTATCTATTTATTCAAATGTGTATTTAACTTTATACGAGATGCTCCTGTGCCAAGGAACTCCGGCACTTTTTGTTGTTGTTTGTTTTTTTAAATATACATGCTTCAGTCATTTAAACAAAGTTGAGTGCTAGAGTTAATAATAGAGTTATTATAAATGTTGATGCTAATATGTCACTTTTATTGTAGATGGATATTGGCTCCAAATATCGGTTAACGGCCTCCTTCACTACTAATAATCAGTATCAGCCCTCTTTGATTACCCTTTTCCCAATCACCTTTACAAATTAATTCGATCTGAACTCTGTTAAAAATGTAGCGATCATTTTGAAGTAGGGATGGCTACCAAATTCAGTACTTTCACAAGTACTGACTGAAGTCCATCGGTAGGCCTACGACAAGGTACCGATTGGTGTAAAATCAAACCATGCCATATTTCGATATCCTTGTTGCAAATGACATCACGGCCAGTTGCAGGCCCGACTAAGCACCGACTCAAGCACTTGACCGGGAAACAAGCAGTCTAGTACTTCGATCGGTCTCAGATGGACTGCCTCTTGATAATGTTACAATTTTCCATGCCAACAAAGCGGACGCTCAAAATTGCAGGAAGGCTTCAAATTTCAAAATGCACTAGCTTGATGCTAATTTCAGGGATCCCAGCAGGGTAAAACAAATTATTAATATAATACATTATTAATATAATCAGGACGCAAATTAGGTCAAAACAATCTAGAAACAAAACAACAATCTAGAAACAAAACAGGGCTGCCACAATTAATGCATTAATCCAGATTAATTCATATGTATAATTAATTGTATTTTAACCCATAAGGTGACATGTCAGCAACACTTTGAATGTATGGAATTCTTTGTTTGGGCATTCCATTCTGCAGAATGATACACGGACAATGGACTAGTTTTTGACGTGAAATGTTTGGCCGTACGATAACCGAGGCAGGTATACAAAGTTTTTGGAAACCCTTTTCTTCCAAAAAAAATAATCATACGGAAAGTGAGGTGTATGAAAAGTGAGGTACCACTGTATTTGTTTACCAACGCTTGACAGGGTAAACACTTCTTGCCCTTACTCAATGTATACTGTGTGAAAACTTGGTACACCTCTGTACCAATCCAAAAGTTCTGCAACAACGATTTAATTCTGAAAGCATGTACCGTTAACACCCATCGTCGAAAATCCAGGTTTACAGTATGAATATGTATCATAGTCAACCCATGCAGAGAAAAAACACCTTCACCCTTAAGCAAGATTGTGTCTCTTACCGTATTTGTTCATCAGTCACGGTAAAGGCCTTGCAGAGGGGCTGGGACGTGTTCAGCCAGATTGCTGGGTTCTTCTCAGCTGCCACAGATGTTTGTCCTGTGATAGGGGATGAGCCCATGTGCAGAGCACTGGTGATGGCACGCAGCAGAGTGTCATCACTCGAGTCCAGACCGACACCTGCATTGACCTAAAGGTCAGAGGCAAGCAGCTGTTGTATTGGCGTTTAGGCTTCTGTTGAAAACTCACTCTGTAGACCTTTGGGTAGGTCCATAGTACGCTGAACTTTTTCTGAGACATCTGATGATTGCAAACCTTTCAACCTCCTCTCCCAAAACAGCTGCAGAGAGACAGAAGCAGTAATGAGTGCCTTTATGCAACCATGGTTTCCTTTGTTACTGCCATTTCACCAAATTGGTGGCATTTGCATCCCCAAAGGAAAAATGTATAAAAGCAAGTTAAGATAAATCACTTTTTTTTCTTTAAAGAAGCAAAATGTCATGCATATTGATCTGATAGTATATTCAATCAAAACAATTTAAAGATAAATTTTAACTATCTTGAACACTGGAAAAATTATATTTGTTGCCTGTCCTCGTTTCCTACATTTTCACAAATCCCTTGCCACAACACATATGTTTTTTTTTTTTTAGCATATTCTATATATTTTGCCTTGAATTGTGTATTTTTAAGTATAAAGAGTAAATTTTAAATTAACTCAAAATATCAATGCGACATTACTATATTAACCATTAGATAAGACCAAACCAATAAAAGTGCGCTGTTCAGTATCGTGGTCACTGATTGCCTCTAGTAGCAATAATACATTGAATTAAACGAGTGTAGAGGTGACTAAGTGGGTATCGTTTCAAGGGCTTTTCTCATGTTAAAACACATATTTAGAAAACCGTAAACATGTTTTTTATGCTGTAGCAATGAAAATATTTGATTTATAATTAATGAATTTCTACACAACACAACACAATGTATTCAGGTCAAGTTAAAATGTACTGAAACAACTTAATAAGTCCAAAAAAAGTAGGAAAATGCCAAGCTAATATGATCCAATCCCTGTCCAATATTAAGTGTCTGTTATGATCTTAGGCACAGTTCTTCAATAGTTAATATTCTTTGTAGTCTGTGTACAGCATGTGCTTATATATTTTCTTAAATTTGTGTCTCAAACTTAATCCATTCCATAATTTCATTCCACACACAGACACACTAAATGCCTTTAGGGTTGTGCGTGCAAACAAATGTTTTATATTCTGTTTATTCCATCCATCCATCCATCTTCTTCCGCTTATCCGAGGTCGGGTCGCGGGGGCAGCAGCCTAAGCAGGGAAGCCCAGACTTCCCTCTCCCCAGCCACTTCATCCAGCTCTTCCCGGGGGATCCCGAGGCGTTCCCAGGCCAGCCGGGAGACATAGTCTTTCAAACGTGTCCTGGGTCCTCCCTGTGGCCTCCTACCGGTCGGACGTGCCCTAAACACCTCCCTAGGGAGGCGTTCGGGTGGCATCCTGACCAGATGCCCAAACCACCTCATCTGGTTCCTCTCGATGTGGAGGAGCAGCGGCTTTACTTTGAGCTCCCCCCGGATGGCAGAGCTTCTCACCCTATCTCTAAGGGAGAGCCCCGCCACCCGGCGGAGGAAACTCATTTCGGCCGCTTGTACCCGTGATCTTGTCCTTTCGGTCATAACCCAAAGCTCATGACCATAGGTGAGGATGGGAACGTAGATCAACCGGTAAATTGAGAGCTTTGCCTTCCGGCTCAGCTCCTTCTTCACCACAACGGATCGATACAGCGTCCGCATTACTGAAGACGCCGCACCGATCCGCCTGTCGATCTCTCCATCCACTCTTCCTTCACTCGTGAACAAGACTCTGAGGTACTTGAACTCCTCCACTTGGGGCAGGGTCTCCTCCGCAACCCGGAGATGGCACTCCACCCTTTTCCGGGCGAGAACCATGGACTCGGACTTGGAGGTGCTAATTCCCATCCCAGTCGCTTCACACTCAGCTGCGAACCGATCCAGTGAGAGCTGAAGATCCTGGCCAGATGAAGCCATCAGGACCACATCATCTGCAAAAAGCAGAGACCTAATCCTGCAGCCACAAAACCGGATCCCCTCAACGCCTTGACTGCGCCCAGAAATTCTGTCCATAAAAGTTATGAACAGAATCGGTGACAAAGGGCAGCCTTGGTGGAGTCCATGTCACGGCCGGGGCGCATTGGAATGCGCCCTCAACCTTGCGCGCTGCAAGCACCGCAGGACACGCCCCCACACGCGCCGCGCAGACCGCGGCCACGCACCTCCACAGCTGGCGGCAATCCTCTATCAGCACACCTGCCGTTAATGAAGTAGCTGCCTTCATAAGCGTGGACAACCTGGCATGCCGCCGCCGGAATATAGTCTACTGTACAGTAAGCGATCATCTCCTGCTTTATGTATCTTGCTCTCTCAGTGTTTTCCCTTCCGTGTTTCATTGTCGTGTCATCCTACCGCAGACCTTCGTTCCCGTGTTTTGACGTTGCTGTGTGTCTCGTCATTCCTCGTCGTTCCCCTGCTTCTCAGACTGCCCCCTTGGATCTCGACCTCCTGCTTGGACACGGATTCCCCTCTTCCCCTGGACTTCCTCATCTCTCGTTCAACACTTGGTAACACACACTTCAGCTAACTACACAGATAGCCTAACACCACATACACTTTTGGATCTAGTTCACACTCCACTCTATTGTTTATTTGTATAGTTTGATTATTATATATATATATATAGTTAACATATATAATAAATCATTGTTCACACTGCCATCTAGTGTCTGTCGCCGTCACCTCCCCTTGTAAACCATAACAGTATATTCCGGCCAATTGATTAGGGACCTGACGGCACACTTCCTTAGCCCCTCCCCCAGTGACTTTAGCCCCGCCCCCAGTGACTTTAGCTCCGCCCCAGTGACATTTTTTTGTTCTTCTTCCTTTCTTTTTGCCCCTCTCATTATGTCTTTTTCTTTTCAATCCACCCTGGACAAATTTTGTAGCCCACCTCAGCAAAATCTTGGTCAGTTTAGCAGTGCTGTAGGGATAGAAGAATTTACCCGCCGCCTGGCCACCCACCTCCCACCCTTAGTGACTGTCCCTCAGTCAGCTGGAAGCGTCTGGCATCCGCGTTCGGAGGAGGGGGGGGGGGTAGTACTAGTCTCTTCCATTTTAGTACTGGTGGCTGTGCTGATGTGGTAGCACAGCTGCACCCAGACAGGCTACCACCTGCCAGACAAATACCCCCTGTCTTCTGCTTTTCTCAGCCGCAGCCACCAGTCACCGAGCTAGCGTCCGAGCTAGCACCTGACCCCGAGCTAGCGTCCGAGCTAGCACCTGACCCCGAGCTAGCGTCCGAGCTAGCACCTGTCCCCGAGCTAGCGTCCGAGCTAGCACCTGTCCCCGAGCTAGCACCTGTCCCCGAGCTAGCACCTGACCCCGAGCTAGCGTCCGAGCTAGCACCTGTCCCCGAGCTAGCGTCCAAGCTAGCACCTGTCCCCGAGCTAGCGTCCGAGCTAGCACCTGTCCCCGAGCTAGCGTCCGAGCTAGCACCTGTCCCCGAGCTAGCACCTGTCCCCGAGCTAGCACCTGACCCGAGCTAGCGTCCGAGCTAGCACCTGACCCCGAGCTAGCGTCCGAGCTAGCACCTGACCCCGAGCTAGCGTCTGAGCTAGCACCTGACCCCGAACTAGCGTCCGAGCTAGCACCTGACCTCGAACTAGCGTCCGAGCTAGCACCTGTCCCCGAACTAGCCTCCGAGCTAGCACCTGTCCCCGAACTAGCCTCCGAGCTAGCACCTGTCCCCGAACTAGCCTCCGAGCTAGCACCTGTCCCCGAACTAGCCTCCGAGCTAGCACCGGCTTCCAGGCTGACTCCTGCGTCTCCGCCAGCTTCCAGGCTGGCCTCGACCTCTGCCCCTCGGCCTGCAGCGTCGACCTCAGCACCTCGGCCTGATCCTCAGCCGTCCTCGTGTCCGGCGCCGACAACGCCTGCTGCTTCCATGCCTGCATTGCCGATGACGTCTTCCTCGCCTGCCCCGCCGATGACGTCTGCCGCTTCCACGTCGCCGATGACATCTGCCGCTTCCTCGCCGCCGATGTCTGTCACTTCCACGCCGCCGATGACGTCATCCTCTTTGCCTCCAATGTCACCTCCTCGTCTCCGGCGAGACTCATCATGGCACCACTTGCGTCCGCCTTCCCGACGGCCAAGAGGGTGGCCGTTCCTTGGTCGTCCGCCTCAGCGGCGTTCTTCTCGCCGCCGCCACCAGACTCGTCCCCGGTGGATTCGGGGACACTTGGGCCGGCGACCCACCTCCAATTCGCCCCTCCGCCCTCCCTTGACTTTTGTTCCCGTGTTTCTGTTGGTTCCAGCTAGAGGACATCTGGGAGCTGTCCATAAGGAGGGGGATACTGTCACGGCCGGGGCGCATTGGAATGCGCCCTCAACCTTGCGCGCTGCAAGCACCGCAGGACACGCCCCCACACGCGCCGCGCAGACCGCGGCCACGCACCTCCACAGCTGGCGGCAATCCTCTATCAGCACACCTGCCGTTAATGAAGTAGCTGCCTTCATAAGCGTGGATAACCTGGCATGCCGCCGCCGGAATATAGTCTACTGTACAGTAAGCGATCATCTCCTGCTTTATGTATCTTGCTCTCTCAGTGTTTTCCCTTCCGTGTTTCATTGTCGTGTCATCCTACCGCAGACCTTCGTTCCCGTGTTTTGACGTTGCTGTGTGTCTCGTCATTCCTCGTCGTTCCCCTGCTTCTCAGACTGCCCCCTTGGATCTCGACCTCCTGCTTGGACACGGATTCCCCTCTTCCCCTGGACTTCCTCATCTCTCGTTCAACACTTGGTAACACACACTTCAGCTAACTACACACATAGCCTAACACCACATACACTTTTGGATCTAGTTCACACTCCACTCTATTTTTTATTTGTATAGTTTGATTATTATATATATATATATAGTTAATATATATAATAAATCATTGTTCACACTGCCATCTAGTGTCTGTCGCCGTCACCTCCCCTTGTAAACCATAACAGTCCAACCCTCACTGGAAACGTGTCCGACCTACTGCCGGCAATGCGGACCAAGCTCTGACACTGATCATACAGGGAGCGGACCGCCACAATCAGACAGTCCGATACCCCATACTCTCTGAGCACTCCTCACAGGACTTCCCGAGGGACACGGTCGAATGCCTTCTCTAAGTCCACAAAGCACATGTAGACTGGTTGGGCAAACTCCCATGCACCCTCAAAGACCATGCCGAGAGTATAGAGCTGGTCCACAGTTCCACGACCAGGACGAAAACCACACCGTTCCTCCTGAATCCGAGGTTCGACTATTCGGCGTACCCTCCTCTCCAGTACACCTGAATAGACCTTACCGGGAAAGCTGAGGAGTGTGATCCCACGATAGTTAGAACACACCCTCCGGTTCCCCTTTTTAAAGAGAGAAACCACCACCCCGGTCTGCCAATCCAGGGGTACCGCCCCCGATGTCCACGCGATGCTGCAGAGTCTTGTCAACCAAAACAGCCCCACAGCATCCAGAGCCTTAAGGAACTCTGGGCGGCTCTCATCTACCCCCGGGGCCTTGCCACCGAGGAGCTTTTTAACTACTACTTGCCAACCTTGAGACCTCCGATACCGGGAGGTGGGTGGTGCGGGGGCGTGGTCGGGGGCGTGGTTTGGGTGAGGGTGTGGTTGGGGCGTGGTTGGGGGCGTGGTTACGAGGGGAGTATATTTACAGCTAGATTTCACCAACTCAAGTATTCCATATATATATATATATATATATATATATATATATATATATATATATATATATATATATATATATATATATATATATATATATATATATATATATATATAATGTATAAAATACTTGACTTTCAGTGAATTCTAGCTATATATATATATATATATATTTATTTTATTATATATATAATACATTTTGCGAGGTGGCCCATAATACTGGGCTGTGAACGGTGCTGCGCTGCCGCCGCCATGTGCTTCGCTCTCCGTTCATGAATGAGTATATCATTTGGCACCGTGTTCAATGGAGAAGTCTGTTCTACAAAATGTACAGGCAACATACCCCTTCCCCTTCGAACTGTCCTGGATGAACTGAAATTGTTGTTTCCATTCGTTTTGGAACTTGCAAGCGTATTTCTTCATCTTGCTCGTCGACGGCGTCGCCATGTCTGTAACTTCCTCGTTCTTCTGCTTCGCCTCCTTGTTGTGTGCGCAGTTGTGCACTCTACTCTCTAAAAGCCGTAGATGTTATGACGTCATTGGGCAGGCAAGCAGTTTATATTGTGGGAAAGCGGACGTGAGAACAGGCTGTCCCCACTCAGGTCCGCATTGAGCTGGAGGGGGCGTGGCCTCCAGCTCCGGCTGAATACCGGGAGTTTGTCGGGAGAAAATTTCTGCCGGGAGGTTATCGGGAGAGGCGCTGAATACCTGGAGTCTCCCGGTAAAACCGGGAGGGTTGGCAAGTATGCCCTCCACCGATCCACAACATCCGCAGTCGAGGTCAGCAGAACACCATCCTCACCATACACGGTGTTGATAGTGCACTGCTTCCCCTTCCTGAGGCGGCGGATGGTGGTCCAGAATCGGCTTCAAAGCCGTCCGGAAGTCGTTTTCCATGGCTTCCCCGAACTCCTCCCATGTCCGAGTTTTTGCTTGGCCTGTCAGTACCTGTCCGCTGCCTCAGGAGTCCTATGAGCCAAAAGAACTCGATAGGACTCCTTCTTCAGCTTGACGGCATCCCTCACCGGTGGGAGGGATGCCCGTGTCCACCAACGGGTTCTAGGATTACCGCCACGACAGGCACCAACTACCTTGTGGCCACAGCTCCAATCAGCCGCCTCGACAATAGAGGTGCGGAACTTCTTTTTTTTCCCCCTTTTTTTAAGGCTCCCATTAATGCCCTTTTAGCCTTCATTTCAGTACTGTTATTGCACTGGAGAATAATACAATCTGTGGATCAACTTGACATGCATTTGCATCACTGAACTCAGAAAGCAATGTGGTCTACATACAACACACAAACAATGTGGTCTACATACAACACACAAACAATGTGGTCTACATACAACACACAAAGACAAAGATATGTTTCAAAGGGCCAATTTATTTCAGGCCAGAAAAAATTGACAAAACTATTTTAAATAGCTGCAATATAATGGCACTTTAACTTTAACTCTAAGTAGATAGGATCTTTGATCCAAGACACAACTTACATTTAACTAAAATGTTATTTTCTTTGTGCTCGACAAAAGAAAAGTATTGAGAATGTCTCCATGTTAAAAAACTCGACTTCTGGCTTCGCCATGATGTCTTGTTAGTTGTTATGAGAGTAGCGTATGTGTGTGTGTGTGTGTGGCCCTTTTTGTGTGTGTGTGCAGAAAAACATCGCACAGGGCGATGTGATGCGTCTAGTGCAGTAGCCTTGGAGTAGTAGTACCTGTAGTTAGTGCATGCTGCATGCCGCTTTTGCTTGCTATGCTGCATGCTGCTTCTGCCTGATACTCATTGCTTTCAGCTAGTGCCGCCGGCTAGCCCTCTGTCTCAGAGGGCGAAAAGAGGAGCCGAGTGCATAAGCCTCCTCAGCCGGTACATAGCCTCTCCATTGTCAAGACTCGTACATGCCTCCTCGTGGCCACACACGGTAACTGGAACCTCGCGGTTCCAGGCTAAGTTGTACGGGATCTCGGAGCAGCAGGGGGCCCCAGAGACGGGGCATGCAGGCCCACCGGTGTGTGGACATGCCCTGGTGCCCAGTCAACCCCTGTCCCAGCTATGGGTAAATAACCCCAGCTATGGGCGAATAGTGAAAACCGCCTCAACGGTGGACCAGGCGGAAGATGGCGCAGCGGAATGCAACCACAACGGCTGGGAAGGCGGATGAAGGCTGCAGCAAAGACGGGTCCCCAGTCGTCTTGGTCTCCATGCCACTGGACCCTGGCCCGCTCAATGCCAAGGACTGTGTGGTGGCTGACCGTGCACCAGTCTCCCCACATTAAAAGATTCCACGCACAGGCGTCCTCCATATAGGAGGACAGTCATACTCGTTTCGAGTGACCGCCGACGACGACGACGACGGCCCTTTAAGATATGACAGCATGAGAGGTGAGTGACGTCAGTGAGTGAGTGGGCGAGAGAGGTGAGGGAGCGGCGACAGTGAGTGCGTGTAGGTGCTCTAGCTTGGTGGATGGCTGCGTGCAATAAAGTCACAAAGTTGCAACAAACCGCCGGGGCTCGTCATTCACCCTCAGCTGTAAAGACCCTCTTCCGGGTAAAGTGAAGGATGTTAGACCCAAAGTACGGCTCTGGAGGAGGCGCGCTTTCTGTGGGTGGGGGAAAGCGCGCCTCTTCTTTTCCACCGGAGCGCTCCAATAAAACACACTCAGATCTTCAGTTTCTAGCCGATACTACATAAAAATAACGTAAAATAACGCAGTAACGCATCATGCAAGTAACGGTAACTGAGTTACTGTATATAAAAAAATAACGCGTTAGATTACTAGTTACCGCCGAAACTAACGGCGTTACAGTAACGCGTTACTTAGTAACGCGTTAGTCCCAACACTGGTGCCGAAGAGCTTGAGAGTTATTCACGAGAAATGATGACAACAGGGCAACTTGGAATCTTTCAAAGTAGATATTAAAAGAAAATATACAAGGCAGGAAATATCACTAAAACATTAGCACGTACAGCATTTGATAACTTTGAATGGTGAACCCCGCAGGTAACTAACTTACACTGCCTATTATGTTAGCGCATCAAAGTAAAACCTGCAATTATTATATAAAGTATACATAACTTTAAATGGCAAATAAAAGCTTGTCATGCATTACACGGCTGCACACCTCCTCGTCTGAGAAGTGGTTTTCCATAAACATCATAATTAGTCAGAAAGATTGTGTATCCTTCCTGAAAAAGCAGATATGCTTATTTTTCCTGCAAAATAATGGTTAATGTTCATAGTTGATGGTTGTAGAATTGCACAATGCATTGTTCTATTGGACTTGACCTGTTTGTATTTGTCACTGGTTGACAGTTTTACATTATTTTAAATGGACAGCTCATATATTCTTTGTTAAACATATCATTGTAATTGCTATTAGAAAAATGTTACAGAAACATTTATGTTGTATTTTGTATATTTCTACAGAATAATGTCTATTATATTATAGGGACCTCCGAGGACCTGTCGCCCCCATCGAGACTGTGGGCCTCTTAAGACCTCACGGTTGGGTTTGTACACTCATGTTTCTTTGCAGCTAAACAAAACTGATGCTACTCAACGTGCTTGTTATCCTTTTTCCGAGTGAGAGTGATATAAAAACGGAATTGTTCAGTAGAATCAAAAATGAGATTGTAAAAATCTTAACACTTCCTATCCCTAAGCACAAATACTCAAGAGTGTGTGTCATACAAGTATTTTATTTCATCTGAGGTGGCGACTTGTCCAGGGTGTACACCGCCTTCCGCCCGAGATGCAGCTGAGATAGGCTCCAGCACCCCCCTGCGACCCCGAAAGGGACAAACGGTAAAAAATGGATGGATGGATGGATGGTATTGAGGTTGCTTGGTAGACATATATGCAAATTTGTCCCTACTGTTTTGGGAGGAATCCAGTCACTTCAGACAAATATGTATACACCCCAAATGCTGTTTTGCAAATTCACCCATGAATAATTAGCGCCACCTCGTGGCCTGTTATCAGGAGAGAGAGAGAGAGAGAGAGAGAGACGAGAGAGGAGAGAGAGAGATAGAGAGAGAGAGAGAGAGAGAGAGAGAGACAAAGGAAAGGGTGACGCGAGAGAGAGAGAGAGAGAGAGAGAGAAAGGAAAGGGTGAGCGAGAGAGAGAGAGAGAGAGAGAGAGAGAGACCGAGAGAGAAAGGAAAGGGTGAGCGAGAGAGAGAGAGAGAGAGGACAGAGAGAGAGGGAGAGAGAGAGAGAGAGAGAGAGAGAGAGAGAGAGAGAGAGAGAGGAGAGAGAGAAGAGAGAGAGATGAGAGAGAGAGACAGAGAGAGAGAGAGAGAGACAGAGAGAGCCTTACCTGTGTGGGCTGCTCGGTTGCTCTCTGCAGGTCAGTCTTTACCTTGTTTTCCGGGGTGACTTGTACCTTGGTAACAGGCTGTTTAAAGATTGATGCCGTCTGTCTGATGGGCAGGGTCGTGTTCAGATCAGGCTTTCCGCCCTGGAGAGATAAAAAATCAGCATTTTGTGTGTCAAAGTGTTTCTACCCTTCCATGTAGTGGTCGGCATCAGACTAAAAACTACCAATGCTATTTCTTCAACTTTTATGCTTGTCCTTTAACTAATCATGCTTCTACTATTGTACTTCAGGGTTTCCTATATATTGCCCTGGCTCACAATCACATGATGTCTGATTGACTCTAAATCTAAAATCTGTCCAGTAGATGTCAGAGTAACTCTGCATAATAAGAGGCTCTTGTGAAAAGTGCATTAGAAGAAAGCCACTCCTCTATTTTAGAAGCAAAAGTCACCAATGGGGAAGGTCATCAAACCGAATGTCTTACTTACCAGAGAATAAACAACACAACACATAACAGCTAAGTTAACACATAACAACAATTGTCTACAGCTGCACAAAATGAAATGGAACCTCGTAATACAATAACTTCAGGTAGATTTTTTAAATAAGGTTTATAAACATTAGAGGATGTTATACATGTCTTATGACACAAACACCGCGCAATGGCAAATTATGTGTATTTGATGATGACGTCATTTACTCCTCAGTATAATGTTCTGTATATAACAGATACAAAAAGGTTATTGTTAAAAAATACTGAGACATCATGGTTATTTAACCAAATTTGAGCCACTACTCTATATGATAAATGTATCTATTAATTTATGTTAATCTGGTAAAACTTGGAAAATGCTCGGACTCTAGTTCCCATGCAGCTCCACCGCAGCTCAATTTCCTACAGAAATTATATTTATTAGTCCGCATTTGTGATTTACAGACTTGTTTACGTCTACGTCTACATGTCACATTAAAACTGTTTCTCTTACTTCTGTTGGTTTCTACTGTCATGTCTGTGTTCATGTTTTTGTTTGGCCATGTGCTGTTTTGTTTTTTGGACACTTCCTTAGTTCCTGGGTTCACTTCCTGGTTTTGTTTTGTTTCCATGGTTGCTCATTGGTTTCACCTGTTCCACGTTTGGACTCACACACACCTGTCTCACGTTTTCACATTGTCATGTCACGCACCTGTTCACAGTTAGTCACGCACCTGTTTTCACTTATCATGTCACTATATAGGCTTTTCTGTTTCTGTTGTTCGTCCTGGCGACATCACACATTCATGCCATGTTCACAGTTTCTTGTCACGTAAGTTTTTGTTTAATGTTCATAGTTCTCCGCCATTGTGCGCGCCTTTTGTTTTGTCATAGCCAAGTTTGTTACCTCCTCTGTGAGCGCCTTTTGTTTGTACCTTTTGTTTGAGTTTATAGTAATAATTAAACTATGTCTTTACCTGCACGCCACGTCCGTTCCAATTCTTTTGCACCACGGGAGAGCAAACCACGCCAAAGACCGAGTTATGACAGATGTCGCCAGCATAAGAGCTCTCCCGCAAGATTGGACAAAGGAACGTGGGAGGTCCTGCGCGCCATGGAAGCCGAGACACTCCGCCATTCCCCCATGGAGCGCAGGGATCTCATGTGGGGTCCGACCGGCAAACTGGTGCCGATCAGCTCCCTTTGGCCCGGGGACGTTGGCACGTCATCCCTGTCCCGGAAGCGGCGCTCCAGACCGAGGACGTCAGGGAAGGTGAGCGGACAGCACGCTGCGCTCCTGCAGGCTCCTCCCCCTCCGGGCGGCAATGGAAATCAGCCAGCCTGGCAGCTCAAGGAGCACTCCACAGACCTGGAGATTGTTTTCCCAAATTCTTTACCGGTTCAATCCAAGCCACCCAAATTCCATGCCCCGCCCCCCAGGACTCATGCCACGCCCAAGTCAGAAATTTTTTTTTCACCCACAAAAGCCCAGGTGGGGGGGAAAGAAAGACATTTTAGACAATTTAGAGGGGAGGATTCTGCCCTCCTCCTGAACCCCCTCCGCCCACCCCAAAAGACGGTTCCAGACCGCGGGGAGCGCGTCTGGTATCCGCTCCTTGAGGGGGGGGCTAGGGCTGGGAATTGTTCAGGTGGGGTGGCTCAGCATCGTCACGCCAAGCCACAGCCTCCAGCACGACCACAACCACCTGTCTTTCGACCTGCCAAGCCACAGCCACCAGCACGACCCCCACCACCAGTCTTTCGTCACGCCAAGGCACAGCCTCCAGCACAACCCCCACCACCTGTCTTTCGACCTGCCAAGCCACAGCCACCAGCACGGCCGCCACCACCAGTTTTTCGACCATGCCAAGATCCACCTGCTCCACGCCCAGCTCCACGCCAAGCGCCACCAGTACCTGCTCCACGCCAAGCGCCACCAGTACCTGCTCCACGCCAAGCGCCACCAGTACCTGCTCCACGCCAAGCGCCACCAGTACCTGCTCCACGCCAAGCGCCACCAATACCTGCTCCACGCCAAGCGCCACCAGTACCTGCTCCACGCCAAGCGCCACCAGTACCTGCTCCACGCCAAGCGCCACCAGTACCTGCTCCACGCCAAGCGCCACCAGTACCTGCTCCACGCCAAGCGCCACCAGCACCTGCTCCACGCATAGCGCCACCAGTACCTGCTCCACGCCAAGCGCCACCAGTACCTGCTCCACGCCAAGTGCCGCCAGTACCTTCTCCACGCCAAGCACCGCCAGTCGCAGCTTCACGACGCCAAGCGCCGCCAGTCGCAGCTTCACGACGCCAAGCGCCGCCAGTCGCAGCTTCACGACGCCAAGCGCCGCCAGTCGCAGCTTCACGACGCCAAGCGCCGCCAGTCGCAGCTTCACGACGCCAAGCGCCGCCAGTCGCAGCTTCACGACGCCAAGCGCCGCCAGTCGCAGCTTCACGACGCCAAGCGCCGCCAGTCGCAGCTTCACGACGCCAAGTGCCGCCAGTCGCAGCTTCACGACGCCAAGTGCCGCCAGTCGCAGCTTCACGACGCCAAGTGCCGCCCGTGGCTGCCCCACGCCGCCAAGTGCCGCCCGTGGCTGCCCCACGCCGCCAAGTGCCGCCCGTGGCTGCCCCACGCCGCCAAGTGCCGCCCGTGGCTTCCCCACGCCAAGACCAAAGCCAAGACCAAGACCCGCCAAGTGACCAAGACCAAGAACCGCCAAGTGACCAAGACCAAGACCCGCCAAGTGACCAAGACCAAGACCCGCCAAGTGACCAAGACCAAGACCCGCCAAGTGACCAAGACCAAGACCCACCAAGACCAACCATGCCAAGACCAAGACCATGACCCACGCTGCCAAGACCAAGACCGCCAAGGCCAAGACCACCCATGCCAAGACAAAGACCCGCCACGCCAAGCTTCGCCGCCTGACGCACCACGCCAAGCTTCGCCGCCTGACGCACCACGCCAAGCTTCGCCGCCTGCCACGACAACGCGCCCACCTCCTTGTCGGCCAAGGATGTGGCCATTCCATGGGCGTCCGCCACGCCAGGTGCGCCGACCTCCTCGTCTGCCACGAATGTGGCCATTCCCAGGTCGCCCACCTCGTCAGGTTCAGCGGCGGTCTACCCGCCGCCGCCACCTGACTCTGCCCCGGTGGATTCGGGGACACCTGGTCTGGCGACCCACCGCCATGTCCCCCTCCCCCCCTCCCATGACTCTTGATCCTGTTTTTTGTTTTTGGCCATCTGGGATCTGTCCGTAAGGGGGGGGTTCTGTCATGTCTGTGTTCATGTTTTTGTTTGGCCATGTGCTGTTTTGTTTTTTGGACACTTCCTTAGTTCCTGGGTTCACTTCCTGGTTTTGTTTTGTTTCCATGGTTGCTCATTGGTTTCACCTGTTCCACGTTTGGACTCACACACACCTGTCTCACGTTTTTACATTGTCATGTCACGCACCTGTTCACAGTTAGTCACGCACCTGTTTTCACTTATCATGTCACTATATAGGCTTTTCTGTTTCTGTTGTTCGTCCTGGCGACATCACACATTCATGCCATGTTCACAGTTTCTTGTCACGTAAGTTTTTGTTTAATGTTCATAGTTCTCCGCCATTGTGCGCGCCTTTTGTTTTGTCATAGCCAAGTTTGTTACTTCCTCTGTGAGCGCCTTTTGTTTGTACCTTTTGTTTGAGTTTATAGTAATAATTAAACTATGTCTTTACCTGCACGCCACGTCCGTTCCAATTCTTTTGCACCACGGGAGAGCAAACCACGCCAAAGACCGAGTTATGACATCTACCTTTTCAGTTCAACCTCACGTGTGTGACTGTACACTTATTGTTTTCATTTTGACAGAATGTCTTAACACATTTGGCCTAAAATCACTCTAAAATCATAGTATGGGCTTTGGACGTCCGCAAGTTCAAGACTCCTAAAAGTTAACTGGGCAGTGGCGCTAACATAAAAGTCATGTTAATAGTTTAGAGGCTGAGCTTACAGGCTGTTCCCATTTTACCACGTTGTGCGTTATCATGTTCAGCGATTACAAACGCACTCCCACAAATGATTGATACTGTACAAAAAGAAAAAGGGAACTACCGGTAGTTATTTGCGTGCGATGGAAGAATATGTCGGTCATGTTATATGCAGTCGTGATATCCCACAATGAGGAAGTGTGTCTGATGGCAGTGTGTCAAATTAAGTGAAAGTATATTGAAATTAGACATGGTCAAATTTTGAAAAAGTGTAAACATCAATTAGGGGTGTAATGATAAACTGTATTAATGATAAACCAAGGTAAAACTTCCGATGGTTAGTGTTACCGTTTTCGGTTAAACTTATTGTAAAATCGTGATTGGTAACCACACTTTGATAAACTCACAAACAGGCAAGGGCCAGCTTGCTAACTGACTTAAATGCTAACATGATTTCAAGACACACCAATGTCTTTCCCCGTTACAAACTGATAACAAATCTAAACAACGTCTACAGTATAAACACACTTCAAAACCAGGGGTGTCAAACTCATTTTAGCTCAGGGGCCACACGGAGGAAATTATGTTCCCAAATTGGCAGGACTGGTAAAATCATGGCAAAATAATTTCAAAATAAAAACAACTTCAGATTGTCTTCTTTGTTTAAAAAAAAAAAATACAAGCACATTCTAAAAAAAATTACAAATCATAATGTGTTTTTTACACTTACATGTTGCAGTTAATAGTATTGTATCTACCTTTGTTATTTATACTTTCTGAATAAATTATGTGATCATGTTCATCATAAATAATAATAGTTGGCATTGAGTTTTGAAATGCTCCCATTGGTGTTAATTTTTAATCTATCAGAAGATAAAATTAATAATATCAAAATCAAATTACCGGATCTTATTAAAGTAATTTATTCATTTTCCTCAAATGATATACTAATATCATGTGGTTTATTCTGTATATATGTAGCATCATCTACAACAGGGGTGTCAAACTCAAATACAGAGTGGGCCAAAATGTAAAACTGAACAAAGCCGCGGGCCAAGGTTGAACAAATTAACCTTTTTATAGGGACCCAAACAAGTTTTGCATTGAATATTGAACAAGCAAGGCTTATATAACTTTATAGTGACATGCAAAATCGAGTTTCAAATAATAATAATAATAATTAAAAAATGTCAATGGCATATCAAATACAATTTAAATAAAAATTGAATGCCTCTTTTCTATTTGCAACCTATCAACATTAACTTTTTCCACAGGCTAATAAATTTGAAAATAAAATAACAATGAATAAACCAACCATTCAGGACTTTAAACTGCTCAGTTTGCAACACACTGATCTAATCTTATGTGCCCAAGCCAGATACCTGGCATCTTTTCTTGGATGCTAGTTCATTAATGTCGGGGCTCAGGCTTTGAGCTGAAGCAACCTTCATTATCCAACAAAGGTGGTCATCAGTCATTATATCTCGTAGTGCGCCCGGACCACAGGCTTGGGGGCGTGCCTTGAAGGCACTGCATTTAAGGTCCTCTACGAGCTGTCGTCACGTCCGCTTTTCATCCATTCTAACAACGTACCGGCCCAGTCACAAGATATGTGTGGCTTCTGTATAAACATACACGGGAATGCCATGCATACTTGATCAACAGCGATACAGGTTACACTGAGGGTGCCCGTATAAATAACTTTAACACTGTTAGAAATATACGCCACACTGTGAATCCACACCAAACAAGAATGACAAACACATTTTGGGAGAACATCCGCACTGTAACACAACATAAACACAACAGAACAAATACCCAGAACCCTTTGCAGCACTAACTCTTCCAGGACGCTACAATATACACCCCCGCTACCACCAACCCCCCCCCCACCTTGTAACGTTCCGGAAGAGTTAGTGCTGCAAAGGGTTCTGGGTATTTGTTCTGTTGTGTTTATGTTGTGTTACGGTGTGGATGTTCTCCCGAAATGTGTTTGTCATTCTTGTTTGGTGTGGGTTCACAGTGTGGCATATATTTCTAACAAAACTTAAAGTTGTTTATACGGGCACCTTCAGTGTAACTTGTATCGCTGTTGATCAAGTATGCGTTGCATTCACTTGTGTGTGCGTGCAGAAGCCGCACATATTATGTGACTGGGCCAGCACACGTTGGACTAAATGAAAAGCGAATGTGACGATTTTCGGGAGGGGCACTGAAATCTGGGACTCTCCCGGGAGGGTTGGCAAGTATGAGAATTAGCGGTGAATGCGGTGTCACCGCGGCACCGCCGCTGAATATAATTGGCGGGCCAGCTCTAGTGTTAATTTGATATCGCCTCAAGGGCCAAGTGAAATTACACGGCGGGCCAAATTTGGGCGCCAGAGTTTGACACCCATGATGTACAACAAAACTTGTGAATTTGGGCTTATTTTATGAATCACACATGAAGTTAGAAGGGGATACATATTATTTCAGCATAATTATGAGCCCCCAGAAAATGTGTCCCCAGTTATAAATACAAGACGAAATGTACAGATTATCATTTCTTTGGGTAGAAATTTCACAGGTTATATTACCAACAACCAGTGATGGGCAGTAACAAGCTACATGTAGCTAAACTACGTACCTTAACTACATTTCCCAGTAGCTTGGCGGTAGCTTAGCTACTTTTTTAACAAGTAGCTTTTCCTGTAGCTAAGCAACTTTTAGAGCCATGTAGCAAGGTAGCTTACATCAAAGCTACAAGCTACAAAGGGAGAAAATGGACTACGAATCCAGGCCGAAAAAATACAGAGAAAACCCAATGGCCTGGATTAAAGAGAACATCCATGATGATTAGTTGGTGTTTGTATGATGAGTCACAATTGGCTAAGGCTAGGGCAAAACATTATGGACTGGCCAATCAGAGGCAAGATAAGGTGGGTCATCGAAACTGGTAAGCAAAATCCTAACAGTCACACACTCATGTCACATGTCGACGAGGGAGTCGGAGAAAGAGGGACGCTCCAAACTGACGACTCAAAAGAGGGGAAAAAAAACATACTTGAAAACGGCAAAGGGATTCTCTCCTGCAGATTAGATTTTTTTTTTTAGTAATGAAGATGACGTGCAGGATACTCACAATAATGTGTGTCCTTAGACATATTTAGACACAGGTATGTGTTTAGAGAAAACAATGCCCAAAACCTTAGTTTTTAGTTGTTTACTCTGTAATCTAAAATCATAACTGCTCTCTTCATCGAAGACATGGAACACAAATTTAGGAACACACATTAAGGTGAGTTGAGTTTATGAAAAGTTTTACTGCACATAACCATTGCCAACTGTTCCCAAACAACACACAAGTCATTGTTTTTTTTTGTCAAGATATAGAAATATGCTTTTTTTTTTTACTGTAGGTAGAGCAACTTAATAACATTATAGGGGTGTGCCAAAGGAAAGGCAAACTAAATAAATACATGCGGTTTGGTGCGGGGACCCCTAGAGGTAGTTGTAGGGTGTCCCTTGCTAAATGACAGATAGTTAATAGTAATGGAACCTTATTGAGTCCATTTGTACACTCTCAGTTACATTAACATTGATATTAGATAGTGCCGTTAAATGTAGCTTTGATGTAGCAAGCTACTTTTGCCTAGTAGCTTGAAGTGTAGCTTGCTACAATTCTCAGGGGATAGCTTCCCTTGTAGTTTAGCTACATTTAATCTAGAGTAACTTGTAGCTTAGCTTACTGCATTTTCCAAGTAGCTTCACTGCCAACATCTTTGACAATCAAGGCATGAACGTAACAATCCACATTTTGTATACCATCACTAATAAGCAGCGTAAGTACGTAGTATCTAAACACAGAAGTGTTGACACACAGTACATAGCTCAGCCCCCTCTGAAGTCGTGCGCGCGGATACAAATAAATGCTATTGCGATATGGAGTGGACGCATTTAGAACAGTAGTTTCTGTCATTTAAAATTGACAACTTATTTTTATACTTAGCAAACTCATCTCACGGGCAGGCAGTACGTTTGACACCCCTGATCTAACCTATTCAACTCAACTGTGCACATTGAACCTACAGACCTGTGATAGATCTATATTTGGAGGAATATGACAAGGATGGATGAAGGTGTCTACAGCAGGAAGTCAATTTGTGACATGTCACATAAACTGGAATTGATGCACGCAACACAAGTTTTGCCTTTTTCATTTAAAAAAGCCCTTCACAAATTAAAGACGGAAGAAGATAAGCATATTTAATAACTTTCAATACAGATAATGTGACTCTTAAGAAGCCAAGTACTTTTTGAGCGCATAATAATACCGTGATTATAAAGATAACTGTGAACATTTTGGTCACAAACACGGTGAAATGACATTTTCCTACTGTTACATCCCAAGAACAAACCTGTCATCTCTGCTTTGTTGTTAACTTGTCACTCCAAATGTATTGCTGATAAGTTTTAACAAGTCTTACTTCAAAACTATGTTATCTACACTATCATAAGTCATCAAAGGTAATTAGGTAAGTATAGGCCTGGGCGATGAATGGATTTTATCAATAAATTGAATTTTTTCTTGAAAACATCCATCCATCCATCCATTTTCTACCGATTGTCAATATCGGGGTTGCGGGCGTGCTGGAGCCTATCCCAGCTGCACTTGCGCGGAAGGCAGTGCAACAAAAGTCAGCAGCACACTTATTACAATATGTAAAACTGAAAGATGCCTCCAGTCGAGTGCATGGAGAAAGTGAGAGAGGAGCTATGGTGTCTATATAGACAGTGGAAAAGCCTGCGTTTATCCACTAATTAAAAAATATAGATCCCTCTCAGTGTTGGAGTCTATAATTTATTTGCATACAACAAGCAAAGATGACAATATAATCTGCGACGGAAGAAGGTGTTAGGCAATCAATAATCTGTCCACTCATTTCCGTGACGCCATTAGCAGTAGTCTGTATAAAGTGATTGTTCATGAATAAGTAAGATTTTAAAAATCTAATCTCAACAAACCAACAATATAATGTCAAGTCCTACTGACAGCCACGCCAAGATAAGTAAAAGTCACCTGACCTGCCAACCTGCAGACAGTAGTGTTAATCTGATAATCTGATGACACAGCGCAAGAAGAGCACAGAAAGAGCTCAGCGGCCTTTACCTTGGCCAAGCTGAGCAGGTCATGTCGCAGTCTCTGTTTGTTCTTCTGCAGTTTGCCGGGCATCATCTTCCCTGTCCGGAAATCGAAACATGCCAAATCCACTGAGTTTCCAAGGTAACGGGCCAATTGAGGTTTACTCCTGAACTTTTTCCCTGTGGGACTAAATGCAGAAAGACCGAAAGAGTCAGAAATTAAATTGCAGGAATAAACTATATTTGGTTACACAAAACATTGACACACTGGCTACTATACATATAAGTAGGGGTGTGCCGGTACATTTTTTTCTCTTCTGATACTCAAAAAATTCCAATCACACCCGAATCGCGATTCTTATTTATTGCAATTCTAAATCAATTCATAATTGTTTTTAATTTGTATCTGTAAG
Organism: Entelurus aequoreus; assembly: GCF_033978785.1. Taxonomy (NCBI): domain Eukaryota; kingdom Metazoa; phylum Chordata; class Actinopteri; order Syngnathiformes; family Syngnathidae; genus Entelurus; species Entelurus aequoreus. Next base: position 28,300,991 of record NC_084751.1, on the reverse strand, counting down.
AATTATTCAACTATAATTATTTATACTTGTCTATATTGACAAGTGTGGTGTTTTAGACAGCAAAATGTTTTAATTAAGGACACTTATCGGGGACGGCGTGGCGCGGTTGGTAGAGTGGTCGTACCAGCAACCTGAGGGTTCCTGGTTCGATCCCCACCTTCTACCAACCTCGTCACGTCCGCTGTGTCCTTGAGCAAGACACTTCATGGATAGGGCCTTGCATGGCAGCTCCCGCCATCAGTGTGTGAATGTGTGAGTGAATGGGTGAATGTGGAAATAGTATCAAAGCGCTTTGAGTACCTTGAAGGTAGAAAAGCGCTATACCAGTATAACCCATTTACCATTTATTATGTATGTCTAGCTTGTGTGCTATTGTGTGCTTAGCTGTTGTGTAGCTGGGCTGCTAGCTCCTAGTAGCCCATAGCAGGGCAGGGTTTCAGCTACAGTACATGTACTTGATCTTGCAGCCCGCCACAGCAAATTAAAAGCTGCCACATCTTAAAAATTAGAGTATTTTACGTGAAAACAAATTTAAGTAATGATGATAATAATGTAATGATAATAATGAATGGATATATATTAGGATATATATAGTGTAAAATATATATATATATATATATATATATATATATATATATATATATATATATATATATATATATATATATATATATATATATATATATATTTATTTATTTATTTATTTATTTATTTATTTTTTTTTATGGCTGTTAAGTAGTGGAAACATGGACATTAACGTGGATCCACATCAGCTTTATATTTCAAGTCACTTGCGTATACAACTCAGGCAATGTACGGAACAGGTACACCAGTGCGCCATTCCCTTTAACAATCGCTGTTTCTTAAAAATCAAAGGACATACACTATATATCCATCCATCCATTTTCAACCGCTTGTCCCTTCTTTGGGGTTGCGGGGGGTGCTGGAGCCTATCTCAGCTGCATTCAGGCGGAAGGCGGGGTACACCCTGGACAAGTCGCCACCTCATCACAGTGCCAACACAGATAGACAGACAACATTCACACTCGCATTCACACACTAGGGCCAATTTAGTGTTGCAAATCAACCTATCCCCAGGTGCATGTCTTTGGAGGTGGGAGGAAGCTGGAGTACTCGGAGGGAACCCATGCAGTCACGGGGAGAACATGCAAACTCCACACAGAAAGATCCCTAGCCCGGGATTGAACTCAGAACTACTCAGGGCCTTCGTATTGTGAGGCACATGCACTAACCCCTGTTCCACCGTGCTGCCTACACTATAGATACTGTATATATATATATATATATATATATATATATATATATATATATATATATATATATATATATATATATATATATATATATATATATATATATATATATATATATACATGTATGTATGTATGTATGTATGTATGTATATATATATATATATATATATATATATATATATATATATATATATATATATATATATACAGATAGATAGATAGATAGATAGATAGATAGATAGATAGATAGATAGATAGATAGATAGATAGATAGATAGATAGATAGATAGATAGATAGACAGACAGACAGACAGATAAATATATAGATATATATATACTAGGGGTGTAACAGTACGTGTATTTGTATTGAACCGTTTCGGTACGGGGTTTCGGTTCGGTTCGGAGGTGTACCGAACGAGTTTCCACACGGACATATTAAGTAGCGTACCGCACGTTGTGTAAACAATGCGCACCAAGGCACAACACACGCCATGCTAGCAACGACCGGGCTACTACAACATGTAAAAGCCAGAGCTGGAAGACCCTCCTGCCTCGTTAAGATCTCCCGTTTGGGAAGACTTTGGTGCGATACAACAATTGAGGACGGAGGTTTGCCGACATTGTTCAGCAGCAGCAGGTATGCTTCTGACAACAAGTCAAACATGCTAACCCATCACCACCGCATTCAAGCAGCCTCTCCTCGGCGAGTCAGGCAGGGCTAAAGCAATGACAAATGTTTTTATAGCAACAGATTTAAGACCATATTGCATTAAAAACTAGATTTTGACCCACTTCTATGGTGGAAGAACAATGAGCCCAAATATCCTCTTACTGCCAAGTTAGCATGGCTTGGGGGGGGGGGGGGAAGAAAAGTTAATATGAGGCTGAGTTGACTTGAAACTGTTTAATGTTGCATTCTTTATATGTAGAAGAAAAGTTTAGTCATTTTATTTAATCTGAGCAACAACTTGAGGCAGTTTAATGTTGATTAACGTGGACCCCGACTTAAACAAGTTGAAAAACGTATTGGGGTGTTACCATTTAGTGGTCAATTGTACGGAATATGTACTGTACTGTGCAATCTACTAATACAAGTCTCAATCAATCAATCAAAAAAAGCACTTTATATGTAGAAAGGTTTTGTTTAGAAACCATTATGAGCCTTATAGTTTTTATGTCATATATGATGACCACATTAACCCTGGCAATGGGCCCTGTGTGTATATGTATGTTATGCCATTGTTTACAAATTTGGTAAATAAATAACCAAAAAATTTATATTTTGTTGTTTTCTTACTGTACCGAAAATGAACCGAACCGTGACCTCTAAACCGAGGTACGTACCGAACCGAAATTTTTGTGTACCGTTAAACCCCTAATATATACTGTATATATATAGATAGATAGATATATATGTGTGTGTGTATATATATAGACACACGTATCCTGAAAAAAGAATGATCACCGAAACAGCGCTGCCGAAACCTGACGTTGTGATGACGTAAGCAATACGCACGCGATTGTCTGGAGCAGAGGCAGCATATGTATGCGATGTGGACGTACTTTTAATATGTCCGAGATATATCCGCGGACAGCGATCTACAAAATGTGCAATGTGAAAATATTAAGAGGACAGGGAAGGCTTTCAAGGAGAGAAAGTCCAACTGGAGCAGCGGTGCGAAGCAAGTGTGACATCAGGCTTTCTGCAGCTCTCACTGTTCCTCGCCGACATCAAGCGACCGAAGTAAAACGTCTCTTAACAAGAGCACAGTCTGTAATAACACTAGAAAAAGATGCTAGATTTGTTACTAGTCGTTTTTAATCAAGAAAAGGCCATGAAAAGATTGGAGAAGAAACTTGAAAAATTCTCAACAAAGTACATTGTACAATAAACAGAAACAATTGAAAAAATAAAGCAAAACGATATCAGAAAATATATGTTAAAACTAATTAAAGATAACACAGATTTGTTTTTGAATATATATATAATTTTTTTTTGCCTTTTTAAAGAAAATATATGCATCATCGCATATTATGCAAATTGTATGATGATGTCAGGTTGGCCATGCCCCATCTGCGCCCCCACCACCTGCAGAAACCCTGCAGGGGTTCTTAACCTTTTTGACCTTGGGGCCCACTTTTCCACTACAGAGGGGTGCGGGTCTTACCCAAATATTACTGAATACTGAATTAGTTATCTTACTCTTGATTTTAATGGTATAAAATAATTATATTCCACCTACAGATTACCAACCTTGCAAATGTTATGAAACCATGCGTTAATCACAATGATTATTATTTATTTAACGCATTAACAGTACAAACACTATATATAAAAAGTGACTCATAAAAAAACGATGAAAAATAGATTTACATACAATTATGTAGTGCTAAAATAAATAAACTAAATTAATAGTAAATACTAATAAATATGAAGTGTGGATTAAAATACAGCTACATGACTTTAGTCATCATTTTTGCACTTAGGAAGCTTCTCTATGACTTTTGCTCCAGACTTCTGTTTGTTTTTTTGAGATTGTCATTACTGTCACAAGTGGCGAGGGCTCGCGACACAACAACTATGTTTACCTTTTGTAAATGGGTTCACTAAATTACAAGAAAAGACCAACAGTATATTAGGATATATATAGTGTAATATATATATATATATATATATATATATATATATATATATATATATATATATATATATATATATATATATATATATATATATATATATTTTTTTTTTTTTTTTTTTTTTTTTCTTTTTTTTTTTTTTATTTTTTTTTTTTTTTTTTTATGGCTGTTAAGTAGTGGAAACATGGACATTAACGTGGATCCACATCAGCTTTATATTTCAAGTCACTTGCGTATACAACTCAGGCAATGTACGGAACAGGTGCACCAGTGCGCCATTCCCTTTAACAATCGCTGTTTCTTAAAAATCAAAGGACATACACTATATATCCATCCATCCATTTTCAACCGCTTGTCCCTTCTTTGGGGTCGCGGGGGGTGCTGGAGCCTATCTCAGCTGCATTCAGGCGGAAGGCGGGGTACACCCTGGACAAGTCGCCACCTCATCACAGGGCCAACACAGATAGACAGACAACATTCACACTCGCATTCACACACTAGGGCCAATTTAGTGTTGCAAATCAACCTATCCCCAGGTGCATGTCTTTGGAGGTGGGAGGAAGCTGGAGTACTCGGAGGGAACCCATGCAGTCACGGGGAGAACATGCAAACTCCACACAGAAAGATCCCTAGCCCGGGATTGAACTCAGAACTACTCAGGGCCTTCGTATTGTGAGGCACATGCACTAACCCCTGTTCCACCGTGCTGCCTACACTATAGATACTGTGTATATATATATATATATATATATATATATATATATATATATATATATATATATATATATATATATATATATATATATATATACATACAGACAGATAGATAGATAGATAGATAGATAGATAGATAGATAGATAGATAGATAGATAGATAGATAGATAGATAGATAGATAGATAGATAGATAGATAGATAGATAGATAGATAGACAGACAGACAGATAAATATATAGATATATATATACTAGGGGTGTAACAGTACGTGTATTTGTATTGAACCGTTTCGGTACGGGGTTTCGGTTCGGTTCGGAGGTGTAGGAAGCTTCTCTATGACTTTTGCTCCAGACTTCTGTTTGTTTTTTTGAGATTGTCATTACTGTCACAAGTGGCGAGGGCTCGCGACACAACAACTATGTTTACCTTTTGTAAATGGGTTCACTAAATTACAAGAAAAGACCAACAGTATGTGTTTATTGGAGGACATTTAGATGTCAACTGGCTGTCCAGCTTTGCTCAAGTAGTACAAGTGCTTGTATCGGAGATTTTAGATGCGAGCCGATATAATCTGACAAATAAGTATAACGTATGATATTTGTATCAAGTTTAAAGAAGTAATTTGGACTGAAGTGTTTGAGAAATTTCCTTGAAAAACAGACCTCCTTGTTTGTTTCTTTATTTTTGTTTTCTGAATAAAAACTATTTCTTTATAGTTCCTTCAAGTTGATATTCATCAGACCAGAGTTTGATAAAAAAAAAAAAAAAAAAATACAAACATACAGTGGGAAAATAGGTATTTTAATTCCCTGCTGATGTTGTAAATCAACTAGTGATGAATAGAATTTTCAGCGAACAAAAATGTTCTTTTTACATTTTCTTTTATACTTTTGGTACACATTTATCACCGAAACAACGCTGGAAGGAACATATGTTGTGAAAATAACTAAACAAAAGCAACAACTTCTATTGGCTCTTATTCCCTTAGTTTGTAAACAATAACGAAGAGAACAAAAAAAAAATGTTGTGATAGTAAAACATAACAATCTAGTTACTGTACTATCAACCATATCAACTGATCATATGCCTGGTATCGTTATTGTTTATCATTATATGGATCTGATTATTCATACCTACATTCAAAAACTCTAGCTTAGCATCTACTATATCTATCCTTTTTTGTATCCTCCTGTCCTACGGTGTGTAGTCTAGCATGTTAAGCTATTCCTCGTCCTCTAGTCCTCCAGTGATAATAATACTTGTAAGAAACACCGTTTATTTGACACCATGGAGGCGAGAATTATTGATTTAGAAGCTAATCTGTGGCGGGACATGAGCCGCTAGCTCGGTAACGAGGACGCTACATTGCGTTAAGGGCGCCTTTGTTTGCTTGTCACAGTGAAATTTGCAGGACACAACTAAAATGTGCTATCAACGTGCTTTATCACGATATGACGATAGTATTAAAAGTTCTATCGTCGGCCAAATGTGAATACTGCGCAATGATTTTAAAAGACTAAATGAAAGGGAGTCTGTGAGGTTTGTTAATAATGCTTATTACCTTGGACTGATTGATTGACTGATTGATTGATTGATTGTCTGTGTAAAATAAATTAATCTTAACTAAGGTTAAATTTAGTGTACTATTCGTCTGCAACCAGCACAGGCATTGATTATTTAGTCTCAACTGGTTTGTGGTCGGCAGCACGGTGGCACAGGGGTTAGTGCGTGTGCCTCACAATAAGAAGGTCCTTGGTTTCTGTTGGGAGTTTGCACGTTCTCCTCGTGACTGCGTGGGTTCCCTCCGGGCACTCCAGCTTCCTCCCACCTCCAAAAACATGCACCTGGGTATAGTTTGATTGGCAACACTAAATTGGCCCTAGTGTGTGAATTGGAGTGTGAATGTTGTCTGTCTATCTGTGTTGGCCCTGCGATGAGATGGTGACTTGTCCAGGGTGTACCCCGCCTTCCGCCCGAGTGCAGCTGGGATAGGCTCCAGCACCCCCAGCGACCGCGAAAAGGGACAAGTGGCAGAAAATGGATGGATGGATGGTTTGTGGTCTCATGAACAGGACCACAGCCACTAGATGTCCAGCTACATCCATGCAGACCTACTGGCAGCACTATTATTTTACAACACTGGCAATATCTGTTCAGATCAGTCACTCATCGCATTACAAATAATCTTTGAAAAGATCCTAAATTGTGTCAGGAAGTCCTCGTGTGAAGAAAGTGAAGAAAACAACTCAAAGCGATGTGGTTGGTAGAGCTGAGTTTTACCGCTCTTCCAGTAAGTCGAAGTGCTGACTGGTTTCCTGACTGGAACTGATGAGTCATTTCAGAAACCAAAGTGAAAGTAAGCCAAGTCACAGCTCTGAGATTATGATGTACTTCACATTGCGGCTTGAGGAAGTGACGGAATGTGAGGTGAGCTTAGTCTGAGCAGCAGGAGTTGAATATTAATGAATGTCATTGTTGAAAATTACAAATCTGCTGATGTCAACTATAAAATTATAGACAATGTAGAATTGAATGTTACTGACACAATGATCAATGCTAAAGTTGCTTTAGCCTTTCTGTAATATGGAAAATAGTATTTAAGCCCTTGTAATTTTAACCCCTTACTAAAATATGAACAGTCCATTTTATGGTAGCGTTATTTTAACTGAAAGAAACAGAATGTACAAAAATCCAGAAAAAAATAATGGTTGTATACTCATTTGTATTAAATTAAGATTTAATAAGCATTGAGATCCAACAGAGCTGTTATGTATTCATGGAACACACAAATGAGTCATGTCCCTTTAAGAAAGTACTCCTAATCACAACTCATCATGTGTATGAAGTACACCTGTCCCTAAAACACTCCATTCATTCAATCCGCAACACCACTATGGGTAAGACCAAAGCGCTGTCAAAGGAACTCAGAGACAAGATTGGAGATCTGCACAAGACTAGAGGAAAACCAGGTACTAGAGAAACATCTGATCTCTGTGCTTGCCATCAAAAGTTTCTTCACCAATTCTGAAGCCACCTTTTGCTTTGAGATTTTATACAATGGATCCCCTAATATTTGCGATTCAGCAATCACCCACAAATTCACAGATTTTTGGTTAAAAAAAAAAAAAAATTAAATATTTGTGGAAAAAGTTCAGCATTGGTGCTTTTTTCTCTCAAAAAATAGGCAGTTTTAAAAAAAATATTAATCTAATTCACCCTAAATCGATAATAATTGTGAATATGTGATAAAGTATAAAATATACAGCAAAATGATACAGTACAGCATACATGTGTGATGTAACAATGTCAAGTCAGTGAAGGATCTTGGTGCCTTACGTTATAGCACCAGCGTCTACACTCAACTTTCTTGCAATCCTGTAATTGAGCAGAAGTTAATGAATGATCGACGTTGCTGAAATGACAACAAGCAAGTAGTGAAGATTATGGAGACGCAGCTTGGAAAAACATCCTCTCAGACTGCTAGTAGGACCACCCAGCGGCCTGCAGCGCAGTGGAGTCGCGTAGCATTGCTAGCTGCTTTAAAGGGAGTAATTGATTGTGGCGTCCCGCCACGACAAAATAAAAGCCACCACACTTTAAAAATTAATGTTTTTTTACATGAAAACTAAACAAATGTACATTGATTTGATCAAGTCTATTATTTTCTATCACTTGAAAACACAGTATTAAGAGCATTTTACCTCAAAACCGCGAAGTCATGACAAAAAAAAAACACCAAACGAACCTAATAGAGTCTTTGTCTAAAGCAGTGTTTTTCAAATACTGTTCGTGAAATACAGGCTGCTGTGCCGTGGGAGGTTATGTAATGTCACCTAATTGGGTTAAAAATATTTTTTGCAAACCAATAATTATAATCTGCAAATAATGTGCCGTTGTTGAGTGTCTGTATTGTCTAGAGCTCGGCAGAGTAACCGTGTAATACTCTTCTATATCAGTAAGTGGCAGCAGGCTAGCTAATTGCTTCGTAGATGTTGGGAACATGGTTTGTCATGATCACAATATGCAGACGACAGGGGGGATCAGCGTGCCGGTAAAAAGGTATCTAATGCTTAAACCAAAAATAAAGAAAAGGTGAGTGCCGCTAAGAAAAGGTATTGAAGCTTAGGGAAGGCTATGCAAAACGAAACTATATCTGAACTGGCTGCAAAGTAAACAAAAACAGAATGCTGGACGACAGCAAAGACTTACAGCGTGTGGAGCAGAGACAGCGTCCACAAAGTACATCTGTACATGACATAACAATCAACAATGCCCCCACAAAAAAGGATAGCAACAACTTAAATGGTCTTGATTGCTGAAACAAAGCAGGTGCGGGGAATAGCGCTTAAAGGAAGATATGAAATCGCTACAGGAAAAGCCACCAAAATGGGAGCGCAAGACAAGAACTAAGACACTACACACAGGAAAACACCAAAAAAACTCAAAACAGGTCACGGCGTGATGTGACAGGTCGTAACAGTAGACCTACTTTGAGACGAGAGCTATAGTGATGCATGGTTGGTTATGGTTTGAATTCATATCCAACAATTGCAAGAACAACTTTGTATTGTCAATATCGGCTGCTGAGTTTCATTTTTTAATGTTTTCTGCTGGTGGTGGGCCTCCAGATTTTTACAATGAAAAAAATGTGCCTTGGCTCAAAAAAGATTGAAAAACATCGGTCAAAGGACTGTCCATGACAAGATAAGAAATGACATATCCCATCTCGAAATTCATTTGTGTACGGTAGACATCTACAAAGAAGGGCTGGTACTAAAATACTTTATTGTTTTTTCATTGTCTTGTTCTTTTCATATATAAAATATGGGTTTTATAAATAAAAGGAGAAAAAATAAGCGAAATTGGCACTCATACTGAGTGTTTATGTATCATTTTAAGAACATTTACTATAACGTGATTAGGGATGGGTACTTTTATAGGTACCGACCAAATTCCATCTGTACTACCAGGTACCGATTTACATAACATCAAATGGTAATTCAATACTTTTGTGACGTGACGATGTTCCGTTCGGTTGGCAACTTGGCAACAGATCAACATTTGGCGTGGAAACAAGTAGTTAAGCACTCAGGGAGGACTTAGCCTTGAGGTAATGTTAAAACAGTGGAACCTCGATTTACGAACCCCTTTATTTGCTAACTTTTGGATTTACAAACCCTGTTGAAGAACCAATCAAGTTCGTAAAAGAACATTCCACTGTATTTTCAATGCCAACAAAGCAAGAATAAGTACAGTACTTCAAAGTACAGTAATGCTCCACACTTGAAAATGTGCTCACTCAATGTTAAATTACATTGGATATGCCTTAGACATGCTACTGTTGAGCATTAGCTTTTTTTACGTGGCATTTTAACATGTCTACATTTGGTAATGAAAACTACAACTAAGATGCATGTTACAATCAAACAGATGGTGTTCAATAAGGGCAATACTTACAGTATAAAAACTTGATAGAACTTAACAAAAGAAAAGACTGGCACACTGAACGAAATGGCAGACTTCCAGGCTAGGCAACACACCATAGCTTATACATTACTGCTATCTAACATCTTGGAATTGCAACTGCATGCAACTTGCAAATGAGACTCAGAAGTGAAAGAAAACAAGATATAACAACTGGACAGCACAGTTATTATTAGCAGAAGGACAAAAAATTTGATTTTATTACTAAACAAATCAACATTTATAAACACATAAACACACAAAAGGGCTGAAAAGGATACCGTTGAGTTGATTCAGAGTTGATACTGTATCAGTTAAAATGTAAAAAGTACTCATCCCTCAACGTGATATATATCGTTATTGGGACATAAAATGACCTATATAGAGTTGTGGTCAAAAGTTTACATACACTTGTAAACAACATAATGTCATGGTTGTCTTGAGTTTTCAATCATTTCTACAACTCTTATTTTTTGGTGATAGAGTGATTGGAGCACATACTTGTTGGTCACAAAAAACATTCATGAAGTTTGGTTCTTTTATGAATGTATTATGGGTCTTCTGAAAATCTGACCAAATCTGCTGGGTCAAAAGTATACATACAGCAATGTTAATATTTGGTTACATGTCCCTTGGCAAGTTTCACTGCAATAAGGCGCTTTTGGTAGCCATCCACAAGCTTCTGGCAAGCTTCTGGTTGAATTTTTCACCACTACTCTTGACAAAATTGGTGCAATTCAACTAAATTTGTTGGGTTTTCTGACATGGACTTGTTTCTTCAGCATTGTCCACACGTTTAAGTCAGGACTTTGGGAAGGCCATTCTAAAGCCTTAATTCTAGCCTGATTTAGCCATTCCTTTACCACTTTTGACATGTGTTTGGGGCCATTGTCCAGTTGGAACACCAGCTGCGCCCAAGACCCAACCTCCGGGCTGATGATTTTAGGTTGTCCTGAAGAATTTGGAGGTAATCCTCTTTTTTCATTGTCCCCATTTACTCTCTGTAAAGCACCAGTTCCATTGGCAGCAAAACAGGCCCAGAGCATAATACTACCACCACCATGCTTGACGGTAAGCATAGTGTTCCTGGGATTAAAGGCCTCACATTTTCTCCTCTAAGCATATTGCTGGATATTGTGGCCAAACAGCTAAATTTGTGTTTCATCTGACATCACATGGACAAAGATAAAACCTTCTGGAGGAAAGTTCTGTTGTCAGATGAAACAAAAATGTAGCTGTTGGAACTGGAACTGGTGCTTTACAGAGAGTAAATGGGACAATGAAAAAGGAGAATTACCTCTAAATTCTTCAGGACAAGCTAAAATCATCAGCCTCGGGCGTGGTTGGGTGTTCCAACAGGACAATGACCCCAAGCACACGTCAAAAGTGGTAGAGGAATAGCTAAATCAGGCTAGAATTAAGGTTTTAGAATGGCCTTCCCAAAGTCATGACATTCTCACAGCACTTCAATATCATTGAATATTTAGAACTTTCTGTTTTGCAAAGGTCGCTTGTGTTGCCGTGTGTTGATGTGAGAGTGAGGGTGTGACACTTTAAGCAGCTATCAGTTATGACAGTTTTCTTACACATTTATACCGTGTTAACATTTACTGTACTTGTTTTACTATGCTAGAAATTACTATCATCCACAAAAACACCAAAAGATCTGAAACTTCTCATCACTGTTTTTTTACTCAGCACCAGATTCAGGATGGAACACTTGCTGATACAGTGCATACAGTGTATATACAGTACAAACAGTGTACATATACAGTGCATACAGTATATATTTACAGCGTGTACCTGTAGTAATAAACGTCGCTCTTCCCGGCACTCAAACCGGACTTCCTGATCACTTCTTCCTTCTTCCAGCCGGGCGGCAGAGCAGGACAGTCTGACCTCCTCTTCTCCATCTTATGAAGCCCAGGTTTCAGCCGTTCAAGTCAGCTGGTGACCAGAACGGTCTAATAGTGACTAATAGTGAAGAGCGGTCGCCGCCAATGGCGCTCCAGCCGACAGACAGCGTGAGGGCAACCCGAGCGGAATAAGCAACGACGTCACAAATGTTACGTTATGGCCGGCTCGCTCTAACTTCCGCCCTGCCTGCTGGTATGGCGCCTCTTTTTGGCTACATGAAAAGTGAGCGAATGATCTACTCGTCACAGTTTGTTTCAGTTTGCCCCGGAAGAACGCACACGTCTGGCAATTCGTGAAGCATTGTTCGCGAACGATCCGGTTTTATAGTCGACTCTTTGAAGTGAAGGACGGGAATTAGTGTACTGTATGGACGATAAATGAAATAAATACATACAGGTACATCTTTAGATAATTACATTATTCGTCAATAATAAATCAAATGTTAATTATATAAATACACGTGTTATTAAATGTTTCATTAATTAATTTAATGTAAAATATATATTTTTAAACTATTTAATGAAATATTGAATAACACATGTATTAGGGATAAGCGGTAGTAAATGGATGGATGATGAATAAATACATTTATTCAATTATAATTACAATAAAATACATAAATGTTCCTAGGTGTGTCATTAATTAATTTATTGTAAAAGTAAATTTTGATATTTATTCATATATTTAATATTTAATTATGTATTTATTTATTTCAGTATTTATTTAATCATTTAATCATTTTTTTAATATTTATTTATTTATTTAATAATTTATTTGAAGACATGCACCTAGGGATAGGTTGATTTGCAACACTAAATTGGCCCTAGTGTGTGAATGTGAGTGTGAATGTTGTCTGTCTATCTGTGTTGGCCCTGCGATGAGATGGCGACTTGCCCAGGGTGTACCCCGCCTTCCGCCCGAATGCAGCTGAGATAGGCTCCAGCACCTCCCGCGACCCCGAACGAGACAAGCGGTAGAAAATGGATGGATGGATGGATGGATTGATTTAATAATTTCATGATTTATGTGATGTGAGTGTGAATGTTGTCTGTCGATCTGTGTTGGCCCTGCGATGAGGTGGTGACTTGTCCAGGGTGTACCCCGCCTTCCACCCGAATCCAGCTGAGATAGACTCCAGCACCCCCTGCAACTCCGAAAGGGACGAGGGATAGAAAATGGATGGATGGATAGATGGATTCAATTATTTCATGCACTTCATTATTAATTGTATCTGTCAAATTCATCAAAGTCGGTGGGAGGGTCCTTACACCTGATTGGTTACCCGGCATTTTCACTTGCTTGTGGAACTTCGACTAAGTGGTGAAGTACTGTGGTCGAAGCCTTGGTATGAAAGTGTGGAAATAACTCCGACTACTGGAATACATTTCTGTACTTTAACTGCAACAGGCTCTGGGTCAGCAGGTGTTGCCTCCACATACTCCGCAAAGTATAAAACATCTGCCACCAACCCCCCCCCCCCAAAAAAGTATGAGTATATCCTTCTTGGCCGACGTGTTTTGAAAGACTTTCAAAGTTCCAGGCTTCAGACCAAAGCAATCATTGGACTAGGTTACTGTTAACCCCGCCCACTAACTTTGATGGTTGAGTTTGACAGATAAAATAAGTTCATGAAGGCTTCAAAAAATTCAAAGATTATTTTCCCGCGGAAAACAGAGGTATAGACATGTATGCAGGAGGAAAGGAGGAAGGACAGAGTGAGAGTGAGCGAATTATGCTCCATAGATAGAGACATACATAGAGACTAGACCCGGAAAGGTGAGGAAAATGCAGCATCAGGAAACAAAAGCTGAGACACGTTAATTGTACATGCCAGTGGTAGGTCGTCAGGACCAGCAAGGCTTTCTCTGCTAGCCTAACATAAATTATGAACATAAATTGAGAAAAGTTAATTGCATTTCTAATTCACCTTCCCTAAAAATATAAAACGATTCATCGTATTCTTTTCACTCCAGTGTTGCTGTTTTTACGTTAGAACTTTTATCTCAACATAGCTGGCTTGTTGCCAGCGCTATATGAAATCTCCTGTAGGCCTTCTGAATCAACAACGTGGGGGTCTGAGCATTGTAGGCAAATGGGGCACATACAGTTGATAGACAGTTGTGATAGCCAATCAGGGAGCAAAACGTTGATTAGGTAGCAGACAAATTTGCAAGGCCAATTTTAAGAAGGACATTTCAAGAGGAGATAGATCTCGTGAGACGAGGTCGGCCGACCCCAAGCTAGCTAACCTGTCCGAGCCAGAGAGGGTTTGTTTGCCACTTCCAATCAAATCAACCATTGACTTACGGCTTCCGATGGGTTTTGCAAATTGTAAGTTCAAATATTTTATTTCTATATATTTTTAAGTTTAATATGTTTTTGCAATTATTTTGATTTTGACAGTACCACGTAGGGATATGTTTTAATTGCTGATGCGGGTTTATCAATTTTTAAATGCACCAAGAAATAGCCCGTTTTGTACACTATTGAGGTGATTCAATGCCTAGCAGTGCACAAGTGTGTTTCTGTGTAGTATTTCTCCAGCCGTGGTCATCTGGTGACATACATTATTGTATTATTACTTGTATTATTATTACATTAATACCTTTTAAATTCCTTCCTCTTCTTTCCTGACAATTTAAATCAATGTTCAAGTAAATGTATTTTTTTTATTGTAAAGAATAATAAATACATTTTAATTTAATTATTCATTTTAGCTTGTGTTTTTTTCGACGAAGAATATTTGTGAAATATTTCTTCAAACTTATTATGATTAAAATTCAAATAAATTATTCTGGCAAATCTAGAAAATCTGTAGAATCAAATTTAAATCTTATTTCAAAGTCTTTTGAATTTATTTAAAAAATTTTGTTCTGGAAAATCTAGAAGAAATAATGATTTGTCTTTGTTAGAAATATAACTTGGTCCAATTTGTTATATATTTTAACAAAGTGTAAATTGGATTTTAACCTATTTAAAATATGTCATCAAAATTCTAAAATTAATCTTAATCAGGAAAAATTACTAATGATGTTCCATAAATTATTTTTTTTAATTTTTTCAAAAAGATTCGCATTACCTAGTTTTTCTCTTCTTTTTTTCAGTTGAATTTTGAATTTTAAAGAGTCGAAATTGAAGATAAACTATGTTTCAAAATGTAATTGTCATTTTTTTCGTGATTTGTCCTCTTTTAAACCGTTCAATTAAGTGTAAATATCATTAATTATTAATAATAACATAGAGTTAAAGGTAAATTGAGCAAATTGGCTATTTCTGGCAATTTATTTAAGTGTGTATCAAACTGGTAGCCCTTCGCATTAATCAGTACCCAAGAAGTAGCTCTTTGTTTCAAAAAAGTTGGTGACCCCTGCCCTAGCATAGCTCATAACATAAATAAATAAATAAATAGTCACATCTTTCCCCCTATAAAGAAATAATGTTAACTCGGTAAAGTATCTTTCTTTTTTTAGCTTTAACTTTTCATTTTTTAGCATTGTAACCACATTTGCAAACAGCTTTTCTCTTCATAGAATTTTCTTTCAATAAAAAAATAAAGTGCAAAAATGTCAAAGCATCATAACAAACAGTTATGTCAAATAGCAGCAGAAGTGCACTTTTTGGAGAGCTGTATTATTTTAAGTTTTGTGCCCAAGGGACTGATTTTATTTAACATGATAGTATTATTCATACACTTATAGTGATCACAGAGACAGGTTGTTTTTGTGTTACTGTATATATTTGTTTTTCTGAAAAATCCCACTTAATATACTTTGTGTAACAACAGTCAATATTTATTTATTTTATTTTATTTTTTTAGGGGGGTAACAGTCAATATTTATGTATTTATTCGATTTTATTTTTTTCTTATATAATAAAAATGAGCTTTTGTTAAACCAAATATTGTGTGTTTTTTTCCATATACAACAACCTATCTGGACTCGATAAGAGAATCGATAAGGAATCGGTTCGATAAGAGGATTCGATAATAGGCTGGAACTCAATAATTTCTTATCAAACATCATCCCTATATATATATATATATATATATATATATATATATATATATATATATATATATATATATATATATATATATATATATATATATATATATATATGTATGTAACCGCGGAGTCCGCGGATAATCCGCGGGTCGGGCGGATGCATGACGAAAAAAATAGATTTTAAATAGATTCGGGCGGATGGCGGTTGAACCAATTCGGAGATATATATACATAGTTAAATGTTGTTACCCACATATGAAAAACGAGCAGCACTCTTTGAAACAGGCAATAATTCATCAGGCAGTGCTGCAGCTGTCACGCTAAATTTATTCCCCCCTACAAACCCCCCCCCCCCCCTCCCCCCCCCCCCCCCCCCCCCATTTACTTCCGGGGCTGCGTCCAATAAAATCACAAAGTTGCCGGGGGTCCTTAACCGGCATGCGACTGTCCTGTTTCGCGCCTGTACAAAAAAACCAAAACATAATCGATTTCTTCAGATTCCAGCAGCTGTCAAAGACGAAGTATCCTTCCAGCGACGGGCGGTCAAAGCCGAAGTGCTATCGATCGCTGTCAATGACGTAAAAGGAAACATGACCACGGAAGTAAATGGGGGGTGGAAGGTTTTTGTAGGGGGAAGAAATTTGGCGTGACACAGCACACCACAACACAACACAACAGAAAAGAAGAAAAAAATAAAAAGATGGCAGCGCCGGCAGCAAACGTGGTACGTGACAATCTAAAAAAGGTAATACTAAAGACCAGGGGAAAAAAATAACAATAATAGTCAACACTTTCTTAATGGAAATGACAATAATATTATAATAATGATAAATAATATTATCACGCATTAATATCTCTTAGCCTCTGATGCGTGGCCAAGAGATATTAATGCGTGGCACGCATTGAATGTCTCTGCTGTATTGGATCAGTCTCCTTTCTTTAACAGGCAAAAGCTTTCTAACCTCACTAATGCCTTGCATCGTCTATATTAGATATATAACAACGGGTGGGTGGCGGGTGGCGGGCGGTTGTGGTTTTGATAAAATGTTAGTTCGGGTGAATGGCGGGTGGATGACGACTTTTGTGATGCGGTTGCGGATGAAATAATTGCCTATCCGCGCATCTCTAATATACATATATATATATATATATATATATATATATATATATATATATATATATATATATTCCTCAGATTATTAATGGTGATATATATATATATGTATGTAACCATTAATAATCTAAAGAGTCACTTAAGAGTCGAAAGACTCCCTTTCGTGACCTTTTGGTGAGCCGAGCCAAAAGATCTGACTCCCTTAGAAAGATATATATATATATATATATATATATATATATATATATATATATATATATATATATATATATATATATATATATATATATATATATATATAAAATATATATATATATATATATATATATATATATATATATATATTTATATATATATATACATGTATGTATGTATATATATATACATATATACTGTATGTATGTATATATATATACATATATACTGTATATATATATATATATATATATATATATATATATATATATATATATATATATATATATATATATATATATATATATATATATATATATATATATATATATACATTATATATCTATATATACCATACCATACCAACTTTATTTATATATATATATATACCTCAGATTATTAATGGTGATATATATATATATATATATATACACATATATATATATGTGTGTGTGTGTGTGTGTGTGTGTGTGTGTGTGTGTGTGTGTGTGTGTGTGTGTGTGTGTGTGTGTGTGTGTGTGTGTGTGTGTGTGTGTGTGTGTGTGTGTGTGTGTGTGTGTGTGTGTGTGTATATGTAACCATTAATAATCTGAGGAGTCACTTAAGAGTCGAAAGACTCCCATTCGTGACCTTTTGGTGAGCCGAGCCAAAAGATCAGACTCCCTTAGAAAGATATATATATATATATATATATATATATATATATATATATATATATATATATATATATATATATATATATATATATATATATATATATATATATATATATATATATATATATATATATATATATATATGTGTGTGTGTGTGTGTATATATATATATATATATATATATATATATATATATATATATATATATATATATATATATATATATATATATATATATTGGGCGGCATGGCGTAGTGGGTAGAGCGCCCGTGTCAGAAACCTGAGGGTTGCAGGTTCGCTCCCCGCCTCTTACCATGCCGTTGTGTCCTTGGGCAGGACACTTCACCCTTGCCCCCGGTGCCGCTCACACTGGTGAATGAATGTTGAACGAATGATAGGTGGTGGTCAGAGGGGCCGTAGGCGCAAATTGGCAGCCACGCTTCCGTCAGTCTACCCCAGGGCAGCTGTGGCTACGAAAGTAGCTTACCACCACCAGGTGTGAATGAATGATGGGTTTTTAACATGTAAAGCGACTTTGGGTACTTAGAAAAGCGCTATATAAATCCCAGTTATTATTATTATTATATATATATATATATATATATATATATATATATATATATATATATATGTGTGTGTGTGTGTGTGTGTGTGTATATATATATATATTTTTTTTAATCTAATTGATATTAGTCATTGTTTTTATATTTGAGTTGTATATATATATATATATATATATATATATATATATATATATATATATATATATATATATATATATATATATATATATATATATATATATATATATATATATATATATATATGACCATTAATAATCTGAGGATAGTGATTTAAGAGTCGAAAGACTCCCTTTCGTGACCTTTTGGTGAGCCGAGCCAAAAGATCCGACTCCCTTAGAAGAGCCAAAAATCCCATCACTACCGGCAAAGTCCGAGCTGCGCGAACCGCGGGCTGTGATGTCACTTGCTCTCTCTCGCTCTCTCTCTCTCTCTCTCTCTCTCTCTCTCTCTCTCTCTCTCTCTCTCTCTCTCTCTCTCTCTCTCTCTCTCTCTCTGCCTCACTCAATCTCACTCTCTCTCTCTCTCTCTCTCTCTTTGCCTCACTCACTCTCACTCTCTCTCTCTCTGTCTCTCTTTCTCTCTCCTCTCTCAATGTTTTTGCAGTCTCACATATGTTCTATTCAGACAGAAGAATCACTCAATTGGGGACATACTACACAACTACGTGTAATGTTTTTCTAATACATAATGTAAAGTGTACTATGAATTAATCAAAAAGATGTAAGATGTTGCGTAAAATCAGATTTTTGCACAGTTATGTTGCCTCATTGTCGTTCCGTCTACAACTTAATCTTTTTCATTATTTGTCAAACTGCACATGCGCATCAAGTGGGGCGCTGACTGTAAATATATATGGTCAGAGGCGTCAAGTTTCCGGCTGCTAAATGTAACCAATCAGAGGTGGAACCGAGTCAACGAAGAAGGAAAAATCAGCCAATGGGAGGCAATGAGGTACATAATCTGATCCCAAAGCAGCCAAATGCAACACTAACGTTCCCCGTCAGCCTTGAAAGTGTTTCTCGGAGCAGCAGGAAGTCAACCGTTTTTTACACGACGCGAGACGGAAACCCGGGGTTGGCTAACTGCAACTTTTAAACACAACATACTGGAATTGGGTAAAAAAAATACTTTTTCTGAATCCTTCTTGTTTTCATTAAGTTTGATTGCAAGTGCGTGTTTTGTGGTTCCGTGGTGATAGCTAAATCAAATGACCATTAGCTAGCAACACGTACTGTAAAAAATATATATGTGGGGGATTTTTAAAAAAAAGTTCATTAAAAGAGCCTAACACTAATTCAACATGTCAAGAATTTGTAAATGTTTTGATTTAGCAAGCTTCAATAAAAAATACATCACTTTGACAATTCAACATAGGAGCAGAAATAAGTACAGTAACAGTGCATTTAATTTGACTCGTTCTCAACTTTTCAGTAGTTAGGTTACTGATAACTTGCTCAACTCTCTGTGTTGAAATGTACCATTGTTGTGATAGTGAAAAAAACGATAAATATGTCTCACAGTAAAGTTATTGTAGTTTGCACATAGCTCATACTGTGGTACCTCTGGTTTTACTAGAAATCCATTCCAAAAGGTCAGAATCGTACGGAAACGGAATAAAAAAAACGGCGGTCATTTTTTCGCCGTGCTATTGTAAAATTGTCTTTTATCTGGACTCCAGAATGTGAAAGTTTCCCGCGTGAAGCCGGTGAGTAAAAAGTTCAATAAAGTTAACTTAGGCCATCTTTTGTTAGACGCTGTGAATGTGTGTAGGTTACATGCTACGATATTCCACATATTTCCAACTGCTTGAAACGAAAGCGTATTACTTTATTGTCAGTGTTGTTTAGGCCCAGGTCGCTAACGTTACTGCGTTAGTCAAGAACGTAACGTTAACGGAGTGGAAACAGCCGTTCTTTGCCATTAATATGAGTGTGTATTATTTCTTTCTTTGTTCTTTAGTGGAGCTCGAGATCCTGTTTACTGTGGACTAGCTGTGTGTGACGCCATGTTGTTTTTGTTTCCATTACAAAAAAAAAGGTATGTCTATGTGTTTTTTGGCATAGTTAATTGTAGAAAAAAATATAAAATGAGGTGATGTGAGTGAGGAAAATTGCTGCACATATTAAGGATCCTTTTTCTTGATCTATATTTTTGTTATTTGCTGATGTATATATTTTATATGCTGTTTTTTATTTAATTAATTTATTAGAGACTATGTTATGCTTTATTTACCTTTTTTTATTATTATTATTTTATTTACTATTATTATTATTATTTCCACATGTAAGCATAAATAATTGATCATATTAGTACATTGTTTGATTGCTTTGCTTAATGCATTCCATAATTTAATTCCACATACTGATATACTGAAGGTCTTAAGTGTTGTACGTGCGTACAAATGTTTTAAATTACATTTCTCTCTAAGATTATTTTTCTCCTCTTTTTTTGAGAAGAATTGTTGTATATTCTTGGGTAGCAGGTTATAGTTTGCTTTGTTTATAATTTTAGCTGTTTGCAAATTCACTATGTCGTGGAATTTCAGTATCTTTGATTCAATAAATAAAGGATTTGTGTGTTCTCTATATCCAACATTATATATTATTCTAACTGATCTTTTTCGTAACACCGTTAATGAATGAAGTGTACTTTTGTAATTATTTCCCCATATTTCTACACAATAACTCAGATATGTAACACTAGTGAACAGTAGAGAATATGAAGTGATTTTTTGTCTAGAACATGTTTTGCTTTATTCATTATTGACGTGTTTCTTGCTACTTTATGTTGTATATTTTTTACTTGAGATTTCCAGTTCAATTTTTCATCAATCATTATACCTAGAAATTTGGTTTCATTTACTCTTTCAATTTCTATTCCGTCTATTTGTATTTGTGTTTAACTTTCTTTTCTACTGTTACCAAATAGCATTATTTTAGTTTTACTGAGATTCAAAGATAGTCTGTTTTTGTCAAACCATCTTTTTAATTTGTTAATTTCTTGTTATTATTTGTATTATCTTCTGTGTGTTCTCTCCTGAACAAAACGCTGTTGTATCATCTGCAAATAATACTAACTTTAAATCTTTTGTAACTTTACAAATGTCATTTATCTGGACATTGAATAATTTAGGTCCTATATTGATCCCTGAGGTACACCACAGGATATATTTAGCGTTGTAGACGAAACCACCACATTAATATTAAAGATATGGTTAACATTCTTAGTGCTAAAGATATTCCCCTCTCCTTGTATCCCTTCTCCCAGCTCCACCGTCTCGCCGAGTGCCAGCAAGAGTCATGAGTACTTGTCAACTCTACTCCTCAACTGGAGATAACTTTCTAGGTAAAGACTGATCTCCAAAATAATATCTCAGCATCCAGTAACCATGGTTAACAGATCACAACCATTTAATACCAATTTATCTCCCTTAGCACCTCACCATGGGGAAGGATGTATTCATACGCCTTCACCAGCACATGCATTAAACATGCAGAGAGTTACACAAGGTAGGGACTGATCTCTGTATACACTACACCCATAATTTCAAACCCTACTTTACGATTGAGCTGAAGTTCTGACTATTATGACCTGTACTTTTACCTTTCTTATAGTTCTTACCACCTTGGGGCACCATTCAGGTAAAATCTCAGCTCATCTTACTTGCTTATTTGTATACACTAACACCTGTGCATGCTTTTGTCCACGTTGTTCCTTTGACGATGAATAAATACCCCTTTTCTTTCTTTCTACATTAAGGGTGCCTTTTCATCTGATTAAATTTATAATGAACAGGGACATTGCGGTTGTCCCAAGTGGATGGTATGATGATAGGATGGTTTTCTGGCCCAGCTATAAAAACACCGACAGAATTGAAAGGGCCGCTTTAAATGAGGAGCAGCATGAGCCAAACTGGCCAAGATTTGACGTTTCTGTTGTCCGAACTTGTGGTATGCAAATTCATAATCTTCTTGTTTAAAAATAACGTCATAGTTGCTTCTCTTTATGCTTGGAATAACCTATTGTGTCTATTTTCTGACCAGGTCTCTTGTAAGAGAGAGACCTGATTTATCATCATCAATAATAATAATATTCTGTTCAGCTCTACAGCTAATTTGAAACTCATGTTCATTTTAACATATTCAATTTTAGAGAACTACAAAGACGCATTAAAAATAATGCAACAATATGGAAAGGGCTGCAACACCTCAGACCTGCAATCTGAGGCAGAGAACGAGGAGCTGCCAGAAAAAAGGAACAGGAAGCCAGTGTAAGTGTGTTCCGTCTTGTTTTTGTCATGTTTCTACAGTAATAGGAAGGTTATTTCCGGTAGCATTCAAAAATAGACCAGAGATGCTTGTACTATATGTATATTTTGCAATTTTGGTATTGCAATAATCCTAATGATATGGTTAGCGAAGAAGACCCGGGAAATAGTGACCTCACATCTCTGGGTTTGGCAAGCCAATTGCACAGGCAGAGTAAGGAATAATCTCTTAACATCGAAAACAACAAAACCACCACATTAATATTAAAGATATGGTTAACATTCTTAGTGCTAAAGATATTCCCCTCTCCTTGTATCCCTTCTCCCAGCTCCACCGTCTCGCCGAGTGCCAGCAAGAGTCATGAGTACTTGTCAACTCTACTCCTCAACTGGAGATAACTTTCTAGGTAAAGACTGATCTCCAAAATAATATCTCAGCATCAAGTAACCATGGTTAACAGATCTCAACCATTTAATACCAATTTATCTCCCTTAGCACCTCACCATGGGGAAGGACGCATTCATATGCCTTCACCAGCACCTGCATTAAACATGCAGAGAGTTACACAAGGTAGGGACTGATCTCTGAAATATTAGTGTATAGATAGGCCCCTTGGGTATTACCAGTCATGGTTAACTGATGGCTCTCTCACAATGCCCACCTCACTAGGAACGGCAGTCCCTCCTCGACTCCCTCCACCCCCCTCACCAGCAGCCCTCAACATGTGGCAGACAGAGGAGCCTGGATCCAGCCTGGCCTACAGGCCAACATGGGGAACGAATGGCCGACAACAATTCCTGCTCTGGTGAGCAATAACTGACAAATACCGCATGGTCATTCTGTGCCACAAATTTTGGAAAAAATTCAAATTCACAAGCTATCACATATTTTCTTCAAACTTTGTCAATAACTTTTGTCATTAACTAAGGTCAATAGCTAATGTCAGGATTATGAGTAATGAGGATAAACACTGAAACATGTTAATTTTATACTGCTGTTTGTCAACAGCGCCTGAGGTAATCCACATCCTTAGCCTGCTGGAAACTATTAAGCACAACCAAGACCAGCTGATTGCGAAGGTAAACTTCTTAAGCCTTGAATAGGTCAATAATTCATAATGACATTGATTTTGATTCATTATTATTTTTTAAAGAAAGAAACAGCCTACATGGCAGCTTTGTGTGATTAGAGTAAACATTGCTACATTTTCTTGTTACATTTCACCTGTTTGCTCTCTAAATACCACTTTTAATGTTTTTTATTTATTTCGATCATATTTTTTAAAAATGTGCCCTGGGGCCGTTAAAAAATGACCTGCAGGCCGCAAATGGCCCCCGGGCCGCACTTTGGACACCCCTGGCCTACACGAATACAAACATAGAATGATAGTACAAATATAATAAGAAAACAATGTCAACCTCCCAAAGTTGGGTTATGGATATTTATTTATGCCCCCCACCCCCAACCCCCCGCCGCCATCATCCAACAGAGCCAAACAAGTACTCTGATCAAGGAACCAAATAACGATATTGTTTAAACATTTTGAATGTCTTGCACACCTATACCCTGATCACAAATTCATAGTTTACTCACCTTATTTTAACCACCTCCAGTAACTTTAAGTCATGTTTTTTTTTCAAATGTAATCTCCTTAATACCTATCACATATTTTGTATTGTGTAAGCATTGGCTTTGGATGCTTCCTAACATAAACGTATCTGTCTTGTAATCTTGTTTGATTACAGGTGCTGTGAGTAAAAATGTGTTGACAAGGTCAGCCACGGACGCTGAGGTCACCAAACACGCCATCAGGTGGTTCAACTTGGCGGGGGATCGGGCAACGAGGAGACGAGTCCCGCTTCCACCTCCTCAGGAGGAATAGAGATGTATATGTATAAATAAACAACCTTTTATTAGACTTCTTGTCATTCACCAGTTATTCATTTTCTAAAATGTTAGCTGTGCATGGAGCAGCGTTTCCTTGAAGTTGTAGCCTAATAGATTAAATATGTATATTTACTTTTTAAATATATATTATATATATTTACTTTATAGAGTGAATTGACCATTTTCTGTTTCTGCCTATTGACAATATTGTTAGTTTAAAAATACAAGGCAATGCATATGTAAGCCTATATTGCTGTAGTAAGGCTTAGTGAATTTTTTAGTTTCCTATTTTATCCTACAGCAAGAACAGAAGGGATTTTGAAAATAAGATAAAGGGGTCCAAAACGGCCAGATGAGCCAGGGTTTTTATGAGTCCGTTGCTGGTCCGCGGCGGGAGGTTAGGCTTTGATCTTGGGTGCGGAGCGGATGCAGCACGCCGCCGCGGAAATAAGGCTTTGGTCATGGGTGCGGAGCGCATTCAGCGCGCCGCCACGGCGGATCCGCTACCTGCCGCCATGGCGGATACGTTCCTGAGAGCAAATGGACGCCGATGCGGGTCCGTTTCGCGGTTCCGTTCCGGAAAGCGCGATATCTCCGCGGGGGATCCGCCGCGGAGTGTTTTTGCTGTGTGTATACAAACCAGCGCCAGGGGGTTGTAAATTCAATAAAGAAACTAAAATAGAATGCAAAATATATATATGCAACAAAAAGTAAAGCCATAGGCTCACACAAGTTCAGTAAATAAATAAATAAATAAATACATTTGGAACACAGCATCATAGTTTTCACAGCTTTTCGGTTGTTAGAGGTAGAGAGTGTTATAAAGTAAAGTTCTAATTCTTTTTTAAAAGGCACAAAAACAGGTTGGGTATTGAGAAACTTACATTTATGAATATAAAACTTAGCCAATAGTATAATGAGGTTGCAAAGGTAAAACATTTTTTCAATTTTTTATTTTGCATTCTGTCATTTAAAAGTCTCCATTCTCGATAAGGAGGTAACCCAATTTGATATTAATTGGTTAAAAGCAATTAAAAAAAAATAGGCAAAAAGTAAGAAAACTAAAAATATGTTTTTTCACTACCCATGTTGTATGTGAGAAAGAGGGCTGCTGCGTAGTGCGTTGATTTACCTCAGAAATCTGAAAACGAAGGCAATAACGTCAAACGCGAACAACCTCTTTTAGATAGACTGCACGCATTATTGATGTCATTGCTTGTAAAGTACAATATAAAGACATGTATGTCGTAGCTATATTCTCACCGAAGCGGCCAAAGATGACGAGTTTTAAGATGTCCGAGTGCATTCGAATGCAACAGCAATTCATCCAAATAGGACAACTGAACACAAAGAAAACGTTACATTATTTTGTTTGAAAAAAAAAACAAAAAAACAAGCAAACTTAGTCCAGTGTTAGTTTAACTGGTGTTGTATATTTATTTGTTATTGTTGCGATGATAATGTTAACCCTTGCCTGTCGAACCCAGACTAACCGCTCGGGGCGCTGTCATTCGCCAACTTTATAATAAAGGTTCGTAGAAGAAGAGCGGCCCTAAGGCATGGCGGCTGTCAGTTTGTAATGAGCCAGCGAAACCATAACAAAGTCCTGCAATTCGAACTAATCACATTTATACCACGTTTGTGGACACTCTACCGTCAAAATGCAGATTACGTTGAAAACTCTGCAACAGCAGACGTTCAAAATCGACATTGACGAAGAGGAGACGGTAAGATTCGACATGGAGGGAATGGGAGTTGGGTATGCACAGGACGCAATTTTATGTTTTAAGCGTTTCAGTGTTTACAATTTATCTGTTTTGTCTGCTTTAAATCGTAACATTTTTCTATAAAAAAATATGCAAGTTGTGTTTAAATGTTATGGGGATCGATATTAATGTGGAGTTGCTATGATTGACTACAGACTGAAAAGTAATCAGTATTTAGCCATAGCCCACTACTTCATAATATTATGTCACCCCATATTAAAATTAGTATTGTTTACCTAGGAATCAGCCAAAAATCCTGCAAGAAAGTCCCACAAATAGCTAAATAAAATATGGTAATTGGATGACTGGTTCAAGGCTTCTTTTATGACTCTTCAACTTTCATTTTATGACTTTTAAGTACACTTTGGACCGCAATTCATGCGACACCATAATTTTGCAATATGTTTACTGTTGTTGGGGTTTATATTTAGTATACGTTTTTTTCAATACACAGCTGAAAACAAAATGACAGTGTTCAATGTCGTTGCTTTATTATGATGGTAAAATTGTTGTAATGTGTTCCAAATGATCAGCTAACTTTACTGTCCTGATTTCCTTTCAGGTGACAACATTAAAAAAGCGAATCGAACAAGAGAAGGGATTGGACGATTTTCCTGTTGCCGGGCAAAAACTAATTTATGCTGGTATTTCATGGACTATTTTACCTTACTTCATATGTAATCTTTTTTTTTTTTTTTTAAGCAGGGGTGTCCAAACTTTTTTCCACTGAGCCATCCTGGAACCAGAAACAAAACACTGAAGGATGCAGGGACTACCGTATTAGTATAAGTCGCTCCGGAGTATAAGTCGCTCCGGAGTATAAGTCGCTCCGGAGTATAAGTCGCTCCGGAGTATAAGTCGCACCGGCCGAAAATGCATAATGAAGAAGGGAAAAAACATATATAAGTCGCACTGGAGTATAAGTCGCATTTTTTGGGGAAATTTATTTGATAAAACCCAACACCAAGAATAGACATTTGAAAGGCAATTTAAAATAAAGAAAGAATAGTGAACAACAGGCTGAATAAGTGTACGTTATATGACGCATAAATAACCAACTGAGAACGTGCCTGGTATGTTAACGTAACATATTATGGTAAGAGTCATTCAAATAACTATAACATATAGAACATGCTATACGTTTACCAAACAATCTGTCACTCCTAATCGCTAAATCCCATGAAATCTTATACGTCTAGTCTCTTACGTGAATGAGCTAAATAATATTATTTGATATTTTACGGTAATGTGTTAATAATTTCACACATAAGTCGCTCCTGAGTATAAGTCGCACCCCCGGCCAAACTATGAAAAAAACTGCGACTTATAGTCCGAAAAATACAGTACTTCGATTTATTAAAACAAATACATTATTCAACATTTTTGTAACATGTTGGAATATTGAAACTAATAACACAAAGCTGCCAGGTAGGCAGCACGGTGGAACGTGTGCCTCACAATACGAAGGTCCTGAGTTCGATCCTCGGGATCTTTCTGTGTGGAGTTAGCATGTTCTCCCCGTGACTGCGTGGGTTCCCTCCGGGTACTCCGGCTTCCTCCCACCTCCAAAGACATGCACCTGGGGATAGGTTGATTGGCAACACTAAATTGGCCCTAGTGTGTGAATGATGTCTGTCTATCTGTGTTGGCCCTGCGAGGAGGTGGCCACTTGTCCAGGGTGTACCCCGCCTACCGCCCGAATGCAGCTGAAATAGGCTCCAGCGACCCCGAATGGGACAAGCGGTAGAAAATGGATGGATGGATGGGCATTATTCAACATGACCAACCGAAGCCAATGTCGGTCATTGTAATTGAAAAATTGCTTACATTTCAACTTTACGCTAAAACTGACAAAGCAAATAGTTTTCATGTATATTTTATTTTCACGTGGCTCTGAATCTCCATGGTAATGATCTGACATTGTTTACTTTTACTCTTAGAAAATGACATGGGCTAATAAAAAAATAATAATTGTGGAGAATAGTTTGGGGCGGGTGGACTTTGGACACCTCTGCTCTGTGGCATTGACTTAATGCGCTCAATATGTAGAGCAGGGGTGTCCAAACAAAAGTTTAGATCAACTTCAGATCTACAGTCGCGATCAAAAGTTTACATACACTTGTAAAGAACATAATGTCATGGCTGTCTTGAGTTACCAATAATTTCTACAACTCTTATTTTTTTTGTGATAGAGTGATTGGAGCACATACTTGTTGGTCACATAAAACATTCATGAAGTTTGGTTCTTATATGAATTTATTATGGGTCTACTGAAAATGTGACCAAATCTGCTGGGTCAAAAGTATACATACAGCAATGTTAATATTTGGTTACATGTCCCTTGGCAAGTTTCACTGCAATAAGGGGCTTGTGGTAGCCATCCACAAGTTCCTGGTTGAATTTTTGACCACTCTTGACAAAATTGATGCGGTTCAGCTAAATTTGTTGGTTTTCTGACATGGACTTGTTTCTTCAGCATTGTCCACACGTTTAAGTCCGGACTTTGGGAAGGCCATTCTAAAACCTTAACGCTAGCCTGATTTAGCCATTCCTTTACCACTTTTGACGTGTGTTTGGGGTCATTGTCCTGTTGGAACACCCAACTGTGCCCAAGACCCAACCTCCGGGCTGATGATTTTAGGTTGTCCTGAAGAATTTGGAGGTAATCCTCCTTTTTCATTGTCCCATTTACTCTCTGTAAAGCACCAGTTCCATTGGCAGCAAAACAGGCCCAGAGCCTACCGTCATGCATGGTGGTGGTAGTATTATGAACAAGTCCATGTCAGAAAACCAACAAATTTAGCTGAAATGCACCAATTTTGTCAAGAGGAGTGGTCAAAAATTCAACCAGAAGCTTGTGGATGGCTACCAAAAGCGCCTTATTGCAGTGAAACTTGCCAAGGGACATGTAACCAAATATTAACATTGCTGTATGTATACTGTTGACCCATAATACATTCATAAAAGAATCAAACTTCATGACTGTTCTTTGTGACCAACTAGTATGTGCTCCAATCACTATCACAAAAAAATAAGAGTTGTAGAAATGATTGGAAACTCAAGACAGCCATGACATCACGTTCTTTACAAGTGTATGTAAACTTTTGATCGCGACTGTATCTTTTGACATAAAGTCAAAAGTATTTTTATGTTGCATGCTTTTTTGTCAAAACACTTTAATAGGAAAATTAAAAAATATGCAATATTATATATATATATGAATATAAAAATATTCAAAGTTGAATATTTGATGTTGAGTAATTGGAACCTTAAATAGGTAAATAATTCATAACATTGCTTTCGGTTCATCATTCTTTTTGAGCGCTGACAGTTTAAAACAAACCAGGCTAAGGTCTCGTGGATCCAAAAGGCCTCATAAAAGTGGTGAAAATAAGTCATATATTAGTTTTACTTTCAACGTTTAAATCATTGGATAAACTTCAGATCTGTCCGTCAATTATAAGTTGTTAAAATATAAGTTTTAAAATAAAAACTGCCTACATGGAAGTTTTTTGTTATTAGTGTTAATATTGCAACATGTTTTCATCACATTACACCTGCTTGCTCTTTTATTCCACTTTTTTTGGGGGGGTTATACTTTTAAAATGTGCCGTGGGTTGTAAAAAATTAGGCCCATATTTTGGACACCCCTGACAGCGTGTTTTTGTTTATTACTTTATTCTTTGTTTATACTTACTCTTTGTTTATTTATACTTTACTATTTATATGGGCAGCACTGTGGAACAAGGGAGTAGTGTGTGTGCCTCACAATAAGAAGATCCTTGGTTCAATTCTGGGCACTGGGTTTTTTCTGTGTGGAGTTCGATATTTAAGAATCAATTGCATGTTCTCCCTGTGACTGCATGGGTTCCCTCCGGGGACTCCGGCTCCCTCCCACCTCCAAAGACATGCACCTGGGGATAGGTTGATTGGCAACACTAAATTGGCCCTCGTGTGTGAATGTTGTCTGTCTATCTGTGTTGGCCCTGCGAGGAGGTGGCCACTTGTCCAGGGTGTACCCCGCCTACCGCCCGAATGCAGCTGAAATAGGCTCCAGCGACCCCGAATGGGACAAGCGGTAGAAAATGGATGGATGGATGGGCATTATTCAACATGACCAACCGAAGCCAATGTCGGTCATTCTAATTGAAAAATTGCTTACATTTCAACTTTACGCTAAAACTGACAAAGCAAATAGTTTTCATGTATATTTTATTTTCACGTGGCTCTGAATCTCCATGGTAATGATCTGACATTGTTTACTTTTACTCTTAGAAAATGACATGGGCTAATAAAAAAATAATAATTGGAGAATAGTTTGGGGCGGGTGGACTTTGGACACCTCTGCTCTGTGGCATTGACTTAATGCGCTCAATATGTAGAGCAGGGGTGTCCAAACAAAAGTTTAGATCAACTTCAGATCTACAGTCGCGATCAAAAGTTTACATACACTTGTAAAGAACATAATGTCATGGCTGTCTTGAGTTACCAATAATTTCTACAACTCTTATTTTTTTTGTGATAGAGTGATTGGAGCACATACTTGTTGGTCACATAAAACATTCATGAAGTTTGGTTCTTATATGAATTTATTATGGGTCTACTGAAAATGTGACCAAATCTGCTGGGTCAAAAGTATACATACAGCAATGTTAATATTTGGTTACATGTCCCTTGGCAAGTTTCACTGCAATAAGGGGCTTGTGGTAGCCATCCACAAGTTCCTGGTTGAATTTTTGACCACTCTTGACAAAATTGATGCGGTTCAGCTAAATTTGTTGGTTTTCTGACATGGACTTGTTTCTTCAGCATTGTCCACACGTTTAAGTCCGGACTTTGGGAAGGCCATTCTAAAACCTTAACGCTAGCCTGATTTAGCCATTCCTTTACCACTTTTGACGTGTGTTTGGGGTCATTGTCCTGTTGGAACACCCAACTGTGCCCAAGACCCAACCTCCGGGCTGATGATTTTAGGTTGTCCTGAAGAATTTGGAGGTAATCCTCCTTTTTCATTGTCCCATTTACTCTCTGTAAAGCACCAGTTCCATTGGCAGCAAAACAGGCCCAGAGCCTACCGTCATGCATGGTGGTGGTAGTATTATGAACAAGTCCATGTCAGAAAACCAACAAATTTAGCTGAAATGCACCAATTTTGTCAAGAGGAGTGGTCAAAAATTCAACCAGAAGCTTGTGGATGGCTACCAAAAGCGCCTTATTGCAGTGAAACTTGCCAAGGGACATGTAACCAAATATTAACATTGCTGTATGTATACTGTTGACCCATAATACATTCATAAAAGAATCAAACTTCATGACTGTTCTTTGTGACCAACTAGTATGTGCTCCAATCACTATCACAAAAAAATAAGAGTTGTAGAAATGATTGGAAACTCAAGACAGCCATGACATCACGTTCTTTACAAGTGTATGTAAACTTTTGATCGCGACTGTATCTTTTGACATAAAGTCAAAAGTATTTTTATGTTGCATGCTTTTTTGTCAAAACACTTTAATAGGAAAATTAAAAAATATGCAATATTATATATATATATGAATATAAAAATATTCAAAGTTGAATATTTGATGTTGAGTAATTGGAACCTTAAATAGGTAAATAATTCATAACATTGCTTTCGGTTCATCATTCTTTTTGAGCGCTGACAGTTTAAAACAAACCAGGCTAAGGTCTCGTGGATCCAAAAGGCCTCATAAAAGTGGTGAAAATAAGTCATATATTAGTTTTACTTTCAACGTTTAAATCATTGGATAAACTTCAGATCTGTCCGTCAATTATAAGTTGTTAAAATATAAGTTTTAAAATAAAAACTGCCTACATGGAAGTTTTTTGTTATTAGTGTTAATATTGCAACATGTTTTCATCACATTACACCTGCTTGCTCTTTTATTCCACTTTTTTTGGGGGGGTTATACTTTTAAAATGTGCCGTGGGTTGTAAAAAATTAGGCCCATATTTTGGACACCCCTGACAGCGTGTTTTTGTTTATTACTTTATTCTTTGTTTATACTTACTCTTTGTTTATTTATACTTTACTATTTATATGGGCAGCACTGTGGAACAAGGGAGTAGTGTGTGTGCCTCACAATAAGAAGATCCTTGGTTCAATTCTGGGCACTGGGTTTTTTCTGTGTGGAGTTCGATATTTAAGAATCAATTGCATGTTCTCCCTGTGACTGCATGGGTTCCCTCCGGGGACTCCGGCTCCCTCCCACCTCCAAAGACATGCACCTGGGGATAGGTTGATTGGCAACACTAAATTGGCCCTCGTGTGTGAATGTTGTCTGTCTATCTGTGTTGGCCGTGATGAGGTGGCGACTTGTCCAGGGTGTACCCCGCCTTCCGCCCGAATCCAGCTGGGATAGGCTCCAGCGACCCAGAGCGGGATGGATGGACTTTATTCTATTTTACAATATTGGTTTACTTGATTACAATACCGATCTAATTTGATACATTAGCCTTTATTGTAGTATTTATGGGAAAATCATGATAAATTATCTTTAATTTTGTCCCCAGGTAAAATCCTCAGCAATGACTCCGCCCTCAAAGAATACAAAATTGATGAGAAGAACTTTGTTGTTGTCATGGTGACAAAGGTTTGTTGCTTTTCCTTTTTTAGTAAGTAAGGTCTGCAGAGAGACACTTTGTGTTCTTTTTGTTTGTCGACAAAAACATTTTGCTTTTGAAATAATCATTAAACTTATTTTATGTGTCGGTACAACTTATTTTACTTTACCTCAAATTCAAACTGCACTTAAATGTATTTTCATTTAATACATACAGAATTTGAGTTTTAAAAACACCACAATCTGGGTCACCACTTGTTTGCCAAAGCACAGGTGAGAAGCACTGATGTACACACCTAATCAAAGAATACAAATACTAATTTACCATTTAAAAATGTTGTGTAGTAAATGTTAACTTGAAATAAGTCTTATTGTAGCCCTATGATGAGGTGGCGACTTGTCCAGGGTGTACCCTGCCTTCCGCCCGAATGCAGCTGAGATAGGCTCCAGCACCCCCCGCTACCCCAAAAGGGACAAGCGGTAGAAAATGGATGGATGGAAGTCTTATTGTATTCACTACACCACTGATACTTTGTTTACTGCAGAATGTTTGTGATGACTAGCAAAAAAAACAAAACTGAGAGAAAAAAAGTTGCTCCACAAAACGTATTAAATCCAAATTGCTAGTGTTGCGTAGGTTATCACGGGCTAACTTGTTGCAATGTGTGATGCTCACGACGCGTCGTTGCAGAAAGACGCTTAATGAATGACAAGAGGCTTTGCCCTCTTCCTTTCATTCCGCACAAACGCCCGCAGCTGCTGAGACTGATGCAAAGTGTGACAGCTCTTGCAGCCCTTCAACAATCATGCGCATGGCAATTTATCGAGGCTTGCAAAGTTATCAAGTTAATTTCCATTTATCCTTCGATGAAATTACTTATGGAATTAAGACCCCAGTTCTAACTACACGCTACTTTGTATTCGAAATGGCAACATCGGAGGATAGAGGAAAAAAAGGAACTAATTGACGACAAAGATCTTTGGTATATTTCTATCAAACTTATAGAGATACCCGGTCACAGGTAAGACAATGTCACAGGACGGAAAATTCCAAACGTCTCGTTTGGAGGAAGTCGTGTTGTACCGATACCAATATTTTGGTACCGGTACCAAACTTTCGATACTTTTCGGTACTTTTCGATACTTTTCTAAATAAAGGGGGCCACAAAAAATTGCATTATTGATTTTATTTTAACGGAAAATCTTACGGTACTTTAAACATGTTTCATAATGCAAGTTTGTCCTTAAATAAAACTGTGAACGTATTGCAAGTTTGTCCTTAAATAAAACTGTGAACATATTGCAAGTTTGTCCTTAAATAAAACTGAACATACTAAACAACTTGTCTTTTAGTAGTAAGTAAGCAAACAAAAGCTCTTAATTTAGCTGCTGACGTATGCAGTAACATTGTGTCATTTTCCATTTTATTACTTTGTCAAAATTATTAAGGACAAGTGGTAGAAAATGAATTATTAATCTACTTATTAATTTACTGTTAATATCTGCTTACTTTATCTTTTAACATGTTCTATCTACACTTCTGTTAAAATGTAATAATCACTTATTTTTCTGTTTGACACTTTACATTAGCTTTGGATGATACCAAAAATTTAGTTATCAATCCGATACCAAGTAGTTCTAGGATCATATATTGGTCATATTCAAAGTCCTCATGTGTCAAGGGACATATTTCCTGAGTTTATAAACATAATATACATTTTTTTAAAAACGAAAAAAGATTTTGTGATGCTAAAAAATATCGATGTAATCATAGTAGTATTATAGGAGCGTACTAGTTACGCTCCTGTACTTGGTATCATTACAGTGGATGTTAGGTGTAGATCCGCCAATGGCGTTTGTTTACATTGTGACGCCGGTGAGCTACGGTGTGTAGTGAAGCATTTTTAGCTATTCCTTGTCCTGCATGGATGATACTTGTAAGAAACATACTTTATTTGTTGCCATGGAGGCGAGGATTAGTGATTTAGAAGTAGCTAAAACACTGCCGACTGGTGCTGGACTTAAGCCGCTAGCTAGCTAGCCATGTCTTAAAGCACCTCTTCCTGAGGGCATTTCAGTGTTATAACTTCACCTTTATTGTTAGTTTTTAAGGCAAAATGCGTCCGTTCTCTCTTTTCTGTCTACACACTGTGTCTGCTTGTAAGTACTCTGTGATTGTGCACTGCCGAACATGCTCGTAAAACCAGCAATGACACGGGGGCTGGGGGACCGGTACCCTTTAGAGGCGGTGTAGTACCGAATATGATTAATTAGTATCACGGTACTATACCAGTACCAGTATACCGTACAACCCCAGGAGGAAGTATGAAGAAAGGCAAGATTATTTTATAAATGTATCCGCAATGCGTAAATGGTTTGGTTTCAAACTTCCGGGACTTATTGGGATTCATAATAAACAAAAACAGGGACCATGAGGTAAGAATCGTTGGTTTTACATATAAGGTCCCCTTTAATAAAATATTAGCATGGTCTCACAACGTAGATAGATGCAACTTTATCAGAACCCTAATGAAAAACAGTCACTCGTTCAATTGCAACCAATCTATACACATTTTAGTTTACCAGCATTCGTACAAATAAAAGCCTATGAAAACAGCCGTTACTTCAAATAAATGCCTGTTACTCTCTGCACTTGAGTAAACAATCCACCCACTAATGTAATTAAGGATTATTGCTGATCATTTGGTGCCAGTTGTGTTTTTAAATGTACTAATACTGTTTTATTTTTGTGTGCTAATGATCGACGTGTAGCCTAAAAAGGGCCCAGCTGCCACTAAGCCGTCATCCTCATCCAGCACCGAGGCACCTGTGACGACGACGCCCACGTCACAGACGCCCACAGAGCGTGTCCCGGCTGATGGCCAACCAGATGCAAGGCGACCTGCCGCTGCCTTCCCCACGCCTCTTTCTGCCGGGTAATGACGTTATAATAGTCTGATTTTGATCTGTGACATGAACGATCACCATTCCCCTTTCTCGTGCAGAAGCTTGGAGGCTTCCATGAACTTAATTGACGAAGCAGGTTCGAATCTCGGTAAGGCCACAGTGCTCTTAATTTTACTGCCATACTTATGCTCCGTCAAAAATGGACCTGATTGCTGAGATGCTCTTGTAGTGACAGGCACGTCGTACGACGCCATGGTGACCGAGATGATGCTCATGGGCTACGAGAGGGAGCAGGTAGTGGCGGCTCTGAGAGCGAGCTTTAACAACCCAGACCGGGCTGTGGAGTACCTGCTCTCGGTAAAAAAAACATACACTTCTCTGACAGTAAAAGCTGAATTTTTGTGCTTGATGTCAATTTACTGCATTGTGTTCAGTATCTAACAAAAGGTAGCACACCCCTCACGTTTCAGCAACCATTTTTATTAAGTGGTGTCCCGATGCACTTCCGATAAAATATCAATATTCCAGCTTTGAGTATTGGCCGATATCAGCATTAATCATAGCACATCCATCCATCCATCCATTTTCTACCGCTTGTCCCTTATTATTTTGTAGTGTGGAATGTTAGAAAAGGTTTGATTAAGTGAAATGACTCAAACAGAACAATGGTGTGTCAGGTTCAAACACTGATGACATCTATTAAACAGACAAGAAGCAAGGAATCATGCAGAGACAGAGTTCAATTTGGCTCAATGAGGAGAGACGTTTGGGATTGCACGCTCAGTTACAATCTCCCACCACGCTCTGAGCTAACGTGCTCCTCTTATTTATTTGGGAGGTCCCTGGTTACATCACTGAGGCCGCCTCTAAAAGAAGTGGCCACACATTTCATGCAAAGCAGCTTTCAGTACACACAATACGTGACGTAATGTGCTAGGGGCCTTGTGATTGCCTTGTTTCTGCTTCGTCTGCGTGCTGTCGTCTTATCTTCGTTGAGGTCCTTGAAGTCCTTGGCTGTTAGTGACAAACAACATATCTGTGACGAGGCAACCCCTCATATGCCATAGCTGATAACAAGTTTTGTTCTTGCACAGACAGAAAAAGCACAGCTTGAGCACAATAGCTAATAACTATAGCAACAGCCTTTAAGCATAAGAGTTGTGTGATAACTTATACATAATTATTCTAACATGGTGGGTGTGGAAAACACTAACCTATATGTTAACTGGAATGGACCTAACCGTTTTTTAAATTAAAGTGGAGTCTTATTTGTTTTTTTGTCCACCGCTAGTGCTATAACTATAATAACCGCAGTAGATTGATTGATGTGGACACGTTTGTGTTTGGATACTATCTAATACACGTCTACCTTTAGAGACTGTATTTTTAAGTATTATGTAACTATAACTGGAATGGACTTAAGCAGTTTTTAAATTAAAGTGGAGTCTCATTTGTTTTTTTGGCCACCGCTTGTGCTAACTATAATAACTGCAGGAGATTGATTGATGTGGACACGTTTGTGTTTGGATACTTTCTAATACACGTCTACCTTTAGAGACTTTGTATTTGTAGGTAATATGTAACTATAACTACATGCAATGGATCGTGGCGCAGCGCCAGAGCAATATGAAAGCTGCCACACCTTAAAAAGGACACCTTAAAACTCAGTGTTTTTTACATGAAAGCAAATTGAAGTAATACAATATATTATTTATTATTATTATCAATCAATCAATCAAAGTTTACTTATATAGTCCTTAATTAGAGATGTCCGATAATGGCTTTTTTGCCGATATCCGATACTCCGACATTGTCCAACTCTTAATTACCGATTCCGATATCAACCGATACCGATATATACAGTCATGGAATTAACACATTATTATGCCTAATTTTGTGATGCCCCGGTGGATGCATTAAACAATGTAACAAGGTTTTCCAAAATAAATCAACTCAAGTTATGGAAAAAAATGCCAACATGGCACTGCCATATTTATTATTGAAGTCACAAAGTGCATTATTTTTTTTAACATGCCTAAAAACAGCAGCTTGGAATTTGGGACATGCTCTCCCTGAGAGAGCATGAGGAGGTTGGGGGGCGGGGTTTAGGTGGGGGGTTGGGGTGTTAGCTGGGGGTGTATATTGTAGTGTCCCGGAAGAGTTAGTGCTGCAAGGGGTTCTGGGTATTTGTTCTGTGGGGTTTATGTTGTTTTACGGTGCGGATGTTCTCCTGAAATGTGTTTGTCATTCTTGTTTGGTGTGGGTTCACAGTGTGGCACATATTTGTAACAGTGTTAAAGTTGTTTATACGGCTACCCTCAGTGTGACCTGTATGGCTGTTGACCAAGTATGCCTTGCATTCACTTGTGTGTGTGAAAAGCCATAGATATTAAGAAAAATTCCTAGTTTGTGAACCCGTTCTCAAACAATGGCAATAAAACTATTCTGATTCTGATATTATGTGACTGGGCCGTCAAGCAAAGGAAGTGCCTTTAAGGTTTATTGGCGCGATTTACTTCTCCCTACGTCCGTGTACACAGCGGCGTTTTAAAAAGTCATACATTTTACTAATGGTAACCGATACCGATAATTTCCGATATTACATTTTAAAGCATTTATCGGCCGATAATATCGGCAGTCCGATATTATCGGACATCCTTACCCTTAATCACAAATGTGTCAAAGGGCTGCACAAGCCACAACATCCTCGGCTCAGAGCCCACATCAGGGCAAGAAAAAACTCAACCCAATGGGAACAACGATAAACCTTGGAAGGGACCGCAGATGACTTCACTAAACTACAAGAAAAAAACAACCTTGTGTGCTTATCAGACGACATTTAGATGTTAATTGGCTGCCCAGCTTTGCATGAGTAAAGACGCTGCAGAACTGCTTGTATTGGAGATTTTAGATACAAGCCGATATCATCCAGAACTTGCTGATATTGGACCAGGACACAGCCACCTCGATTTGATTACAATTACGATTTAGGAGGTACGATTTTATTAAAAAGGGATTATTGATGCATCTTAAATTTATGTATTATTAATGCGGTTTTACTTTTTTTTTCGTTTCACTAAATAAGCGTTTATCACTTGCAACTTTTAAAAACAGTGCATTTGTAATAAATTCCCATCACGTTTTTTAAATTAATTATATGTACAAAACTGGAACATAAGTGCCATATAATAAAGGAGCTAGTAGGATCGCTGTGAGGTGGCACGACGTAGTCAGCCACATTTTAAAACTCTGAATTTATTTACAATAAATAAATCGATTATTGACGTTTACTAATCGATTTTATAATCGTCCATGTCCGAATTGCGATGCAGCTAAAAATCGATTATTTCCCCCACCTCTCCAGGACACCCATTCTTTCGTCTTCTCAAGAGACAATACTAAAATTATATTTCTATTTACTTTAGAATAGTCCTTGTACAGTTTGGAAAGCTGTATAGATTTACTATCCACTGAAAATAAGTCAACACACAGCCATTATTTTCTAAATAGCTGGCAACACGGGAGAGTAGAACTCAGTTACTGGAATTCCACTGCTCCATGATGACCTTACTGGTGGATGTTACACACCTTGCGATCCCCCACTTCTCTTCCTTCTGCTTGAGGATGTACCACAGGTGCCCAATTGTGTTCATGTCTAGAGAAAACATTCAACTTCCTCAGCAAGGCACTTGGCATCTTGGAGGTGTGTTTGGGGTCTTTATTGTGTTGTATAACTGCCATGCAGCCCAGTTTCCTAAAGGAGAGGGCTCTGTTTCGGACAGTCACAGCACACATTGGAATTCATTTTTCCTTCAGTGAACCACAGCTCACTAGTGCCGGTAGCACTCATGCTGCCCTAGTCCCCACCACCACCATGCTTGACCATTGGTTAAACATAATTATGTTGAATTCGTGTTGTCTGCTAGTTAGACAGTAATTGTGTTGTCCTTTTTTGTGGATAGTAAATCTACCACTTTTGCACCTTGAGAAAATGTACTGCAACATAAAAGAGTCTGGAAATGTAAGATACAGTGGACCGAACTTAATTGGTTCTTGAGCAGGTTCGTAAATAGAAAAGTTTGTATATTAAAGCAAATTTCTCCATAAGAAACCATTTTTAATATGAATAATTGGTTGCATGCTCAACAAAAGTCCATATTTTAATACAAGTTTGTACAATTTAAACACAATATAAAGTACTAAACTAGAGATGTCCGATAATATCGGGCTGTCGTTAAATGCTTTAAAATGTAATATCGGAAATGATCGGTATCGGTTTCAAAAAGTAAAAATGTATGACTTTTTAAAACGCCGCTGAACGCAGTGGTACATGGACGTAGGGAGAAGTATAGAGCGCCAATAAACCTTAAAGGCACCGCCTTTGCGTGCCGGCCCAATCACATAATACCTACGGCTTTTCACACACACAAGTGAATGCAAGGCATATTTGGTCAACAGCCATACAGGTCACACTGAGGGTGTCCGTATAACCAACTTTAACACTGTTACAAATATGCGCCACACTGTGAACCTACACCAAACAAGAATGACAAACACGTTTCGGGAGAACATCCGCACCGTAACACAACATAAACACCAGAACAAATACCCAGAACCCCTTGCAGCACTAACTCTTCCGGGACGCTACAATATGCACCCCCCGCTACCGTGAGCTAGCAAAACTAGTAAAATGGTGTAAAAATGCTAAAACACTTAAAAAGCACACAAAAGTAGGTAATGGCAGCGCTGTGCTGACTGAATGAGCAGCGAAGAGTGATTCGCCCTCCCACAGTGGATGTGCTGCCGGACACACAATGGGTGGATGAAACATTTGTTCGCGCACCATGTTTTAATTAGTTCAGTGATTCATAAATCGGACGTTCCTACAATAAGAGGTTTGTAAAATGAGGTTCCACTGTAGTGCATAATAATCTTTCATACTCTGGATTTAAACATTTTCACTCTGAATGCACCATTAGGAAATCCCAAGCAGAGACCAGGTCCAAGCCAGAGGCTCTGACGCTGCGTTTTCTCCACTGACTGGCGCTCTAAGTGGACCTACAGGGGATATAAGCGACCCGCTCAACACTGGCGCTTCAGAAGGTGCAGGTGAGAGGACTTTTGACTCAGCGGCAGCATCTGTCTTCATGTAGCAATTGTTTATTTTCATGGCGTATTGGATTTTGTCACGCTCTCAGGCAATCCGCTCAGCTTCCTAAGGAATCAGCCCCAGTTCTTTATGATGCGACAGTTGATCCAGCAGAACGCTGCACTGCTTCCCGCGCTGCTGCAGGAAATTGGCAGGGAAAACCCAGAGCTTCTGCAGGTAAACGATACATTAAACCTCCTTACCAACCAGGACTGTACAGTGGAACTAAATTAAAGTAAAATACAATCAGTTCCGGTTTTTGTCCCATGTAAAATAATCAGGGACTCTAGGTTTCAAAAAGTCACATTTAAGACTTTTAGACTGTGATTAAAAAAAGACTACACACCCATACTGACAAAACATGCAGCTGTGCAGGTGTTTGTGGCATTTTGGCATATTTTGACATGGACCTGTTGCAGATTGTTGACTATTTTCTTTTTTGTTCCATTCACTTTTTCCACAATATTTACAAATGCTGCTCTCTACAATAGCTCCACATCCTGGTCCTGACCAGCAATAACGTTATTATATTTTTAAGACCTTTCATCGTCATATTTAAGACTTTCTGAAGGATTTTGAATTTGTTATACATTTTTAGGCCTTGAATTCAAATGATTGTATTTAAGACCCTGCAGGTACACAGGTAATGGACAAAGAAATGAGGTTCTATGATCAAACTACAGTGGAACCTTAATTTATGAGGTTTTGAACTGGGTTCTTTAAAAGTTTGTAGAGTGAATCAAATTTCTCCATAAACAATGTAAATTTGAATAATGGGTTCCAGCCTAGACAAAAGTCCATATTTTTGTGAATGTTTGTACACTTTGAGCACACTATGAAGTGATATACTGTACTATGTATCAAACAATCATAAGGAGCTGATAGATCAACGCTCTATTTAATAACAAGCCAAAACAACGACGACAAGCTTAACTGTCCTTTATGCGCTGCTCTGCCAACATGTACACACACAAAGAAGTCCCTTTGGTGCCCTCACAAATGATCAGAAATCACAACAATCTTTAACTTTAACATATTGCTACGATACCACACACTTAAAAAGTAAAATCCACAATTATATTGTCGTTGGCAAATAAGAAGTTAACAAGGGAAAGAAAGGAGTCGACAGAGGGGGAAGGAGGGAGCGGCGGTCTGTGAGTGTGCACTCTTGGAAGAGACACAGCTGAATGAGAGACAGTGTCTTTTCCTCCGCTGTGATATAAGTCCGCTTTGGCTGCTTTTTCCAAAAAAGTCTGGTCTCATCACAATCAAAAACTTTCTGTAGTACAACGCCCGCTTCGTCAATCTCTTCAATACGAGCAAGCACATAATGGATGCCAGCGTTACACAAAATGAACAAAAGAAGCCTTCGCACACAGAGACATGGTTCACACACATAGTTGGCTTGATCTAATAGTTCGTAAAACGAAAAGTTAGCAAAAAGAGGGGTAAATTGAGGTTCCACTCTCCCTATTATAAAACCGTATTCAATGTACAAGGTAGGGCTGTCTTTGACTAAAGATTTTCATAGTCGAATCTGATTAGTTAGATTTTGCCCATCGTCGTCAATCAGTCCAATCATTGGCTGGTTTTTTTTTAAGAGAAATGAACAGATGGCGGTAAGTGGTAGTGTATACTTGCTGCTCACTATAGGTGTCAGTAACGTCACATGTATGTCTAGAGTCGTGTATAGAGAGTATGGCCAACCAGGTTCCAGGCCATCTCCTCAATGATTTGTCAGAAGGCGTTCACGACGCCTTGCTTTCCACCAACTTAGAGCTGATGCTATGTGTTTGCGGCGCTTCCTCGTTAGTTTCTCAACTTGTAAAAATGCCCTGTTGTGCAGCATGGGCCTGGCTGCTTCACCCGCAAGAATTGTGGAAAGCTTTTACATCGTTTTGCCCACAACCTGGAAAGAAGACAAGAATGAGAAATGAAGGTTTGCCATCAACACAGGAGAGCCACGAACTAAAGTGTCTTGTGCCAGGTAAACACATGGCACAATGTCTGTGTTTTGTTAAGAAGCTAATACAAATAATAGCACAATAAATTAATCAATTTAAGAGATAGTTTGAAAACAGACTATCTTTGAATCTAAGTAAAACTTAACAAAGCAGCAGTAGAGAAAGTCAAACAGAAATACAAAAAAGACAGACATTGAAAGACTAAAATAAACCACATTTTGGATGTAATAATAGAACTGGAAGTCTCATATAAAAATATCTAACATAAAGTGGCAAGAAATAGGTCAATAATGTATAAAGCAAAATTAGAGATGTCCGATAATATCGGACTGCTGATATTATCGGCTGATAAATGCTTTAAAATGTAGTATCGGAAATTATCGGTATCGTTTTTTTTTTGTCCTGTCCATCTTCTCATGCAAATCATATAGTTTATGTAGATGCCCATATCGGCTGTTCAGATTGAGCCCGGTTTATAATTTCCTGTTATACAGTATGCCAGGCAGTCTTGCACTAAAGGAGGACTACGTTTATTGTTTACTTTATTACTCTAGTATACTCTGGACTGAAGCTGTGTGCCTTCATTGTTTTTGTAGCTGTTGTTTTGAGGCATGTTTAAAAAAAATAATGCACTTTGTGAAAGTCAAAGTATAGTACTTCCCATAGTTGTAGTGGGTATCAGGATTATCTCAGGGAGAGCATGTCCCAAATTCCA
Source organism: Entelurus aequoreus (assembly GCF_033978785.1). NCBI lineage: Eukaryota > Metazoa > Chordata > Actinopteri > Syngnathiformes > Syngnathidae > Entelurus > Entelurus aequoreus. The sequence goes on along the minus strand of NC_084751.1, from coordinate 28,257,191 downwards.
AGCTGCTGTTTTGAGGCATGTTAAAAAAAATAATGGACTTTGTGATTTCAATAATAAATATGGCAGTGCCATGTTGGCATTTTTTCCATAACTTAGGTTGATTTATTTTGGAAAACCTTGTTACATTGTTTAATGCATCCAGCGGGGCATCACAACAAAATTAGGCATAATGTGTTAATTCCACGACTGTATATATCGGTATCGGTTGATATTGGAATCGGTAAATAAGAGTTGGACAATATCGGAATATCGGATATCGGCAAAAAAGCCATTATTGGACATCTCTATGCAAAATATGTTCTGGACCAAAAATCACTCCATATATTCTACTGCTCGCCAGTGTAGCCATATCTGAGTTATTGTGCAGAACTATGGGAAAATAACTACAAAAGTACACATACTTATTACCTTGTTACAAAAAAAAAAAAAAGATCAGATAAATTAACATTGGCTTTTGAGAACCCTTTATTTTTTAAATCAAAATCATTGCAATTCTATGATCTGCTGTATTTTCCAACAGTTAAAATTATGCACAAAGCAAAATGAGGGTAACAAGTTTTAGTTTTTTTTGTCGTTCTGTGTATTTTGTTATGTTGCATCGTCAGGAGCGTTAATAGAGAGCCTGCTGGTCACTAAACACTGCATGAATGTAGCAGCAGACTGCGTCAAATATGGCTGCAAAATTATACTTTGACAAAATGAGCTGGAGGATGTTTATAACTATACATAGATGTATTATTTTGGTTTAATTAGTCAGGAAAACTAACGTCAGAATGACCGCAATGCATGCTTCCATGCAGAGCCGCACACGTCCTTGGTTGCAAAAATAGCGCCTGTTCAGTTTGCCATACTCTTTGTACACACGACTCTTAATTGCTGTGCGCTTATATGGGATATACTAAACTCCGTGCGCCATATAGAAACATCCTTGCAACATTATTAGCAAAAATATTAATGTATGTATTGAATAAAACCACAGCGTGGCTTAGATGGTAGAGCAGTCGTTGTACTTGGCTTTTGTGAGGATACTTTATGCATAAACCTTTGCAACACTCTAACCACTGTAGGAAATCAGCAACAATCAAGAGCACTTCATCCAGATGCTGAATGAACCCCTTCCAGAGCCGTCACCGACAGCCGGTGGAGGCGGGGGAACCGCCGGTGCGCCGGTGGACTCTCAAAGCGGAAGTAACATGAGCTACATCCAGGTCACCCCGCAGGAAAAAGAAGCCATTGAGAGGGTGAGGACGCCGCCGTCCATGACCGACTAATTTGTCTGCAAGAAGGCGTGTGTGTGGTTAACTTGCGCGTCTCATGTGTTGCAGTTAAAAGCCTTAGGATTTCCAGAGGGACTCGTTATACAAGCTTACTTTGCTTGTGAGAAGAACGAGAACTTGGCTGCCAATTTCCTTTTACAGCAGAATTTTGATGACGACTGATGGACGATTTACAACGTAACTTTTTTGATTTCCGGTATTGGCTATTAATATACAGTAAAAGAGATTTAAATAAATATCTCCCCACCAAACTTTGTTTTTAGCCACTTCTGTCCACTTTCATCACTATTAAATCCAGCAACAGTTTAAGTAAACAGAAATGTTTTTACTTTAAAATCATTATTGTATATGCGCATCATGTTTTGTTTTTTCTTTTTTTTATATAAGTTTGCGTTAAAACTGCACTGATAATGTTTTTCTACAATTATACATCCCTTATTAGCATGTGAACCAAAATGATTATTATGTATGTGGCTGACACATGTTTGGCTACCCATTCAAACCTAAATAAATAAAATGTGATTTGCTTTGTAATTGTATCTTACCGTTTTAAGTTTTATTCTCACTGCTGTTTTGTTTTGAATTGCTAACTGCCACCTGCTGGTATGATGCAACATGTTGAATGTCTTGTCAAGTACACTAATTTATTTCGAGTCTACAGTGCTGTGGCATGTCAGAACACCACTAGAGGGCGGCATAAACCTCAAGGTGAATTATACCCCAGCTGCCTGTAGGTGAGTCATGTCAACAATTTTATTTTTGCACACTTGAAAAAGTTTCTTGTCTTGAACACTTGACACTGTGTTGACTAAAAAATTTTATACTTCCGACTGCTATAAACACCTACAGAGGTATTTATGCTTAATACTTTACTGGGACGGCGTGGCGAAGTTGGTAGAGTGGCTGTGCCAGCAATCGGAGTGTTGCTGGTTACTGGGGTTCAATTCCCACCTTCTACCTTCCTAGTCACGTCCGTTGTGTCCTTGGGCAAGACACTTCACCCTTTGCCTCTGGTGGCTGCTGGTTAGCGCCATCAGTGTGTGAATGGGTAAATGTGGAAATACTGTCAAAGCGCTTTGAGTACCTTGAAGGTAGAAAAGCGCTATACAAGTATAACCCATTTATAATTTATTTACTAGATAAATTGACCCATTAAAAAACAGTATGAATGAATAAAAATATGTTATTGTGAAATCTTAAATAATGGAAACATTTAAAAAAAAAATCATGATTGATTTACTGCATATCTTCAAGACATTTGTATTTAACTTGTTAGTCCGTTTACCCATTTTGTTTATTATGTCAAAGTCTTATATCCCATAAAAAATCTCCATATTGTCTTTAAAATGTACATGAATGCATCTTGGTAAAGATAATTAGTTTTGTCTTGTGCATTCAACCCAGCCTCTTATGGTGGCGATCACTGGACCAAGTGCAGGTCTTAGGTCAGCGTCTTGGTCAGTGTGGGACTGGGATAGAGGAAGTAGGGATTCGAACCGAGAACCCACCGTTGACTGGACAACAGCTCCTGAGCCACATCGCCCCATTAAAGTAAGAATAGGTAACAATCTGATCCTCAAATGCAACATTTAAAGTAATCAACAACAACAAATGAATATGACAAGATGGTTGTAGATGACCATAATGTACCCCAGCGGGACTCATTCAATTGTTTATAATATATTATGTATGTTAATTGATTGGCAACACTAAATGGTCCCTAGTGTGTGAGTGTGAATGTTGTCTGTCTATCTGTGTTGGCCCTGTGATGAGGTGGCGACTTGTCCAGGGTGTACGCCGCCTACCGCCCGAATGCAGCTGAGATAGGCTCCAGCGACCCCAAAAGGGACAAGCGGTAGAAAATGGATGGAATTTATTATACAATTTGTGTCCCATTTTGTTGTAATTATGTAATCGCCGGGTTTGTCAAACTGCATTAACTCAAAACGTTTTTTCATTTATTCAGATCATTTGTTCTATGTTACCTTACATTTATGTTACTAGCGTTAACTTGTGTGTGTATGCTAGCGGCCTCGCAGAGGCAAAGATAGAGACAGATAAAAGGGTTCACTCCATTTCTTGATTTTGCTATAGATAGCTCAAAACGTTGTAGGCGGATTTTCAGGAAAGTAACATGTTTTTTTGACAACGTTTAATCAATGTTGGGTTGTGACGTGGATTTGACCGTTGAATTTTGGTTATTTCCCAACCAACAACGTGGATTAGGCATTTCTGTTGGCTCAGTTTACAAATACAATTATTTAGAAACATTGTTTGAAAGTCAGTTTTAAGAGCCATGTAAGTATAGTCAACGTTGTATCAATGTCTTGTGCCTGCTGGGAGGCTGCCCTACATTTACGTTATGAGCCTATACTTCCGTGCGTGTATGTGTGTGTGCGAGCGTCCCGTCTCCACCCACAAAGACAAAGGCAATGCATGACAAACAAGGCTTCTTTCATTCCGCTAAGCTCAAAAAGCTATGGACGGATTTTGATTGATCTTTTAGGAAATATCAGAAATGAGATAAGGATTACATTTTCGATTCAGGACTTTTTCACTTTTGCATGGAAAAGCCTTGCGATGGTATGCACTCTGAGTGCTTTCCTACATTTTTTTTAACATGAGCGCATTGCAGAAAGACAAAAATGACCACCTTTCCATTATTTGAAATACATTTTATTATGCCGTAAAATACAAAACAATAATAACAAATGATTTGTATATACAAATGTACAAGATCAAGATTATATTACATTTTTATGGCTATAAAAACAAAAAAGTTTTTTGTTTGTTCAGAGTCACTCATTCCATTACAAAAATATGAATGTATATATATATATATATATATATATATATATATATATATATATATATATATATATAATTATTGCACAATGCAACTGCAGTGCATCTCAAGATTGCCATAACCGCTCCAAAGTGAAAGTCATAACCTGATATATTTATTTTTTATTTTTGCGTTAAATGTTTTTGCGTGGCGGATGGCAAAAAAATCTTATGGCACTTTGTCACTGTTTTTTTTTGTTTTTTTTGTCAATCTTTGGTACCTTTTTTTGGAAAACCTTTGAGCACCATTGGGTATAAATTACCTAACATTGTACCTGAAATCAATGGAGTCGCAGGCGAAATGTGACTATATATAAATATAGATATGCGTTAATACAGTGTCGTATGTATAATGGCGCGTCGCTGCAGATAAGAAGGCCTCTGGAGACGTTTGGTCCCTATGCTGGTGTTTTCCATGTCAACAACACAATTCCAGTTAGAAAGCGTCTCTGGCACATGGTTCTCTCAAGTTTTTGTCACATAAATAAGACGACTTCCAGTTTTGGTCCCTTTTACAACCCCGGACAGGTCTTGTCTTGATAGTCGCTTCTTTAGCCGTGAACACCACAGCGTGTCTTGTTGTATCCAAGGAAAGTACATCTTTCTGCAGCCTTCATCGGTCCTCACAAGTGTCTCTTCATGTGCAGGGCCAGGTGGTCCGACCTGGAGAAGGCCCGGTCACATTTCTGGCATTGGAACGGCCGGTGGCCCGTGTGCTTCCTGTAGTGGCGCGTCAGCTCGTCGGAACGGGCGAACTTCCAGCCGCAGCCCTCCCAGTCGCAGTGGTAAGGCTTCTCTCCTTTTTTATTGGAAACACAATGTACATAACTGGAGTTAGCGGTGACCTTTGACACTCGCCCCTCCCTCCCCCAAGCAGAAAAGAGGCCCTTCCAGTTCTGTAGCCAAAAGGCCCGGCTAAAAATGCCGTGGGGTTTATGTTTGAGTAAGGATCAGTAGCAACCTGTTCTTCCTCTGCACCTGTCCTCCTCACCATCCCCCCTTCCCAGCATGCAATTCATACGCAGTCTGAACAAAACTAGTAAGTCCAATTAGGATTGCATTTGGATGGCACATCACAAGGCTCCTTAGAGTGTTTAAAAAGCATTTCAGTTTATATGGTTTGAGTAAAAATACGTATGTTGTTTAAAAATGCCATCAGCAAAAATACATTCCTGGCATTTCCGTCACCCTGCTCCTACAAAATATATCTGTTTTAGCACAGCACATTGAGACATCTTTTTCAGTGATTTTTTTAAATGCTAAAACAATGTAAAGTAGGTACATTTTCATACCAGAGCGGTTATGTGCTTAAAAAAATGAGAATCTTGCAAAGGCCTGACAAGTGTGTAAATGTAAGGTTAAAATATGTTCTTAATGATTTTGACTTTTCATTCCTTAGCAACTCTTGAAATGAAATTAAAATGTCTGTTTTAAGTACTGTAAAAGCCCCAATTCAATTCAGTTGGTGGTTTACAAAGCAAATAACTGCAGTGGTCTAAATAGCACTTATTAAATTTTTTTTTTAAAAGATTGGTTTGACCATCTGTGGCTGTAGGTAACCTCCTGATGTAGTTTGTATTACCGCCACATGAAGGCAGTGGCTGTGTTAGAAGTACAGTGAGTGGTCAGCATCCAGCTGCTTCACCTACCTCTAAACTGAAACTCATGCGTGTTACACTTCCTGTGCTGTCGTTTATGTGACAACCAACCGCAAAACCTAAACTGGAATTTCTAGCTTGCATCAAAGCGTGGAACAACCAGTTAGCTAGCAATCTAAACCAGGTGTCTTCAACGTTTTCCACGCCAAGGACCCCCAAATTGATGGAGCGGGGACACACTACTTATATAGCCTGTATAAAATGTTTTTTTAAATTAAACTAGTCTTAAAGGTACCTTTTTATTGTGCAATACTAAGATACTCAAAGAATAAAGTATAAGGCTGCCATTGGGTACTTTGCAACAAGAACGCTAACATTAATATAATTATGCAGTATAATTATTCATAGTTTTGGTAGAAAAAAGTATAATTAAAAAAATTGCACCACCCTTCCTGCAGTACTTCTGCGGACCTCCAAACGGTCGCAAAGCTGTGTGTTGAAAACCTCTGATCTAAACTTTCACTTTCCTTTCATACTTGTTATGATATAAATTCATTGTGTAAAAAGTAAAGCTGTTAAAAATAAGTTAACTCATGCGATTAATCACAAAAATTGGTCGTATTAATTATGTTTAACCGCAGAAAAATGTGAAAAAGTGCAATATATCTATCTGAACAGTAATCTATTTATTTATTTATTTATTTATATATATTTATTTATTTTATATATAATTTATATTTATTTATTTATTTATACATGCACCTTATTGCTTTTTTTATCCTGCACTACCATGAGCTTATGTAACGAAATGTTGTTCTTATCTGTGCTGTAAAGTTCGAATTTGAATGACAATAAAAAGGAAGTCTAAGTCTAAGTGTAAGTCTCTAAGAATGATCACGCAATTTATTTTGAACGCACATGCACCTGAAAGGCGGCGTGGGATGTTATGCGGTCAGTGATCTAAGGTCAATGCTTCAAAATACACCTAGATGGGTCTTTAGATAAAAACTACTTGCAAGTGTTGAGCCGATAAATGATGGGCATTCAAATAAAAATTTTTTTTTAAATTCCTGCATGACATTTTGACAATGAAATTGTTTTAAGTACATTTAAATATGCAAGGGAGTAATAACATGTAATTTAATCATGATAAATCCAAATTCAAAATTGTGATTAATCTGATTAAAATAAATATAACGGCTGTGCCTGCTGATGTAGTTTTTATCAACCACACAGAAGTACCGTGAGTGGTCAGCATACAACTGCTTTGCCTACCTCGACAAAAATGTTTCTACTCAGCTGTTGTAATGAAAGTCATTTGTGTTACACTTGTTGTACTGTCATTTACTTGACAACCAATCACAAAGAGAAAGTGACGGCCAAACCCTGACTGGAATTTCTTGCTTGCATCAAGGCTTAATAAATCGTGTAACAACTAGTTAGCTAGCAATCTAAACTATGACTTTCCCTTTGAATCTAATGTGTAAAAAAACTAGAAGACAAATAAAAAAAAGCTGAATATTTACAATTTGACATAAAAAACAGTGAAAATCCAGCCCTCCCACTCTAGGGCATAGGTCTTCAACAGGGGATCCGTGTCCCTTAGGGGGTCCGCAGAGGTACTGCAGGGGGGTTACGAATTTTTTGACTGATTAGACTTAAAAATGTTTATTTATTTAAATTCCCTTTGCAATTTTTGTATCTGAATACACATTAACATTGATCCAACACACTCTATTGTAGTTGCTTTAAATATGAGCATATAAAATTATTACCATGTTAAAATGTAGGATAGCTAGCAATTAAATTAGCGTCCTAGTTCCCACCTAGCGACTAGCTGCCAATAAGCAAACTATTGGTCAGCTGGCGACTAGCACGTTATTTGCCAGCCAGCTATTATCCGTGTTTAATGTATTATTTGAACATCTTGTTATTGCACAATAGCAAGGAACCTTTAGGACACATTTTCATACTAGATATATAAGTAGGGGCGTCCTCGCTCCGTCTCTCAATCAGTTTTGTTGCCCTTCACCTGGAAAATTTTGAAAACCCCTGCTCTCGAGACCACAATTGCATACATTTCTATACCGCAATTTGAGAGACAGCGCCCTCTATTGACGAGATATGATGAGTGTGGCAACTAACCTTTTTCTGTAAATGGTACAATTTAAAAAAAAATAATAATAATAATAATAATTTGTATTGGGATTAATCACAGGTTATTAGGTGCTTGCATGATTTAAATAGTATAAGTCGCTCCGAAGTATAAGTCGCACCGGCCGAAAATGCATAATAAAGAAGGAAAAAAACATATATAAGTCGCACTGGAGTATAAGTCGCATTTTTTGGGGAAATTTATTTGATAAAACCCAACACCAAGAATAGACATTTGAAAGGCAATTTAAAATAAATAAAGAATAGTGAACAACAGGCTGAATAAGTGTACGTTATATGACGCATAAATAACCAACTGAGAACATGCCTGGTATGTTAACGTAACATATTATGGTAAGAGTCATTCAAATAACTATAACATATAGAACATGCTATACGTTTACCAAACAATCTGTCACTCCTAATCGCTAAATCCGATGAAATCTTATTCGTCTAGTCTCTTACGTGAATGAGCTAAATAATATTAATTGATATTTTATGGTAATGTGTTAATAATTTCACACATAAGTCACTCCTGACTATAAGTCGCACCCAAACTATGAAAAGAACTGCGACTTAAAGTCCGAAAAATACGGTAACTTAAAAAATATATATATATATATATATATATATGGACACAAAAGCAATTCTATTGTCAAAATATCATCCAGGAACCTTTTTTGAAATATTTTTCTTGAATGCTATTTATTTGCTCAACATTTGGTAACAGTTGTATGTATAGAGTCCAGACAGGTTGTATTTCGAAGTGAAATGTTCCAGTGAGCAAAAGAGTCAAAGTCAACCCACTCCTCTTTGCACTGACACATGCATCCATCCAAGTTAAGTTAAGGAGCATGTACAGTCAAAATAAATTGTGTGAATAATCTGTATATGTACATGATTAATGCGATAACACCTTTGTGATTAATCACATAAGTTAACTTATTTTTGACAGCCATTAGCTGCATAGTATGTATATATTCTTTCAGTGAACATAAATGTTTCTATGGATGTATATTTTAAGGTGGCAAGGTGCTGCTTACCTGTGTGGGTACGGTGATGCGCTTTGAGGTGCGAGCTCTTCGTGTAAGTCTTCCCGCAGCCCACGTAGTCACAGGTGTGCGTGGCCACTCGCTTCCTGGGCCAGGAGCGGCGCCCTCGCTTGGGCTTAGGTTCTTCCGGCATACAGTCGCCACTGGAGACCATGATGGGGTCTGTAAAAAAAAAAAAAAAGAGTGCCTGGTGTTACAGTTGTTGTTTTAACACAGAAATTCAGTTGCAAAAAGGAACAAGCTAGCTTCACATCTGGTCTGGTTTGTTGAAGTCTACGATTATGAGATGCTTTTGTATCCAAGGTCATGGGATGTAGGTTTAAATCCCTTTCAAGCGCCGCGTTTGCTCTGTAATTACAACCCATGAGGTTGTATAGGATGTATTTAAAAAAAGATTTCATACTGTATGCCTCTTGACAATCCGCTCTTTGTTAGGACGAGCGTTTGAAATGACACACGCACCTTGGTATTGCTGCATGGCGCCCGCTTGAGGGTAGGCGGTGTATCCCTGCGGGGAGTTGTGGCGGTATCCGTGGGGGATCTGCGTGTGAGGGTGGCCCAACACCTGGTGCTCGCGGCTCAAGGGGTGTTCCGGTGAGAGAGACGAGGATGAAGACAAGCGGCCGCCCGTCAAGGAGCGCCCTGTGCTTCCGGGGAATCCGTGCAGGTCCAGGTGGACCGGCCGCTGCCTCCCCCCGCTCAGGTGGAGGTCCATCGGCAGCGAGATGGTACAGTTACTGGGCGTCTCCTGCTTTATTCGGTGGCACGGAAAGGGCGGCGAGGCACGTGACGGCGGCGGATCTGCCGCTCTGTTGACGCAGGCTTTGCCAACGTTAACCCCCAAGTTGTACTCTCCCAAGTCCACTGTGGTCTTGACCACAAACTTGCCATGCAGGCTGGTGGGGTGTAGGTACGCCGGGTCCAGTTCGGGCCTCATGAGCTCCGCCACAAAACCCCCGGACGGCGATACGTCGCTGATGTCCGGGATGGTGTAGAGCAAATCGCCAGCTGACCCCTGAGGGGATGGAAGAGGATACGAGGAGGAAAAAGAGCCTGGGGATGGAGGCTGCAGGATTTGGGCAGAACCGCACGCCATGGCCTCATCCTGCTGTTGTTGCTGCTGCTGCTGGAGCATGGAATTGGACAAAATGAAGTCATAGTCTAAGTCCAAGTCTATCTCGGTGTCTCTCTTGGACATGCTGGGGCTTGCGGGGCTGGTGCTGGTGCTGCTGGGATGGTCTAGGTCGGAGTTTTCGCTTGGCAAACTGAGTCTCTTAAGATGGGACAGCTCCTCCTTCCATCTCTAGAAGAAAGTTACAGCGACATTAGTGGCCGGAATAACACTCTAAAGTTGTCATCCTGGAGTTGGATTTTTTTAAAAATTTTTTAGAAGATTTAGAAATATTGCTGTCATGGTCAAAATCTAAAATAAAAGTGGTACAAACATAGGCAATAATGTAATACAGTGTCAGTCAAAAGTTTGGACACAATTTCTCACTTCATATAATCAGCAAGTGTTTCCAACATTATTTGTGATTATTTTGCTTTTACACATCACTACAATAAAATATGGCATTTCCTTTTTAAGATGTTTTTATTCTTCAATGCACTTTATAATGTACCTCAATTTTCAGGGGCTCAAAATATTTGTACATTTGACACTGTACTAGACACAACTAATATTGTTATTACATACTAGAATGATATTTTCTCCTTTGGAGATGCTTTGTTATAACTTCACTGGCGACCTTCATTTGTGTCTTCAATGAACATGCATTAGTTGCCAAAAATCGGGTGACCATTGAATAATGTTTCATTGTATGTATACCAAAAGTCTTGAGTAGGTTAGATGATCCGTCTTAATAGTTTTAGTAAATTTGAGCATCCATTATAACCCTTGACGTATGATGTGGTATGCTTTCGAGCCATCATTCTGACGCTACTTGTTTTTAGATATCAAATATTTTTATAGTTAAAATGTTTCTTTTGTCTGATTATGTGCTTCATTTGACCTCACCTATCATTTATTCATCATTTCACTTTACAATCCAGTGTTAGTCCTGTTCAGATTAGACGAAATAGTCCCAAATAAATAACTTAATAGTAGTAACCGTGGGGCATGAACCAGAATGATGCAAGAATAAAAAATGAAAATGTTGTAAACATTACATCGTTATTTTTATGTAATTTATTTTGTAATTTTACAGTACATTATGCATGAATCTTATTTTGCAGTGATTCTCAAACGGTATACAGCAGGGGTGGGCACACTTTTTGACTCAGGGGCCACATTGGCTTTTGAAATTTGACAAAACAGGGCTACAGGATATCATATCTGTTGGTACTAGGAGTAGTAGGCTTCTCAAACACGGGCTATTTTAGCCCTTTGAGACACTTGTGATTTAGGGCTATATAAATAAACATTGATTGATTGATATTTTAATCATAATATATCTGTTTTCAACACTATCATATCAAAGAAACATAAAAATGGTATTAGAGGGTTAACGCTTGCATACTCTTTTAGTGGGAGCAGTGTTGTTGTTTGCCAGTGCCTCGAAGTCTAGTATCAGTTTTGTTGTGGCAATTCTCAAAACAGATTCTCAATTCTGTTTTAACATCGGGCCGGATGTGGCCCGTGGGCCATAATTTGCCCACCACTGGTTAAATGATTTTATATGCTAAAGAATCACTTAATTAAATATTCAAACACAGCGTTACCGTTCAAACTGTGTGTAATGTTGCAGTGGCCAAAAATATTAAAAAATCTTGTAGATAAAACCTCTGCCTTGTTTTTAATGACTATTTAGGCCTACTACGCTACTGTATTTTAATGTCATTATGATGGTACATGGCGAGCCAGGTGTTTCTGAGGTGGTACTTGGTAAAGAAAGTTTGAGAACCATTGTTCTAGTGCACACGTGTGTCACACTTGTTTTCATTGATGGTCAAATTGCAGTTATGGCTGCATTCAGAGTGGATATATATGAATCTAAATGTAATCTCTTGATGTTATTACACAATTTGCCTATGCATTTGATTATTGGATTTAATAATGTACGCTGTAAACATTTCCACGGTAAATTACTGGCTCATTACATTACTTTCACAGTAACATACTGTGAAGTTAAATGTTTACACTAATTTACACTAATATACAAATACACAAAAAGCCTGACTAGGTCTCAGAAAATCTGTAGAGACTCCTCCCACCCCCACCAAAAACTGTTTTCACTGCTGGACTCTAGAAAGAGGTTCCGCAGCCTCCGTAGCAGAACCTCCAGGCTCTGTAACAGCTTCTTCCCTCAGGCCATAAGACTCTTGAACGCATCATAATAATCCCCTCAATTCCCTTCCAAAAACGGATGAACTCGCTGGAATATAAAGACAATATAACATACATCCATAAACATGGATGCATATGCGAAAGTGCAATATATTTATCTGTACAGTAATCTATCTATTTATATCTGCACCTTATTGCTCTTTTATCCTGCACTACAACGAGCTAATGCAACAAAATGTTGTTCTTATCTGTACTGTAAAGTTCAAATTTTAATGTCAATAAAAGGAAGTCTCTCTCTCTCTCTCTAATTTGTTTAATGTTACAGAAAATATTGATTAGGTATTTTACTGTGAAATAATACTGTTAAATGCTGTGAAATACTGGTGTTTTTTTTTACAGTGTACAACTTCATAACTTGCTTTAAAGTCACGGTGACAAGCAAATATTTAACTATTTTTCAAACTTTCTTTTGTAATACATGCATATGAAGTATTTTTTGACACACATATCCAGGCTTTCGCAAGCCACATTAAATGATGTGGCCCTCGGGCTTTGGCTTTGACGCCTGTGTTATTGTGACTCCACCTGTGATTAAACTAGAGTTAGCAACTGTCCAAATACTTTTTTTTTTGAGCTCCTTATAATTCAGTTCTAGTCCAGTTTATTTCGAAGATGCATACGATACAATGTAATGCATCGCACAATTCCAGTTGTTTCATTACAGCACGTCCGAAAAGGAGTAGGAAGAAGCAGAGCTTATTTAATCGTACCCCTTTTCGTACCATAGCAATTTTAACCAATTTCCTTGTTCTCCGTAACAGAACAGTGAACAAATAAGTAATATACCATAGTAAGCATACAAATATTAAATACATAAATAATCTTTGTCTCAATAAAAAAAGAAAAAAAAGGGTTAAAGATGTTCATCATAATTCTTGTTCTGTGTACTTTGTGAACACTTGTAGTTTGAACAGTCTCTTAAACTGAATCATATTGGTGCTTTGTTTGATTTATTTGGCTAATTTAATTCCACATACTGATATACTAAAGGTTTTAAGTGTTGTACGAGCATACAGATGTTTTAAATGAGATTTTCCTCTAAGGTTATATTTCTCTTTTGTTGAGAAGAATTGTTGTACATTCTTGGGTAGCAGGTTATATCGTTTGTTTAGTGCATAATTTTAGCTGTGTGCAAATGCACCAAATCGTTGAATTTCAATAATTGTGATTTAATAAACAAAGTGTTTGTATGTTCTCTATATCCAACATTACGTGTTATTCTAACTGATCTTTTTTGTAACCCTGTTAAGTGAATGAAGCGCACATTTGTAGTTTGTTTCCCCATATTTCTACACAATAACTCAGATATGGTAACACTAGCGAGCAGTAGAGAATATGAAGTGATTTTTGGTCTGGAACATTTTTGGCTTTATTCATTATTGATGCGTTTCTTGCTACTTTGTTGTGTATTTTTTACATGAGATCTCCCGTTCATTTTATCATCTATTATTACACCCCAAAAATTGTTTTCTTTTACCCTTTCAATGTCTACTCCGTCTGTCTGTATTTGTGTTTGACTTTTTCTTCTACTGCTACCAAATAGCCTTATTTTAGTCTTACTAAGATTCAAAGATGGTCTGTTTTTGTCAAACCATCTTTTTAATTTGTTCATTTCTTCTGTTGTTATTTGTATTAGCTTCTGTGATTAAACTAGAGCAGTGGTTCTTAACCTGGGTTCGATCGAACCCTAGGGGTTCGGTGAGTCGGGATAAGGGGTTCGGCGGAGGTCAAGACACACCCGACTCATCGTGTAAATAAAAACTTCTCCCTATCGGCGTATTACGGATACGGCAACAGCAGAAGTCACACTGATTTGCAAGTGTGTAATTTGTTGTGAGTTTATGCACTGTGTTGGTTTTGTTGTTTGAACAAGGTGATGTTCACGCACGGTTCATTTTGTGAACCAGTAAAAAAACATGGTAACACTTTAGTATGGGGAACATATTCACCATTAATTAGTTGCTTATTAACATGCAAATTAGTAACATATTGGCTCTTAACTAGTCATTATTAAGTACTTATTAATGCCTTATTCGGCATGGCCTTATTCTAACCCTGGCCCTAACCCTCTAACCCTAACCATCCATCCATCCATCCATTTTCTACCGCTTATTCCCTTCGGGGTCGCGGGGGGTGCTGGAGCCTATCTCAGCTACAATCGGGCGGAAGGCGGGGTACACCCTGGACAAGTCGCCACCTCATCGCAGGGCCAACGCAGATAGACAGACAACATTCACACTCACATTCACACACTAGGGCCAATTTAGTGTTGCCAATAAGTCTTTGTTACTTAGAATATGTTCCCCTAGTGTCCAAAAAACTCTAAATTTAGTATTTGTTACTTAGAATATGTTCCCCATACTAAAGTGTTACCAAACACATATAACTTTGTCTTGAATTAAAAAAAAAACATTTTATTTTTCACTAAAGAAGGGTTCTGTGAATGCGCATATGAAACTGGTGAGGTTCGGTACCTCCAACAAGGTTAAGAACCACTGAACTAGAGTTAGCAACTGTCCAAATCCTTTTTTTTTTTTGAGCTCCTGATAATGGAAGTCGTCTGCATCAAAATGTCTGCAAATGTAACTTTGAGAGGCTTTAAGGTGTGTGTCCAAAGAGCAAATACCTGAGTGTACATAGTGTTGGTGTAGTGCATGGCTGCATTAGTACAGTACACAAACAAAAGAAGTGTATTCCATGTATAGTAAGAGTCTACTCACTAGGTTGGCACTCCCTATGGTTTTAGTCTTGATAGCAGGGTTAGTAAAGGTGGATATGGATGGCAACAGCGTTCCTCCTAAAGCCATCTCGACGTCATTTGCAGGCTGCCTACAACAAAAACAAAACAAAAAAAGTCAGTCCAGCTTGGTCCTGATGTTGTAGTCCTTCACTTTTTGTCCTCCTAAAAGTATCGATCGCACCTTATTCATTAGAATTGATGTTTCTCGGAGAAAACCACAAAAAAAAAAACCCCAAATAAATCGCTCCAGTTTGTGTCACGACATTCTGCTTCCGCTGGATTACTTTTTTTGTGTTGTTGTTGTTGCGGGAAGA
Organism: Entelurus aequoreus; assembly: GCF_033978785.1. NCBI lineage: Eukaryota > Metazoa > Chordata > Actinopteri > Syngnathiformes > Syngnathidae > Entelurus > Entelurus aequoreus. Next base: position 28,241,866 of record NC_084751.1, on the reverse strand, counting down.
CACGAAGGCGCCGATCGTCCGGGGGAATCCCTCTTGCCTTGGCCACGCAAGGCGCGTCAGGCTGCGGACTGAGCGAGGCGTGTGAAGCCGTGCGCTTATAAACCGCTGGGCGTGGCTACGCCCGCGTTGCCCCTGGCAACCGGGCCGAAAACATTAGAGCGGCACGTTGTTTGTGTTCATAGCAACGGTACCCGTCAGCACTGCGCTTAGTCCTGTGAAAGAAAAAAAAAAGAAAAAAGCCGGCGAAGAAGCGAAACTTCCTTCACTTTTTGTTTGTTTGTTGGAAGTTTGAAAGTTCTCAGGCGAAGAGGTAGTTTATTTTGTCGGGTGTGTGTGTGTGTGTGTGTGTGTAATCTACTATTATGGAAAATAGCCGCCATCTTTAAACTATAACAAGCAGCAACATGTTTAATTCTTACTCATTCTCTTGTCTTCTCTTTGTGTGTGTATGATAAATACTGTCATAAATATGCTAATTATTGCAGTATCTTTGTGAATCATGAATCGACCTCGACTTAAACAAATTGAAAAACTTATTCGGGTGTTACCATTTAGTGGTCAATTGTACGGAATATGTACTGTACTGTGCAATCTACTAATAAAAGTTTCAATCAATCAAAAAATTGTATACCGCATCATTGACGGCAACTTCAACCCTAGACTAACACACTCCCCCCTCCACATCCCACCTCCCCGGATTGTAAATAATAATCAAATGTGTATACTTATGTTCTTATGCTTTCTGAGCTCACTATTTTCACTGCTCGCTGTACATATCCTACGAAGTCAGACCTACACTGTTTCAATGTCCATTTCTCAGATGATGCAATTGTTGATGAGTGAAGTGCTGATATCAACCAAACCTAACCCCCCCTCCACATCTCACCCCCCGGATTGTAAATAATGTCAATAATTCAATGTATATACTTTGATGATTAACTTGGGTGATGACTGTATTATGCTGATAGTATATATATTTGTACCATGAATTGATTAACGTGGACCCCGACTTAAACAAATGGTAAATGGGTCGTACTTGTATAGCGCTTTTCTACCTTTTTAAGGAACTCAAAGCGCTTTGACACTATTTCCACATTCACCCATTCACACACACACACATTCACACACTGATGGCGGGAGCTGCCATGAACGGCGCTAACCAGGCCCATCAGGAGCAAGGGTGAAGTGTCTTGCTCAAGGACACAACGGACGTGACTAGGATGGTAGAAGGTGGGGATTGAACCAGTAACCCTCAGATTGCTGGCACGGCCACTCTCCCAACTTCGCCACGCCATAAACAAGTTGAAAAACTTATTCGGGTGTTGCCATTCAGTGGTCAATTGTACGGAATATGTACTGTACTGTACAATCTACTAATAAAAGTTTCAATCAATCAAAAATGTGCCCCTAAAATCATATAATTCAATGAAATGCAGTGGTGGGCCGTGCGTTTCCGACCTAGGCCTTCAGTGATGTCCGACTTCAATGATTACCTCTCAAAATACCATCATTTATGTCCCCACATGACCTTTGCTGGAGAAATCCTATACAGGAACTGGTGTTGTAACGATACCAATATTTTGGTACCCGTTCCTGTACTAAAATTATTTCGATACTTTTCTGTTCTTTTCTAAATAAAGGGGACCACACAAAAATTGCCATGTAAGAACAGACCATATTCATTAAGTGGTATTAAAGGGAGAATCATATACAACAACTTCCTTACTTAGTACTAATGAGCAATAATTCTGAGGTTATTGAGGGAAGACTCTTAGTTAATGGCTTATTGGTTGTATAGTAAGGCCATGCAGAATAAGGCATTAATAAGTACTTAGTAATGACTAATTAAGAGCCAATATATTACTAATTTGCATGTTGATAAGCAACTAATTAATGGTGAATATGTTCTCCATACTAAAGTGTTACCATTTTTTATCTATTAATCAAATGCGTTAACGTTGACAGCTCTAATATATACATAATGCATACATAAATTAAGATTAAAATATATACTCAGGAACTTTAAATTCCATAATGTTCTGTATTTTGTTTTGTTTTTGGCATGGTCTTAATATCAAAGAAGAAAAAGTTTCATAACCACTGTACTATTTTTTTCAAAATAGTCAAATTATTCGTAATCATTGCAGTACCTTTTGAGTGTACTGCATCATTTTACCCCAAACATCCTATATTTCAATGAAATACTATGGAACTTTTAATTCCATAAGATGTTTTATTATTTCTTTGGCTTCTTTCTGTTTTTTTTCTTAGCACAGTAATATCAAACAGGAAAAGTCTCATTTTAACCACATAACTTTTGTTCTTCAATAAATAGTTTAAATATTTGTAATTATTGCAGTACCTCTGAGCATACCTCCTTATTGTACCCGTGAAGCCATACAAATCTGTAATATTTTGGAAATATTGTTCCACAATTCTGTTTTGTTTTTTCTTTGACTTGTTCGTGTATGATGAATATCATGATAATCGTAGAACCAAAAGGAAGGTAAATAATTAGTTTAATTATTTGCAATCATTGCAGTACTTTTTGAGGATACAGTCATCCATAGCCACATCATGTTTAGAAGGATATAAACTGTGTTTAATGCAATAACTATAAAACTAATAAACTTATAATGAATAATTCCTACATAGTGTAAATTAATTTACCATGGAACCAATTAACAGCGATAAACGAGGGATTCCTGTAGTGCTTCACAAATTTATGTAATATTGTGGAAAGTTGAATTCCATAAGTGTGTTTTTGTTTTTTAGGAAGGTATTAGTAATACCAAATAACAATGTGTTATGATAACAATAGAACAAAACAATCCCAAAATAATCTATTTATTGGCAATTTTTGCACTCATTTTTGAGGGAGGACAAGACCCCACTTTTGCACCCCTAAAAGACTATAATAGCCACCCTTTGCTCTGATTACTTTTTCGCACACTCTTGGCATTCACTCGATGAGCTTCAAGAGGTAGTCACCTGAAATGGTTTTCACTTCATAGGTGTCCTTGAAGCTCATCGAGAGAATGCCTAGAGTGTGCAAAGGGTGAAGAAACCAGGATACAAAACATGTAGGGACGGCGTGGCGAAGTTGGTAGAGTGGCTGTGCCAGCAATCGGAGTGTTACTGGGGTTCAATTCCCACCTTCTACCTTCCTAGTCACGTCCGTTGGGTCCTTGGGCAAGACACTTCACCCTTTGCCTCTGATGGCTGCTGGTTAGCGCCTTGCATGGCAGCTCCCGCCATCAGTGTGTGAATGTGTGTGTGAATGGGTAAATGTGGAAATACTGTCAAAGCGCTTTGAGTACCTTGAAGGTAGAAAAGCGCTATACAAGTACAACTCATTTATTTATGTTTTCAGTTATTTCACCTTTTTTTTGTTAAGTACATAACTCCACGTGTGTTCATTCATTGTTTTGATGCATTCAGTGACAATCTACAATGTAAATAGTCATGAAAATAAAGAAAACCCATTGAATGAGAAGAAGGTGTGTCCAAGCTTTTGGCCTGTACTGTACATTTGCGGTTAAAAACAGCTAAACACATAGCAAGTATATAAAATGACGTACGTAAACTGCTCAGTACTATTTATGATAGTGCAAACTGCAACCCCAAAGTAAGCCTGATTAATTGAATACTGTACCTCATTAAAACTCCTGTGCCCATTAAAATACATAACTATAGTGATAGAACAAACCTCATAGGATACAAGGTTCAACTGGACCCTCATACAGCTACATGAACAACTACATCAGTCAACTACAACATCGGAATATTTAAGACTTACAGTATTTTCTGTGCCAAACTTCCTTCTAATAAAATCTTCATTCTTTACGTCCATTCACCATCCAACGACGCAAACTTGACACCCGACACAAGAAAAGCTCACCTCGGGTGATATCTCAAACGCTGCTTTGAAAGTGCTGCGTTTGAACTGGTTTTTTAGTGCTGTGTTTACTCAAAGCTAGCAGAGCTAACACAAGCCTCTCTTTCTCTCTCTCTCTCTTTGTCAGACAATTATGGCTGGAAAAAAGTTTGCGAGCAAACAAAAGCCTTCGCCACTCATCCTGCTGCATCAGGATCTTGTCCGTTGGGCATGTCAAACAAACGTTCCGTCACTTCAACAGGACACGGCGACATTTTGACTTCTTTAAGATTGCTGGCGTGAACACCGCTTCCGTTGGCAAAAAACAAACAAAAAAAAACTGGTGGGAAAAGACATACAGTATTGGATTCAATAGCATGAGAACTTTGTGTAACCTGCGGCGATACACATGATCTATTGGCAGCAGGATTTCCCAAAGTGAGGCTTGAGGCCCAAAAATGGGTCACAGGACATTTTTTTATTGGGTCTGACAATTTTTTTTAATTTTTCCAAATCAGGTTGGCACCTAATGATCAAATGTGTCTATGGTGAGTGCCTAGATTTCGGAGTTTCACACTCATCTGATGGCAGCGATGGCTTTAAACCTGCATGGCGCCTGCAGTATGTTTTGTGTGCTTCCTGCAGCCACACAATGTAAGCTCGGTCATGATAGCCATTTTCTTTATGCTTTGGGATAATGGTTTTTGAAAATGATCCCGAAAACAAAAGGTTGACAGCTGAGGTGCTTTTTGCATTGCAATACTAATGACAGCGTGAGGAGGGGGGATACTGAAAGGAGTAGAAAAAGACACCACTGTCTCCTTTTTAACCCCCCCTCAACACAATAAAGGTGGCTTACTTAGTGTGTCCAAAGATGGCAAAACTGCCTTTGGAATACATTGGAAGACACATACAGTCATGGTCAAAAGTTTACATACACTTGTAAAGAACATGATATGGCTGTCTTGAGTTTCCAATAATTTCTACAACTCTTATTTTTTTGTGATAGAGTGATTGGAGCACATACTTGTTGGTCACAAAAAACATTCATGAAGATTGTTTTTTTTAATGAATTTATTATGGCTCTACTGAAAGTGTGACCAAATCTGCTGGGTCAAAAGTATACATACAGCCATGTTAATATTTGGTTACATGTCCCTTGGCAAGTTTCACTGCAATAAGGTGCTTTTGGTAGCCATCCACAAGCTTCTGGTTGAATTTTTCACCACTCCTCTTGACAAAATTGGTGCAATTCAACTAAATTTGTTGGTTTTCTGACATGGACTTGTTTCTTCAGCATTGTCCACACGTTTAAGTCAGGATTTTGGGAAGGCCATTCTAAAATCTTAATTCTAGCCTGATTTAGCCATTCCTTTACCACTTTTGACGTGTGTTTGGGGTCATTGTCCTGTTGGAACACCCAACTGCGCCCAAGACCCAACCTCCGGGCTGATGATTTTAGGTTGTCTTGATGAATTCGGAGGTAATCCTCCTTTTTCATTGTCCCATTTGCTCTCTGTAAAGCACCAGTACCATTGGCAGCAAAACAGGCCCAGAGCATAATACTACCACCACCATGCTTGACGGTAGGAAAATACGGTGAAATGTTACGCTTTTTTAATTTAAGAACATTAACATTTTTGTTCCCATTTATTTTATTTACAAATATCACACAATACGTCTAATAAAATATAATAAAAGAAAATGGAGCAAGCCCAACTTCAATCAGTGTGTGAATGTGTGTGTGTGTGTGAATGTGGAAAATAGTGTCAAAGCGCTTTGAGTTCTTTAAAAAAAAAAAGGTAGAAAAGCGCTATACAAGTACGACCCATTTACCATTTACCATTAAAGCCTTTACAATACTTAAGATATACAGTACATGTACAAAGCAATCCAGAAGACATACAAATACAATATATTTACAGTAAATACAACACTTAAAAATAACAATAGCAACAGTATCAATGATAATATCAGTAATAATAAATTATCCTTTAAAAAAGTGTATTATTCCTGCTGTAAGATAGAACAACAAGTAATGTGTGGTTACAGACAACAGGTATTTATCCCAACAGACATCTTCCTTTATGACATTATATCTGTATACGATATGTACCAAACTGTTTGAACTGCGAGGGAAAATAATATAATCAAAATTGAAAGGGAAAAAAAATACCAATTTTGGCCCCGAGATCTTGACTGGCATACACTTTGAGCAGGATCACAACAATACTATGTCCTGTGTTCTGCACACGATACAGACAGGAGTCCAACGTACCACCTGTATTGGTGGGATACACAGGGGTGTCAAACGTACGGCCCGAGGGCCAGATCAGGGCCGCGAACAGGTTTTATCCGGCCCGCGGGATGAGTTTGCTAAGTATAAAAATTAACCAGAAATTTTTCAATGAAAGAAACAGCTGTTCTAAATGTGTCCACTGGATGTCACAATAGCAATTCTTTGTGTCTTTGAAAAAGCATCCACGTGCCATGGTTTATTTTGTACATACTGTATGTACAAAATAAACCACATGATGTTAGTACATCAGTCGAGGAAAATAATCAAACTACGTAAATAACATCCTGTAATTTGATTTTGATATAATTTTTTATCTTGATAGATTGAAAATGAACACCAATGATGACTGATGAACATTATCACATAATTTATTCAGACAATATAAATAACGACAAATAAAGATAGAATACTATTAACCGCAACATGTAAGTGTAAAAAACTCCCCAACAACATTATGATTTGTGCAATTTCAGAATGTGCTTGTTCAATCTGAAGTTGTCTTTATTTTTAAGTTATCGTGCCGTGTAGAGATGTCAGATAATATCGGACTGCCGATATTATCGGCCGATAAATGCTTTAAAATGTAATATCGGAAATTATCGGTATCGGTTTCAAAAAGTACATTTTATGACTTTTTAAAACGCCGCTGTACGGAGTGGTACACGGACGTAGAGAGAAGTACAGAGCGCCAATAAACCTTAAAGGCACTGCCTTTGCGTGGCGGCCCAATCACATAATATCTACGGCTTTTCACACACACAAGTGAATGCAAAGCATACTTGGTCAACAGCCATACAGGTCACACTGAGGGTGGCGGAATAAACAACTTTAACACTGTTACAAATATGCGCTACACTGTGAACCCACACCAAACAAGAATGACAAACACATTTCGGAAGAACATCCGCACCGTAACACAACATAAACACAACAGAACAAATACTCAGAACCCCTTGCAGCACTAACTCTTCCGGGACGCTACAATATACACCCCCCCGCTATTTCCCCACCTCAACCCGCCCCCCCAACCCCGCCCACCTCAACCTCCTCATGCAGAGCATGTCCCAAATTCCAAGCTGCTGTTTTTAGGCATGTTAAAAAAAATAATGCACTTTGTGACTTCAATAATAAATATGGCAGTGCCATGTTGGCATTTTTTTCCATAACTTGAGTTGATTTATTTTGGAAAACCTTGTTACATTGTTTAATGCATCCAGCGGGGCATCACAACAAAATTAGGCATAATAATGTGTTAATTCCACGACTGTATATATCGGTATCGGTTGATATCGCAATCGGTAATTAAGAGTTGGACAATAACGGAATATCGGATATCGGCAAAAAAGCCATTAGTGCCGTGGTTTTACCAGTCCGGCCCACTTGGGAGTAGATTTTTCTCCATGTGGCCCCCGATCTAAAATGAGTTAGACACCCCTGCTCTCGGGCCAATTTAGTGTTGCCTATATGACTTAAAAATATGTAATAAACTTAACAAAACAAGCACAGAGAGTTCTTTTTAACCATCATTTTAGTCATCAATGTACAATATTTTAAATAATTTTCCCTCAGCTTTTCAGTGAATAATCCATGAATCCTATGGACAAAAAGTGAGAGATTCTTATGCAGGAGGTGTACAGTTTGCCGAAGATCCAATTAGGATTCGGAGCCTTGGCAGAGGTTTTGGCTGTACTAGTACTTATCGTGTTACTGTAGTTCTTAAGGGTTTGAAGGGAATCGCTTGTGACAGTCAAATGGCAGACAAGAAAACAGTCATAATTGGCCAAAAGAACAGCTGCTGACTCACATCGCGATTAAAACTGGAGATTTACGCTCCTTGCTGTAGCCCGGGCTCTGTGTTCATGCATGGAATTTGGGGGCTTCCAGAGCCCACCCAGCATGAATCATTGTAAGTGTTAACAACCCAAATATTGACCATAAATTCCCGGCGCTGATGAGCAAAGTGCAAGAATGAAATATGGAGAGATTGAGGTAATTGTTATTGTAGCGCCGTGAATAACGAGGAATAGTTTGATTCTTCAGAGATTGACATTTTTTTTGGCTGCGACACCGCACCTAAAGTTTGATCTTATCCGATGCAAGTATGAACGCTCGCAATCACACGGCAGCACCACTTTTTGGTGGGGTGACCCTCTCTCCTAAAAGAGAATTTGAGTACCAGCAGATTAGAAGTCGAGATATTGAAGTAAGCGTTCGCCACTCAGGTCCAGATGCTGCTCAGTAATTAGAAATAGTTTTCATTCTTGCGCTAATTCTTGAAAGCCGAGTCGCTACCTCATGCGGCCCCTTTGTCACGCTACGTAAAACTGAAAAAGCATCCACGTGCCATGGGTTTTTTTTTATTGGGGGGGTGCAAAATGTCTCAAGTGTAGATATTGTTTTTTTTACATGACTGCATAAAATACTATCTATTTCTGATTTTGCAACTATTTATCATAGAATAGTCTTTTTCAGCATCAAGCTGTCGCCATCATAACATCTTTATTAATCGGACAGGCAATGTTTTCAATTCATTCTTGTCTTGACCCCTTGCCGTACAAGTGTGAAAAGAAGTGAACCTTGCAAAAAAAAAGCGTTTAGCGACTCTAAAGTTTGCTTTATCTACCTGATGTTCTGATTCTTCTATTACAAGTTTGTATTTTCTTTTGCTACAAAACCAACGTACAAGTGTAAAAAGAAGTTAACGCTGCTATGAAATGTAAAAAAAAACTATGAAGCGCTCTTAGGCCGTGCAGTGTTCTACACAATCTATTTGTGGTGACATCATCGTTTAATTTGCATAATTAAAGGTAAAGTTAAAGTACCAATGATTGTCACACACACACACTAAGTGTGAGGAAATTATTCTCTGCATTTGACCCATCACCCTTGATCACCCCCTGGGAGGTGAGGGGAGCAGTGAGCAGCAGCAGTGGCCGCGCCCGGGAATCATTTTTTGGTGATTTAACCCCCAATTCCAACCCTTGATGCTGAGTGCCAAGCAAGGAGGTAATGGGTCCCATTTTTATAGTCTTTGGTATGACTCGGCCGGGGTTTGAACTCACAACCTACTGATCTCAGGGCGGACACTCTAACCACTAGGCCACTGAGTAGTAATGGACCATGATTAGGTATTAAGTACTGAATTCTGTACTTTTATAGGTACCGACCAAATTCCATTGGTACTACAAGGTACCGATTCACATAAAATCAATCTGTATCATATTTTAATACCTTTGTTGCAGACACACTTGGCTGGGAAACAGGCATATTTATTTGCCTTCGGTAATGTTGCAATTTTCCATGCCAAAAACAAAGCAGGCACACCTGATAGAAAGCGCTCAAAAGTAAGGCTGCACTTAAAATGTGCCAGCTGGATGCTAACTTACATTGGATATGCTATATACATGCTACTGATTAGCATTAGCAAATTTACATAGCAATTTTAACACCTTCAAATTTGGTAATAAAAACTACAGCTAAGATGCACTTTACGATCAAACAGCTGGTGTGTAATGAGTACAATACTTACTGGATAAATATTTTGTAGGGCTCAACAAAAGACATTCAGCTTAATAGTAAGTAATAGTTACGGACTTAAGCAACACACTTAAGACAAACTGAAATAAATACATAATTGTGAATGAGACTCATAGAGATGTAAGGAAACAAGATATAGAAACTGGACAGCAAAGTTTTTATTACCGCTTCGTAATTAATGAGAAAAAATAAAATAAAAAAATTAACAGAAGTACCCAGAATTGTTACCGTTGAGTCCATTTGAAACGTACCCATCCCTAGTTATATGACGCATGTAATTTTAATGGACACTGTTTTGAGTAAGGAATAGCGCTGTGAGATCAAAAAGGAGTGAAAAAAAATGACAAGCGAAACAAATATGTGAAAATACAAATTACTTCCTTCTGTCTCTTCTTTTTATTGTTGTTTAAAAGTCAAAAACAAGACAAAGCCGCCTGCGAGTGATTTTGAATGCGGAAAGCCCCCACAACAGCACCCGCTGCTTGTTAGGAAGACGAGAAATGATTTCTGGATTTGTTGCAAGGCATTTTTGATTTTAAGATTTATTTTTTATTTTTTTAAATAGTATCTAAGCTGGTCTTAATACTCAAATATAGCAACAGGATCACTAAGTTTGGCAACAATGATCCCTCCGGCTGTGTCTTCTTATTCTCTGGTAGACCAGAGGTGTGGTAAGAAGCTACTATACAAAGTTGTAACAACAAGCTCCATTCACAGTCCCTTTATGATGTGTTTTTGTGTGAAGATGAGCAGTTAGCTTAGTTGTTGGTGAACTGTAATAACAATACTTTGTTTTAGACAAGTCCTATCAAAAATGTATTTTGCGCAACATCGCAAAGGAGTAAACCCCCGTATAACCTGAAAAAAACAGCACAACTACTAGAGATGTCTGATAATAGCGGCCTGCCGCTATTATCGGCCGATAAATGCTTTAAAATGTAATATCGGAAATTATTGGTATCGTTTTTTTTATTATCGGTATCGTTTAAAAAAAAAAATTTTTTATTTTTTATTCTTTATTAAATCAACATAAAAAACACAAGATACACTTACAATTAGTGCACCAACCCAAAAAACCTCCCTCCCCCATTTACACTCATTCACACTCATTCGCACAGAAGGGTTGTTTCTTTCTGTTATTAATATTCTGGCTCCTACATTATATCAATATATATCAATACAGTCTGCAAGGGATACAGTCCGTTAGCACACATGATTGTGCGTGCTGCTGGTCCACTAATAGTACTAACCTTTAACAGTTAATTTTATTCATTTTCATTAATTACTACTTTCTATGTAACTGTTTTTATATTGTTTTACTTTATTTTTTATTTAAGAAAATGTTTTTAATTTATTTATCTTATTTTATTTTATGAATTTAAAAAAAAAAGACCTTGTCTTCACCATACCTGGTTGTCCAAATTAGGCATAATAATGTGTTAATTCCACGACTGTACATATTGGTATCGGTTGATATCGTTATCGGTAATTAAGAGTTGGACAATATCGGAATATCGGATATCGGCAAAAAAGCCATTATCGGACATCCCTAACAACTACTAATAACGTTTTGAAGGGGAGTCTGCTTATTTTGCTCAACTTCCTGTGTATTCTTCTTACGTTCACAAAACATTAAGTTATTTTTCCATTGTATATAACGTCTGAAATTAAAATGTAAAACAAAGGAAAAACTTCAGAACACTCAGCCAAGTACTGTTGATAGTGAAACTCAAAAAACAACACTCGGTCTCAACTATTCAGTTTCAGTTTATTTGGAACATGCATACGATACAATGTAATGCATCACATATTAACTGTTGTTTCATTACAGCACGTCCTAAAAGGAGGAGGAAGAAGCAGAGCTTATTTAATCCTACACCTTTTCATTCCATAGCAATTTTTATCCCATTTCCTTGTTCCGGGTAACAGAACTGTGAATAAATAACTAATAAATGAATAATATACCATAGTACGTAAACACATATTAAATACATAAATAATCTTCATATGTTCATAATTATTGTTCTGTGTACTTTGTGAACACTTGTAGTTTGAACCATCTCTTAAACTGAATCATATTGGTGCTTTGTTTGATTTATTTGGCTAATTTAATTCCACATACTGATATACTAAAGGTTTTAAGTGTTGTACGTGCATACAAATGTTTTAAATGAGATTTTCCCGCCCGATTGTAGCTGAGATAGGCTCCAGCGCCCCCTGCGACCCCGAAGGGAATAAGCGGTAGAAAATGGATGGATGGATGGAGATTTTCCTCTGAGGTTATATTTCTCCTTTTTTGTTGAGAAGAATTGTTGTACATTCTTGGGTAGCAGGTTATAGTTTGCTTTGTGCATCAGTTTAGCTGTTTGCAAATGCACCAAATCATTGAATTTCAATATTTTTGATTCAATAAACAAAGGGTTTGTATGTTCTCTATATCCGACATTATGTATTATTATAACTGATCTTGTTTGTAACACCGTTAGTGAATGAAGTGTACTTTTGTAGTTGTTTCCCCATATTTCTACACAATAACTCAAAAATGGTAACACTAGCGAGCAGTAGACAATATTAAGTCATTTTTGGTTTAGAACATGTTTTGCTTTATTCATTATTGATGTGTTTCTTGCTACTTTATGTTGTATATTTTTTTACATGAGATTTTCCCAGTTCATTTTATCATCGATTATTACTCCCAAAAATGTGTTTTATTTTACCCTTTCAATGTCTACTCCGTCTATTTGTATTTGTGTTTGACTTTCCCTTCTACTGTTACCAAATAGCATTATTTTAGTTTTACTGAGATTGTCAAACCATCTTTTTAATTTGTACATTTCTGTACTACGCAGAGGAGATTCTTGTTGGGAATTGACTTTACACATATAATTGCCACTCAGGCGTATGAAGAAGTTCACTACTGTAAAACGTTAAAAAACACAACTTGTAACGTCACATCTGGCGTATACCTACTTTTGCATCCCCCCACCCACATTTTCTGTTTGTATTGGGTTGCCAATCTTCTTTATTAGTGTTACAAATTCAAGGTCACGCTGTAAAGTTTATAGTTTAGCACCTCTCTGTGTGCAATTTTGTCTTTCCACCCACAATCTGAATGCTTCTGTGTATATGTATATAGTATAATATTTATTCCTGTAAACAACACATTCTGAACATTCGTTCTCAGGACTGGACTGTGCACATTACCTCCTTTTGCACTATTTCTCTTTCTTTAATTTCTATGTTTTGCACATTTCCACTGTTACTGGAGTTGTTTTTAATCTCATTGTCTCAAAAAAAAAAAAAAAAGCCTTAAAAACCCTTCTTTAAAAAAAAAGCCTTTTTTTTATATATATGCATACTAGTTCTAGCTATTTGGCTGTTCTAGTTTTTATTTCTATTTATTTTTTATTATCTTTTTATTTAAAAAAAATTTAATACACTGTAGCACTTTGAGGTTGTTTACTCAATGTAAAGTGCTTTTTACAAATACAATCTATTATTATTATTATTATTATTATTGTACCTGTGTATAGTGACAAAAGATATTCTATTCTAAAACGTAAAACACAGCAAAAAAAGTTGTACGTTTTCGGGAATCCGCTTTGAAAGTCAGTGTATTAGCTTAGCTGTTTTAGTTTTTATGCTTCTCTTCTTGCGATCTTCTTGATAAAGTGTTTCGTGAGTTGGTTCCTTTTCGAATAACAAAAAAAGCAAAAGAAAAAGCAAAACACAAGTTAACCCTTTCATGCTTGTTTTGCTGAACTCGTGAGCTACTTATTATTAGTCCTCAAATGGACAAATTGGTATGTTTGATTTATAGAATAGTTACTGAGACAAGAGTAAAATTGCTGTTGACAGGAAAAAAATACTTTAAATAGTTGATGTTTGTGCGAGTTTCTAGTATGGTCTAGTATTGGTATACCGTATTTTTCGGACTATAAGTCGCAGTTTTTTTCATAGTTTTCGGGAGTGCGACTTATACTCAGAAGCAACTTATGTGTGAAATTATTAACACATTACCGTAAAATATCAAATAATATTATTTAGCTCATTCACGTAAGGGACTAGACGTATAAGATTTCATCGGATTTAGCGATTAGGAGTGACAGATTGTTTGGTTAATGTATAGCATGTTCTATATGTTATAGTTATTTGAATGACTCTTACCATAATATGTTACGTTAACATACCAGGCACGTTCTCAGTTGGTTATTTATGCCTCATATAACGTACACTTATTCAGCCTGTTGTTCACTATTCTCTATTTATTTTAAAATACCTTTCAAATGTCTATTCTTGGTGTTGGGTTTTATCAAAAACATTTCCCCAAAAAATGCGACTTATACTCCAGTTCGACTTATATATGTTTTTTTCCTTCTTTATTATGCCTTATCGGCCGGTGCGACTTATACTCCGGAGCGACTTATAGTCCGGAAAATACGGTAGTACCGCGATACTAATGAATAATTTTCGGTACTGTACCGCCTCTGAAACGTACCGGTCCCGCCCCCCCCGCCGCCCGCGCCCGCGTTGTCGTCACGTCGAATCATTGCTGGTTTTACAAGCAGACGAGCATGTTCGGCGGCACACGATCACGGAAAAGGGAGAACGGACGCATTTTGGCTTAAAAACTAACAATAAAGGTGAAGTTATAACATTGAAACGCCCTCAGGAAGAGGTGCTTTAAGACATGGCTAACTAGCTAGCGGCTAACATCCATCCATCCGCAGTCTGCAGTGTTTTAGCTACTTCTAAATCACTAATCCTCGCCTCCATGGCGACAAATAAAGTAAGTTTCTTACAAGTATCATCCCTGCAGGACGAGGAATAGCTAAACATGCTTCACTACACACCGTAGCTCACCGGCATCAACATGTAAACAAACGGCATTTGTGGATCTACACCTAACATCCACTGTAATGATATCAAGTACAGGCACGTATCTAGTCGATACTACTATGATTACGTCAATATTTTTTGGCATCACAACATCTTTCGTTTTTAAAAAATTCATATTATGTTTATAAACTCAGGAAATATGTCCCTGGACACATGAGGACTTTGAATATAATAATAATAATAATAATTAATTGCATTTGTTACGCACTTTACATTTGTTAAAATCTCAAAAGTGCTACAAAGTATTAAAAATAAAATTAGAAAGTAAGAATATATAATAAAAAAAAATTAAAATAGAAATGAATCATGACACACACTAGATAAAACAGAAACATAGATAAAGTAGAAATAAGAGCCTGAAAGCACTGGATAAAAAAACGATAAGCAAGCAGTGCATTTAAAAACAAGAAGGCAGAGAAATTAGATAAAAGCTGTGCTAAAAAGGTGGGTTTTTAGTCCCTACTTAAAATGGTCGACCGACTGTGGTGCTCTAAGATATGACCATTGCATGATCCTGTAACTACTTAGTATCGGATTGATACCCAAATTTGTGGTACCATCCAAAACTAATGTAAAGTATCAAACAACAGAAGAATAAGTGATTATTACATTTTAACAGAAGTGTAGATAGAACATGTTAAAAGAGAAAGTAAACAGATATTAACAGTAAATGAACAAGTAGATTAATAATTAATTTTCTACCACTTGTCCTTAATAATTTTGACAAAATAATAGAATGGTAAATGACACAATATGTTACTGCATACGTCAGCAGACTTATTAGGAGCCTTTGTTTGTTTACTTACTACTAAAAGACAAGTTGTCTTGTATGTTCACTATTTTATTTAAGGACTAAATTGCAATAATAAATATATGTTTAATGTACCCTAAGATTGTTTGTTAAAATAAAGCCAATAATGCAAATTTTTTGTGGTCCCCTTTATTTACAAATGTATTGATAAGTATCGAAATAATTTTGGTACCAGTACCAAAATATTGGTATCGGGACAACACTAGTTTCCAGTATCCGCATGCTTGTTTGGATATCTGATGACTTTTTCATCCGAACGCTCACGTGGCCGAGTCAATCTCCAACACCAGGATGACATTTGTTCCTAAAATAAACATTTGAGGAAATGCATTCGCATGACAAAAACAATAGTGTCCAGACATCCTGGTACCTGTCGCTCCACAAGGACGTGTGACTGTGCAAAAGTTGTGTATTGTTGTATTGTTATAAAGCGTGCATATGGATTAGGGCCAGGGTTGAGAACTGTCTGGTCCTAAATAAGTGGTGGGCTTCCGTTGGCAAAGCCTGTCTGGTATTATGGGATGTCACAGGGGCAGAGTTGCGAGAGAGAGAGAGAGAGAGAGGTCCTGCCGAGCTGCCGGCTGTCCAGCCTCTGCCTGCTCCGGGATTCCTCAGCAGCCTTAAATATGCCAGTTATTTTTAACCGCCGACGTAATGGAGCCCAGCGCCGGCCCCCTCTGTTACAATATTTCCTTTCTGCCAGGAGGGGAAATGGAGGGGAGCCACACTTCCTGGTCACATGACACGGCCCCGGGCAGCAAGACTGCGGGGACAGAGACACGCAGAGAAATGAAGACTTAGAAGAGTGCATTAGTGTCGGCATGTTTTGATCTGAAGGGATGTCAAGAGGCTAACAACACATATCTTGGATAGTTTTGGAGCAGAGGAAATGAGAGCGTGGGTTACAGTAACATCAGCAGACAGCGGGACGGGGGCGTGGGGAGACAGTAGGGGAGGTGCCCTGTGACGTTAGGCCCCCGCTACCCGCCAGGATTAGAAGCCTCTTAAAAGCAAAAGCCCACGACTCCAGTGCCAAGTGCTGGGGAGTTCTTGTCTCTCTGAGAGTCAGGGACTTCCCATGAGCTCACCTTGTTGACTTACGAACAACTTGGACCGGGTGAAATCCGTTCCTTAAAGGCCGCCGCAGCCCGACGTCACGGTCTTTTTAAAAAAAATACCATTTCCTCGTCCTTCATTAGGCTGTAGAACATCATACTTCTTGGGCTTCTTTCAACATGTTGAAAGGACTTCTTGTTAGGGCTATTGCACAGATATGACACTAACAAGAGTCAAAGTTTAGGTGTGCTGGGATTGACAAGAGCCCCATTTCACATTTGGATCTGATTAAAAATCTTTCAGCACGATGATGAAACTAAGCGCAATTCATGAGGGAAATTCCTTTGACTCCGTGGACTCTCGAACTGAAATGCGGCGCAATAATAACACTCTTATAATGATAACAATGATGACAAATGATATGACCTCTTCAATTAATCAATAGCCTGGGATACAACATTTGTGCTAGTGTTGTATAAACACTTGAAGCGTCATGTAATTATTTATATTCTGATCATTAATGGACTTGTTCCAAGAAATCTGCATCAATGAAAAACAAGATTCTCCACTATTTATAATATAACTTCAAATGCATTCGGGGATCGCAGACGTGCACCAGGCCCTACCTCTCAATGGTAAACAAGTTAAAGTTAAAGTACCAATGATTGTCACACACACTCGGTGTGGTGAAATTTGTCCTCTGCATTTGACCCATCCCCTTGTTCACCCCCTGGGAGGTGAGGGGAGCAGTGAGCAGCAGCGGTGCCGTGACAGGGAATCATTTTCGGTTATTTAACCCCCAATTCTAACCCTTGATGCTGAGTGCCAAGCAGGGAGGTAATGGGTCCCATTTGTATAGTCTTCGGTATGACTCGGCCGGGGTTTGAACTCACAACCAACGTTCCCTCTAAGGTGCGCACCTGCGCAATTGCACACTGCTCACGTGTCCTCTGCACACATCAAATCTATGCCGCGCAAAAAATCAAATCCCACTTGAAACAAAATAAACAAATCGTTTGTTTTGTATGATTTTGCAATGCAACTGTGAGTAACAGGTGACGAAAGGCGGCCACAACAGATAAAACAATGTTTGTCAACACTTAAATTATTGTGACGTCTGTGGAGACACCTAAAGGAGGACAGGAATTCCATCGGTCCCTTTAGTTAGCGAAATTGTTTGTCGGCCATAACCACACCAAAACAATGTGTAAAATACTTTTATCTAGCAATACTGGTCGTTGTCTACCGTACAAACCAAGCCAAAAGCAACTCTTTGTTTTCTGTTATATCAACAGCAGCCGCTTGCTCTCTCTCTCACCTGCACCAACACATACACCAGGGGTGGGCAATTAATTTTTACCGGGGGCCGCATGAGCAACCCGAGCACTGCTGGAGGGCCACATCGACAATATTTCAATTAAATTTTGCTCAATATTATTTTTGATATATACCGTAAGATGAATAATAATAATAATAATAATAATAATAATTAATAATAATAGTAATACTTCAACATAGTGTCTGTAACAGCATTCCATGACTAATATGAATAATTTAACATTAATAATAAATGACAGTAAAATAAGCACACGTATGACTGAGGAGTCATAGTGTAACTTTGTGTGGTGTTTGAGTTGTCCGACTTTTTGTGTGGCCATAAACGCACCAGTGGTTTAGTGGTATGCGTGTTGGTGACAGATGACAAGTTGGTTTTGGCCTGGTTTGTACGGCAGAAAATGACTAGTTTTTCGAGATAGAATTGTTTTACTCATGTTTTTGGTGTGGTTATGGCCGAATATAAACAGTTTTGCTCAATAAAGTGATCGATATAATTCCTGTCCTCGAAGCATCTCGATAGACGTTACAATAATTGAACGGTGTTGACGAACACCGTTAGGGCCGCTTGTTGTCACTGTCACTCAAAGTTGCATTGCAAAATTACATAGAATAAATATGTTTATTTTGTTTAGAATTCAGATGGGATTTGATTTGGTGCGCGGCATATATTTGCTGCGCGCAGCGGACGCTTGAGCAGTGCGTAATTGCGCAGGCACGCACCTTAGAGGGAATGTTGCTTGGCAGTCCATGTCTTTTTGAAAACACGCCATTCGTCATCAACTTTTCTCTTTTTAGGGTCTCGGGTGTAAACCGTGCATCACTTGTCGCTGCATGTGCACCTTCACTCGCAGGTTACACACGGACACACGCCCATAAATAATACTTTTCAAAATAAAAGCAGCACAGTTGTATTGCGCGCACGACATAGATGTTTTTTCAACTTTATTTTGTAATTTGTGATTGCAGCTGTTTACATTCACTCACAATCACGCACGCGCATACGTCCACACGGAAATAATACAAATAACGATTTTCAAAACAAAAGCAGCACCGTTGTATTGCACACTCGACATAGATACTTTTTAAAATGTATTTTGTAATTTATAATTGGCCTCACGCGGGCCGGACAGGGACGCACAAAGGGCCGGATGCGGCCCGCGGGCCGCAGAATGCCCAGGTCTGACATACACTATGGCAATTGGTGCGTTTATGGCCACACAAAAAGTTGGACAACTCCAACACTACACGTAAAGTGTGAATTTCAGGTCGTTTTACTATGACTCCTCAATCAGTGTGCTTATTCTACTGTCATTTGTTAAGAATGTTATTTTTTGGATATTAATCAAGAAATGATGTTACAGGACTACATAATTGCTAATAAAAATATTTATTTTACGGACAGAAAGTTAATAAACACTTCATCTCATGCAACATGTGAATGTTTTAAGGGGAACTAAATGTGATCTCTGAAAGGGGTACACAATCTTTCCAAAGCAGGACCCCCACCCAGGCATAAAATACTATAGTGCATAGCTGATTAAAAAAAAACAATATCTAAGTGGGCCAAATCACATATATTAGAAAATAATCTCTTGAAATTGACTACTGTCACTTGATTATAATAATAAGACATTTAAATTGTTATGTCAGGTTTGAGACAAATGTGCTGCTGTTATGACGACAGTGTGCACGTCTGTATTCCACTGAATGCTCAGGGTGTTTGTGCGTTTGCTCACACACATGAAAAATTAGAGGGAACATTGCTCACAACCTACCGATCTCAGGCCGGACACTCTAACCCCCAGGCCACTTAGTCTAGATGATGATCCAGATCACCCTTAAAATGTAATTACTTACCAGTGAAGTTGGCACGTTGTGTAAATCGTAAACAAAAACAAAATACAATGATTTGCAAATCCTTTTCAACCTATATTCAATTGAATAGACTGCAAAGACAAGATACTTAACGTTCAAACTGGAAAATGTTGTTATTTTTTGCAAATATTATCTAAATCGGATTTTGATGCCTGCAACATGTTTTTAAAAAGCTGGCACAAGTGGCAAAAAAGACTGAGAAAGTTGAGGAATGCTCATCAAACACTTATTTGGAGCATCCCACAGGTGAACAGGCTAATTGGGAACAGGTGGGTGCCATGGTTGGGTATAAAAGCAGCTTCCATGAAATGCTCAGTCATTCACAAACAAGGATGGGGCGCGGGTCACCACTTTGTGAACAAATGCGTGAGCAAATTGTCCAACAGTTTAGGAACAACATTTCTCAACGAGCTATTATTAATATCATCAAAAGGTTCAGAGAATCTGGAGAAATCACTGCACGTAAGCGATGATATTACGGACCTTTGATCCCTCCGGCGGTACTGCATCAAAAATGGATGGATGGACATATATAGTCTGCCATAATCTGGGATTAGGTCAGAATATAATAGAAAGCTTTATTGAAATTATGCTTTATGATTTATGGTTGCCACTCTTGGTCTATGCTTTAAGAAAAATACAATCATTAGTAAATACTGAAAACAATACTATGGCTAAAAGTACACAAATAAGACAAGACGAAGGTAAAACAAATTGTTAAAGATAAAACACGAATGGCATTAGTTTCCATTACGTGCATGGGCGGTTTGGACTCCGCTAATATCTGGCATCAAGCCGAACAGCTGTGTGCACGTCTAGATAACTATGTGCACAACAGGGCACCTCATTAACTTTATAACCTGTCAATCTGACTCCTTGTTATTGAATTGTTTAGCTAAATTGGGAGCAAAGGTGGTAATACTACTACTAATAATAATGCCACCTTTGGCGAGGCAAGTTTTAAAGCAGCGCTTGCAGAGTGACGCTTCCGTGTTTAAAGCGTCATCTTTTGAAGCCCAAAAACCTCCATATTTTGCTTCATGCACCCTTTTTATTAACCAGTAGAATTGCTTTCATTTGTCATTTTTGCTCTACTCGCTGTTTCTCTTTGTACGCTGTGTCGCGTGCGGGTGGGCTGACACACTCAACATGCTCCTCCGCTCTGTACGCCACCGCCATGTGGATGAAAAACAGTACCGGTATTTTTCAAAGGCAGTATAGTACCGTTTTGAATTCATTAGTATCGCGTAGGGTTGTACGGTATACCGGTATTAGTATTGTACCGCGATACTAATGAATCATATTCGGTACTATACCGCCTCTGAAAAGTACCGCTCCCCCGTCGTCGTCACGTCGTGTCATTGCTGGTTTTACGAGCATGTTCGGCAGTGCACAATCACGGAGTACTTACAAGCAGACACAGTGTGTAGACAGAAACGGGAGAACGGACGCATTTTGGCTTAAAAACTAAAGATAAAGGTGAAGTTATAACATTGAAACGCCCTCAGGAAGAGGTGCTTTAAGATATGGCTAGCTAGCTAGCGGCTAAAGTCCAGCCCCTGTCGGCAGTGTTTTAGCTACTTCTAAATCACTAATCCTCGCCTCCATGGCGACAAATAAAGTAAGTTTCTTACAAGTATCATCCCTGCAGGACAAGGAATAGCTAAACATGCTTCACTACACACCGTAGCTCACCCGCGTCAAAATGTAAACAAACGCCATTGGCGGATCTACACCTAACATCCACTGTAATGATACCAAATACCGTAGCGTATCTAGTCGATACTGCTATTGATTACGTCAATATTTTTTGGCATCACAACATCTTCTTTCGTTTGTTTAAAATGTATATTATGTTTATAAACTCAGGAAATATGTCCCTGGACAACATGAGGACTTTGAATATGACCAATGTATGATCCTGTAACTACTTGGTATCGGATCGATACCCAAATTTGTGGTATCATCCAAAACTAATGTAAAGTATCAAACAACAGAAGAATAAGTGATTATTACATTTTAACAGAAGTGTAGATAGAACATGTTAAAAGAGAAAGTAAGCAGATATTAACAGTAAATGAACAAGTAGATTAATAATTAATTTCCTACCACTTGTCCTTAATAATGTTGACAAAATAATAGAATGGAAAATGACACAATATGTTACTGCATACGTCAGCAGACTAAATTAGGAGCCTTTGTTTGTTTACTCACTACTAAAAGACAAGTTGTCTTGTATGTTCACTATTTTATTTAAGGACAATCTTGCAATAAGAAACATATGTTTAATGTACCGTAAGATTTTTTGTTAAAGTAAAGCCAATAATGCCATTTTTTGTGGTCCCCTTTATTTAGAAAAGTACCGAAAAGTATCGAAATAATTTTGGTACCGGTACCAAAATATTGGTATTGTGACAACACTAGTACCGCGGTACTTTATTAATACTAGTATACCGTACAACCCTAGTTCTAACTTACATCTGTCCGTATACTCGCTATGGAACCGCTAAAAATTCTGGTACAACAAAGAGAAGACAAGCAGAAGACGCTGTCGAAGGTGAGCCACGTAAATAAGACCGCCCACAAAACGGCGCATCCGGAAGCAACGGTCAGAAAGCGACTTGAAGATGATCTGTAAAACATAATCTATGCAACATTTTGACCAAAGAACCACCATTACATGTTATGTAGACCAGTGTGCCGTGAGATACAGTCTGGTGTGCCGTGGGAGATTATCTAATTTCACCTATTTGGGTAAAAAATATTTTTTGCAAACCAGTAATTATAGTCCGCAAATTATGTGTTGTTGTTGAATGTCCGTGCTGTCTAGAGCTCGGCAGAGTAACCATGTAATACTCTTCCATATCAGTAGGTGGCAGCAGGTAGCTAATTGCTTTGTAGATGTCGGGAACAGCGGGAGGCAGTGTGCAGGTAAAAAGGTGTCTAATGCTTAAACCAAAAATAAACAAAAGGTGAGTGCCCCTAAGAAAAGGCATTGAAGCTTAGGGAAGGCTATGCAGAACGAAACTAAAACTGAACTGGCTGCAAAGTAAACAAAAACAGAATGCTGGATGACAGCAAAGACTTACTGTGGAGCAAAGACAGCATCCACAATGTACATCCGAACATGACATGACACTCAACAATGTCCCCTACAAAGAAGGATAAAAACAACTGACATATTCTTGATTGCTAAAACAAAGTAGATGCGGGAAATATTGCTCAAAGGAAGACATGAAACTGCGACAGGAAAATACCAAAAAAAGAGAAAAAGCCACCAAAATTAAACAGGCCCGAGTGAGCACAATGTGTCCGTCATGTATCATGTATTTTTATTTTTTCGGCCTATAATGTGCAATAATGTTATATGTGTATATGTATATACATACGCATATGTATGGATATATGCATGTGTGTGGTTGTATACATATATATAGATACATATCTTCTTTTTTATCTTTTTTTTTTTTTTTTTTTTAGTACTCATTTTACTAAATTATTGTGTATGCACCTTAGGGGATCTGCTCCAATTTCGTTGTTCTTTGAACCTGTTCACTGTAATAATGACAAATAAAACTCTATTCTATTCTATTCAAAATAGGAGCGCAAGACAAGAACTATAACACTACACACAAGAAAACAGCAAAAAGGTCCAAATAAGCCATGGTGTGATGTGACAGGTGGTGACAGTACACCTACTTTGAGACAAGAGCTATAGTGATGCATGCTTGGTTATGGATTAAAGTCATATCCAACAATCGCGACAATGACTTTTTACTGTCAACTGAGTTTAGTTTTTTTAATGATTTCTGCTGGTGGTGTGCCTCTGGATTTTTTCAACG
Organism: Entelurus aequoreus; assembly: GCF_033978785.1. Lineage (NCBI taxonomy): Eukaryota > Metazoa > Chordata > Actinopteri > Syngnathiformes > Syngnathidae > Entelurus > Entelurus aequoreus. Next base: position 28,218,332 of record NC_084751.1, on the reverse strand, counting down.
CAAAAAATGTGCCTCGGCTCAAAAAAAGGTTGAAAAACACTGCTTTAATCACATGCACACTGCAAAAAGTCAGTGTTCAAAATACAAAAATTAGGGGTATTTTATTTGAACTAAGCAAAATTATCTGCCAATAGAACAAGAAAATTCGTCTTGTCAAGACTTTCCAAAACAAGTAAAATTAGCTAACCTCAATGAACCAAAAAATACCTTAAAATAAGTATATTCTCACTAATAACAAGTGCACTTTTCTTGGTAGAAAAAAAAGAGACCTTTTTGCTCAATATGTTGAAAAATATTCTTAAATGAAGTAAATACTAGTGCCATTATCTTGACATAATGATATGCGCTCGGCATTACATTTCTTGAAACCAGCAAACTTATACTAAAAACTAATTTATTGTTCTTAATGGAAAGGCAACAAGGCAACCGCTTGTTACTCTCGGGGTCTCCCAGCCGCTCAGGCAAATCATATGGTCTAAAAATGCATTTTTCCATCGACAACATGACATCATCGCGCCAAGTGCGTGCTCTTTCAGTCAATTAGTGCGCATATATACAGCCCGGCCCCCGGCCAAATTTTTTTAAATTGTAATTTTGAAGAATTTATCTGAATGTGCATGAACTGTTTCTGTTCAAAATTGTTTGAAATGTCACATGTTAAATGTTTAAATATTAACTGTCCGTTTGTACTGAGCGAACTGTACTACTATATGAGTACCTATTTTCTATTGTTTCATTGAAAATAAAACAGCAAAGTCAATTTGGCTGCCATCTGTTTTAATTATGAGATACAATTGTGTCAAAATCAAGGTTTTTTTTTCATGCTTGAAATAAGAAATGATTACTTAAAAAAAAAAAAAGTACTTTTATACTTGTGAGTGTTGACGACACGGCTTTGCAACAGTTGATATTCTAGTTTCAAGCATGTTTTACTCATTATAGGTCATAAAATCTTAGCAACAAGCTGTAATATCTTACTGAGATAATTTAGGACCAAAACCCTTAAAGGCCTACTGAAACCCACTACTACCGACCACACAGTCTGATAGTTTATATAGCAATGATGAAATCTTAACATTGCAACACATGCTAATACGGCCGGGTTAACTTCCATCCATTTTCTACCGCTTATTCCCTTCGGGGTCGTGGGGGGCGCTGGAGCCTATCTCAGCTACAATCGGCCGGGTTAACTTATAAAGTCCAATTTTAAATTTCCCGCTAAACTTCCGGTTGAAAACGCCTTTGGATGATGACGTATGCGCGTGACGTAGCCAGTGAAACAGGAGTATCGGTAGCCCATTGAAGCCAATACAAAAAGCTCTGTTTTCATTTCATAATTCCACAGTATTCTGGACATCTGTGTTGGTGAATCTTTTGCAATTTGTTTAATGAACAATGGAGACTGCAAAGAAGAAAGTTGTAGGTGGGATCGGTGTATTAGCGGCTGGCTGTAGCAACACAACAAGAAGGACTTACTTGGATAGCAGATGCGCCAGCCGATGCTAGCCGCCTTCGCATCTGTGTTGGGGTGAAGTCCTTCGTCGCGCCGTCGATCGCTGGAACGCAGGTGAGCACGGGTGTTGATGAGCAGATGAGGGCTGGCTGGCGTAGGTGGAGCGCTAATGTTTTTATCATAGCTCTGTGAGGTCCGGTTGCTAAGTTAGCCTTAGCGTCGTTAGCAACAGCATTGTTAAGCTTTGCCAGGCTGAGAATTATTAACCGTGTAGTTACATGTCCATGGTTTAATAGTATTGTTGATCTTCTGTCTATCCTTCCAGTCAGGGATTTATTTATTTTGTTTCTATCTGCATTTGAGACAGATGCTATCACGTTAGCTCAGTAGCTAAAGAGCTTCGTCGATGTATTGTCGTGGAGATAAAAGTCACTGTGAATGTCCATTTCGCGTTCTCGACTCTCATTTTCAAGAGGATATAGTATCCGAGGTGGTTTAAAATACAAATCGGTGATCCACAATAGAAAAAGGAGAGAGTGTGGAATCCAATGAGCCAGCTTGTACCTAAGTTACGGTCAGAGCGAAAAAAGATATGTATTTCACTGCATTCTAGTCCGTCACTCTAACGTTCCTCATCCACAAATCTTTCATCCTCGCTCAAATTAATGGGGTAATCGTCGCTTTCTCGGTCCGAATAGCTCTAGCTGCGTTGAAAACAATAGGAAAATATGAGGAAGTGAACAACTGACAACGTCATGCTACTTCCGGTAGGGGCAAGGCTTTTTTTTAATCAGAGACCAAAAGTTGCGAACTTTATCGTCGATTTTCTCTACTAAATCCTTTCAGCAAAAATATGGCAATATCGCAAAATGATCAAGTATGACACATAGAATGGATCTGCGATTCCCGTTTAAATTTAAAAAAATCATTTCAGTAGGCCTTTAAAGGCCTACTGAAATGAATTTTTTTTATTTAAACGGGGATAGCAGATCTATTCTATGTGTCATACTTGATCATTTTGCGATATTGCCATATTTTTGCTGAAAGGATTTAGAATAGAACAACGATGATAAAGATCGCAACTTTTGGTATCTGATTAAAAAAAGGCTTGCCCCTACCGGAAGTAGCGTGACGTAGTCAGTTGAACATATACGCAAAGTTCCCTATTGTTTACAATGATGGCCGCATGAAGTGAGAGAGATTCGGACCGAGAAAGCGACGATTTCCCCATTAATTTGAGCGAGGATGAAATATTTTTAAATGAGGAAAGTGCAAGTGAAGGACTAGTGGGGAGTGGAAGATGCTGTGAGAGCCGGGGGTGACCTGATATTCAGCTGGGAATGACTACAACAGTAAATAAACACAAGACATATATATACTCTATTAGCCACAACACAACCAGGCTTATATTTAATATGCCACAAATGAATCCCGCATAAAAACAACTAGGTGTTTGTTATGCTAGCTCCTAGCTACTAGCTACTAGCTACTAGCTCGGGCTAGTTATAGCTCGAGCGGGTAATATGGACGGGATCCTGTATATATAACCCGCCAATACAATTCAAACACCTGCACAACACACACACTCACTCAGCCCAAACAACCGTTCACCTAACCCAAGGTTCATAAAGCTTATATATTTAATCAAAGTTACGTACATGACACGCACGTACGGGCAAGCAATCAAATGTTTGGAAGCGCGCGGGTGGGACCTGATATTCAGCTGGGAATGACTACAACAGTAAATAAACACAAGACATATATATACTCTATTAGCCACAACACAACCAGGCTTATATTTAATATGCCACAAATTAATCCTAATGCTAGCTCCTAGCTACTAGCTCGAGCTAGTTATAGCAAGCGATCAAATGTTTGGAAGCGCAGCTGTGTACTCACGTTATCGCAACTGTGTATCCAAATCAAAGTCCTCCTGGTAAAAGTCTCTGTTGTCCGAGTTCTTCGATCTTGACTGCATCTTTCGGGAATGTAAACAAAGAAGCGCCGGCTGTGTACGTGTTGTTGCTGACTTCCCTCGCAAAATAGACACTTCGCACCGACAACGTTCTTCTTTGCTTGCTCAGCTTCTTTCTCCATAATGCAATGAACAAATTGCAACAGATTCACCAACACAGATGTCCAGAATACTGTGGAATAATGAGATGAAAACAGAGCTATTTCGTATTAACTTAATGGTGTCCGAATACTTCCGTTTCAATGATTGACGTCACGCGCATACGTCAACCCTCAGAGGCGTTTCGAACCGGAAGTTTAGCGGGAAATTTAAAATTGCACTTTATAAGTTAACCCGGCCGTATTGGCATGTGTTGCAATGTTAAGATTTCATCATTGATATATAAACTATCAGACTGCGTGGTCGGTAGTAGTGGCTTTCAGTAGGCCTTTAAAACAAGTAAAACACTAACATAAAATCTGCTTAGTGAGAAGAATTATCTTATCAGACAGAAAATAAGCAAATATGACCCTTATTTGAGATATTTAATCTTACTTAGATTTCAGTTTTTGCAGTGCAACATACGTGCTACAAATGCTCACCCAATGTCGAACTTCAGCTTGTTAGCAACGTTTCTTGGCTATTAGTCAAATGACATAAAAAGCAAAGGAGACAATCACAAGTGGCCTGTCGTAACATGTGACTCTGCTACCCCGCAACTTAATATGACTCGCTTCCGAAGCCAACCAAGTAGTTATCTTTCCTTTTAAATATTTTCCCCATGCTTTATAAAGTTAATGCCAGAGTCGTAGAACAATCTCCTTTCAAATCTCGTGCTAGTAGACCACATCTTTACAACGTTAGCCAGGGTCCCTATGGAAACATACGAGGATTCAAGTCCTGTTTCTCTGCAAGAGATCAGGCGTAGCCAAGTATTCCCAACCAGAGCGTTGCTGGCACCCGTCCACAGGCAGCTAATCAGGTGCGGACGCTCTCGATGCAGTTCGGCTGTCACGTTTTTCTGATTTGATTGATCGCAGCTAGCTGGAGGCCGTGTCCCTCGGAATTTTTCGTCGTTAAAGAGTCTTTAAAAACAGTTCCAGCGAGCTGACGATCTCCAGGTTGGCCGCTCACAAAGTGGCATTATGATACGCTGACATGCGCGTGGTAATTGTTGTCAGATTGTGGCGTACGAGGCCTCGGCCTTCCTGAGGAGGAGCGCGCTGGCTTGTTTTCCCACCGGGAGCACTTGGGAATGTGTGACCTTTTCCATGCATCCCCCCTATTTTCTTTTTCTTGGATGAACCGTCTGGAAGTGTGCCTTTTTTGCAAATTGGGGCAGCCACTCTTATGGTCGAAATGTGAAACGCTAACAATAACACTAATAATTGCAGGTACTAATACGGCAACCCGCGGCTCTAGGGCTTTAGCGCCGCCCTAGTGGCTCCCTGGACCTCTTTCAGAGATGTGTGAAAATGGAAAAAGATGGAAAAAAAATAGATTTTTGTTTTAATATATTTTCTGTAGGAGGACAAACATGACACAAACCTTCCTAATTGTTAGAAACCCCACTGGTTATAATAAACATGCTTCACTGATGAGAGTATTTGGCGAGCACCGTTTTGTCCTACTAATTTCAGCGATCCTTGAACTCATCGTAGTTTGTTTACACAACTTTCTCCAATGCCGCCACCGAAAGACGTGTTTTATGCCACTCCTTCTTTGTCTCATTTTGTCCACCAAACATTTTATGCTGTGCGTGAATGCACAAAGGTGAGTTTTGTCGATATTATTGATTTGCTGGAGTGCTTATCAGACATATTTTGCAAGCTAATCAATGCTAACATGCTATTTAGGCTAGCTGTATGTACATATTGCATCATTATGTCTCCTTTGTTGGTATATTTGAGCTCATTTAATTTATTTTATTTATGTCCTCTGTGTATTTAATTTAGACTTAGAGACTTCCTTTAATTGTCATTCAAATTTGAACTTTACAGTACAGATAAGAACAAAATTTTGTTGCATTAGCTCGTTGTAGTGCCGAATAAAAGAGCAATAAGGTGCAGATATAATTAAATAGATTACTGTACAGATAAAGATATTGGACTTTTGCATATGCATCCACGTTTATGGATGTATGTTATATTGTCTTTATATTCCAGCGAGTTAATCCGTTTATGGGGGGAATTGAGGGGATTATTATGATGCGTTCAAGAGTCTTATGGCCTGAGGGAAGAAGCTGTTACAGAACCTGGAGGTTCTGCTACGGAGGCTTTGGAACCTAGAGTCCAGCAGTGAAAACAGTCCTTGGTGGGGGTGGGAGGAGTCTCTGCATTTATATTTGCATTTCTCATGACACATTATCCGTATGTAATAATTGTTTGTGTGCGCCATGTTGTTCCAGACCACAGCAAACGTTAACCAGCTTGTAATGATTGTAATAAATCCATTCGAAGAAGACAGCCTGCCGTTTCCTTAAACTTGGACACACACATCTATACCTTTGGCCATTCTGAGCCAGTAATTTCCAGGAGTTATCTCACCCTCTGAGAAACCTGCGTTTTACTACTGTTTTCCAATGTTGCAAAAATGTGTAGAATAAAAATTTTAATACAACATTTCTGTCAACGAACATTTGCGTCAGCCTTTGATAGTAGGCTAATATTGGCATTTACATCATGTGTTGCCTTCATCATAACACTTATATAAGGCTTTTAATTTTTTGCGGCTCCAGACATATTTATTATTTTGTATTTTTGGTTCAACATGGCTCTTTCAACATTTTGTGTTGCCGACCCCTGGTCTACGCGTTATTCTCCACAATAAATCCAACACTGCAATAAGAGCAGAAACATTAATGTCAACAATATTTCTTCAAACCGACACAGGATAAACTTTAGTACCGTGACATAAATATGTTACCTTATTCTAAGCTTTTCATTCCCCGCTGCATGTGTGTATACAGTCGCAATCAAAAGTTTACATACACTTGTAAAGAACATAATGTCATGGCTGTTTTGAGTTTCCAATCATTTCTACAACTTATTTTTTTTGTGATAGAGTGATTGGAGCACATACTTGTTGGTCACAAAAAACATTCATGAAGTTTGGTTCTTTTATGAATTTATTATGGGTTTTCCCTAAAATGTGACCAAATCTGCTGGGTCAAAAGTATACATACATCAATGCTAATATTTGGTTACATGTCCCTCGGCAAGTTTCACTGCAATAAGGCGCTTTTGGTAGCCATCCACAAGCTTCTGGTTGAATTTTTGACCACTCCTCTTGACAAAATTGGTGCAGTTCAGCTAAATTTGTTGGTTTTCTGACATGGACTTGTTTCTTCAGCATTGTCCACACGCTTAAGTCAGGACTTTGGGAAGGCCATTCTAAAACCTTAATTCTAGCCTGATTTAGCCATTCCTTTACCACTTTTGACGTGTGTTTGGGGTTATTATCCTGTTGGAAAATTCACTGCGCCCAAGACCCAACCTCCGGCCTGATGATTTTCGGTTGTCCTGAAGAATTTGGAGGTAATCCTCCTTTTTCATTGTCCCATTTAAAGCACCAGTTCCATTGGCAGCAAAACAGACCCATCATAATACTACAACCACCATGCTTGACGGTAGGAATGGTTGACGGTAGGAATGGTGTTCCTGGGATTAAAGGCCTCACCTTTTCTCCTCCAAACATATTGCTGGGTATTGTGGTCAAACAGCTAATTTTTTGTTTCATCTGACCACTGAACTTTCCTCCAGAAAGTCTTATCTTTGTCCATGTGACGTCAGATGAAACAAAAATTGAGCTGTTTGGCCACAATACCCAGCAATATGTTTGGAGGAGAAAAGGCTACCAAAAGCGCCTTATTGCAGTGAAACTTGCCAAATATTAACATTGCTGTATGTATACTTTTGACCCAGCAGATTTGGTCACATTTTCAGTAGACCCATAATAAATTCATAAAAGAACCAAACTTCATGAATGTTTTTTGTGACCAACAAGTATGTGCTCTAATCACTCTATCATGAAAAAATAAGAGTTGTAGAAAGTATTGGAAACTCAAGACAGCCATGACATTATGTTCTTTACAAGTGTATGTAAACTTTTGACCATGACTGTATACAGTACACCACCTCCAGTAACTGCTTTCATGGCTGCAAGTATGCGAACCAAATAAGACATGGCACTTTGTGGTAGCCTTAATGAAACTACAAATCATCGCAGATGGATTGTCCCCGCCGGAATACTGAGCAAAGAGCGATGGCTTGACAGGGCCAATTTAGGGGACGGCCTCTCCGGTTTGACGTTTTATTGACATCATGCTGCGTCTTAACTGAGCAGAGGGTGGAAGGTGGTTGTGATTTTGGGTTACTCAAACCAGATGGGCCACCAGCTTGTGAACTCACTCGCGGTGTCGCTGCGTTTTGGCTCAAATAAATGCTTAAAGGAGGAATAAAGCGTCATAAAATCGACCTTCGAGGCCCAATTTATGCTAGTTGTAATCATTTGATACCCTTCCATTAATCGTAGAAACATCTGTGCGGTTTAAAAAATGTGTGTAAATGTTAAACATCCTGGCTTTCGTATTTCATTAAAAAAAGCAATGAGTTGCCGGTGTACTGTAACATTACCTGTTGGTTGGCCATTTTTTAAAATGTTGTTTCTTGACTTGGCAATGCAGTTTTACATTCACTTACAGGCTTAATTGGTTCTGTGACTTACAAACCCCGTTTCCATATGAGTTGGGAAATTGTGTTAAATGTAAATATAAACGGAATACAATGATTTGCAAATCCTTTTCAACCCATATTCAATTGAATGCACTACAAAGACAAGATATTTGATGTTCAAACTCATAAGCTTTTTTGCAAATAATAATTAACTTAGAATTTTATGGCTGCAACACGTGCCAAAGTAGTTGGGAAAGAGCATGTTCACCACTGTGTTACATGGCCTTTCCTTTTAACAACACTCAGTAAACGTTTGGGAACTGAGGAGACACATTTTGTAAGCTTCTCAGGTGGAATTCTTTCCCATTCTTGCTTGATGTACAGCTTAAGTTGTTCAACAGTCCGGGGGTCTCCGTTGTGGTATTTTAGGCTTCATAATGCGCCACACATTTTCAATGGGAGACAGGTCTGGACTACAGGCAGGCCAGTCTAGTACCCGCACTCTTTTACTATGAAGCCACGTTGATGTAACACGTGGCTTGGCATTGTCTTGCTGAAATAAGCAGGGGCGTCCATGGTAACGTTGCTTGGATGGCAACATATGTTGCTCCAAAACCTGTATGTACCTTTCAGCATTAATGGTGCCTTCACAGATGTGTAAGTTACCCATGTCTTGGGCACTAATACACCCCCATACCATCGCAGATGCTGGCTTTTCAACTTTGCGCCTATAACAATCCGGATGGTTCTTTTCCTCTTTGGTCCGGAGGACACGACGTCCACAGTTTACAAAAACTATTTTGAAATGTGGACTCGTCAGACCACAGAACACTTTTCCACTTTGTACCAGTCCATCTTAGATGAGCTCAGGCCCAGCGAAGCCGACGGCGTTTCTGGGTGTTGTTGATAAACGGTTTTCGCCTTGCATAGGAGAGTTTTAACTTGCACTTACAGATGTAGCGACCAACTGTAGTTACTGACAGTGGGTTTCTGAAGTGTTCCTAAGCCCATGGGGTGATATCCTTTACACACTGATGTCGCTTGTTGATGCAGTACAGCTTGAGGGATTGAAAGTCACGGGCTTAGCTGCTTACGTGCAGTGATTTCTCCAGATTCTCTCAACCCTTTGATGATATTACGGACCGTAGATGGTGAAATCGCTAAATTCCTTGCAATAGCTGGTTGAAAAAGGTTTTTCTTAAACTGTTCAACAATTTGCTCACACATTTGTTGACAAAGTGGTGACCCTCGCCCCATCCTTGTTTGTGAATGACTGAGCATTTCATGGAATCTACTTTTATACCCAATCATGGCACCCACCTGTTCCCAATTTGCCTGTTCACCTGTGGGATGTTCCAAATAAGTGTTTGATGAGCATTCCTCAACTTTATCAGTATTTATTGCCACCTTTCTCAACTTCTTTGTCACGTGTTGCTGGCATCAAATTCTAAAGTTAATGATTATTCGCAAAAAAAAAAAGGTTATCAGTTTGAACATCAAATATGTTGTCTTTGTAGCATATTCAACTGAATATGGGTTGAAAATTATTTGCAGATCATTGTATTCCGTTTATATTTACATCTAACACAATGTCCCAACTCATATGGAAACGGGGTTTGTAAAACACTTGTATCTCAAATCAACGTACACCATTAAAATGATTCAACTCAATTTAAGTCAGGGGTGTCAAACTCATTTTAGATGGGGGGCCACATGGAGAAAAATCTACTCCCAAGTGGGCCGGACTGGTAAAATCACGGCACGATAACTTCAAAATAAAGACAACTTCAGATTGTTTTCTTGGTTAAAAATAGAACAAGCACATTCTGAAAATGTACAAATCATAATGTTGTTGAGTTTTTTTTAACACTTACATGTTGCGGTTAATAGTATTCTACCTTTATTTGTGGTTATTTATACTTTCTGATGAAATTATGTGATATTGTTCATCAGTCAACTCATTGGTGTTAATTATCAATCTATCAAGATAAAAAAGTAATATAAAAATCAAATTACAGGATGTTATTTATGTAGTTTGCTCATTTTCCTCGACTGATGTGATCCTGTGGTTTATTTTTTATTGTAGCATAATCTAGATACATAGATACAACGAATTGCTATTGCGACATCTAGTGGACACATTTAGAACAGCAGTTTCTTTCATTCCAAAATTTCGGCTCATTTTTATACCTAGCAAACTCATCCCGCGTGCCGGATAAAACCTGTTCGCGGGCCTGATCGGGTTCGCGGGCCTTACCTTTGACACCCCTGATTTGGTGGTACTTGGCATCTCCGAAAACAGCACCATTTTGTTACATGCCTGGTAAAAAAAAAATCAAACGTTTAGATAAGAAATATTGTATGAAAAATAATACAATAGAATGTACTACAAACAACTAAAGTAGTCAAACACACCATCAGCAGCTTATCCATATTTTCGTGGATAAATGTTTAGATATTATTTTAAAGTCCTTGGCTGGCACTCGACTCATTCTGTCATGTTTTTGATAATTTCTGTCTTTAAATCAAAAAATATCCTCCACTTATTTTTCTCGGCAATGTCCTTCACACTCACTTTCTTCCTGTTCTTGGTTGGTAAACAAAGTTATGTCCATCTCTAGCTATAAGCTAATGCTAATGCATTTAGGGTGGATCTGGGGTTCACCATGACATTTGCTATGCCAACTAACGGTGCACATACTTGTAACTAGGAATGTATATCGTTAAGATTTTATCGGTTCGATACCCTCATCGATATTCTATATTATATGTACTTTGTGGAAATAAAGATGTGGAAAAGACTTTCGCTGATGTGTTGGATCCGCTGTGGACTGGACTTTCACAATATTATGTCAGACCCACTCGACATCCATTGCTTTCGGTCTCCCCTAGAGGGGGGGGTTACCCACATATGCGGTCCTCTCCAAGGTTTCTCATAGTCATTCACATTGACGTCCCACTGGGGTGAGTTTTCCTTGCCCGTATGTGGGCTCTGTACCGAGGATGTCGTTGTGGCTTGTACAGCCCTTTGAGACACTTGTGATTTAGGGCTATATAAATAAACATTGATTGATTGATTGATTGATTGATTGATTGAAAAAATGTATTTTAATTAGCATTTATATTAGCAAAAATTAAGCCATAACCATAGAATGTACTATGAATAACTACAGTTGTCAAACACACCATTAGCAGCTTCTCCATATTTTCGTGGATAAATGTCCACCGTTTGGATATTATTTTAAAGTCCTTGGCTGTAAGCTAATGCTAATGCATTTAGGGTGGATCTGGGGTTCACCATGACATTTGCAATGCCAACTAATGGCGCGGATGCTTGTTACTAGGAATGTATATCGTTAAGATTTTATCGGTTCGATACCCTTATCGAAATTCCTTATCGGTACTGTATGTACTTTGTGGAAATAAAGATGTGGAAAAAATGCATTTAAATTAGAAATTTATATTAGCACAAATTAAGCCATAACCATAGAATGTACTACGAACAACTACAGTTGTCAAACACACCATTAGCAGCTTCTCCATATTTTCGTGGATAAATGTCCACCGTTTTGATATTATTTTAAAGTCCTTGGCTGTAAGCTAATGCTAATGCATTTAGGGTGGATCTGGGGTTCACCATGACATTTACAATGCCAACTAATGGCGCGGATGCTTGTAACTAGGAATGTATATCGTTAAGATTTTATCGGTTCGATACCCTTATCCATATTCTATACTATATGTACTTTGTGGAAATAAAGATGTGGAAAAAATTCATTTTAATTAGCATTTATATTAGCACAAATTAAGCCATAACCATAGAATGTACTACGAACAACTACAGTTGTCAAACACACCATTAGCAGCTTTTCCATATTTTCGTGGATACATGTCCACCGTTTAGATATTGTTTTAAAGTCCTTGGCGCGGATGCTTGTAACTAGGAATGTATATCGTTAGGATTTTATCAGTTCGATACCCTTATCGATACCGGTATCTATTGGTACTCTTATACTCTTATACTCTTTAAAAATGCATTTTAATTAGCATTTATATTAGCACAAATTAAACCATAACCATGGAATATACTACAAACAACTACAGTAGTCAAACACACCATCTGCAGCTTCTCCATATTTTCATGGATTAGATATTATTTTAAAGTCCTTGGCTGGCATTCGACTCATCCTGTGTCAGGGTGGATCTGGGGTTCACCATGACATTTGCTGTGCCAACTAATGGCGCGGATGCTTGTATTCCTTGTCGATACCGATATTTATTGGTACTATATGTAATTTGTGGAAATAAAGATGCATTTTAATTAGCATTTATAGTAGCATACATTAAACCATAACACCTCCAACATGATGTACTCAAGAGCTGTTTTTTTTTTAACTCTTAAACAAGTCAACTCTGTGTGGAGTGCAAGGTAAAATGCAGTTGTTATGTCATCTTCTTGAAAAGACCAAACATATCCACCACTTTGTTTCTATTCATTACTATTACACTCAGCTGGAAATAATATTTCTATATGGCATGCCTGTGCAGACCTTTTACATGATATATCATATCAAATGTATCATATAAATCAATAAAATCACTAAGTATGTTATGTGAGTGTGCATTTTGTAACAATAGGAATGATTTGTGTTTATGTTGCACACGGTGGTATTTGAGTGACGGACCGCAAACATATCGAGGGTTGCGCTGCCGATGTGTGTGAGTGTAGTGTGTATGATATAGATAAAAAGCCTCAGTGAGCAAGTTTTAATGCTCGGTCATCCAGTTTGTAGTCCAGAGACAGAACGAACTGAAACACATGTAAGCAAGATGTGTTTAATGACACCAGAGACCTGTCAGTCACAGCAGAGGCTATATTGCTTCAAAGCCACTTCATGGATTACTGTATTACCTCAATGTTTCACTTCTTTAAGTTAAATCATATGAAATCAATGCATCGCTAGGAGGACAATTGATAAAACGCGGTCGAGACTGGTCGTGAGTAAAGTGCGTGACTTTGAGGAAGAAATATTGCTGTGTTACAAACGTCCTTATTTTCTCATTTCTCATTCAAAGCTGATTTTAATGTGACAGTGTGTCATAATTACGTCGGTCAGCTGGAACAGAAAATACTGATAGCAATATCGTCAGTCCAGAATCGTCACGATCCTTATGGACCGACCTAATTAGGAACCGCGAGCAAAAAATACTGGTACTTGGTATACATCCCTACTACGGGTGCTTAAAAACCTTGAAAATGCTTGGATTTTAATGTTGTGTTTTCAAGGTTTGAAAAATGCTTGAATTTTGGGTGAAGTGCTTGTAAATGCTTGGAAATAGAGATGTCCGATAATGGCTTTTTTGCCGATATCCGATATTCCAATATTGTCCAACTCTTAATTACCGATTTCCGATATCAACCGATACCGATACATACAGTCGTGGAATTAACACATTATTATGCCTAATTTTGTTGTGATGCCCCGCTGGATGCATTAAACAATGTAACAAGGTTTTCCAAAATAACTCAACTCAAGTTATGGAAAAAAATGCCAACATGGCACTGCCATATTTATTATTGAAGTCACAAAGTGCATAATTTTTTTAACATGCCTCAAAACAGCAGCTTGGAATTTGGGACATGCTCTCCCTGAGAGAGCATGAGGAGGTTGAGGTTGGGGGGGGGGCGGGGTTTCGTAGGGGTTAACGGGGGGTGTATATTGTAGCGTCCCAGAAGAGTTAGTGCTGCAAGGGGTTCTGGGTATTTGTTCTGTTGTGTTTATGTTGTGTTACGGTGCGGATGTTCTCCAGAAATGTGTTTGTCATTCTTGTTTGGTGTGGGTTCACAGTGTGGCGCATATTTGTAACAGTGTTAAAGTTGTTTACACGGCAACCCTTGGTGTGACCTGTATGGCTGTTGACCAAGTATGCGTTGCATTCACTTGTGTGTGTGAAAAGCCATAGATAATATGTGATTGGGCCGGCACGTAAAGGAAGTGCCTTTAAGGTTTATTGGTGCTCTGTACTTCTCCCTATGTCCGTGCACACAGCGGCGTTTTAAAAAGTCACACATTTTACTTTTTGAAACCGATACCGATAAGTTTGAAACCGATACCGATAATTTCCGATATTACATTTTAAAGCATTTATCGGCCACCGATAATATCGGACTGCCGATATTATCGGACATCCCTAGTACTCGGTATACATCCCTACTTCAGGGTTCGTACGGGTGCTTTAAAAACCTTGAAAATGCTTGGATTTTAATGTTGTGTTTTCAAGGTTTGAAAAATGCTTGAATTTTGGGTGAAGTGCGTGTAAATGCCTGGAAATGTTCATCATATTTTTCGGCAGTTTGACTCAACAGGCTAATTATAAAATGGAAAAAAATACAATAATTTTCCTTAAAAATGAAAGCTACACGCTTGATCGGTTGGCTTTACACGAGCCCTTACATTAGGTTGTTGTCATGCCAGAGCCGTATATGGCTCTGTGTCGCCCCCAAGAGGACAGTGGTGCATCGGTCCATCATGCCGGGAGGTTGTCATTTTAATGAACATTGGATGGAAAATGACAAATACAAACTTTGGATAAAACGTGGACCAAATCCACGTGTAGACTGCTGCAAAGTATGCATAAAGGAAATCCAGCTTTTCGCTCACTTTAAAACCCGTGGAGACCTGGCATTCCAGGCTATATAGCTCCAAGACTCTGGAACAATTTGCACCAGTCCCTCCGTGATCTTGACTGTTGAAACTTTTAAGAAACATTTGAAAACTTCTCTTTTTAGTAAAGCTTTTAAAAAAAAAAAAGAATGTACCAATGATTGTCACACACACACTAGATGTGGTGAAATTATTCTCTGCATTTGACCCATCACCCTTGATCACTCCCTGGGAGGTGAGGGGAGTAGTGAGCAGCAGCGGTGGCCGCGCCCGGGAATCATTTTTGGTAATTTAACCCCCAATTCCAACCCTTGATGCTGAGTGCCAAGCAGGGAGGTAATGGGTCCCATTTTTATAGTCTTTGGTATGACTCGGCCGGGGTTTGAACTCAGCGCGGACACTCTAACCACAAGGGCACTGAGCAGGTGTTTTTAGTTAATTTAGTTAATGCACCTTTTAACTATCAATTTTAATCCACTTTGTATCCTTTTTATGATGTTGCCTTTTATAATAGTTGTTTTACTTCACCTATGTTTTGTCCAGCGCTTTGTGATTTTATCTGTGAAAATCGCTTTATAAATAAAATGTACTAACTTACTTAACATCTTTTTATGCTAATTATTTGGTTGGTAGAGTGGCCGTGCCAGCAACTCGAGGGTTCCAGGTTCGATCCCCGCTTCCGCCATCCTAGTCATTGCCGTTGTGTCCTTGGGCAAGACACTTTACCCACCTGCTCCCAGTGCCACCCACACTGGTTTAAATGTAACTTAGATATTGGGTTTCACTATGTAAAGCGCTAGAAAGTGGCCTTGTGGTTACAGTGTCCGCCCTGAGATCGGTAGGTTGTGAGTTCAAACCCTGGCTGAGTCATACCAAAGACTATAAAAATGGGACCCATTACCTCCCTGCTTGGCACTCAGCATCAAGGGTTGGAATTGGTGGTTAAATCACCAAAAAATGATTCCCGGGCACGGCCACCGCTGCTGCTCACTGCTCCCCTCACCTCCCAGGGGGTGGAACAAGGGGATGGGTCAATTTCAGAGAATAATTTCGCCACACCTAGTGTGTTTGTGACAATAGTTGGTACTTTAATTTAAATAAAAATTCAAAAGCGCTATATAAATATAATTCACTTCACTTCACACTACAAAAATCAAGAAAAAGTGTGCTGCAAAAACTAAAATCTAAGTAGGATTAAATACCTCAAATAAGGGTGATATTTGCTTATTTTTTGTCTGGTAAGATAATTCTTCTCACTAAGCAGATTTTATGTTAGAGTGTTTTACTTGTTTTAAGGGTTTTGGTCCTAAATGATCTCAGTAAGATATTACAGAGATTTTATGACCTATATTGAGTAAAACATGCTTAAAACTAGAATATCAACTGTTGCAAAGCTGTGTCGTCAACACTCACAAGTATAAAACTACTTTTTTAAAGTAATTATTTCTTACTTTAAGCATGAAAAAAAAATCTTGATGCCGAGCGCATATCATTATGTCAAGATAATGGCACTGGCATTTACTTAATTTAAGAATATCTTTCAAAATATTGAACAAAAGGGTCTCTTTTTTTTCTACCAAGAAAAGTGCACTTTTTATTAGTGAGGATATACTTATTTTAAGGTATTTTTGGGTTCATTGAGGTTAGCTAATTTTACTTGTTTTGGAAAGTCTTGACAAGCCAAATTTTCTTGTTCTATTGGCAGATCATTTTGCTTAGTTCAAATAAAATACCCCTCTTTTTTTTTTTTTTTCTTGTTTTTGAACACTGACTTTTTGCAGTGTGTCAGATTTGTTTTTGTATTTAAGTAAATATGATACACCTTTGCATTATGCTGTATGTTCAATAAAGTGACTCCCGGTACACTTTATTGGAACATATAGTATTTTATAACGCTTCCATCCTTTTCCTGAAGCCAAAATGACTCTGAAGGCTTTTTTTGCAGAAAGTGAGAAAAATCCGGTTGGGTGATTTGATGAGAAGAGTCACAAATGGGACACGCCATTTTTTTGGACGGGTGCAACAATGGTGGGCCAAGGCGGTTATGGCATCGGGATGGGAACGCTGCAATAAGCCGATAATAAATTAAAGATGGGTATGAGCGCCGCGTCTGACGCGCTGCCCTGCGGCTTCAGATTTGGGAGCCAGAAGCGTGACATGACATCTCTCTTATGCCTCTGCGCTAAATTTGAAGCGGTAGCCTGTTTGCTTAGCCGAGCATTCCGCATTTATTTGCGGTTCTGCGGGCCGTAAAATAATCACATCTGCCCGCCAATACCTGCGAGAATTTGCCAGAGTGTCGCAGCTAATTTGGAAAAGTACATTTTAAAGCGTTGATGGCTTTGTCTAATGTCTGCCATGTTATATGTTGATAACGTATAATCAATCTTCTTATTTATAGCTCTAGGCAACTGACTTCTGAGTGAAATTAATTAGGTTCACATTGAATTTGTGTCAAAACTCCTTCCATTTGTGGACAATCTTGGAAAAACATCCGAGAATTTATCAATAACCAGCGTTGTATTTCAATTATGGCAATGGAACACTAATGCAGCATATTGGGAAGTACAGCAGAACAGCCATAAAACGTGACAAGGCTATGGTAACTATTATAAGAGTCGGCCGTCAGCGGAAATAAGAATGTAAATCCTCTTCAGTGGGGAAACAGTGTCAGGTCATGACAGCCGTTGGAAGACATAAAATTATTTTTTATTATGCACAATAGAATTGGAAACATTACTCAGGCGTTATTCAGAGCCTGGACCTGACGCAACATGCATGCGACACCAGTAAGTCAGTGCTTATCTACAGCTGCATCGTACTCACTCGCTTGGGTTTAGTTCATGTTGAATACATGCCATTAATTATTCTCTTTGTCAAAAGCCATAGCACAGTTAATATGTACAAAACACAAAACCAGTGAAGTTGGCATGTTGTGTAAATGGTAAATAAAAACAGAATACAATGATTTGCAAATCCTTTTCAACCTATATTCAGTTGAATAGACTGCAAAGACAAGATACTTAACGTTCGAGCTGGTAAACTTTGTTATTTTTTGCAAATATAAGCTCATTTGGTATTTGATGCTGGCACAGGGGGCAAAAAAAAGACTGAGAAAGGTGAGGAATGCTCATCAAACACTTATTTGGAACATCCCACAGGTGAACAGGCTAATTGGGAACAGGTGGGTGCCATGGTTGGGTATAAAAGCAGCTTCCGTGAAATGCTCAGTCATTCACAAACAAGGATGGGGCGAGGGTCGCCGCTTTGTGAACAAATGCGTGAGCAAATTGCTTAAGAACAACATTTCTCAACCAGCTATTGCAAGGAATTTAGGGATTTCACCATCTATGGTCCGTAATATCATCAAAAGGTTCTGAGAATCTGGAGAAATCACTGCATGTAAGCAGCAAAGCTAAAAACCAACATTGAATGCCTGTGACCTTTGATCCCTCAGGCTGTACTGCATCAAAAAGCGACATCAGTGTGTAAAGGATATCTCCACATGGGCTCAGGAACACTTCAGAAAACCTCTGTCAGTAACTACAGTTAGTCGCTACATCTGTAAGTGCAAGTTAAAACTCTACTATGCAAAGCGAAAGCCATTTATCAACAACACCCGGAAACGCCGCCGGCTTCGCTGGGCCCGAGCTCATCTAAGATGGACTGATGCAAAGTGGAAAAGTGTTCTGTGGTCTGACGAGTCTACATTTCAAATTGTTTTTGGGAACTGTGGACGTCGTGTCCTCCGGAACAAAGAGGAAAAGAACCATCCGGATTGTTATAGGCGCAAAGTTCAGAAGCCAGCATCTGTGATGGTATGGGGGTGTATTAGTGCCCAAGGCATGGGTAACTTACACATCTGTGAAGGCACCATTAATACTGAAAGGTACATACAGGTTTTGGAGCAACATATGTTGCCATCCAAGCAACGTTATCATGGACGCCCCTGCTTATTTCAGCAAGACAATGCCAAGCCATGTGTTACAACAGTGTGGCTTCATAGTAAAAGAGTGCGGGTACTAGACTGGCCGGTCTGTAGTCCAGACCTGTCTCCCATTGAAAATGCGTAGCGCATTATGAAGCCTAAAATACCACAACGGAGACCCCCGGACTGTTGAACAACTTATGCTGTACATCAAGCAAGAATGGGAAAGAATTCCACCTGAAAAGCTTAAAAAATGTGTCTCCTCAGTTCCCAAACGTTTACTGGGTGTTGTTAAAAGGAAAGGCCATGTAACACAGTGGTAAAAATTTACCAGTGCCAACTTTTTTGCAATGTGTTGCTGCCATTAAATTCTAAAGTTAATGGTTATTTGCAAAAAAAAACAAGTTTCTCAGTTCGAACATTAAATATCTTGTCTTCGCAGTCTATTCAATTGAATATAAGTTGAAAAGGATTTGCAAATAATTGTATTCTGTTTTTATTTACGATTTACACAACGTGCCAACTTCACTGGTTTTGGGTTTTGTAGGTAGGTTGTCGACATAAACCGTTTCCACTGTACATGCTTTTTAATTGACATAAGACCGGTTGTCAACATAAAATGGTTCACTGTTCATGGTTTGGATTGACATAGACAGGTTATAGATGTAAATAGGTTTCACAGTACATGCTGTTCTATGTTGACAAACATGCTTTTTATCCACATGGACAGGTTGCCAACACAAACGTGGTCCGCTCCACATGCTTTTCAACGACAAAGGAGGTGGAGAGAAACGGGTTCCACTGTACATGCTGTTCACTGACATATTTTGACAACATAAACGTGTTCAACAAAATACTTTTCATTGACGTAAGTTGTCGATGTGAACGGGTTTCACTGTGCATGTTTTTCGCTGACGTAGGTTGTCAACAGAAACATGTTCATTTTCATGGACAAGTTGTCGACATAAACGTGTACATGTTTTTTCATTGGCACTCGTTTTCGATGTAAACAGGTTGTACTAGTGTTACACCAATATTTCGGTATTTTTCGATACTTTTCTAAATAAAAGGGACCACAAACAATTGCATTATTGGCTTTATTTTAACAAAAAATCTTAGGGTACATTAATTATATGTTTCTTATTGCAAGTTTGTCCTTAAATAAGATAGTGAACATACAAGACAACTTGTCTTTTAGTAGTAAGTAAACAAACAAAGGCTCCTAATTAGTCTGCTGACATATGCAGTAACATATTGTGTCATTTATCATTCTATTATTTTGTCAACATGATTAAGGACAAGTGGTAGAAAAATGAATTATTAATCTACTTGTTCATTTACTGTTAATATCTGCTTACTTTCTCTTTTAACATGTTCCTGTCTGCACTTCTGTTAAAATGTAATAATCACTTATTCTTCTGTTGTTTGATACTTTACATTAGTTTTGGATGATACCACAAATTTAGGTATCGATCCGATACCAAGTAGTTACAGGATCATACATTGGTCATATTCAAAGTCCTCATATGTCCAGGGACATATTTCCTGAGTTTATAAACATAATATACATTTTTTTTAAACGAAAGAAGATGCCAAAAATATCGATACGCATACATACGCTCCTGTACTTGGTATCATTACAGTGGATGTCGGGTGTAGATCCACCAATGGCGTTTGTTTACATTTTGACACTGGTGAGCTACGGTGTGTAGTGTAGCATGTTTAGCTATTCCTCGTCCTGCAGGGATGATACTTGTAAGAAACTTACTTAATTTGTCGCAATGGAGGCGAGGATTAGTGATTTAGAAGTAGCTGAAACACGGCAGACTGCGGATGGACTTTAGCCATGTCTTAAAGGACGTCTTCCTGAGGGCGTTTCAGTGTTATAACTTCACCTTTATTGTTAGTTTTTAAGACAAAATGCGTCCGTTCTCTCTTTTCTGTCTACACACTGTGTCTGCTTGTAAGTGCTCCGTGATTGTGCGCTGCCGAACATGCTCGTCTGCTCGTAAAACCAGCAATGTCACGATGTGACGACGACGGGGGGGGCGACCGGTACTTTTTAGAGGCAGTATAGTACCGAATATGATTCATTAGTATCGTGGTACTATACTAATACCGGTATACCCTACAACCCTAGGTTCTACTGTAAATGCTTTTCATCTGATGACATTTCCATTTCAAAATGTGCGACCACACAAAGGTTGTCTGTGTAACAACAAAACAATCTGAGGATTATTTGGGCGTGCGTCAAAGTTCACACAACGTCAATGCTGGTGCAGAAACAACATGAGCCTTGAAGCACAGTCAATAGTATTTTTGAAATGTATATTAACATTCTATTTGAGTGACAAGGAAATGAGGATAATTACAGTGGAAGGTATCCAACATTTTTCTGCACCTGACTTTCAATGACGTACGTGCCGACACGACCTCGTTCCCCTCGGCCACTTTCTCCAGGCCGTATGCCGGCTCACGTCCACGTCAAGACGTGAGCCGCCGGCCACTTTGTGCCACCACGGAGGGAAAAAGTGACGCCGGCGAAAATGTTGACACGTTACGGGAAGAAAAAAAAAGAAAAAAAAAAGGACTTGTGTGCAAGCGCGGTGTGAGCGTAAACACTCTGGCTCTGTGTGCCATGAAGGGGGAAAAACACAAGTTGTTGTTTGTGTTGGACCCTCCAGCACCAGTGTCGCCACGTTCGGCCACTGCAAGAAAAACAAAGGTGGCTATTTAAAGAAAGCGCTA